>NW_026000249.1:7223272-7277499 GCF_001458135.2 Marmota marmota marmota | reverse complement strand
TTTTTTTTTTTTTTTTTTTTTTTTTTAAAGAGAGAGTGAGAGAGATAGAGGTAGAGAGAGAGAGAATTTTTTAATATTTATTTTTTTTTTTTTAGTATTTGGCGGACACAACATCTTTGTTTGTATGTGGTGCTGAGGATCGAACCCGGGCCGCACGCATGCCAGACGAGCGCGCTACCGCTTGAGCCACATCCCAGCCCCGGATCTTCAATTCTTGAAGGTAAGCTGGGTCACGCTATTCAAAATGTCTTCTTGCCATCTTTCTACTCAAGCTTAAACTGGAAATTTTTGGCAGGTTTTGACTATAAGGGCCTTCTTGCTTTGGTACTTCTTCCCATTACTTAATCCTTCAGGCCTTTTGAGTAAATGTTACCTGGATGTTGGACACTCTCCTCTGGACCCACTGATATATATAAAAATGTGTGAACTTAATTGTGCCACTCAGTTCCCTGAGGAAAATTGGGGGTCAGAGTGAGAGTGGAGTTCTTACTCTTCCCTAAGCCAGTGATTCTTAACCTTGGCTGCGCAGTGGACTTCACCTGGTGAGCTTTAACAAAAATACACTGATACTTGAACCTACTCCCAAAGATTCTGATTGGCCTAAGGTGTGGCCTGTACATAAACTCATGGGTATCTTCCTAAGTATATATGATTTTAGGGACTCGAAATTTGAACAACTTCTCCATTGCAAAGTCTGGAAACCACAGTGTCTTAAGTACACTGACCCAGGCTCAGTGGCACCCATCAGAAGCTGCCTTCTCCGCACATAACAAAGCTACACACACCAGTGCCCGCCCCCTATAACTACACCTAGAAAAGCAACTCAGAGGGAGAGTTCTCAGTTGGCAGGGTGGAGCAACACTTTCACTGAGAAGGGTTGTATACAATATTTTTGATACTGGTTAGACAAATAGGAGACCCTTGCAGCCTGGCCTTGTATCAGTCTCCACTGATACAATGGAGAATGGCTGGCTTTAACTCTTGCACTCTCTACCTTCTAAGGAATAACCTGACTGGGGGCCATGGAGTCTAGAGAAGAAATATAAGTAAGGAGCCATCTGACATTAAGGCACCTGAGTTAAAATTGAAGGGTTAACTCCAATGCAGGAAAAACACTGTCAATAAATTCGATGCTTTCCACATAGGGTTCAATTGTGTAGCAGATTTGAGAAAATAAAGGAATACAGTGAAGGATGGTTTAAAGGAAGGCAGGACAGGCCTCAAAGACTTGTTTAAGACCACTGAAGATGGAAGAAAGGAGTTGGGGAATTTGGGTCTGGGGACTCCCAGTTTCAGGGCTGTTTGGGAGCCATAGAGAGATAAATCTCTGTAATCTCAGAACAAGGGCAAGATACTGAGGAATTCTTCAAAGACAGGAGGGGATGGGGTGCCAGAGGAGAAGAAAGGGGCAAGCAGCCTAGTGTGATGTCAGGGAGGGGACAGCCCCTTCTCAGCATCCTTGAGTTAGAGCACCAAGATCCTCCCTGGAATCCTCACTTGGATCACCCTCTGCACCCTCTCTCATAATGTTCAAACACCAGAACAGCACAGGAGGGAGAAGTCCTTTCCTTGCACCAGAGTTCAAAGTAGAAAATGTTGGCCAGCCAGTTTGAACAATCCAAGGGTCCTCAAAGCTTAAGAGCTGCTGACCTTAAATGTCAAGGTCAGCTCTGAGTGAGGGTCAGGCTTGGCTTCCTTTTTGCACATCTGTTCCTGTGAAAGGGCTCACTTTCTTCAGGAAACATACTTCTCCTTCTCCCTGGAAAGGAAGCGCTATAGTGCAAAGCACTCTCCATTAAACCTTACCTCCCCCCAGCTTCCCTCTCTCTTTGTCTTGCCAGGAAATGCTGCAAACCCCAAATACCTGCATCCTTGGGCATACAGCAGGTGAGAGCCATGCTTGGATTCCCGCTCTGCTTCTTAAGGAAGGGGCTTTTCTTCTAGCAAAGCCCTCTCTGAATGCCAGAGAGCTGAAAGCTGATCTGCTTAAGTCAGCACATAGGGCAGGGGGGTTGGGAGGGTGAGAGAGGGCAACCTTCCGGCAAGGAGGATGGCAGATTTTCACACAACCTCTGTGTTGTTTCTGGGACTCCCCCCTGGAGGGGGAGATGGTCTCACCCAAGTATGGGGCCAGCTGTTAATCTCTCTGGGGTTCACTTGAATGGCAAATCAGGACTCCAGGGCAGTCTCAGACACACCCTGTCTCCAGAGGAGGGGCTTAGCCCTTTTCCTTTCTCAGCCTTGCAAAAGTTTAGAACACAGTGATACTTCTTCAGAGCCTTGGAACTCCAAGTGCAATTGGCCAGGGGACAAGTAGCACGGACATCACCTGGGAGCTTGTTAGAAATACAGAATCTCAGGCCACAGGGCTTGAGAAGCTCTGCCAAGTGTCATGTGCCTATGAAAACCATGAACACATAGTTAGAGACAGGAAGCTGAGCAAATGCTAAAATTTAGGGAGCCATAGAAGCCCAGCCCCTGTGGCAACTGCCCAATCACGAAAGGGACAAATTGCATCCCACAGCTCCACAGCTGCCCCAGGTTGCCACCCCCTCTTCTCACAGGCTAGCTGGGTTGGCTATGAATTTTTAGGTTGGTGTGAGGGTGAGCTATTCAACAGGTCTGCAAATATTTGCATGCACACTGAAAAGACAAGGATGGTGGCAGGGGTGGATGCAGAGTTTGTTCTGTGCAGGTTGCAAATCAATTTCTGATCCCCTCCCACCCTCAACACATACACCACCTGAATCAACATGTGTGGCTGGCGCAGATAACAATAGTGACAGTACAGGGCAAGATGCCTTAAGGTGCTTCTTGAAAATCAACCATCCTGGACGCCATCTGAGCTTCCTCTTGGAGGGAGAGGTTAGGGACTCCCACGGCCTTGCCCTAATAGCCTCACATTATCAAGGCACGTGCTTCAACTCCCGTATGAGCCTAGCAACTGAATCCATGTGCAGCTGGAAGGGAGGAGATGAGAAAAGAAGAGAAATTACTGGAAAGTCAGAGATGAGCTTCTGCTTTGCAGTCCAGAGAGAACAGCAGAACTACTGGTGAGGCAGATGGACTGGCTTTCCTTTCAGACAGTCGCCAGGTCTCTGCAGATGGCTGCGGCTCTCTCTATGGTAGGCTCCTACACCTTAATCAGGTACAAGAAACAGAATGGGTGACTTAACTCTGAAGAGAAACTGAACAGTGCTGGAGTTCTGGGATGCACATCCACAGCAAGTCAGGCTGGAACCTTGAAGAAGTGACCAGACAGAATCTTGGCCTTCCCAGCATCTGCCAGTGGCACCATGGATGGCATGTCATTGCCTAAAACAGCTAATTGTGCTCTTCTCCTCCTACCAGCAGAGTGTCTGGGCCATGTACAGGGTGGGCTGGGGGAAGAAAGCCAAAGGCAGAGATGAAGACAGAGGAGAGAAAGCAGAGAGGGTGGCCCTGGGCATTACTAGGGTTGTGTTGGTTCTTGAAAGCAATCAGGGTGGGCTTTGGCATGGAAAAACCAAGCTAAAATAGTATTTAAAACTCTTCCTCGGAGCCCTGTTCTTGCCTTGAACAAAAATCACTCATGAAAAGACTCTCATGAACGAAAGGAAATGCTGCCATTGTTTTATTTTCTCTGGGAAGTCATAATAGGTTTTAAAAGGTTAATCTCCCTCTCAGCCCTGTTTTTTCCCTTCCACTGACCCTAAGCTGAAAAGGAAAAATATTTGCACTTCGTGTTTAAAAACCACAGTGAATTAGCTTTTGTTGTTCATGGCAAAGACACTATTTAGCTGCCCAGAATGAAACCAGATGTCAGGGGAGAAAGAAAGCCCCGCATCCTGTGAACTTGCCTTTCACCTTTGCAGAAGGGTGGTGGGGAAAGCTGCACCAATGTGCAGCTTGGCTGCAAGCACTGGTCAGTTCTTGGTGGGGTGCTGCCTAGGTTACCAGGATGCAATAGCTCAGGGACCCCGCAGGCACAATGCCTCTTGATTTCCAGAAGTTTCCTCCTATGGACATGAGGCCAGCAGCACTATTCCCATAGGTAACAGAGAACAGGGAGAGTAATACACGGATGGAGGAAAAAATTTGAAGACAGAAGAAAACACAAAGAAAACACAGCTTGACTTGTTGAGACACCGAATCTAGCAGGGAAGGTGAAAAGAAGAAATTCTGAAAGGAAAAAGAACATATTTTCCTTCCGTGGCTTTCTGGGATAATATGAAAAATAGATTATTATTCAGTCCTATTTTCCTTTAGGATGCCACCTACCCAAATGCAAAGCTTAAATTAGTTTAAAAAAAATCCTTTGGGGCTTAGTCTGTTTCTCACAGTTTCCTAAATCTTACAGTGTAAGCAAGAAATTCCCTCTACACTGAGACCCTTTTTGTCCACTCAACAGACATTTACTAAGCTTTCACTTTGGTCAGGTATTTGGGTGATACCAGAAGGCTTTGGATACTACTCCTGCCCAGGACAAGCTTACAGCCATTAGGGAGCTACAACAATACAACAGTGACAGCAACAATGACAATAATAGTGAAAGGCACCATGTTTCAAAATTTAATGATGTGCCAGTGACTATTCTTTATATATGGTATCTTATTTAATCCTTGTAATAATCCTGTGCAGTAAGGTTTATTACTCTCATTTTACCAATAAAGAACTGAGGCTCAGAAAGCTTAAGGAACTTCACCAAGGTCACACAGTTATTACTCTAGTGGGGATCTTTTTTTTTAAAGGATTTAAAAAAAATTAAGTAACTGCAGATAGGAAACCAGAGGGGGAACCCCAGGCTGGGACAAATAATGGCCAACCCCTCCCTGACAGAACAAGGGGAGGAGGTGGCCCCTACACCCTTCATGGTCAACACACACCCCCTCCTCACTCTGCTGCAGCATCCTAGGGGCAGGACCCCACCTTTCCTGGGACTGGGGTAGTAGGTAACCCAGCCTGCTGCACCCAGTCCCCCTTCCCCCTGAGGAAAACCTTGGGAGGAGAATGTGGGTAGAACGGGGGAGGCGTGAAAATGAATGTCTGGCACTGGTAGCAGCAGTGACTGATGTCTAAGAATGAAACATTGAACAAAACCCAACACAACTGTCCAGAGGTAGTTTGCGAACAGAGGAAAAGATGGAACCAGAACCATGGGGGTTGGGGAGGAGTGGGAGAGGCAGTGTGGGCAGGGCAGGCTCCTTGTTAATAGTAGGGGGTCTTTTTTTTAAAAAAAATCACTGGTCAAGCCCAAATGCCTACAACCATGCCTGTCACATAGTAGGTGATCAATAAAGATTTACTGAATAAAGCAACTGAGGCACAAGAAAGGGGTTTCTAGAGCACTGGAGATGAGTTTTGAAGAATGGCTAGGATTCATGCAAAATAGGGGGTAAAGGAACACAGGAAGAAAGCAGGAAATGAACAAATGCATCTCAAAGGAGATAAAAAAATGCATAGAATCTCATTGGATAAGAAAAAGGGGAATGAAGGGGAGAGGGATGGGAATAGGAAAGAGTAGAATGAATGGGACTTTCCCATGTTCATATATGAATACATGACCAGAGTAACTCCACATCATGTACAACCACAAGAATGGGATCAAAATTGTAATGGGTTGCACTCCATGTATATATGTCAAAATACACACCTCTTTCATGTATATCTAAAAACAACAAACAAAAAATGAAAAGGAAGGAATACTGGCCAGGAGAGGAACACTTACATCAGGGGGATTTGGGTTCTACTGTGGCTCTGCCACCTAGAGGCTAAAGCAAGAATGAGACTGCAGCTGGAGATTTGCTTCAGCTGGACCCTGCAGGGAGCTCTGGAGTGCAAATTGCATGACAGAGCTGATCTCACCTGGAGTCAAGAGGGTTGGCAGGGCTTGCATTTGGCCAAATGCAATCCTCCAGAGAAGGGACAGCTGTAGTCTTTGGCAGCCAACACTCACAGCAGCTGGAGGAGGGGTGCACCCACTGGTAAAGAAGATGTAGGCAGGGCACCAACCACATCCACTTCCATCTCCAATCTGCTGAGCTGTAGTGGGCCCAGCTTCAGTATTTTGTGGCTGCTCTCTATTGGAGCTCTAATGTCTCTTTGCTCATTCAGCACAAGATTCCCCTTTACAGAGGATTGGAGAAGAGTTTAACCTGCATGAATGTTTTCCGAATCTGATACGGTCCTTTCGGCTACCAGGTCCACTAAGCTGGCACACCAGATTACCAATGCACCTGCCAGGCTTATCATTTGCATACTAAGTTGTGCCAGGAGTTGGACCAAAGTCAATATCTCAAAGCTCTTCTCATGAGTTCCAGCCATATCCACTCATACGATCCATAACCAGTGACTCGGGGAATCCAGCCGTCTGGCAATCTGTCTCCTCTCCCTTCCCCCTTGATAAATCAAAATGCAGGCCACTGAACTTCCTTTTCCTTATTCTCAATGACTCCTAAATAGGTCAAATCACTTTGGAGAGTAGCCAGAAGCTAATTTTGTATTCACCACTGACCTCTTTCATTCTTCTGGCATTTCAGGAAAAAGTTGGGTGAATGCCTTTTCTTCCTGTTTGCCTGAGTCCTCATTCCCTAGAGCTAAATTTGTAGCCCAGGCCATTGTGATTTATTCAGAGCTACTGCTATTTGTCAGTGGATTTCTGCCCAAGCTTGCTTGTTGCCCATCTGCTGGATTCCTGTACATATGTGAACATGTGTACAAAATTAAAGACCCAGCCAGCCACAGCCTGGAGCTGCCTTGCTCCACATCAGCTCCAGCCTCCAGCCAGGCCTGATGGGAGGATCTGTTGAAACAGTGCTCACTACATGGTCAAAAGCTGAGGAGCATCAATGATAAATCACACCCCAGTTCTAAATCCATCAATTGCTTTTAGTAGAGCCCCACAACTATCGTTTTCAGCCACTCCTCTCACTAAGGAAGTACCGCCATTTTGTTTTCTTAGACCTGACTCAGGACAGGAAGCAAAGAAGGGAATAAAGAACATGGAGTGATGAAGAAAAGAGAACAATAGGTTTTGCTTTTGGGGTTCATTCAAACCTAGGAGGAAGCTCAATACTCCCAATCAGTCAAAGTACGGAGCTAAAAACATGAAAAGCTCAGCTCTGGCTTTACTGTCTCTTTTGTTTGTATTTTTTTAAAAAAATTATTTATTTATTCTAATTTGTTATACATGAAAGCAGAATGCATTTCAATTCATAGGACACATATAGAGCACATTTTTTCATGTCTCTGTACACGAAGTAGAGTCACATAATTTGTGTCTTCGTACATGCACTTGGGGTAATGATGTTGGCTTTACTGTCTCTTTAGAAGCCGATCTGTTAAAATTATTTTATTTAATTGCAAGATGTCAATCCTCCTCTGCCTCTCACCCAAGATTTCATCATTTGTTTTAAGTTTATTTCATTGTTGTTTTTCCTTTTCCTTCATACACTGATAGAGATCTGCAGATGACTCAGCAGGACTATCTGGCCCTACTATAAGAACAGAAGTTGAGATTCTTAACCCTTCTCCTCACTTTTCCCACTAAATCTAAAGCCACCATGCAACGGAAGTTTCCTCATGGTAATACCATAATATTGACAAGATTAATTTTATTCAGGAAACATTTACTGAGGACCTATTATGTGTTTTAAATGCTTTGTATGTGCAATTTCAGTTTCTCACAGCTACTCTCTGAGATATTAAGATCGCCTCCATTTTATAGATCAGGAAAGTGAGGTATAGAAAGGCTAAATAATTTGTTCAAGGCTTTGGGGGTGGTAAATGGCAGAGGTTGGGCTCCTAACCACTATACTTAGTTATTCCAAAGATAGAGGCTAGGGAATACATTATCCTGACTCAGAAAGCACAGATTAACCATCTCCTATCATTCACATCCCAATCCTAAACTAATAGATGATAATGAGCAAAACAAGGATTGAAATCCCACCTACCACAGGAAATGCTTGCCTCTTGTTTTGCTGAATGTTGTAGGAAGAATATTCATGTGCATGTGTGTGTGTGGGTAGCTACATATACCTCCTTATGCAATGCTCTTCCTTGAGCCTAGATAAGGGGTTCTTATTCATAACAAAGTTGAAAACAACACCCTAACCTTCCCAACGTGCATGGCTCTCCACTGCTGTTTCCACAAATTCTTCTAGAAAGGCCGAGAACTCTCACCCTGAACCTGAACCTCCCTTCAGTATTAGAATCATCCTCTCAGCAGGGCTCCAGTTTGGCAAGAACAATTAATTATCAAGTAGTTAGATCACTACTGGAGCTAAAAGACAAATTCATACAAATGGAAACAAGTGGGTAGAAGGAGCAAGAGCCTGTTGAGCCATCAAGTGGGTCCCCAAGTTCCCATATTAGAGCCTTTTGTCCTCTAGGCTCTCACTCTCCCTTCTTTTCTTCAACCCCTGGCCCTTACTGATATGAAACTTTCATTCTGCCACACCCCTTCCTTTGCCTCTTCCTTCACACTGAAGTAAAAATGCCTGACAATTGTTTAAGCATTTCCTAGGGGGTTTACATTTTAATGTGATTATACTAACCCAAAGGAATCAACATGGAATGGTACAACCAGAAGCATCAGAAAGTAGGTGGAAGAGGATTTGGGCATGGAGAGGAGAAACTGTAGGGCTTTCTGTAGTTCTAGAACCAGCTAACACTTTACTTAAAATTTTATGATGATTCCAGTAAAAGCAAAACCACATTTTACCCAGAAAGGAGAAAGAACATTGAAATGGTCCTAAAAGCAAGATAATTCAGGGAGAAAGAGACAGCAGTACATGATCTTCAAGGTTCCCAATAGTTCTAACACTCTGATTTAACTTTAATTCATCATTTGATGACTCTGGCATATCTAGCTTGAGTGTGGAGAGAAGGCTTGAACAAATGTATTCAATATTGTGCACAATTGTTGCAGTCTTAGTTATGTAATTTCTGACTCTAAAAGTTGAGTATATTAATTAAAATGTATTTTGTGCCTAGCCAGTAGCATCATGCAGTCATGTCTCCTCTAACACTGTATGGGCATAGAGACAGAAAAGTTGGGGTATCTGATTCAAAAAGGAGTCCAAGAAAACTTCAATTTCAAAAGTCATTTTGCATGGAATCATTTCACCCAGAATGGTGCTAGCCTTCACTGAGCTCCTGATGGATGTGAATTAAGTTTATTTAGTTTGGCTCCCTCTGATAAGGAAATTCCAGAAGCTTTTAGATTTATTTGAAGTGACATCATGTAGTCAGATGCAGAATTCTCACTTGAGTCCAACAATAGGAGAATGGATATGATTGAATGATAAGACTGGCTGAAAGTTTAAGCAGTCAATTAGGGAAAAGGAGAATATTAAAAGGAGATAAAACTCATTTTTCTCATTTGCCCATTCAATGGCAAACAACTGACCAGCCACAAAACTTGCAGCTAGAGTACCGAATGGTTAGACTTGGAATTTTAGGCTTTTTCATTTGGGGGAATAGAAGCAAGGGATCCCCCCACTGTGTAAAAGAAGTAGCTTTTAATTTTTCTGTATTAGAAATGATTTGGAGATGAGAAACTCACAAACAGGACAAAATCTTTCATGCTCCTTGTTAAGTTACTTTTGCTGCCTTCAAGTTATGAGATGCTAAACCCAGTACTATCTTTGCCCTGAGTGTTTTGGGTCTGGAATTTCATTCCATTCCTTCCCTTTACCTTTTGGATAGTATACCATTGAATGGAAACAAGGAGACAAAGGGCAAAACTTGACCTATCTTTCTGACAACTGATGTGGACTTCACCAATCAGAACTTAGTAAATTTCCCAGTGATTAGCTCAAATAAGCACAGCAGCCTAATCTAAGTTCTTCTTGGTGCCATCCCATGACATTCCAGCCATGTCCATTCAGAGGGACATCCATTCCAGTGCTAGTTGGGGACAGCAGCATATTTCACAGCTATATCAGAAACTATATTGATTATTTGAGGTACATGAAAACATCAAATGAGAAATTCCTAGAAGCCAATTTGAAAGGAAACCTGCAATTTTATACTGTGGCTCCAGAGTGATTCTCCCACTCACCACTCTCTGTCAAGCACCCTAACTTGAATATGAAGAAACTCACCATGATATCAGTTTCCCAGGAAAACAATGAAAATAAATACATTTTTCTAATCAGATTTCTAAGCAGCAAAAAAACAAGGGATAGGATAGATCAGAAAAGCAGAGAATTAAAAATTTAGTTCCGCAGGGCATAGTGAGTAAACATAGGGTCCAGCAGAATCATAAGTTTGAGGCTAGTCTATCTGAGCAATTTAGTGAGACTCTACCTCAAAATAAAAATTTAAAAAGGGCTGAGGATATATTCAGTGGTAGAGAACTTACCTAGCATGCACAAGGTTCTGAGTTCAATTTCCAGTATCATACACAAAAAAGATTAAGATTTGCTCTGTTCAATATGGCAGTCACCAGCCATAGGTAGCCACTGAGCCCTTGAAATGTGGTTAATGTGAATGAGTAAGTGATTTTTTTGATTTAATTTAAATTAATTTGAATATCAACACTCCTGCTATTTAAAAAAGTATGTTTGGAAGAATCTGGATAAGTTAATCTACTTTATCATATTTTATGGAATTGTTTGAATCTTAATATAGATCAAATCTTTCTGATGAAAATTTACCATATGAATTGACACATGCTATATATGGAAATACACACTGGATTTTGAAGACTTGGTGTGAATAAAAGAATGTAAAATATCTCATTAGCATTTGATACTGTTTTTATACAATTATATTCTATATTGCTCTTATATGCTAAATGATAATATTTTGAAAATATTGGCCGAAATGTGTTTTAAAAATTAATTTCACCTATTTCTTTCTCGTTTTTAAGTGGCTACTTTAAAGTTTAAAATGATATAAATGAGCTATGTTATATTTCTAATAGACATCTCTGGCTTAGAATGAACAAAATCAAAACATTTCAAATTAAAGGATTATAAGGCATTAAGAGAAAATATAGATTTTTAAAAAATTTTCAAAGCTTTAGAGTTATACATGGTAGTTGGGTTCATCCCAACAAACTCACACATGCATGGAAATCAATGTTAGTTCATGATCCTCCCCTATACTCTCCCGTCCTCCTTCCCCTCTCCCAATCTCCTTCCTGTACTCTGCTAGACTTCCTTTTGCTCATCTATTTTTATTTGATTGGTTCTTAATCAATTAAGAAGTGAATTAACTCACAGTAGTTTCAAGTAAGTGCAACCCTCCCTGAGTGGCTAATTTAGGGTGCCTATTCATTGGAGGTTTCCATTCTAAAGCTGGTAGGCACTGGGCCATGGTGTTCTAGAACAGCAGTTCTCAAATTTTTCTCATGGAACCTCTGGGGGTCCCTGAAATCCTTTCAGTGAGTCTGCAAAGTCAAAACTATTTTCATAATAATGCTAATACACTACTTGCCTTTTTCACTCCCCATTCTCTCATGAGTAACACATGATACTGTAGCAGATGGAATGCAGAAGCAAATAAAAGAACCCAGCAGTCTTCTGTTAAGCCAGACTGATAGTCAAGAGATTTGCAAAAAAGGGAAAATAGTGACATTCTTCTCACATTTTTTTGAGAAATAGAGAATTTTCCTTCACAATACCTTATTTATAAACTTGTATATAATACAGTATATATATATATATATATATATATCTATGTATATATATATACACACACACACATATATATGCATATATATATATATATACACACACACACACACACATATATATATATATATATATATATATATATATATACAGTTGATTTTAAAATAAATTACCAAGAAGATCATTTTTTATTTCTCAGTTTTCATTTCTATTATGATAAATATTGATATAATTCACATGAAACCAAAGCTCTTTGGGGGCCCTTGGTGATTTTTAAGACTATAAATGAGTCCTGAACCACAATTCAGAGAATTGCTCTTCTAGAGGGACTTGGTTGCATATGCTATGGATGTCCCTTTACATAGCCTCTTGATCTACCCTGGAGTCCACCTGCAGCTACAGGGACAGGAGCCTGCACACTGACCATTTCCCACCTCCAACACTCAGGTCTTTCTATTGTTCTGCCTAAACATTTTTTCCTTATGCTAAAAGACTAGAAGAGTCCAAAATTAGAAACAGCCAAATACTAATTAATAGCAGTATGGATAGACAAATTCTGTTTTTTTCACAACATGGAATACTATCCAATAATAAGAATGAACAAACTATTGGTACATGCAAAAATATGTGTGAATCTCTCAGATAGAATGTTGAGTAAAAGAAGTCAGACACAAGGAGAGCATGTTAGATGCTTCCATTTTTATAAAGTTACAGATCAGGTAAATCTAATCTATGGTGTTAGAAATCAAGACAGCAATTTCCTTTGGTGAACAAGAAGAGCCCATGGGCAACTCTGGGAGCTAATAATGTTTTAGGTCTTAACTTGGCAGGACAGTACAGAGGTGTGGATTTTTTTTTTTTTTGTAATAATTTATTGAACTGTGGGATTTGGACACTTTTTTGGTATGTATGTTAGATATCAATCAAATGGTAAAAAATCAAATACTAATTATTATTTTATACCATGCTGTGCTAGGCATGGGAGAGGATAAAATAGAATTTTTAGACATGGCTTGTGGATTTTGCCCTTTTATTAGTCTCCTGGAGAAATAAAAAATAGTACACAATTTCACTTGGAGATGGACAGTCTGGGTGGGTTTTTTGAACAGAATAATGACTTATTTTTAGATAGACTTTGAATGTTTTTATTTACTTGGAATGAACATGATTTCCCCACCATTATTATGCTATACCAGTTCTGTCTCATGTTTAAGCTACCTGCCTGGCCCTGGTGGGAGGCCCTGGTAGAGAGTGGCAGGGAGGGGTATGGACATGAAGAAGAGTGGTGTGGAAGACCAGGATGAGCCAGGTTGTGTTCTGTGCTCCTGAGAGGCCCTCTGATGGAGTGTCCTGAGTCCTCTTTCTATTGGTATAATAGAACACCTGAGACCGGCAAATTTATAAAGAAAAAAATGTTTATTTTGACTCACAGTTCTGCATGCTGGGAAGTCCAATAATATGGCACCAGCATCTTCTTGGCTTTTTTTTTTTTTTGTTGAGGACGTTATGTTGCTTCAACTCATATCAGGCAGAAGAAAGGCAAGCAGATGTGTATGTGGAAGAAATAAAAAGGGGCCAAACTCCTATAGTAGCTAATCCACTCACAAGATAAAAGCATTAATTCATTCATGAGGGCTCTGCCCTATGGCTCAGACATTTGCCTCTAGGCCTCAGCTCCCAACACTGCTGCATTGAGGAACTAGGTTTCTGACACATGAACTTTTGGGGGATACATCCAAAAGACAGCAGGGACACAGGAGACAGACTCTTAAGAGGCCAGCATTTGAGATGAGTGCATCAATGTCTAGGGGATATGAATGTGAACATTTCTCTGCTCAAGAAGTCACTTTTTTTTTTTTTTTGCCATCTCTATTATTTCCAACACCCACGTTTCCTATCAGTTGAGACTCAGGCCTGCATCTAGTCATTTATGCAGTTGTCTGAAGAAGATTGTGAATACTTCTTAGAAGGCCCAGCACTCTGGCCCTAACCTGAACCAATTCTATGTCCTCCCCCCATGTCAGACACATTCACATGAAAGGAGAAGAAAGAGCCTGGGCTTCACCCTAAAGCATGACTCCACCACTATAAGGAAGGGTAGGGAATGTAACCAGCCAGGCTTTATTTCCAAGAAGAGATCATAGATATTGGTGAGCAGCGGCTGCCTCTGCCTGGTGTTAATTCCCTTCTTCCTGCCTGGAGAGCCAACAGTGCTATTGAGAAACCCTGTCTTCCTTGGCATTGGAACTCACATAGAACCCTTGCCTCTAGCCCTGATGTTCTAGTAAGCTCTCAGACCACCATTGAATGAAGAGCCTAAACTGTTTGGTCGGGTGGCCTACAGTACCCAGCACCCATCATCTGCTTCTGTCCAGAATCCTTACTCTGGGCCCTGCTCACCAGATTATCACACAGTAGAATCACAACACCATCTCTTGTTACATCTGGTCACTGGGTGTACCCAGTAGTCTGGAGACTACTGACTTATTCCTGCTTTGAGCAGGGACGGATACTGCCTTAGGACCTAGAACCTGTGCCCATACCCCACCCTGAAGTGAGATGACTACTGCCTATGGTTTCAGAACATGATTTTGTTTGGAGGTCTCGACTCCTGCCTTTTCTGGACCACCACAGAAAGTTGGTAGACTGTTTTCATAACTGGCAGACTCATTTTCTCTCTTAAGCCACTCAGAAATGTTTGCCCAAATACCAGGGCTCATGAGCACAGGCTGACATTTAGGGAGCTCTTGACTTGGGATGGATAATTGTGCACTGGAACCTAATTACCAATGGCTTTTAGAGCCAAGGCATGTTCTCTTGTTATATGTCCAAGACTTTGAAATCTCTCCTGCCCTCAATAAATGAAATTTGGGAACAAGAGGGTTGCATTAGGCCTCTGCAATAGTGCTGCCTCATACCTACACTGGAGCTTTAGGAATTCAGATGTGCTCCTTCAGATAGATGGTCAAGGTTTGAAATTGAAACAAAGCAGGACGTTTGTATTTGTTTTTAACTGAAGCTGAACAGCTGCAGCCCACCCAGACTCCATAGGATCTTGCACAAAAGAAAAAAAAATGCTATTCTCTTAGCTTCTTCTGAAAGAGGCCACTTATTTCCTCCAGAAAACGTTCAAGCTCACAGTAGTCTTCATTACAATCCCCCCATTTTATGGATAAAGAAAAGGAGGCCTGGCCTGGACACAGAGCTACAGAATGACAGAGACTTCAACAGCTCTCTCCTCATTGGTAATGTTCAGGGGAGTCACTATTTGGGGGACTCATCTCTTAGAGCCAAGGGGAAAGAATGGAGAAAGAATGAAGGAATTAGCAAGACCATGTGATAAGAAGGGGAAGCCCTCTGAGGACAATGGGTAGAAGCAGAGAGCAAATCAGAAGTAGCCAGGATTTTTGCAGACCAGGTTGGAGAAGCAGAAATAACTAGTCAACATCTTAAAGTGGACGTGACAAGGAAACAAAAACAAACAAAACAGAGAAAAAGATAAAGAAAAGATGTCATATAAAATCAAGAGGTTCAGAATATGACCTCATCCTGCCTTTCCTCATATCCTTCCTCTGAGTTAATACCTAATGCTTACATAGAATTCTCACCTCTTTTCTCTGGGCCTAGCTACATATTTAACTGCCTCCTGCACATTGCCCATTGCCAACGTCATGGGTACCTCAGATTAGCCATGTCCAGAAACAACTCCTCAGTCTCAGCCTGCATACCCACTCTTTCTCAGGGTTTTCTGTTTTGGAGGAAGACACCCACCTCTACCTCCAAGGCACAAGCCAGAAACTTGGGCACTGCCCTGGACTCTACTCAATTCCTATGATAGTCTGCTTCCAAGGGCATTAAGTTCTACCTTCCAAGGAGCCCAGAACTAGCTGCTTCTTTTCACTCTTCTTGACCCTCCCTCTAATCAGGCTTCCATGTGGGGCTGGTTTGGGGCAATTTCTCCACAGAGCAGGCCAAAATGTTCTTCCTAAAACACACATTGGCTCATTTCTCTCCTTTTCTTAAAATATTTCCCATAGCTCTCCACTACTCTGAGGCTTAAATCCAGACTCTGGAAACAGAATAGACAGGACTTTCCAAATGAGTGATCCTAAGTCCATTGCTCATGTTTGACAAACAAAGTCCCATTGCCATTCATTCCATTAACCATTCAGTCAACAACATGTATATGCCAGGCAGGCACTGGGCAAAATGCTGGGGATAAAACAGTGAGCCAAATTGAAATGGTCCCTGTCTTCTGAGACACATAGTATACAAGGAAAGAGAGTCAAAATCAAAAGCTAGACATTACCAGCTAGTGAGATAGGAAGTCAGTTATAGACACTTGAGCAATAGCAAGGACTCAGGAATGGGAGGCCTACAACCCAGACATGGGTGGGGCTTAGGAAATGCTTCTCAGAGTAAACAAATCAAAGCTAAAGCCTGGAGTCCTTGGTAATTCATATAGATTTCTGCACCTTCCACTCCTTCCTCTGAGGAAGCCACTTACTGAAATGATCAGTTTTTAACTACATGAAACTGTCCATGGTTGCATCTGCCCCAGATAAAAGGCTGACTCAAACCAGAAAATCACATAACCATGTGGCTTAATTGGACATGGTGATCAAAGAACAACATGGCTCATTGGTTACGCATTTTCGCAACCTACTGTTCAACACCAGCAATGTGCTCTGCACTCCCCCATCCCCTGAAACTTGTAGAATGTGTACAAAGAGCATTCTGATTCTTTGCCATGTCTAAAAGAATATTAGCTGGGTGGGCTAACTAGCATAACAAACAACTCCCAAATCTCACTGGCTTTAGACAACAGAGGTCCATTTCTTGCTTATGTCACACCCAAGGCAGTTCAGCTAAGATGCTCAACTCCTTGCAATCCTTCAGGAAACCAGGCTCCTTCCTCCCAGAGGCCCAGCATCCTCCACAAAATGCTCTGCTGGGAAATGTAGTCTATGTCCAGAATGAAAAGAAAATGAAGTCTGGTGAACATCTAGCATTTTCTCTGCCACAAGGACACTAAACAATGTGATAAAGACCAGAACGGGCCAATTTAGTGAAAATAGATTGCTGGTACTATGTAAACCAAACAACCAGTCACCAGACCATCTGATCACAATTAAACTTAAGCTAAGTCTTAAGTAACTGTGTTTTTCACTTGGTGAGTTAATCCTGCCTACTTAGTCAAAGCATTTCCTCCTCCAGGTGACAATCAGAAGCAGCCATTAATTAATACAAACAAATTCTCCATCTAATGCACCCAACGTAACTCTGAAAATGTTTAAGTATATAAAATTAGTAAAAGAAACTAATGCTTGGCTGTATTCTCAAGACCCTTTATAACTCTGTATCTAATCACTTACTCAAGAAATATTTATTAAATATGTCTGGCAAAATTTAAATCTGCATGTTCCATGTCTATATTCCAAAATGAACACATAGAAAGCTATACTTATTTTTTGCCCACTGAAAAAACCCAGCACAAATAAACATGCTTAAATATGCATGGCTCTCTGAAGATATTTATTTGTACTTAGAGAAAAAAAAAGTTTGCAGAGGACCTTGCAATTTTCTGATGAAAATTTGTGCTCTATAAGCACAAAGCATGTTTTGATTTTTCTGAACAAAATAATGGAGCAAGGTGAAAGACTGGAGACTCTGGGAAGAAGCCAAGAATTAATGATGTGGATTTGGCTGTAACTGTGCCCAAGAATGTTTCATAATGGTGGTACTGTGCTCACTTCAAAAGTAATAATGATTAAATATCCTGAGTCCTTATATATCATCAACTCCTAAACAAAGCCAAAAAACAGAGAGTTCCAAAGGCAAGAAATATGTCAGCACCACACTGTCACAGATCACAAATCCAGACCACCCTCAGGATGGTTATTTGGATATGTAATGAAATAATTGACAAAAGCCATCCTGAGGGCCGCGACCCAAATGTGTCAGCAGATCTGAATGTCTAAAGTTCATGTAGCCTGGTAGCACAGAGGCCTGCACACATTTTTCACATTAGGGAACAGATGGAAGCTGTAATTCCCGCCATAGCTGAGGGACGCTTTGCACCCAACAGCAGCAGATAATAAGCTCATTTGGGGAGAAATTTGCCATTTTCATCCGAGAGCTCAGTGAACTGCTGCTGAAGCACTCATCCAACTGTGGACAGCACGCTTCCCAGAGGGGAAGAAGAGAGACTGTACCTGTTTCAAAACTCTTATGGCTCTAGAGTCATTTCAGTCTCCCCTTAGGTCTCGAATCTCACATCTGAGCTAGCCGTAGGGCCACGCCTTGCCCTCACAGAATTCTGGGGAAATTGATTACTAACCCCAGTTTCCTATTATAAATAAATAATGCTGAGTGCTTTCATGGTCTTGCACAAGACAGCCTAGATACTAGCTTAGGTGATACACTTCATTTTCATTTGTTCCAGAACATTTTGGGCCTAAACTTTCAAAGCTTTAAATTGGTCTCTGGGGTGCCATTCAATAGGAAACTGGAAGGAAGGGGAAAAATTATATTCAACTATTTTGAATTTGGAAAATATGCCATTTCACTGAGAAAGACGTTTTCCACATATTTGATCACTCAAAAGCAGTTAAACACTGAAACTTCAAATATGGTCTAATCTGATCAAAGCCATGAGCATCTAAAAACGAGGCATCCCAGCGCTGCGGACGATAAAACACACAATTGACTTATGTGCTGTGAGACAGCAGTGTAGACTTTGGCTACAGAAGGAAGCACAGATCAGTGTGGTTATGTGGGGGTAGCTGCAGTGTAGACACAGACCCCAGCCCACAGGCTAGCCTGGCCAACAAGCCTGGGAATTACACGGGCTGTTTCATTCCTGGATTTTCAAGTGCTTTGTCAACAGAATCCTATTACCTTTCGCAGCAGCCCCAGGAAGCCAGCAGCATGCCAGTTTCATGAAGAAGTTGGTGGCAAGGCTGAAGAAAAAAGGCAGCTGGCTAATTGAATCCTTTAATAATTCTCCCCATCACATTTTTGAAAATTTTATAATGACATTGTGGGGGCAGAGAAATGAGTTGGATAATACTTAGAAATCTTTGCGCCTTAGAGCTGTGTGCTCCAATACAATAGCCACTAGCCACATATGGTTATTGGGCATTTGAAACAAGACTAGTGTGTCTTAAGAATGAAATTCTAAGATTTTATTTCGTTTTAGTTAATTCAAAAAGTTAGCTGGGTGTGGTGGCACATACCTATAATTTCAGTGGCTCTGGAGGCTGAGAGGCCGGAGAATCCAAGTTTAAAGCCAGCCTCAGCAACTTAGCAATGCCCTAAACATCTTGGTGAGACCCGTCTCAAAATAAAAAATAAAAAAAGGGCTGGGCATGTGGCTCAGTTGTTAAGCATCCCTGGGTTCAATCTCTGGTACCAAAAAAAAAAAAAAAAAAAAATTAAAAGCTGATATTGAATTCAATAATTGGGAAAGTTTTAAACACATTTGGAAGAACTTGGCTATGTGAAACTAAATATTATGAAACATAATTACAGATCAAGTGTTTTTGATGAAAATTTAGCACTTGACTTAAGATATGCTATAAGTGTATAATGCACACTGGACTTTTAGGACTTAGTACAAAAAAGAATAAGAAACGTCTCAATAATTTCTAAATATTGGTTGCATTTTGAAGTGGTAATAATTTAGATATATTGAGCTAAATAAAGACATTATCAAAATTAATATTGCCTTTTTACTTTTCTAACTTGAGTACTAGAAAATGTAAAATGACACATACAGCACACATTGTATTCCTATGGGACAGCTCTACTCAAGAATAAAAAGAGACTCGCACAGATAACATCTACCTGTGAGCCCAAGATCTCTCCACAGATGCACAGACTCACTCAACTTATAAAATAACAAATCACTACCAGACATCTAGTGGTAGGATCTCTGAAGAGAGATATCCCCTAGCTAACAGAGGACTGTGACAGAAGTAACAGTGTCCCCAACTCACCTTGCTTTTTGAAGGACCTTGGACAAAAGAATCTCTCTATCTGTCCTTACAGCAACAAATGCTAACTTCTCTTTACCTCCAACACAGGGATATCCTTCATTCACTTGTTTCATTTATTAAGCTAGCTGTCAGGGCTGGGTGCTTGCTAGGTGCTCTAGTTGGGCACAGAGACATATGAGGCATCATTCCTGGGCTCAATAGGCTTGTAGTCTAGTTCTTCCAAATGCACGCGCACGCGCATGTGCATGCGTGCGCACACACACACACACACACACTTCATATCAAGACAAAATGAAACAAATGCTGAAATGGAGCTCACCATAAGATACTCCAAGAGCACAGGGTAAAAAGTGATGAATTCTACCTGTGGAAATTAGGGTGGGCTTCCCATGCTGGAGCACTTAGGATGAAGTATGACAGACTGGCAGGATATTCTAAAAGGATATTCTAAATGGATGAGTATTTCAGATGACATTAACCGCCTAAGTCAAGGAATGCATGTGGGCAAGTGCACGGTGTGTTCAGGGAATGATGAGGGAGTCAGGACCAGGCACACCAAGTGAATCGGTGGGGACCAGTGTGGTTCAGGAGGAGGGGAGTAATAGGCTCATGGGAGGCCAGGACAATATTCCAAGCAAGAATGGTGAGAAGCTGCCCTGGGACAAGGAAAGAAAAAATATGGCAGGAAAGGGGGAAATGCAAAAGACACAGTAAACAAATATGAGGTTATCAGGGGAATAAAAGAAGAGGGGATGAAGCTACTGGTGGTGTTATGAAGCAAGATTAGGGCCATGTGAAGTGGCACATGCCTGTAATCCCAGAGACTTCCAAGACAGGAAGATAGCAAGTTCGAGGACAGCCTCAGCAATTTAGCAAGACCCTGTCTCAAAAAACAAAACAAAATATAAAAAGGACTGGGGATGTAGCTCAATGGTAAAGCACCCCTAGATTAAATTCCTAGTACCAAAAGAAAAAAAAAAAGCAAGATTAGGGAACCCAGGAGGAAGAGGTAGAGAGAAAGAACAGATTTGACGTGATGTGATGACTAAGGAAAAGCATTGGTAACATTTTGGAAGAAAGCCCAGATTAACACAAGACACTGATAACAGACTCTTGGCCCCACAGACCCACTGAAGGCCTGGCGCTGTATTTGGCTATTACCAAAAACCTTTATCACACAATGAAGATGGGAAATTTCCAAGGGGGAATATCTTCATTTTGGGATTTCCTGAGTTAACTTTCAAACCTGAGGTAGAATAAGTGTAGACTAATGACACTTAACATAAGACATACTGGAAATAAAACAAGCACATATCAAGCGTGTGCTAATAGTATACCAATAAATTGAAAGTCAAAGCTCTGCACTTGGAAAATGTAACCCGCCATGATGAAAGGATTGTGTAAATTTTTTTTCCAAGGTCAAAATTATCAGAGGGTTTGCTTATACAAGTGGAATAGATACCAACACCCCCATCCCCCACCACCAGAGCAACACAGCTCAGGTTTCAAAAGCAAGCTTTCTGCCTAGCCCTAGCCCTGGGGCTGAGGTTCTGTGGTTTCAGATTGGTTTTGGCTTCAAGCAAAGGCAAGTCCTTCTCTCTGCTCTCTGAACGAATTCCAACATTTAGCTGAGCCTTGTGGCCCTTGTCTGCTGACCATGTGGGGAGCTTCAAAGTCTTTTAGATGTGATTATTTGTTCTGTCAACAGCTCTGTGCCTCTGAAAAGCCAGGGCCACTGCTTATAGCTATCACTCATCCTCTCTCTCTCCAGTATCACTTCTCAACAATGCAGACCTTCTTTTGCAGGACTCAGGCACTTCAGCACTTTAACACCGCCTCCCAACCCAATCAATACTAAGTGATACCAGGTGTCTCTTCTAATCTCACAAGACCAAACCAAATGCCATGCTCTTGTTTTCACCTTCCAAAGAAAGTGCATGTTGAGCACAATAGTTTTATGAGCAGATTAATCACAAAGCCATTAATTCATTCCATTTCCCAGAAAGTGAATAGATCTGTAGCTTCTTTATAGTTTGTCTATCATTTTTAGTATCTTCCATAGAACCACTGGCCAGAATGATCTAGTAGTCAGTCATTACCCAAAGTATAAGTCCCTTGTGCTTAACTGCATTCTGGTATTTATCCCACTGTCACAGTAAATTTAAGATATTTAAAAAATTCATCTTTTTCTTTCTTTCCTTCTTTTTTTTTTGGTATTGGCAATTGAACCCAGGGGCATTTGAGCACTGAGCCACATGCCCAGTCCTTTTTATTTTTCATTTTGAGACAGGGACTCAGTAAGTTGCAGAGCCTGCCCTTGAACTTGTGATCTTCCTGTCTCAATCTTCCAAGTTGCTGGGGTTACAGGCATGCATCCTACACCACACTTAAAGTCCACCTTAAATGGGATTTAACAAAATAAATGCATGGTGGAGGCGAAGAGATTTTCTTCGGGAAAATTATGAAAACAGAAGTGAGGAGTCTGCTCTAAACACAGACCTGGGTTGAAAGCAGGTGCCACTGATCTGTTTTCCTCCACTGCTGCCATTAGATGTACCTTCAGAAACTCAGTTTCTGAACCTCTAAAAAGAAGCCAGAAAATGCTGCTTTATCACAGGTATTCAGAAGAAAACAGCTCTTGTTCAAAAGAGTACAACAATCAGAACAAGTAGAAGGTCTAAAGGAAATAAAACTGTACCCCCTCCCCCTGCAAATAAACTGAATCTGGGGGAGTTATTGCTTTTAGTACAAATGGACATTTGGATCTTGACCCTTAAACATATAATACTGGAACACTACTGGAAAGATGGATGGAGAGACAGCTCTCACCTCCCCCTTAGCACCATTACTTTTTGTTCACTATCATTACTGTGTCATTACTAAGAGATGTGTTAGTGATGAAAACAGCAGCTACTTTTGAAAAATAACCAATCAATACATCTATACAGAACACCTATTATACACAGGCAGCTAAGGGTATGCAATCTAGTTTGGAAGATAAGGCATGCACAGGAATGGAGAATGTCATACAAGGCTGTGTTTGAGAAGGACCAAGGGAGTGGTACAGGGGGCGAGAGCTGTGATTTAGGGAGAAATCATTTCCTGCTGTGGAAGCCTGGGCTGGGCCTGAAGAAATGAGCAGAATGTAGATAGTTAGAGACAAGAAGAAGGCATGGCCCAGAAATTGGAAGGTCCAGGGCATTTCCAGAGTATAGTAGAATACAGAAAAACCACGAGGGCAAAAAGCATTGTGAGTCTCTTTTCCCATCTGTAAAATGGGGATAATAATTCCTTTTTCCATAGGACTACTATGAGGATTAGACGGGATAATGTGTAGAAAGTGATCTGCAGAGAATGTGGCACAGGAAAAAACACTCAACAAAATCTGGGGGACAACAGGGCTGCAGCAACCCAAAAGAAGCAGGGAAGGCTGGGAGGGACATTTCCAAAGAAGTCCCCGCAGGACCCAGCTGGACTTGAAAAAGCAAGACAAGGAGCAACAAAGGTGCCTCTGAGTTTTGGAGTCTGCAAAGTGGGAGCAGGAGTGATGATTGGCAGAGCTGGGGGAAGGAGGTAAAAAGAAGAAATGGACTATTTCAAACCTGTGGTGCTCAAAGTGCCAGACGACAATATTTGCCTATTTCAATGAGATGAATGGTTATGTTATCATAATATAAAATGCACCTAGAAGTCATGAGGAAATACAGAGTACATTTGGTGTCTGAGTCTACCTGATTCAAATCCCTGCTACCCACTCGAATTATTAGAAAATTTTTCATAATAAAATGCTGGGGAAAAGAAAGCAAACCTAGAAGAAACTGTTGTGCTGGAGCAAGGAACAAACTGTACTACTGAATCTCATTGACCAACCATGCTTCACCAAAAGTTAAATTCAAGTTCATTTCAAATGTATGAGATCGGAACAGTGCCTGAGACTAATATCCTTTGCATCCCTGACAGTTCCCTGACAAGCTGCATCCAAACTCCCTGAAAATACACAAATCTCACAAGGTCCCCGGCTTGATGCTATGGATTTGAGGACCCTTGACTTTCACTCCCCAGGAGACAGTTTTCATACTCAAAAACAGAGAGAAGTGCCCTTGTTGATAAGAACTGAAAAAGACTCATCTCTATGTACCCGGGTATGGTTAATTTGGCTCTTGCTTGTTGGCTAAAAATATTAAGTTTTAGAATTTTGCCCTTTGGTCTTCCTTAAACTCCCAGTGGATGACAATTTAAATGGAACTAGGATTGATACTTTATTATTACAATAAAGAGAAAAACTTTCTCAAAATGTTTCTATCCCTTTGATAATTCTTCTCCTGGACATTAGTAGTAATAGTTGTAATAATAGTAGTAGTACTGGGTATTGAACCCAGAGGTGCTTAATCACTGAGCCACATCTCCAACCGCTTTTTATATTTTATTTGGAGACAGGGTCTCACTGCTCAGGGACTTGCTAAATTGCTGAGGCTGGCTCTGAACTCGAGATCCTCTTGCCTCAGCCTTCTGAGCCACTGGGATTACAGCCACTGTGCCTGGCTTCCTTGATATATTTTTTTTATTTTTAAATCAAGGAGTCACATGTTGGGTTTCAGTAGTGGGAAGACTGAAGAGCCTTCATCTATGTAGGAGCACCTTTTGTCCACTGATCTAGGTTAATAGGTGCAGGCCTTAGGCCTGAATGCAAGCAAGGTGCCTCTAGAACAAGGTGGCACCTTGGCAAGGGGAGGAGAAACCCCTCCCCTCTGATTGTGTTCACTGGTTTCCCTCATAGAAATGGAAGTCTGGAATTAGTTCTTCAATCTGACAATGTGCCTAATGACAGGATATGGGTTGAGATCAAATAACCAACCAAAACAAGGGGTCTGTTTCACCTCACCAATTCAGCATTTTGCTTTTATCTGCCTATTTGTTTCATGATAACTTTCAAAGGAGTTGACTGATTCTGATCAAATGTGGGGCACGGCTAAGGGGTTTCAAGATACATCTTAAGCTCAATTTGTGGTCCCGCCAGCCATCCTGAAACAAAACAGTAGCCAGTAAAATTTCTAAACAAGCATATCTGCTGTAATCTTTAGCAGGCTTCACCAAAGTTCATACATGAGTAGTGGTTACAGATCTATGTGATTACACGGAATGAAGTTTGCAGATCACAGACCCAAGAAGGTATCTAAATTCACTGCATACAATGACTTCTCACAGCCTTTGGAGAGGCAAGTGTTATCTCTGCCCAGACAAGGGGGAATAAAAGCTTAATAAAGGGGGACAAAGTTACATTACTTTGGCTATATCCTGTGAATAATTTGTGAGAGAAACAGTTCAAGAGATGTAGAACCCAATCCAATAGAAACAGCAAAGCTTCAGTAGCTAAGTCTCTATATTTGAAAGAGGATCTTCAAGAAGAAATGTGGTCCCAAGGTGATAGATCTGGATGTCAGAAGAGAAATTATTCAGTCTGATATACTGGAGTAATGTTTTTATAATGGTGGTAACAAAGGATTGTTTGGAGGATTGCTCTAGCTCTCCGTCAGACTACCATCAAAAGCAACCCCAAATGAAAATAATTATTCTGCTTCTATGAACACATAAACCACTCAAAAATCCTTTTTAATGACAATAAAGTAGGCAGCTCCACATTTTCATTCATCATATTTGTTTTGTTTCATTTTGTGTTGATTATTCCTGGGCAACTGATTCTATCATTCATGTGGGAGGTAGAGAATTGTGTTTTGGTGATATTTATTTGGTAATGATTTATTTTACATTTGTTCTCTCTCTTTGTTGTATTTTTATAGACCCATAATACACAATTCAGTTGAAAGCAATGTTCTTCCTATGCAAGAAAAGCCTTCTGGTAGCCAGCTGGTCATCTTTAATTCCTTCTTAGGTAGAGATTATGCAGTTACCACCAGACCTTGATTACTCAATTGTGTAACAAATAAGGAAAGTCAGTTTAATAAAGCAGATCATTATCAACTCAGGAAGAACTGAGAGTGAAAACTCCCTGTCCAACTGTAGAGGTAGAATAACACGCTGATGGATTTCCAACTACCTTCTGGAGCAATTACCTCAAAAGGCTTCTGTCCAGAGCTGGCATCCCATTTCCACTCAAGGCAGCTTCATCTTAGTGGGAAGTGTCCATTGCCAACAACTGGGAGTGTAGCTCAATGATAGAGCACGTATTTACCATGTGCAAGGCCTGGGTTCAATTCCCAGCACTGAAAAACAATGTCCATTTCCACCAGGTCCACTGAGCTGGAATTCTATTCTCAGAACCATCTTCATCTCCTCCCTATCTTCCAAATCCAGTAGCTAGTAGCCATTGATCCTACATCTTAGTGGCTCTCAACTCCATTCCTTCTTTCCTTCCCATCCTCAACTACTGCCATAGGCCAATGGTCCCCTTAACTCTTGTGATCTGTTACTTTCTTGCTAGTTTCCCTGACACTAATCCATTTCTCCCTTCTGGTCACTCTGTCATGTGGCTGTAATTGTCATCTTCTGCCAGCAAGCCCCACCATCTCTTAACATGCTAAAACCAACTGTAATGACTCCCTATTGTTTACAGAATTAACAGAGATCCCCCACTTTATCTCCTATCCCTATCCTGACCATCACCACTCAAACTCTAGGCTCCCAACACATTACAGTTGTAGTTTCTTTTTCTCTCTCTGGTGGGTGTTTCACACCTTGTTTCCTCTGCCCACAGTGCCCTGTGCCCAGTGAGCTCCTATTCGTTCTTCAAGACCCAGATCAAATACCACTTTTTCTTACAAACATCCCTGACACCCCCATGTCATCCTCTGGTCTTTCACAACTTTTTTCACAACACTTCCACTTTGGCCTTGGCTCAAGTTTTCCCATAAGGTAATTTTTTTTATTTGCATACCTGTCTTCTTCAATGTCTGACTCTATTTTGTGTTTTCATTAACCAGGATGGGATGGCTAAGTGCCTTCTCACTGAAATAATTTCTTATCTTGGAGGTGTGGCACAGCCACAATATCCAAGGGTGATATTCAAAATGTTTAACAACTGAACAGCATGGGCACTGACCAATCCAATGGATCCCCGACAATGCTGGTACGTTCTAACCATAGCTCAACTTTGGCCTTATCCCAACAGTCAGGATTTCAGTGAAGGGCATTCCATATCTGATTCAGTCTATAAAAACTGCTCAGGTTTCAAGCTGATTGGGTTAGCTAGGGCCCCAGGCTTTGGTACTGTTTGTTAAATCCTTTAGGATCCAAAAAATTGCCCTGAATATAGGTAGCAGCTTTTTAATTTTTTAAAAAATAAGTTACTATCATAATTATTTTTAGAAAGATTGGAGCCAAGAAGGTGAACAGTAGCTAATTGTGAGATTGCTTTGTAGCGACAAGGGCTTTAGCACACACACAACTTACATAAAAAAAAAAAAAAAATCTTTTCATTGTCTCTGCAGTCACAGTATAGCCACACAAAGCAGGCTTTCATTTATGGCTCCCTCTCTCTGGGAAGCCAAGCCTGAGAGTAAAAGATATCTTAATGTTCTCTTTCAAGGCTGCTGAGATTTAGAAACATAGATTGGTAGGATGCTACAATATCAGCCTTTCTTTCATTCCCCTTCTGCCCTTTCTTTTACCTCCTACTTGCTTTTTTAAACAACAATTTTAAAGCATCTCCTGTTTTCCTTACCTACCTGGAAATATGTTCAAAGTAGGTAGCTGTGGGAAGAAATTCAACTCTGAAGAGGAAGACTGGATTTGGAATTTTACAGTCCATGTTCGTGGATTTAAGGCAGTTTTAATCCAAATATGCACATTTGAAAGCTGCAGATCTGGCCACCTAGTCAAAACTTTTACCAGTGAAATTCAGGAACATATAATTAGAATAACATGGCCCAGGTTGGGAAGAGGGGGCTTGATGTCATGTTCAGGGCAGTAAAGTTTTAGGGTTGTATGGTCCATTATAGAAGGCACTAGTCACATGTGGCTACTTATATTTAAATTCTAATTCATTAAAATGAAGAAAAATTACAAGTTTGTTCTTTAGTCACACTAGCCACATTTCAAGAGCTCAATAGCCACGTGTGCCTAGTGGATACACTGCTGGGCAGCACAGATATAGAATATTTTTATCATCAGAAGTTTCTGTTGGGCAGTGTCATCATTGATTTGACTTTCTTAGGCTAATAGGTGGGATGGGGGTGGGGTGGGAAGAGTCATCCTGGGAAACTGAAAACTCCTTCCAGGGAGGGAAACAGAAAGCATTTGGAACATGCCTGGAACATTAATTTCTCCATTTCTCTCTTTTCCTGCTTTTCTACTTATTTTCCTGTCTCTGGGTTTTCCATTCTCCATCTTTGTGGATGGGAGAATCTGACCAGGATGTACACCACAATGGATCCTCCCCCCAGGATTGGGACTTGGAATTGTTTGGTTCACTGCTGTTTCCTTGGCAGCCATTATGGTCCTTAAGAGTAGGTGTTTAAAATAAGTCAAACTCAGAAGGTTAAGGGTTGTTATGTTTTCTCTCATATGTAGAAGCTAGAGAAGAAAAAAGAAAAGAAACAGTGGGGGTGGGGGAGTCTCATGAAAATCAAAGAGATATCAGTAGAAGAAAGAGACCAAGGGGTGTGGGGTGGAGAGAGGGAGGTGGGAAGTGCTGGGGAGCGATATTGGCCAAATTATGTTGTTATATTTTGTATTGTATGCCTGTATGAATATGTAACAACAAATCCCATCAGTATGTACAACTATAATGCACCAATAAAAATATGTGGGAGAAGAAAAATACTTCAATAAAATAAAAAAGAGTAGGTGTTTACAAAAAGCTTGTTGGATGAGTAATCCCAGTGGCATAGAGTGTTTCCACTTTCCTCTGTGGGGAAGGAAACTAAAAACATCCTCCATTTCTTGCTTGGTTAGTGGGAAGCTGCTGTTGAGATCCACCAAGCACACCAGAGACTACCAGGGATACTCTCAAACAGCCTTAATCCCCACTCCCTCAAGCTGACCTAAATCATGCTTTTATTATGGGACTCAAAGGGGCAGCTTGCCTGAGCAGTTGCAAACTCAAATCGTGGAACAGAACTCCTTGAATATGAATGCTATTTCTGCCACTTACAAGCTATGTGGCCTTGGGCGAGTCATTTTAACCTGCTCTGTGCCTCAACTGCCTCATGTTTAAAATGAGGATAACAGGTAATAGATTCTATCTCATAGAGTTTACATGTCTGTACACATAAAGCCTTTGCTATAGTTCTGAGCTCATAAGTACTCAATAAATGTTAGCTATTGGACTCTTCTTGCCAAGCTCAGCCTGCTAAATGAGGAGTCTCGGTATGAATTATTGCCAATGAGGCCACAAATAGCAGCAGTGCTGAATATGCTCAATAAAATGAAACAATGAAAATATGCTCCAGCCATCTGAAACATGTATGTTAGGAGGCTTCTGGGAGAGTGAGGTATTTGGAAGATTTAAAAGCAGTGTGAACCACCCCATAAATAGGAAACATAAAAGTTTTAGAAAAACTGGGAATAGAAATACTTTTCAACCCCTCCAAACTGGTCACCTTTGTTTAAGGACAATAAATCAATGGGGTGTTTTTAGTGGAAATGGCTCTGACTATCTTCCAATGACAGAGAAACAACTCACTGCAAACTGTTGTTTGAAGGGCCAGGCCAGCATGGGACAGAAAACTTGACAGGAAGATAACATGTCCCCTCAGCTCCAGCAAGTAGGGAGAGCATTCCAACACTTATGTGACTCTAGTGACGACCAGGCCTCCTTCAGTTCGACAAAATACAAGACTGTCATAGGCCACCATTAATCTGAGTCTACTCAGAAAAAAAAAAAAAAACTGGCCAGGAACCACTATGGTCAACATTACAGCTTCAGGCTTCCCTATTCTCTGGGGGTCTTTACAGGAGCCCATATGCTGCCCAAAGGCTCATCTGTGGTAGTTTAGATGCAAACAGACAAGAGGCACATCAGAGATTACGGGGTTCATTCTGGCATAGCAGCTCCATGCCCCACAGGATCTAGTAAACAACTATAATTTCTAGGGCCCCCATAAGGGTCATGCCAGTACCAAGTGTTTCACACTCAGGGAAGCTCAAACTGTGGCTTCCTGCCAGGTATTTTGATTCATTTACAATCTTGCAGCCCCAGAAACAATTTAACAATTGGGCCATTTTTACTATAAGCAATATTGCCCGGTAACACAGCTGACATTTCACCTTCACCATGTTTCCAGAGCAACAGGGCCAGAAAATTAATACAAGGACAGATATCCACAGGGAAGGGGAAAAGGTTATGTTAACCCTTTACTTGCAGTGATAAACTCTTCCAGAGATGGAAGACTGCCAGACCCTGCTCATTGGATGCAGGGATAAGATGGAATGCAAAGAAGCTGGACCTCAACTTAGGCCTGAGGGCAGAGGGCAGCCATGGAAAACCTAAGAGGAATGGTGTTTCCTTGGCAATGAATACTTAGTATTGGGGTTCAGCTATTCCTGTGAGGGATACACTATGAGCAAGAGGTCTTTGGGGTTCTCATACTAAAGGGCTGAGACAGTTGACCCATGGGGAGAGAGCATCATGATTCCCACCACCAGGAAAAACATGAGCTCCAAAGAAACAGAAGAAAATCGAACTTAACCAAGCTATTCACTGACCTGCAATTAAAGCTCTTGGGACTTGCTCTCTACCTCATTTCTTGCATGGAATATGCAGTTCCTTGACCTCTGTTACAGCACTCTTATCCTTTTTTTTGTTGTTGTTCCAGTAAGATACATATATCTGATGATGCAAACATGTAAAATTCCAGGCAAACAAGCTGTTTTCTTTCTCACTTAGGAAAGCCTATCAAGCTGGGAATGAAAGTAAAGTTACCTTTAGCTTTAAATGTACTCTTTTATTTAAAAATAAATCATGCCCAAATGTCTATCAATAATAAAGTACTTGAGGCTCAGCTGACAACCGACATACTGATATGTCAGGACCTGAGTCTGAGAACGGATACCCCTTTATGTGGGTACAGGAACAGAGGAGGATCTCTCATGTGCTGTGATCAAAATTCACCTCAAAATGTAACCAGACATGCCTTTATCTTTCTCAAATCAAACTGAAAAGAATCAGGCACCTCGTGCCCCATCCTGCATTGCTCTTGAGTATTTTATTGAGGTCAGATTATAGTTCTGGAACACCCAAGGTGAGCCAACTTTGATATTTCTTCACTTGATTTGATCATTTATGTAATAGGAGGGACCTCAAATCATCAGGAAGCCTTTTATATTCTCCTAAGACCCTAGGTCAAAGGATAATCAAAACCAGCTGGTGCTTGGCTTACTTGAGCTTAGAGAAGACATTCATTCATTCATTCACTTACCCAACAATCAAGTATCATATATCTATGCTACATGCTGAGGAGGGTGACCTCAAAGAGTCCCTATGGAGCTCCTGGCCTTAAGACCTTCATTATTCTTATAACTGGTCACCCCCTATCATCAACTCCTTCTCCCACTTCCTCCCACAGAACAGTTCCAGAAATTCTTCATTTTAAGAGGCATTGCCTGTCCTGCAAAGGATCACTCTTGCAGGGAGTTTTCTTCTAAAATATCATCTCCCAAAATGTGTTTCATGGACCCAAGACCCAAATATGAAAATAGAGCCCTCTGGTCTGATGAGTTTAGGAAACCCCTCATGCTTGATCCTCTTGTAGAGAGTTTTAATGTACTTCAGGAAATTAAAAGCTTTCATAGGTTCTGCAATAAAGAATCCTGTTTTAAGTCATCCAGTTTTCTCAAACATTCTTGACCACAAAAATGTGTTTGCCTGTGTGTGTGTGTGTATGCCTGTGTGATCTATTAATATCCTGAGGAATGCATATAGTTTAAGGAACATTTTATGAAAGCAATTCACCTTTAACTGGTCCCTTACTTGATATAAATAACCAATATCTGGATATGGATTTATTAACATATATTTGTCCTACAAACCTACTTGATATTTGTACACTATTGTTAGTTTGACTGATATACTTTAACAATGTCCTTAAAAATAATACTAACAAAAATTTATTATTAAGATATATACTAGGGGCTGGAGTTGTGGCTCAGTGGTAGAGTGCTTGCCTGGCATGTGTGAGGCCCTGAGTTCAATCCTCAGCACCACATATAAATAAATAAATAAATAAAACAAAACATCAATTGACAATTAAAAAAAAAGACATATACTAAATGACATTCTTAAGGTCCTAAAGTAGGATAATGTGGGTTAGAGATAATAGGTCATTGAAGTGGTACATTTGTAGCTCTTAAGATGTCTATAGTCTTCCCTTCAAAAATACTCTGACAGCTTTGAAGGTTGAGGAAGGAAAATTGAAAGTTCAAAGCCAGCCTCAGGAACTTAGGGAGACTCTGTCTCAAAAAAAAATGACTCTGAGAGGTCAATGAATCAGGTCAACTTCTTTTGGGTCATATAGTACAGAGACTAGGGGCAAGAAAGTTTCAGTGGTTTCTTAAATATGTGTCCCTTTCTTACTGTCATTTACTAATTTTGGGTGCTAGTCAGAGTTAAGGCTTAATGACACGACCACAAAAGCAGTAACATGAGGCTGGTGTTGGACCATGGTGTGAAGTCACAGAAATATCTTTAGTACTCATATTTTATCATGCTCTTTGTTTGAATCATTAATAATGGTAATGTGAACAAATGAATAAATGTTTAACTACACAAAAGATTTGGCAGGAATTGGTGAGAAACTGTACACTCTGGAAAGAGAGAAAAGAATGCAAATTCCTTTATTCTATTTTCTGAGCCCTGAGATATCTTGGAGAGAAGTTGGAAATGGTTACAAGTATCAATTCAGTGTCCCAAACTGAAGTCAATATTTTTTTTTGTCTGAGACTGTTCTGGCTCTTGGACTATGTATTTCTCGAATCTTCTCTACAGAACGAGGAAAAGTAGTTTACCTTGATTTAAACCCCCAAGACTGAAATCATTGTTGCTAAATTCCAAAAAAAAAAAAAGAAATGCAAATGTGTGAGCAAATATATATAAAATGAAAATGAAAATTTTATCATGTTAATGGTAGCTGGATTGTTTCCAACTAGCCTCCTGTTCTAACACTGCCCCCCCCCAAGAAATCCCACTTCAAGAATTAATTGTAAAGACTTTTTTTGTGTCTTTGAACTAAACATTGTTCTCAGAGAAAGAAAGGTCAAAGTTGACTTAGCAGAGCAGCAGGGAGCTTTTAGTATCCATGCTAGGATACTCCATACTGTTTGCCATGCCAGGTAATCTATATCTCACCAGGATATTTCCTCTGCAATCTGCAGTGAATACACCACCTTTCTCTAGTAATGTCTCACAGGGCACCTTCCAGAGCCTGCTTTCTTAAGATTGTAGCAGACCATCTCCATTGAACAATCTTTCCTTTTCTTTCTCAGAAACCTCCCTGATCCAGTTTTGAAGCATGTAAGAAGCATGTTCAGTTACTACCATAGGCCAGAGGCCCATTTAGAAGGAGAGCATGACCCTCCATCCCTTCCCTGTCTCACCAATTCTAAGCATTCAGCATGCTTTCCTGAGAAGACTCTAAAATGGTTGCTCAGATTATGCCATAGTACACCAAAGAGTGAGTTTGACTCTGTGTGTGTGTGTGTGTGTTTGTGTGTGTGTGTGTGTGTGTGTGAGAGAGAGAGAGAGAGAGAGAGAGAGAGAGTTAGTTCTTACCCTTAATCTTGCCAATGCAATTCTTTAGGAACCCTAGCTTGCATTATTTAGAAGGAACTGTGTTTGCCATCCTAGCCAACACTTCTATCTAAGCCCTGCAGGAGGACTTTGGTTCCGATCCTCTTTTCTTCCTGGCATGCACTGACACATCACATTTATATGTTAAAGTCCAGTTTATAAGAGAACCTGATGGAAAGCGACTCCTAAAGTTAAATAACAGTAGTTGGGAACTTGATCTGGGTTTTTAAAATAAGCTTTGTGACTTTAGACAGTGACTTAACACCTCTGAGTTTAAATCTCCTTTTATGTAAAAGAAGCTGATCTCTCTCACGGTGCTTCCCAGAATACTGAGGGTGAGATCAAACGAAGCACTAGCTAACAGCAAACCCTTAAAAAATAAGTACTAGTTGTGTTCCTCCCAGACTGAAATGTTTCTATAAATTATCGTTTTGGGACTGTGTTCCTTAAGCCACTTAAAAATCTACTGAGACTGCTAGTATCCAAGCCAATCTGAATGAATTTTCAAGCAAGATTTCTTAAGACACCATAGAAACAGCTTTTAAAACTCAAGACATAATGTTCTCCTCTTTCATCCAATAATTATGTAAGTTTTTAGGACAACTGCTCCTTTGCATCATAAAATCCATTTATCTTGACTTAAACTGCCCATCATATACAATTCTCCCATGCTCAGAATCTTTTAGGATTTTCCTCCATGTTTATACCTTGACTTTGATAATGAATTAATGTTCATTTGCTTGTCTGTAATTGGCAAAATAGTGCCTTACCCCTATGAATGACAAATGGTGCCCACAGCCTTCTCTACACTTGACAGCCTTCCTGCTTCTCCTTAATTTTTCGAAACATAATTGGCAGGAGATGTCCGTTCCTCTACCTCACCCAGCTATTCATCCATAGATCTGCTGAGTCTATAAGTTTGGGTTTTCCAAGCTTTAAAGAGATTGATTCCATACTCATCCTCTCCTCCATGACCTCCCACTTACTATCACCTCCAATGCCAACCCCCTCTATGGCTTTACCACTTTTTAATTAGTTATAACACTAGTACCCATAATGGCTTCCCAGCAGTTTCCACAAGAATTTATCAGTGACCTACTTTCTCCCCAGTTTCTTTACGCTTCCTTGTACCCCGAAACCAGTTTGACAAATTGCTTGTTTTAGAGTCCCTTTATATTTGTTCCCAGAGGTTTGATCTTGGCATTTATTATTATATGACTGGCACCTTGCCTTGGGGGCCATCATGCCAGATAATAGTACTAGAGTGAAAAAGCTTGTAAGTTCCCACTCATATTCTCATTCTTTCCTTTCTCTCTCCCCCTCCCTCTTCCCTCCTCTCTCTCCTTTTCTGCCTTCCCTCCCTGCTCCTCTCACCATCCACTGAATTAACTCTCTCTAAATTCCACCTCTCCATGAATAGAGTCTGACAATACCAGACAGCTGAGATCTACTGGAAAATACTAAAAATAATTGCCTTTTGTTATTAAAGGCAGAATGGGGGCTGTTGTTCCCTCCTAGGAATTTGTAGTTTCCTGCAGGGAATCAGAGGTCTGCACCCCAGTGCTTTTTTTAGAATGCAAAAGGCTATTTCAATAAACATGCCACTAGATTGAGGACATTGTCTTAAATTAATATGTATTGTCTCTTGTCCCATTTAGCTTTGGCTGCTGTTTTTCTGGAATTTGCCATTGGAATATTTTACACACTGATTTCTTCCTGCTGTCCTCCATACCCTGTCTAACTTTAAAGTTCCTTTTGAGATTCTAAAGGGGCCAAGATCCCCAACTTTCTTTCTCTGTCTTAGCTTCCTTGCTCCCTGGGGACCAGCTGCATATAAGTTTTCCAATGTAACCTCTTTACTCAAGGTCTTGGGAAACCTAACTTGAGACTCATCCTCCTTAGGACTCTGGTATGAATAGACTTCCTTTTTGTTCATGTACTTTTTTATTATTAAAAGAAGAACTCATGAGTGTGATAGTATTGGTTGGCCAGCCCAGACAATGCTATAACCCCTGGATTTAAAATATCACAGGTACTGTTTACTGAGCTTGCTTTTCTATGTCTAGAATATACATTATCAGGTATTAGAACCAACTGAAATTTCTTTTACAAAGGCACATTCTTGGTCTGTATCTCCAGATGTTTTGATTCTTAGTGTGGAATGAGGCCCAAACATTGCCATTTTAACAGGAGCTCCATATTCTTCTTTGGTCCACATTTGAAGAATCTCTGATCCAGAATGATCATCAAAAAGATTTACACCAGGTAACAACTTCCCTGTATCATCTGGTGGGTTTGCTATTATTGAGCAAATGACTATACTAGAAGCATCAACCCACCTTGGTCCATTTGAATAATCTAACTGTGGAACTGCTACCTAACAGCCCTCCTTTTGACAAGCAGAGAAGACATTAACACTGTTGTTCATTTCTCAAGTGTATTTGCAGTTAAAAAAGAATTACATGAATGATAATGTATTAATTTAGTTCTTGAATTGTAAAAATTGTTCCATACTAAGTAAGATGTTAACAATAGGGGAAATTGGGTGTGGGGTATATGCAAGCTCTCTGTACTGCCTTCTCGATTTTACTGTAAATCTAAAACTATTCAAAAAAATAAGGACTTTTTTTTTAAAGGGAAATACATGCCACCCACCAGAATAGCTAAAAATAAAGACAAAAATTCCAAATGTTAGCAATAAGGTGGAGCAAATGGAACTCTTGGACACTGTAGGGTTGTCAATTGTTACCACCACTTTGGAAAACTGCTTACCAGTGTTAACTAAAGCTGCATATTTGTATACCCTATAGCCTTGCACTTCTAAAGATATGCTCAATAGAAATATGTCCATGTGTTCACCAAAAGAAGTGTACACAACAATAACATTTGTATAGACTCAAACTGGATTTTTAAATAGAATGTTCAACAATAATAGAATTGATAAACCAATTATGATATGCTCAAAAGATGAAATACTCTACTGTAGTGAGCACAAATAAATTTGAACTACACCCTACAATCAGGCTGAGGCAGAAGAAAGAAATCAGACACAAAAGAAGGTATACTGTAAGATTCCATTTATATAAAAAATTTTAAAAAATCAAACTAATCCATGCTTAAAAAGTCAGGAGAGACTGCCCTTGGAGTGGAGATGGAGATGAAGGAGCTCTTATGAGCCTGGAGAAATGCTGGGTTTGGGGGAGTATAATGTTCGAACTTGGATGTGTTCAGTTTGTGAAAATTCATTGAATTGTACCCTTAGGATTTGTGCATTTTTCTGTATGTATGTTATACCGTTTTATTAAAGAAACCCCTGTTTTCTTTGGGGAAGGAACATAGAAAAAGTCAGTAGAGTAAGCACAGGCTCTGAAACGAGATTGCCTTGGTTCAAAGCCCAGGTTTATCACATGTAAGCTGCACAGCCGTGGATAAGCCATTAAACCTTTCTCACCTCTATGCCCTTATCTGTAAAGTGGGGATGATAATAATAGTAACTATGGCATGGGGTTGTTGTGAGGGTCAGGTGAGTTAATATTTGTATAACACAGAATAGTGTAAAGCACAGAGTAACCATCATATAAATGTTTGTTAAATAAATAAAACAGTTTTTTTTTTGGAGGGGAGGAGGGTATACTTTAAACTGTCTTTTAATGGCCACTACTCTAAAGGAGACTAAAGATGAGATAAGAAAATAAAAAAGTAGTTAAACTTATTTCCTAGGCAGCATTCTTTCTTAGGAAGGAAAATATTATTTTGGCACCTGGCCAGTTAATTCTGTTCTTCTTGACTTGGGGTCTGGACTTCCAACAGGCTCCTGGGCACCAGTCCAGAGGCTTGACAATGAACCACATTTGGGACTGCCAGAAATTGCCACAAAAGAGTCCACCCCAGAGGGCCTGTTGGAATTGCTAGGGAGGGAAAGAGTGATCCAGCCGGAGCCAAGCCAGGCTGGAGGCCCCTGATACTACCTGCTGGGTGGGGGAGACCCTAAGCCCTTGCTTTTCCCTTAGTTCCCTGCCAGAACCTTCCTTTCCGTCACAGGTCTCCTCCAAAAAGAGCTAAGACAGGGCTGCTTTCACAGGCAGGTTCAAAAAAAAGAAAGAAAAGAAAAAAGTGTCCTCCCCTCCCAGAAAGAAGTCTGTGAGTATTCTGGCACCCTCTCTCAGTAAGTTCCTTCTTCCCAGAACATCCCTAGTGAATGAAGAGCCTGAAGAGTCTCTCTGTTCACAGCCAACCTCCAGAGGCCACCACAATCAGGTACCTGCGGTGGGGCTCGACCCACTCTTCCTCTCCCTGTTACTTTCTGACACAGCTGGCTCCTCAATCAAAGCATAGTTCCCTCTTATCTAATCCTTTGCTTTAGTAAGTTTAACTTGCCCTCTAAAGCCTGTGCCTGAAAAAAATAAGCCCAAATGAGAACAATTTTTATCTCCCATTATCACTGGAAGTGAATCTCCTCAAAATTGGCAACTCTCCAGGAATATCCTACTAACTTTGGAGCAGTTTCTTGCCTGCCCTCTTAGCTTTCTCTGCCTCTCTTCCAAATGCTTGCTAGAGGAGAGTGTTCACCTCCGCCTGCCCCTGCTACCTTTATTTTTCTAAGAAGAATAATCTAGAGTTCTTGAAACCATGTGTGCCAGAGACTGACTAATTTCACACTCAATCCTTTCCCTTTACATCTCAGGCACACAGATGACTATATTTCCCAGCCTCCCTTGCATGTTAGTGAGACCATCTGGCCAGAATACATGTGGGCCCATAAAATCTCCCACTCTATCCTCCATGCTTTCTCTTTTTCCCTTATCTGCTATCTAGATGCAGTAGCCCAGGTGAAAGACTGCAAGGTCCTAGGGAACACAGAAGCCATAAAATGGAAGGAGTTCAGGCTACTCCCCTTGTAATGTGACATGAGCAAGAAATAAACCTTAATTTGCGTGAGGCCCCTGAGACTTGGAGGTAGTTAGTATAGCAGTTAGGCTACCCTGGCTAAGTATACCAAGTTTTAGACTGTCAAACTTCTTTCTACAAGATGAGACTTCCCAGTCTCTCTCAGAGGTTTTGTGCAGGCATCCTTGACCTCTATGTGGGAGGCCACACCTGGAATATTAGCATCAAAGTTTCACATCCTGACCCTTAACCTCTGACCTTGGTTCATGTTTCAACTTTTAAATTTGTTTCCTGCCTGTTGATTAAAATATACTTCTTAGAAGTGAATTGAAAGTCTCGGAAATGGCGCCCATTATTCCCCTGACTCTCCAGGCACATGTGCGTCTGAGAGGCCATGTTTAGGATATTTGATTTAGTCCTGTTGGCTGTAGTGTAGGCAAACGAGCAAAGAGATTGGAAGCTGCCAACTCCCTCCACATGAGACAAGCTCTCCCAAAGCATTCTTCCCATTCTAAGGAAGAACAATTACAAGCACAAAGAACCATCTACTCAACATCTTAGCTTTGCTTCTGTCCTGACTTGAATCTATAATGACAAGAATGAGAAATGGAGTAGATTTGTGATATTTAACTTTTTGAGATTTGAGGCTACCAGATTTCAATGAATAGAGGTAAGCACAACAAATCTTCATTTTTTTTTTTGAAGGAAGGAGTAGGTGAGTAAATTAAATGTAATTTAAGCCCAGCTTGGAGCTATGAACAACCTTCAGTCAGTTCTTATTCAGTGGGAAAATAGAGCTCTTTAAGCTACATAAATTCACTTTTCCATTATTAAAGAACCAACACAAGTCACTGTTTGACTCGAGTTAACATTCACTCCTTGGAATGTATGATGAGTAAATATTTACCCACTGGCATAGCTGTTGAGTAATTGCCCATTAAAGAAGTTAAATGTTAATCACTTTTTTTCTGGATTGAATAATTTGAACATGATCCTGTGACTAATCTTTAAGGTCTAAAGGCAAGAGAAAAAAAAAAAAAGCCTACATCCGTTGGTTTCTTTCAGTCTTGACCATACCGGAAAGGCACATTCTCAGGAATGTCTCAGATTAGACACATAACCAGTTTGCACTCCCTTAGCACTCAAAAGCAGCTAGATAATTGCTTTTCCATTGTTCTTCATCCAAAGAAACCTTGACCCCAGGTTAGGAATTAATAGAATTTGACAGGGAAGGGTTGGATAGGAGTTTAGAGGAAATATGGGAAATGTAGGAACTAAGAGAAGAAACAAAACCTTGGGATTAAAGACAAGATATACCCAAGATGTCATGGTGTTGGCTGTTCTCAAAGAGAATGATGCATTAAAGGGAATCATGCCATTAAAGTTAAAACCTAGGTTAGGATACACCAAGAACGCTAAGTTTCAACTGAAACAGAGGGGGATACCCCAGTGGCAGACGGCTAGTATAGGGAAAAATCTCTAGAACAGCAGACTCATGGGAAGAATGCCTGCTTGCTACCCTCTATCCTCCAGGATGAAAAAATGAACTTCTAGGTGTATTATCTCCACCCATCAAGAAAGTCTATATCTAGAGGGGAAGGAACCAAATTACCTGCAGAAGTTCTCTATACCCTCCATGCCAACAGGAGCATAGACAGCAGTTTGATAGGTGTTGAGGGAGCTGCTGATGTCCTGCCTGATCTCCTTATGGGAGTTTTCAGCAGTTTTTCAGGCTTGTTGCCAAAGGTAATTCTCAGCTGATTCCTTCTCTAGAGAACTGACCTTGTTCAATGGGAGCCAGCTAGCCCAAAGGGTATATGTCTCCTGCAGGGGCAGCCCATGGCGAATGATGGCTAAGAAGGTGGTACAAAAAAATATTTCCTTTACATCAAGGTGGTATCAACTCTAATGTGATTCCTGCTACAACAAGATTAGGCTGAAGCTAGTCTCTGGCTAAGACCAAAAACTTGCTTAGATCTTTGTTCCTGCTCCCAGTCTATTTCTATTACTGTCCTCATGAGAGGACTCCATCAATGAAGCACATACAGAAGTATCAACATCTCAGGTTCTTCTCTTGTTCTGTTTCTTTTTCTGAACCTGAACAAATACAGTTGTACATGCAAGACCTTTGATTTCCGCCACTGGCTCCAAGTTGCCCAAGAATTTGTTGATGGAGATTGCCCTTGTGGGCAGGTGAAGCAGCCTGATTCCAGGGGTCCTTCAGACAGAATGAGGATAGAGTAACCCACCTTACTTCTTCCCAGAAGTGACTGAATTCTACTTAGAAGAGAATCCCAGGAGTGTAAGACTGCCTGGTACCCTTCTCCTTCCTTCATTGTTCCATATCCTCCATCTCTATGCCACCCACCATCTAATGTAAAATCAAGCAAACACTCCCTTTATTCCATTGGATTTTTTTTCTGTGTGGTGACCCCCTGCATCTTAGAAATCTTTGAGTTAGTGAACACCTTCTTCACTTCTATACTAGCATGGATGGATTTTGCTCTAGGTATGCCTACATTGCATGGTGTGCAGAAAAAGCATAGACTTACATAGTGTCTGAACATGGGCAAATTCTTCAACCTTTCTGAGCATGGATTTCTTCATCTGTAAAATGATATCGATAAGACCTAATTCATAGAGTTGTTGTGAGGAACAAATGATATGAAAACTAGATGTTTTTGTTACCCTACCTGGTAGATGATAGGTGCTCAGTAGTAGACTATGTGGTAAACAGTAAGCTCTTCTCCCTAGTGAAAATTTCTAAAAAAGAAACCGAAAAAACAAAACCCCACACTTAGCACACAGAGATGCACAAGCATCCTGCCTCAGGTCAGTTTTCTCTGTCCATTCATGCATCATCCATTATATATCCACCTATCCATCCATCCATCCAGACGGACACACATGTATCAAAATCCCTTTAATATCCTTTTTGCACCATACGGTATATACACAGAAGCAAATTAGACAAAAACCCCATGTAATGAGCTCACAGCTCATTATTGATGGAAGCCACATGCCTCTTCCCCCTGGAAACCCAGGGCACCTTGAAAAAAAAAAGAAAGTAGGAAAAAAACAGAGGCTCAGTTCTACACTAAGGATTTATTTATTTATTTATTTATTTATTTATTTATTTATTTATTTATGGTACCAGGAATTGAACTCAGGGATGCTTAACCACTGAGTCACATCCCCAGGCCTTTTCTATTTTTTTTTAAATTTAGAGACAGGGTCTCACTAAATTGCTTAGGGCCTTGCTAAATTGCTGAGGCTGGCCTTGAACTTGCAATCCTCCTGCACCAGCCTCCTGAGGCACTGGGACTACAGGTGTGTGCTACTATGCCTAGCTAAATTATTTATTTTTGAGGTCCTTTCTGTGTGAGAGATTCATGAACTCCTATCCAAACAGCCAAATATTCCTTGGGATCTGAGGGAAAATCTTCCTTATTAAGTTGTTTTTGCAGGCTATAGGTTCCCCAACTATCAAGTTTCAAGAAATTGGAACTTCTAGACTCTTTATTATCATGTGGCCTAAGACTCATTTTTCTGAAGACCAAAAGAATGGTGCTCCCCAATATGTTCTCTCCCAGTGGGTCCACTGGAGCCCACTGGGATTCTTAATCTAATTAGCATATTAACAATAGAAGTGGGAGCCACTTTGAGATAATGTTTATCAAGGCTAAGTAGAATTCTAGGTAGTTGATACATATTAATCTCATAGTCCCAACAATTAAGGAAGGTGAGTATTGTAACCTCATTTTATAGATGAAGAGATCAGAGGTCAGAGAGGTTAAATAACTTACCCAAGTTTACAAATAGAGTAAGAGACGTGATTTGAACTCAAGTCCTACTTCTAAACATTGTGAGTTCATTATGACTTTAGTGCTATGGTGTTTCAGTAAGCCCAGTCTTGTATTTGCTTCCTCTTTTTTAAACTCAATGTCAAAATAAGTAAATTTGATAGAAGGTTCAAATTGACCTCAGAGAACATTTCATGATCTATCCTCACATTTCCATTTTTCAGACAAAGCTGTAAGGTGTTATCACTAAACTACCTTGGAGGTTCTTGAGATGACGTTAGAATGGAATAAAATTCAAAGTGCTTTTGCTTCAGCAAAAATGAATATATAACCAACTCACTGGCTTGCCAGTTGGGGAGTACAATTTGTTCCTTTTCTTCCCCTTAATTACCTCTCAATAGAACATTCTGGAATACCCAGGGGGTAAGTTTCCACTAATCTTCAAGCCTCTTTAAAAGCCAGTGCTGACAGAAAAGTTAAAAATAGAACAATATTCTACAAACAAAGCCCTAAGTCTGAGGACCCAAATGATTCAGATATTATTTTGACTCATGGCTTACAAAGAAAGTAACCTGAATTGTGTCAATGGTCCCAACATCTCTAGATAGAATTATATTAGGCTACAAAAGACACAGAAGATCATTTTCAAGGACTTTATAATGTTGTTGAGTATATGCACTGCCTAAATGAAAGATGTACACAGATAAACAGTGATAGTTATAAACGTAGACTTATGATTGCACACTCTCACACATACAAGTGCACCCAGAAGTGTGCATGTTTATGCACATGCGCATACTCATACCCTCATATTGGCTAATGACTGCATCCCAGATGCACAGAGTCACAGTGCAATGCAAATACAGAGAAATACAAGACTACAATAAAAGCCTTAGTTTTGGTTTCAATTTGGCCACCCTAGACAGAGGCAACCCAAAAGAAATAGGGAAACTCAATGGACAAAATTCTTAGGAACAAAATATATTCCATTCCTAGTTTATCAATAACAAGTCATTTCTTTTTTTGAGGGGGGATACTGGGGATTGAACTCAGGGGAACTCGACCACTGAGCCATGTCCCTAGCCCTATTTTGTATTTTATTTAGAGACAGAGTCTCATTGGGTTGCTTAGTGCCTCGCCATTGCTGAGGCTGGCATTGAATTTGCCATCCTCCTGCCTCAGCCTCCCAAGCCACTGGGATTACAGGTGTATGCCACCGCACGGGGCTAACAAGTCATTTCTTTAAGCAAGTCACTTTGCTTCACTGGACTCAGTCTCTTTGTTCCTAAGACTGCTTCCATTCTGTGATGCTATGAAGACCAACTTGAAAAACAACCAACGAAGGCAGTTTTATACAGTATGGATTTTTGGAACAGGCAGTGTGATCAGAAGTTACCCATTCATTAGTTGGTGGACCTCACGCAATTATTACAGAGTTAATCACAAAACCAAGCAGAGTCAGGTGGCTTTGACATGACATAAAAGCATAAAGAGAGAGAGAGAGAGAGTAACTATTCTGTCTGTAATTTTTTTCTTGGTACTAGGGAATTGAACCCAGGGATGCTTAACCACTGAACTATATCTCCAGCTCTTTTTATTTTTTATTTTGAGACAAGGTCTTTCTAAGTTTCTATATGTAATTTTAAGGGCAGAGTGGGGGATTCCATCTTCATGCCAGTAACTATGGAGACAGATGTTTTCCTACTGGTCATGAAGGCTTGGAATTTAATCTGCAAGTATGCAGTGGCTTCTGAACATTCTGGTTTGGCTAGCAGATCTTGGGTTTGGTTTTGGAAGTGCAAAAATTGATGCGTTGACACCTCTTGGCCACCAGAGAGCTCCATGCATCCAACCACAGGAGCTTACTGAATCAGCAAGCACAAATTTACAAAAGGCAAACTGCTCTCTCCACAGCCTAAAGCACAGGTTTATACTGCAATTTCTTACACCAGTAAAATTCACTCATTTGCTTCATCAACAGTCACCCTGGCGTTGTCCCTCTGCCTTTTACAATGCAGGATCTGGTGTATTCAGGAGGCAGAGGATAAACATAAGTACCAGATTCCACCAAGGACAAATGACCAACATATGGTTTTATGATTGCTATCAGAGCTAGACTACATGTACAATAGTCATCAAGAAAATTTCTTTCTACAGGTTTTATTTGGTGGTAATTTTATTTTTTTCTCATAAAATAATATATGACAATCAGAAAAATTGAAAAAAAAACTAGTATAAAGAAGAAAATGACAACAATCCATCATCTCACCATCTAGAGAAAATTTGACAAAATTTGGAAGGGCAAAGGATGTAGTATTTGCCCAGCAGGCGTGAGACCCTGGGTTTGATTCCTAGCACTGAAAAAAAAAAGATTTGGAAATACTTCCTTTCAGTCTTATTTTTCCTTTGGGATGTGTGTGTGTGTTCTTAAATAGTTGAATTCAATTTGTATTGTGACATTTTGGGTAATTTTTCTAAACTGATATTTTCTTTTAATTTTATAAGCATTTTTCTATGCCATTACATGTGCAATGCAAGACAATCTGGGGAATTCAGAGCAGCACAGAAGAAAATAAAAACTCCTTATTTTTCTAATACCCAGAGATAATCATTTTCACATTTTGATGTTACTTTCCAGTCACTTTTCTATGCAGGATATTTTTTTTTTTTTTACTAAACTGGAACCAGTTTTAGGCAGTTCTTTATAGATTGCCTTTTTAATATAATGTTGTATCACTACCATTTCCTGCACATCATTAAATATTTTCCAAAATATGATTTTAATATTAAAATACATAGAACTTAATGCATTTAATAAATTGTTCATTACTGTCAATTGGTATTGGTATTCCAGTAATTTTTATTCCACATAGCACTGAAATAAGCAAGTTTATACCTGTTACACACTATGTACATGTCATTGATTATCCACCTAGAATAATTCCTAGATTTTGAATTAAAGGGTTTAAACTTTTTTAAAAAGACAGATTCTAATTGACACATTGTCCACCCAGAAATGTCGTATTAGCTCGTATTCTCATTTGCAGCCACATGAGAGTCCCTGTGTGGTTATACCCTCACTCATACTGCAGATCACCAATTTAAAACATATTTGCCCATTTGATATACACGCAGGCACATGCAAGCGTGTGCACACACACATACACATAGTTATTTCTCAATGAACACTTAAAATTTCAACTATTGGCTATTTGTATTTCTTCTTTTGTAAATTGCTGAAAGCCTAATAAGTATCTAGCACTGTACTATGTGTTTAATAACAATCCCAGGTGTTCCAAAAGCCCTGTAAGATAGATAACATAGTCTCAATTTTATACGAGAGGGAAATGAGGCATAGAGATGTTGTGTCTTCTCAAGGTCACATGATGAGGAAATGACAAAGTTGGCTTCAAATTCAGATCTGTGATCCCCAAGCTCATGTTCTATCTACCATGAGAAATTATTGAAATCTATTTTTACAGAGGAGATAAGATTAAAGAACTCCTTTGCTATCCATATAACAAATGTGGAGACTATTAGTGTCTACTTAAACTTCTAAAGGTAGAAAAAGAATGAGCAAACCATGGAGACCTTTTAATTATTACAGAGTCTAAATGCTTCACTTCTATAGCCCACAATTCTGAAACCCTGAGGAGTTAAATGAATTGCTAGATATGGAGATTTGACCAAAAGATGGGGGGAAAGGGCAAGAAAATATAAAGAGCACAATAATTTGACAAGCTCCTTCATGTCTTTGCACATCAGGTTTCCTGTTTGGATTTCTCTCCTCTATTCACCTGGTGACTCAGCTAAACTGTCATATCCTCTCCAAAACCTCCAATCATTTTTCAAGGCAGAATTCATGATGTCTGTCGTTTGTATGCACCAAGACCAGGGCACTTATTGTACTAGGTGGCAGAGATGTCTAATTGCCTAACACATTTTTAAAATCTCTTCCATAGTCTTGAGTTGATAATGGAAAATGGCTACCTGGCTAGGTCCAATGTGCATTCACACATTCACACACACACACACACACACACACACACACACACACACACCTTTGCATCTAGGTGTGGCAATGTGACTTGTTTCAGTGAATGGTATGTAAGAGGATGGGATCTCCTACTATCCTGCCAACTCCCCAGCCCCTGACTTGCTTACTGTTATTATCATTTGAGAATGGGATGCTTGGAGTAAGGCAACAATTCTACAACCATGAGGCAACATGCCTATGCACAAAATGCCAATGTAGTGGAGATGACAAAGCAAAGGAATAGGAAGAGCCCCACCAACCTTCAGACATGATGTTCTGTAAGAAAATTAAATATCTCTATCATTTAAGCTACCATTTTTAGGGTATTATGTCCTTGGAGCCAAAAAGCATCGCATGTGGTGCACACATGTAATCCCAGTGGCTCAGGAGGTTGAGACAGGAGGATCATGAGTTCAAAGCCAGCCTCAGCAAAAGCGAGGCATTAAGCACTCAGTGAGACTCTGTTTCTAAATAAAATACAAAATAGGGCTGGGGATGTGGCTCAGTGGTCAAGTGCCCCTGAGTTCAATCCCAGGTACGGAAAAAAAAAAAGCAGCCCACTGTGTCTTTGATTTTTCATCTCTCTCTTTCATTAGATTTTTAACTTTCAAGGACATCCATTGTATCAAATTCATCTCTGTCTCCTTGTTCCTCAGGCCTATCATAGGGCCCTAGAAGGCTTCAACAAATATTTGCTGAATTGAATCCACCAATACTGTTCAATTTTGATAAAAGAGAGTACTCTGACCAAATAATTCTTGACTTTCACCAGCCAGTTCCTATATGCACCTATTTACTTGAAACCAAACTCTTCCAACTGTGGCACCAGGAAGCACTCTGCCATTCACACAGCCTGGTACAGAATTTGCTAGGCAAGGATTCATTTACTGCTTGTTAATTAGTCAAGTGCTGAGTGCACCACAGGACTCATTTTTACATTATTCGCACAATTGTGCAATTAGCATTTTAAAAGGTTTTCTAGGAGGCTGGCTCAAGTAAGTTTATCTTGAAAAATGTCACAAAAGGAAAAGAATAATTAACAAATCAGTTCCCAAGAAGATTTAGTGGACCATTGGCTTCAGCCTGAAAGGCAAAGCATGGAGAATTCCTTTCTATTACATGGCTGAAGAACTCACCTGATCTTTGCTGAACTAAGTAAGACCTTGGGAGTCCTCACCCCTATTTCCAGAGCAGTGACTCTGGCAAGAAAGGGAAGGAACGCCCTATGTTAGGTGGTGTGATGTGATGTTTAAAGTGCTGTTATGACAGTTAACTAGGAGCCCCTGTTCAATTTACTCCAAATGCAAATAATTAGATGCTTACCATCTAATTATTTGGTTGTAAAATTTCATCTTTATTAAGTGAAAAATGTATATTCTTAAACATCTTTGTGTGTGTATACAATGCTGGGGATGGACCCCAGGGTCTTACACATGCTAGGCAAGTGCTCTACGCCTGAGCTACAACCCCAGCCTCCAAATATATATTCTTTATTGTAGACTGCAGTTGTTTCACAACTTAGTGAATAAAATAATATATCAATGTATTTGTATTTTCTCCCAGAAACCCCAACTTATTAAATCAGCACCATTCAGGATGTGGGATTAGCCAGTGTTCATGCCCCTTCTCTCCCCCACCCAATGTCAATTCACTGACAAACTTGTTATCTGTAGGCAAATTACTTAAGAAATTCAGAGGAAATCTTGATATCTATTACTCATTCTGTGAACTTCAGCGGGTTCAAAAAGAACACATAGTAAGGTTATGTAAATCCTAGACCATTGCTGAGAGGTTTTTCAGAGCTGCTCTGCCACCTTGATCATAGCTAAGGAGCATGATGCTTCCCACTGGTGTTTCAGCCAACAATCTGTGGCTTATTCCATCACAAACTCAGCTTCCCAAGGCCTGCTGGACATCAGGGTTCATTAGAGACCTGGGCTAAGGAAGTCATGGCTTCTAGTCCTTTCAGGGGTCAGGAAACATTGACAGCACTGTCAAAACTCAAATAAATGGCTGTGCTTGCTCATTCACAGAGGTGGCCAGGGGGCATGTGGCTAAAATGGATAACCTGATCTCTTTACTGAAAAAGCAACTGACAAGGTCCCCTGTCACCCTATCAATTCTGTGTGGGTTCCCAGCTGCATTTTTCTCTCAGGCATCTTATTATTATGAAATGTTGTCACGGTGACTATAATTTTATCCTTTTCTTAGTAAGCGTTCAAGCAGCTTTTACACGTGTGCTTTGGGTTCTCTCTGGTTCTGTGTCCCTAGAGGGTGGTGGCTTGTCTTGATGCTCTTATAGCCATTCTCAGTTGGCACACCCCAAGAAGAGAGCCTGTGGTATAGAATAGAAAGATGTGCCTACATCCACTCAACCCCCAGTACCTCTTTGTCAAACCTCTCATTTCCCTAAGATGTCTCTGGAGGTCAGGGATCTCTTGCACCATTTTCTTAAATTGATGAAACACTTGAGGCACAGAGATGTTAAGCAACTTGTTTCAGGCAACATAGCTGGTTGGTGGCAGAACCAAGACAAGGAGACAGGTGGTCTGACTCCCTCAGTAGCCTTTTGAAATTAGGTTATATGATAATAAATACAATTGGTTTTGAAAAGAGGCCAAAAAAGCATTCCCAATCTGGTCTCCCCTTTTACCAGATGGCTTGGAGTCTCTTCTCATTTCTTCTGCTTTCTGTGAACAAAGAACCACAGGGAAAAAAAAAAAATCTGTAGAAAAAGTACATACAACTGATAATGAGAGCTAGTATTGGTTTAGTCCAGAATATATTTCAGATATTGCGCTAAATCCTCAGAACATTATGAGGATAAATGTTAATCATCTCCTTTTTATACATGAGAAAACTGAGGCACAGAGAATGTAGGTAAGCAGCCCAAGGACACATAGCTAGGATAAACAATGATTAACTCTGGGGAATAATTTGAAGATGAGCTACTTTCAACTTTTTAAAAATTGCACACATTATTTTTTCTTTTACCATATTTTTGCCACAAGCAAATAACTATATTGTTTTTCTAATTAAAAAGGATACAGTCAAGCTATCAAGTGATTCTAATTCAGACTAACTGAAAAAAGGGTAAGTTCCTATATTAGTGACAAGTGTATAATGTAAAATATTATTTTAAAAGGTATAGCTTCCTATTTTTAAGTGTTGAAGTCAGACCAACCAAGTACCACTCAGGAAGGTTCCCTAGGGCAACTATTTTTTTGAATGACTGGGGATGCTTTGTCTTATGAAGCAGTTTAAGCCTTTTCTCAGCATTCCCAGTGTTATTCTTTTTCTGGTTCTTGGTGAACCAATATCCCAAATTCCGATGGCCTCCAGTCTAAAAAGTTTTATTCATATTACAAGGAGAGAGCAGCTAATATAAAATTCATGAATTACTGCCAAACCCAATGTTTGCGTTTGATGCCACCTCCTTTTGCAAAACAGAACTTTGTGTAGCAATTGCCTCATAGACACTGATGGTGAATAAAGACCAATGAGAGGACTGCAAAGATGTCTGACAAGAGGAAAAGGAGAAACAAGATACCTAGTTTCCCTGCCCAGGAACCAGGAGTAGCAGCCACATGGAGCAGCCTGTGGGCTGGGGTTGGTGCCCTGCACTGCACACTTACTTCCTCCCTCCCCAGGACAGGCTTGGCCTTTCCTTTGTCCTCTCTCCTCAGAGACTCTGAGGGGTGAAAGTCGAAACCTAGAGGAAGTTCAACAGTGTCGGGATGCAATTACTCAGGAAGGATAGACTTCCTTTGAGTCACTCATTTTCAAATCAGAGAATCTAGAAAATTCAGCCACTACACCCCGCCTCACTACCCATCATCCCCCCAGAAGGAAAGCTTCTTGTCTTCTTACAGAGACACAGTATTGCCTGTCTCACTGACCAACTTATCCCTTTTGATCAGGGCTTCCTCTATACAAACTCCAATCCTCTCAGAAAAGAGAGGGAGAGACAGACAGACAGACAGAGATAGAGACTGAGACAAAGAGGAGGCAAGGACATCTGCTGGTTGCTACATCTATCTGCATACTTGAATCCATAACCTCCATTTTGGAAATGGCCTAAATATATTTATTTACAAATGTTTTTTTGAAAATTCTCAAAGAATTTACAACCCACCAAATAGCAGGAAATCCTCACTAGAGATATATTAATCCCAGTCAAATGCAACAAATAAAAGTATCCAGGGAAATCGTACAATAATTTGTGGATCTCTCTGGCCTGAACACGAAGTGAGGTGGGGTGGAATAGTATAAAGACCAACCTTCCCTCATTTCTTTAGGAGTCCCTATTTGCTGGAAATTCCTCCAACAACTGCCATTTCAGCTCTAGGCCCCCAACATTCACCCGTGTTAATCCTTTGCTGGAAATAATTTTTCTAGGTGGCCATGCCTGGCGGACATTGCAGTGCTAAATGAGTTTGGCTCAAAATTAACTGCCCCATATCATTCCATCAAACACAAGGTGCCTTGTTTAGGCAGGAAAGAGAAAGGATTGATTTGCATAAACACCTGGAGGTCAGGAAGCTCTTTACATCCTTAGAACTTCTATTAGTAACTGCTGAATAAATGAATGAATAGATCTGGGGGCATTACTTGTGGAGAAATGGATTTGTGATATCTCTTTCATAACACTTACCACCAGCTGACAGTTCATTGTCTCCCTTTCTTCCCTAGAATATAAGCTCTGTGAGGTCAGGGACTTTATCTGATTTACAGTCTAATGCATCTCTAGTACCTGGAACCATGTAGTAGATGTCCAACAAATATTTGAACATAACTAACTTAGCTATGTGGTATCATTGGAGGGTGGCACTTCAAATGACATGTAGAAAGAGTATGGTGGAATGTTCTACTCCAAAGGACATAAAACATATTCAGATTCTTCCCAAAACAATGAAGCCCTGACCAATGATAAGAAGACCAACGACTTAATTAGTAGGTTGGTATGTGGTCCCAATGGGAGCCAAGGTATGGTCTTAATGCTACTCAGACTCATGGCTGGTTACAGCTTCTTCTAACCTGGCAGCGATTGTGTGTATGTACATGTACAGGGCCACAAATTTTGATGACTAGCATTTTATTATCTTTATTTTACCTAAGAGGGAACTGAAAGAGAGAGGGATGGTGGGGAGGGAGAGTGACTACACCTAGGTCATGCAGTATGGAAATTTCAAAGGCAGGACTCACCTCTGAGCACTTAGTCACTGCCACACCCATCTGTACAGTGGCAAAATACACAGTGCACTCAGGAGGCCTCTCTGTGCAGAGTCAGATTGTGTCCTGGAAGGCCCAGGAAATGCATCGCCATTCATGTCTGAACAGCCCCAGCACATCCAGGAAAAAATCAAAGATCTCTCTCTTCTTCCAAAGGTCACCAGAAGAACTTATCATCCCTTCCCTTACCTCCCAACTGGACATCCCATCTCACTTCTAGGCTTATTTGGAGTCAAAAGGGAATGTGGCTACCCAACTATAGAGTTTCAGCCTTTCTTGGAAAAAAAGATCTATCAGTTCTAATTAAGCCTAATTAATCCATTCATTCCTAAAATCAGCTCTATCCTTGTCCTGTTCCCTAAGTGACAGAGAACAGGACAAGGGGATAGAGTTTTCTAAAATCTCCATTTGGTCCACATTTCAACTTCCTTTTGCACTAAATATTTCTCCTAGAAACACCCCAAGCAGCAATATAAATGTCTGATTTGAGTTGTATTACCCCATTTCCCCCATGGTGAATTTAAAAAGTAGAGAATAGCTTAAAAGTAGGTAATGAAAAAGAAAAAAAGGAGGCAAGGGAGGGAAATGAAAGAAAGCAAAGCCTAAATACCAGCTCCTCACTGAGGGGGACATAATGAGAAGTGGAGAAAGTGGGCCCTCACCAGAAACCAGATGAGGCCTCTGAAACTATGAGAAATAAATGTTTGTTGTTTAAGTAAAAAAAAAAAACTTGTTGTTGACAACCCAAGTAAATTATGGACCTTAATATATGCTGGCCTGTGTGGAGCAGTTCAGTAGCCCCATCTAGAAAGGGAGCCAGGAGGCTGGGCTCTTGGCAACTTTTAACAACTTCCTCACTCTGCAATTCTGGAATCTCTTCTTTTATTTTTTGGGAAGGGAGATTAACATCACTAAATAATAGAAGGCGTACATCCTTAAAAATTTAATGACTGCCCTACATCAAGCAGCTGTCAAATGTTATTTGCTAGTTTTCCAGATACAGTGTTTCATTCTAAACCTTCACAGGGGATCTTGCCCTCATCAGTCTCAGCTCACTACAAGATGGAAGGTGTGAGGCAACCCTAGAAAGCAGGAAATCCCATCTTCCCAATTAATCCATTCATTCCTAAAATCAACCAGCCTTTCCCTTAAACAATTCCTCAGAAAGCACAGAGCAGAGGATAAGCCATCTATAGGTAACTTCACTATACTTTGTTGGAATTACTCTCCAATTCAAACAAGATTCTCATGAGTTTATTTGACTTCTATACCTTTCTTCACTTCACCTCATGTTGTTTGTTTCAAAGCCAGGAACACCTCAGAGGTGGCTCCCTATCTTCTCAGCTGGATTTTTAAGTTCCTCTCACCCCCCCCCATCTCCCTTCCCTTTGACATCAAAGGCTGTCAACACTTTGATGCAAGCCCTTCAGTTCCTTTCCCAGTACCAGTTCTCAACCTTTCTCCCAAATGGTTCACTTGGCCCAGTTCTATTCCCATAGTTTCACTCCTCTTCAGGAACAATACCATAGATAGGCATTGTCAGAAGTAACCTGAGTTCTGTCTTTAAACCCTGATAGTGTTGTGTGGAGAGGGATATTAAAATTATTCCCTGCTCCTGTTTCCCTGGTAACCCCATCCATAGTTGCACCATTAAGACTAACCATTTGTTCCAAGATCATGTGTGCATGGTCCCAGGAAGCAAGAGATGATGAAACTTAAATTTCTCCACTGTGCTTGAGAGCCACCCATGCCCTCCAAACTAATGATTAAGCTTCATTTTTAATTATAAGGGAATTTGAACTAGGCACACTCTCCAATTTCCTCACTGCCCTTCTTGCCCCAGTGGTCCAGGCTAGAGCAAGGTTGCCCATTAAAGTTCAACTGAACTTCAAACAGAGAAGTGGTTCCTGACAAGCATACTTCATTCATTGGACATTTGAGCTAAGCTCTAGTTATGAGTAAAGAAGTCAATGTGAGCAAAGAATTCCATCTGGAGAGAAGACAGATATTTGTTTCCTGCCCTTAATGACTATTAATAGCATTAACTTCTCCTTGGAGACTTGTTTCAGAAATGAGGCGGGGGGAGGTCTAGATGGTAGGATCAGCACATCAGAGAATCAAGGTCCATGCTCTGTACTCTGCAGGAGTCAGAAAAGCTACTGACAACTCTACTTAAAATTGCAGCCAGCTCACCACACTGTCCACTGCTGAGTTCTCCTGCTCAGCTTGATTTCTTTAGCCCACAGCAGTGATCAAGTTTTGACATGCTATATACCATATATATTCATTATATTTATTGCTTATTGTATGCCTCCTCTCACTAGACTACCATCACCACAAGGTCAGGGATGGTGTCTGCTTTGTTCACTGATATAGTTCCAGCACCCAGAATAGTTTATGGTACACAGTAGATACTCAGTAAATATTTGCCAAAAGATTTAAGAAAGCTAGCAGCTGAAGAGACCCTAGTTTCAAGAATCTAAAAAGGATTGTCCATCTCACATTAGTGTCTGGCATAAAAAACATTCAAATGAAGGGTTTTATTATAGCCACACAGATCATTTTTTTTTCCTGGCATTCAGAGAGAGGCAGGGGAAGGGAGAGGATAAGGTCTAAAATTGGGTTAACATTTTGAAGTTCCTATGTAATTTTGGGTTCCTCCAAAGAGTGGACCCTGAAAGAACCATTTGGATGCAAGAGGAGACTCTCAGGAAGGCCAGCAAGGGAAAGCAGATGTGAGACAAAGGAAAGGAGAAAGTCAATACTAGTTCCTGGGGGCAATTAGAGTTCAATCCTGCTGGGGACCCTCTGAGAGATAGTATAGAAGGTATCTCACCAAAGGGGTTGAACTCTAGGGTATTTTTCCACCAAATCACCTCCCTTCTTGGTTGCGGGGGGGGGGGG
>NW_026000249.1:7106552-7223247 GCF_001458135.2 Marmota marmota marmota | reverse complement strand
GGGGGGGGGGGGGTGTTGAGCATGCTCCTGCAGCCCAGAGAAAGCTCTCAAGACAGAGACTGCAATACCTGAAGTAAGATGCCATAGGTGTGTAGCAGATTGCTCAGTGGGTTATAGGTGACTTCTAAGAGGGTCAAGGGGATAGGGAAGGGACACCAATATTATCAGCTGCAGTTCTCCACTGTTTCCCTCTGGATTGCCATACCTGCATAAAGAGAGGTAATTGGTTTTGTTCTTTGTTAGTTGTCATGTCGGCCTGTCCCTCATTAGCAGGGTTGCCTGATGTTTAGATTTTTTTTTCTCTTCATCAATAAAAGCAATTGAAGTGTTTCCTCCGGGGGGAGAATGTGAGAGAGTGCATGCCAGGTAGACAACCAAATCCTATGGTGCTTGAAAAAAGACAGAAGCAGGGCTGCTTTCAAATCAAAACAGCATCAAGGAAAAAAAATGGGAAAAATGTCTACAGAAAGTTTCGCTTTTTCTCATTCATTGTTAACACTCTAAAATAAAGCGTTCTATAAATATGCAGCACTGGGATGTTTGGAGAACATCAACCTACTCAAGTTTAAAACATGACACACATTTCTGAGGAGCTAACTGTAAATTGTGTCATATACTGAGAATTAATTTTTTCACTCTTTACTTGCTTTTAAAATGCAAGACTTCCCGGCCAAAACAATCTGATTAGGGGAAATGTTTCTTTCCTAGACATGGCAATAAATGTTTATAAGGAGAATTTGAGTTTCACCTGGCTTACAGGTCTGAATTTGATTTCTTGCAACTGTACTTTTGGCTGAGATAATTTACTCAGTGTGTTATTTGATTTCCCTCTAGAATACACCTTCTTGTACACACACACACACACACACACACACACACACACACAGGCAAGGAAGCATTATCTTCGGCTCCTAATAAACTTCTTTTAAAGCTCCTTTCCAAAATTGCAGGAAATGAAGGCAATGCAGTGATATAAAAACTAACATTTAGCACTTACTTCATGCCAGGCATGATTGTAAGCCAGATAATTCTTCATAGTTATTGAGTTCACACACTTCCCTGATCATTTTCAATAAGGTTCTTATTCCTTGGTTCTTATGATCTACTCATAAAATATCATTTTGGGGTGGGAGGTAATAGGAATTGAATTCAGGGGCACTTGGCCACTGAGCCACATCTCCAGCTCTATTTTGTGTTTTATTTAGAGACAGGGTCTCACTGAGTTGCTTAGCATCTCACTTTTGCTGAGGCTGGCTTTGAACTCGCGATCCTCCTGCCTCAGCCTCCTGAGCCGCTGGGATTATAGGCATGTGCCACCAGGCCCTGCTCATAAAATACCTTGAACAGCTAGGTCTGAGACTTGTATTACCAATTTTGATTATTTCATAGCTCATTTTCTGACATATGTGAGAAAACATCCATATCTTACTTGCAACTGCTAATGGCTGTTATACATGACACTATACTGTTTACATACTGAGCACTTAAACCATACACCCTATGCAACTGGTTACTCTTCCAGTCCCATTTTACGGGGAAGGACTACTCAGATAACTGACTTACTTAAGGTCACTTAACCTGTATGTGGCAGAGACTGACTTTGAACCCAGACACTTGGGTCCTGGGTCCTCTCTTAACTGTTAAGGAAACTAACGCTGGATGCAGAAGACCTTCCAGGCTCTATCCCTACCCACATGGAAGCATAATGAAGTATGTATATCTCTGGGCTTCAGTGTCCTCAACTAAAAACCCAGAGAAGCATCTTACCAAGGTCCTAAGCAACGTGGTGAGACCCTGACTTAAAATAAAAAACAAAAAAGCTTGGGGATGTAGCTCAGTGGTAAAGAGCCTGTGGGTTAAATTTATAGAACCCCATCCCCCCAAAAAAACCCTAGATAATTCTTCATAGTTATTGAGTTCACACACTTCTCTGATCATTTTCAACAATGTGAAAATGCAAAAAAATCGAATATGAGATATGAATGCTGGCATAATTAAAGAACATCATTAACTACAGGATTGCTCAGAAGAGTAATTATAACCTCTATTTTGTACATCCTTTGACAGCATTTATGAAGTGCCTACTGCATATTTAGCAGACATGTCATTTCTAGGACAAGAAAGGTTGTATCTTTCATGGCTAGCACAAGAGCACCTTATTGGCACTCAAAAAGGTTTGTGGGATGAATGAATAAATGAATGGATGCCTCAAAGTTATATCAGGGCACATATATATTCCCTTTAATTGCAGAACTGTAGAACTGGGAACATCCCCAGCACTATTCTAGTTTAACCCCTTATGCCTATTTTGTTTTAGAGATGAAGAAATGGAAAGAATTTAATAAGTACAGGAAGTGGAGGAAGGAAAAGACAGAATGAGTAGAATGTAGAAAGGTTTCTAATTCTATTTGAGTCAGTTCCCATACTCTCCATCATTAAAATTTCAGCCATGTCAGCTAATAAACCAGGAACACTTTCTAAAGTCAAATATGAATGATTTCTGAGGTGTTGGCCACATTCTTTTAGTATGAAAAATTGAGGTTGGAATAATATTTAATTCACTTTAGGCCAAATTTTGAAATTTGGATGACAGGGCATACAGATGTTTGAATCCTACCCTGTTTTAAGATTCATAATATTTCATTCTCTGATTTAGGCACATAATATAAGAGGCACTTGATTGGAGTTGGGGTTGTGGCTCAGTGGTAGAGCACTTGCCTAGCACTTGTGAAGCACTGGGTTCCATCCTCAGCACCATAAAAAAAATAAATAAAATAAAGGTATTGTGTCCATCTACAACTAAAAGAAGTATTTTTTAAAAAGAGTCATTTGAGGGGCTGGGGTTGTGGCTCAGTTGTAGAGTGCTTGCCTAGCATGCATGAGGCACTGGATTCGTTCCTCGGAACCATATAAATGTAAAATAAGGATATTGAGTCCACCTAAAACTAAAAAATAAACATTAAAAAAACAGTCATTTGACTTAATCAAAATGGAGAAGATTCAATTTAAAATTTAAATGGCTAATTATCAATAACCATAGGAACATGAAGCATGGAGGCTCCAGATGGCTGACATCTCCAAAAAGTCATCTTTATTTTCTTGTATATCAGAGCCTTTTCTCAATTTCAATGGATCCATATAATTCCTTAGGCTCTTAATTATTTTTCATGAGTTCTGATTATAGTTCATAAATACTTATAAAGCTACTCATTGAGACACTAGGAAAGTTGATGTACCCTAGAAGTTTTGGCTACAGGGTTAGGGGAAGAAACAATGGCTATACTTAACAGTTGTGAAGGATATTCATATCAGTTCTATTTGCTCTTTCCACTGGCAGGGGAATTAGGAGGAGGAGGAAAACCAGAGAAAGATGTGAGGCTCAAAGTCCCAATCTTGGGCAACTGAGTTCCACCAGATAACCTTTAAAGCATTTTCTCTCTTTGCTTGTTTGTTCTCCTGTCTGTGGGCTGGGAGGAGAATGAATGTACTATTTGTTTTCTTTGAAGAGTTGCTTCTGATGAGAGTTTTGGGAATGCATCAAGGCTGGCTAAGTGCCCATCCTTCAACCTTAAGATACTGTAAATTGAACAGACCTGGATAGGGTCCATCAAGTTGCCTCTCCCCATCACTGCTTCTTGTGAAAGGGAAAACAATCATGTGTTTATCCTCTCTGCTGACAGTGTGCAGATGTGTTTTCTTAATGGCACTTGCGACACGTTTATTTATTCTCTTTGGTGTTTGGAGTCTGAGCTTTTCACATCATTCCCAGCTGTATAGGGCAAGGCTGTTGGTAACCTCCTGTTTTTTTTTTTTTTTTAACTAATTCTCTTACTCTGGATTGTTTGTTTTGTTTTTAAAGTAACTTAAACCACACAAGTAGCCCTTGGGAAAAGGGTTATTTAATCAAGGGAAAGTTGTTTAGAGTGCCACCCATGAGATCTTCCCATAGTTCATCCATTGGCCAAGACAAAGGCAGGGAGGGTAAGAAAAAATGAGATTGGCCTTACATCAATCATTTAAAGAAAAATTCAGGGAATGTCAGGACCAAAATATGTCTACCTCTTTACCTTTATCAAATAATATCTTTAGTCACATATAGAAGAAATTAACTTGCAATGGTGCAAAGTGAAATTCTTAAATGCACACTTCATTAGCTTACTGGTTCACATTCTGTAATGTTGAATTATTTGAGGGTGAATATATACATGATTGACTATGCTATGAGTCTTAAATCCAACTATTTCAGGGAGCTGAGAATAGCAAAGGAATAACATATTAGGTACTTTATAAATGCCATTTAGAGAGTAGCGTTTCCTGGATACTCTATAGCCAATGAGAGAACTATTGAACTCAATCTTCTACCTTTCTTTCTGCATCCTGATGCAAGGTATAAAACACCAACTGTAATTAATGTTATCTTTTTCTGCTGTGCAATGGATCCATGGCCACTTTGTGTTAAAACTCCAATGAGAGCACAACTCTATGGAATAACACAGGTCCTTACTCATATCTGGAACACAAGATGGCAGGCAAGGGTATACAAATAAGACCCTGGGTAGCCAGGAAAGTGAGATGTGCTGGTTCCCAGCCATAACCTGCCATGCCTCCAAATACACATCCCATATACTTCATATAAACCAGTCATGTGTATCGACAAATATTTATTGCACCATGAGCTACCATGAGATGGGCACTGTGCCAAGGCCTAGGGATGCAATGGCAAACAATATAGATGTAGTTACTGCTCTCATTGAGCACATGGTTTAGTGGGAAAGTAAAGAGAAAGCAAGGACTTAATTAAAGAAATGAGAATACTTCTTAATTGTGAGAAGACTGATGAAGGTTATAAAGAACAATATTGAGATACATAAAAATGAGAAGGGAAATTGAAGTATGCAGAGATGACATTAAGTAGAGTGTAGAAGAATGAAATAAGGAGAAAAGCAGAGAGGAGATAGCATGTGTGAATACTGTGAAGAAAGAAAGAGTTGCATGTATTTAAGAAACTATGATGGGTTAGCATAGTAAGGGAGTGCTGGGCCAAGGTGAGCATGGCACAGTATGACACTGGAGATCTGGAAAGAGTTTACCAGGCCATGCAGAGCTTTACAGGTCATGATAAAGAGAGTGGATTTCATCCTAAATGCAACAGAAAGGAAATGAGTTTGTAGAGAGGGACACCATTGTCTGGACCATGGGTTAAAGAATCACTTTCATGGTTGTGTGAGAAGGAACTATAGTCAATAATAGGGGGCACAGGGAGGCCAGAAAGGAGGCAATTGCTTGTGATCTATTGCAAGAAGAGGCGGTGACTTGGTCTTAGGCAGTGGTGCTGGAGAAAGAAAGAAGGTGACAGATGTTAGTGAATTTTCTTCTCCCCTCATTGTCACCATCTCTTCTCCAGAAGAATGGATACTGTGTTAAAACAGACCCTCATGTGTAGGTCCTAGGAACCAGGGTCACTCTGTAACTCAGTTCCCCCATCAGTGAAAGGGGGATGATAATAGTAACTATCTTATCTCATAATGTTGTTTTAAGATTTGCTTAGAATAGAGTCCAGCACATAGTGCTAAAGTAAAAACTTATTATTGTATGTGTATAGTACATATATATAATACATAGTAAATATTTCTTGATCATTTACTATGTGCCATATGCTTGATATAGATTATCTTAGTTTTAACCCAAAATAGCAATAATACATATGGTGAACCATATGGGTTCTCCACTGCATGATAGTATAAACATTCCATCCAGCTCACATACAGAGTGCAGGTCCTCTCTGGGGCTGCTTTCTAAATGAGACAGCTCACCTAGATGACACTATGTAGTAGAAAGAGCTGAGACGTGGATGTTTCTCTCTGATGTGCCTAGCAACAAGTCAATGGTTTTCAAGTGATCTGACCAACATGCTAAGGAAGGCAGAAACTGGTCTCCTTGACATCTGTAGCCAGATTGCAGTGTAGCAGCACAGCAGATCCCAGGAAAATACTTAACTAATTCACTGCCTGTGAGGATCGTGACCTGAGGTCTGTGCTATAGCATTTCCAGTAGATTTTAGAGTTAGGCATGAGAACTGGAGAAGAGAAGCCCTTACATCTGTATCTGGAAGGAGGAGGAAGGGAAATTAGAGAGAGAAAAGATACCACTTATACGCCCTTTGAAATCACTATTCAAAATTACTTTTCTGCCATCTTTTAAGCAAGTCTCTCACTTTTCTTCTTTATTCTTGCTTTTGTTTCCCTCCTGCCTCCCCTCTCTTTCTTTCTCCCAGTCTTTTTTCTCTTCCTCCCCCTCACCCCTCCTCCTTTTTCTTCTCCCCCCCTACACACACACACACACACACACACAGCACTATAAACAGCCTCTTTTCTTCACTGGCTGTTCTTTCCCCAGGGCTCAGGCATACAGGCAACTTGTAGAGGAGAGGTGGAAGCCATCCATTTCCTCCTAGACAAAGGGCAGGGGTTGACTTTGCTTGTTTATTTATTTTTTCCTTCGAAGCTATAGATCATTCTCAAGTGGATGAGACAGCACATAACCCCAGTGCAGTCTGCCAGGGATACAGCCTGTTTGTCTGCATGGGGGACTGAGCTGAGGGGGAAGGAAACCAACTGTCTTTCTCATTTAGGTCATCACAGAAAATGAAGTGAGCGGGTGGCAGGGGGATGGGCATAGCTCCGCCTAGCCAGAGTGACTGCAGAGTAATTCCAGTCTAGCTTCACCTACTGCCCAAGGCTTCAAACATAGTTACCACATTCTCCTTCTTCCAAGCTCCCAGCACATAACTGGTTTCTGAGAAACACAGGATCAGACCATTTTTGGCCCCATTTGGGATGTATCTTTTATAGTTTCTGTAATTATTTTTTAAATAAATGAATTAACTAAGAGCTTCACCCTAGAGGCCAAATCTTCAGCTCTGTGTTAAGTAGAATCAAGATGAGAACTATTATTAGCTTCATATGGGAAAAGGCCGTTTTGCTTTCACATTCTGGAGCACAGAAGAGGGCTCGGTTTGACAGGCAAATAAATGCTAATAATAATGTACCTTTGAGAGATACATCTGGTATGTACTTGGTGTCCAGGTGGGTTTGGCAGCCCCTCAATGAGTTACAGGGTCAAGTGGGGTGGGTACAATCCTGCCCTCAATGGCATGAGGCCAAACAATGTTAGGGATGTTCATGGTCTGTCCCATGGAGCTCAAGAAGAAATCCTTGATGTTTTCTCTCCCATAATCATAAGCTGTGACAGATCAGATAATCAAGGGGCTTTTTAAAGGAAAAAGATTCCTAAATAAAAAAAAAAATGCTAATCCTCTCTAAATCCCAGTATCCTCACTCATCAGGAGATGGAAGACAATAAATTCTAAGGTCTCTTTCAGTTCTCAGCTTCAACAGTTCATTCATTTACTCATTCATCCATTCATCAACATATTTATTAAAGACCAACTAGGAACCAAACCCTGAGCTATGTGCTGGGAATGCCATGAGCAAAGAGACAGAATTTCTCTTCTCATGGAGGCAAAGTCCAAAAAGGGCTGGTGTGTGAAACATTAAAGAAATAAACATTAAAGAAACTCACAAAGAATCGTGAGTTCTAACTGTAGTGAGAATGTTAACTGAAGTTTTCCTTACACAATAAAAAAGGGCTTCCTAAGGCATCTTCTGTAGATCAAAAGAGATGTTCAATGAAAGCACCAAGAAAGTCAATTAATTAATGCCCACTAAAAAAAAAAAAAAAAAAAATTAATGCCCACTATTTGTGAGGAGATTCTTGGTTTGAAATATCCCCTTTCAAACCACGATCATAGGAAATGTAGGCTTAAGTTATTTTCAATCACATAACTATACTTAGGATTGTGCCATGGCTAAACTAAGTATGCAATGGATTTATATGGCTGATATTTATATGTCGTATATATACCTAAGGAGAACAGTTGAGGCACCTACTACATGTGGACACTATATAGGTAATTATTATGTAGAGCAGCCAATTTGGCCTTTGTAGCTTTAAATCAAGATTTTTACCAGGCTGGGGGTTATGGATCAGTGGTAGAGCGCTTGCCTCGCATGTGTGAGGCCCTGGGTTCGATCCTCAGCACCACATAAAAATAAATAAATAAAGGTATTGTGTCCAACTACAACTAAAAAATATTTTTTAAAAAATCAAGATTTTTACCCTTTTCAATGGTCTCCAATGTATAGCAGTTTCCTGACGACTGTGATTGAACAGTACCCAAGACAAGTGTAGTATGAAGGCATAAGACTCAGCTAGTGAGGATGCTAGCCCACCATCCAGCAGTCCAGCAAGAAACATGGCTTCACTATTCTTTATTTGAAGTCACATTCCATTAAATTGTTAAAAAACTGTAAAAATTCCATCAGGTGTGTATCAGTTATCTACTGCTATATAACAAATCATCCCCCAAATACATTGACTTTAGAAAATGACTTATTCATTCTCAGATTTGGATTTGCTGGGTGGCTCCACTGCTGGCTTGTCCATATGATTAGATTTAGCTACAGAGTTATGAGACCAAGAAAGCCTAAGATGGCCCTACTTATGTCTGATTGGTGGTGCTAACTGTTAGTGTTAGCCTTAGCTCTCCTCCACATGACCAGTCATCCTTCCATAAGCTACACCAGCATCCTTACAGTAACAAAGTCTCAAAATAGTGGCCGAGAGGGCTAAGGAAGATTCTGTAAGGCCTCTTAAAGGTCTAGGCCTTGGAACTTGAACAACACTACTTCTGCCACCTTCTGTTGCTCAAAGCAAGTCACAAGATCAGCCCAGATTCAGTGAGCCTCCTCTTAATGGGAGTTTCTGCAAAGAATTCATGGTCACATTTAATTTACCACAGGATGAGAAAGAAATCTTCAGGTGAATTTTGCAATGTGGTTAGCTTGTGGTGTGAAGCTCTGTGTGGAAAACATTGGACTCACCTTAGAAATGTGACTGAGAAGAGTCATGAGCCTAAATAAACATTCCCACATTCAAGAATTTGGGGAGTGTTGGAAGGTGCTTCAGGACAGATTTCTTATTAAAGTCTGTCTGTTTAGGTTAAACCTAACGAGATTGCTAATAGTTGACCATTTGGGCCATGAAAAAGGCAATTTCACACACTACATCCTAACATGTGCTGAAAAAGAAACCTCTGATTTCGAGCTATTAGAGAAAGGAATGTTCTGGGAAGAAAAGTATCCTGGATAGATTGTTTGAACATTACCAATTGTACTGTGCACATCACACATATTTAAATATTTGTATGTAATTCTGAAGACATAAAGGATCACCATTGGAAACCCTCAAATTGCATAGGTCAGTATAGAAAGTGCTGCATTGTAGGCCCCACAAGTCTCTCAGTCAGAGGTGACTTGCTCCTAAGAGATGCTTGGCAATGTCTGGGAACATTTCTAATTGTCACAACTAGAGCACGGTGTGACTGGCATCTAGTGGGTAGATTTTAGACACTGCTAAATATCCTACAATGCACAGGACAGTCCCTGTAATAAAGAATTATCTGACCCTAAATGTCACAAGTGCCTTGTCATGGGAAATCTGGTCAAGGTGGATAAGACGTCAGACCACATAAAAGCCTCCACTTGTCAACTTTAGCAGGAAACTGCACTATTATTTTTTAGGGCTCTGTCTACTTCTAAAATTCTACTTATTACAAATCTGTGATGTTATTGTACTTCTCTGAGTTTTCTTATTATTTACATTTCTTCATGAATAAGATGCATGGGTATGGGTGTGTATCTAAATGGCCAGATAGCATTGAGTAATGTACCTAGGTTACTTTAGGGTCAGGAACACAGTCAGAGTCTGGAAGAACAAAACATGTTGGAAAAACACACATCCATGCCAAAATTTGTAGAATAAGCATACCACAATTCTGAAAATGTGACTCACATCTAACACCACCATTTTCCCCCTGTGTACCTTTCTTCTCCTGCTTTCATCCTTCATCACCATCAAACACACTTGCCACCCACAGAAACCAAACACAGTCCTTTCTTCTTGGCTTCCAATTCAACCTCTCATCACACCCCAATCCCAGAGAATGACAAATCTTCTTGTGTGACTGATCAACCCTGTGAAGATTTTGTGGTTATGATAAGAAGTTCCTGAAAAAACCTTCCCAAATCTAAACAGCATTGCAACAACATTGAAGATTTTTCTTTTCCATGACATTTATATTCTTTAGCTTCTGGCACTCTCCCCCATCAGCATCAAGTCAATTAATTGATAGTCATTAAAAAGCCCTTCTGCTGGGAAGGCCCACCTCATTTACTCCAGATTTGGATTCTTCAAGAAAGAACAGAAGGGACCAATGTTCTCCACTTTGTGCTTCTTCTCCATCAACCTTTCTCTTCTCAGCTGAAACATCAGTGAGCTGGGGGCAATCTGCTAAGCCCATTGTGTATTTATGAAATGCCCACCACAAGCCAGACATTAAGGTTGATTTTGACTGAATGCCAGTCCTAACATATCATCTTGTCCTCATTTCCTTATTCAGATGAGGCAGGTAGACTTGCCTGGCTTAACCAAAGAGGTCAAGTTCATAAGATCAAACTCTTTCTCTGTCAGTTTCTTCTGCATTGCAGATGTTTGTCCTAGCTCTATCCATTTCCCTTACAAAATGCAGGCCATAGTCACATAGTAAAGGTAGAATTAGCACAAACCAGAAGCAGCTAAAGGAACCTGCTTTTTTTGCTGGGGAGTCTCTATCCAAACCACACTGGATTGACTTACCAATGCCTCATGTCAACATTTTCTGGCACAAGTTCTAGAGACAAAGTTTCAATTGTTGGTCCATAGCCCAGGCAGAATTTTAGGGATCTGGCCAAGTACATTCCAAATATGCAGGAATTTAGGATTCTACAGAAAAGTACTAAAATCTGGAATTTCAGACCTGCTTCCTTTTAAAATTTAGATAATTTGCATTCAGTAAAATGCACAGATTTTAGATGTACAGCATGATTAGTTTTGACAAATTCATATACCACGGACCCCACACCTTTATCCTCCGGATTTTGTATAGCTCTCTTTCTTTAAAAATTCTTTACCATTCCAAATATTCCATCATATTTTATTAAAGTGCTAAAATATTTAGACAGGGCATAACTGTGAGAAAGTTTCCATCTCTAATGATCTACCTACACACTCCTATGTGTTCATAGCAGCCTCCATTGGTGCCTTCGCAATAGCCCGTATACGTCTCATTTCAGTCCATAGCACCCAACTTCCAAAGTCCAGTAACTGTATCTTTGTACCTGGCTTTCACCCCATAACTGGGGAAGACCATTCTGCCTAAACATAGGTTTAGTCAGAAATGCTCTGGCATTAGCAACCCCAACAGCATCTCTCAATAAACAACCCTTGGGAGTTGGAGTATAAATGCCCCAGCTCCCTCACCCCATAAGTGAGATCACTCTGAGTGCTTTACACACTGTCTCTCAGACTCTTCCCTAGGATTCAGCTCCAGTTGCTCACAGTGATAATTCACCTAAAAAAGATTATTTCTTGGCTCTATTACCTTTTCTATCTTCCTTCCCCCATCTCTACCAGTGTTTCCTTCACCTCTCAAACCACCCAAGCCCTTATTTTAGGATTTGCTTTTATGGAAACAAAATTAAGATGGTCATTCACAATCCTTTTATATAATTTACAATTTAGGGCAGTAGCATAGGTGTTTTCTATACTGTGCACACATACATATGCACTAAGGAAAAGGTTGAGAAAATATCAGGGAGGATGAAAACCAGAAACCTCAAACCCTGGTTCATCTGAACTAGGAGTCTGTTCTTGACCAAGATACACATTTAGATCCTTCATATCATCTTCCAGGATTAGATAAATATGCCCCAATTCCCCAATCTTCCCTCTTACAACCCTTTAAGATCTTTCAATGTTTTATTGCCCTATTTTTGGAAATTAACATCATGTTTTCTGTTCCCATGGAAAGGATATCTTCCTCTGCTGCTTCAGTGACTTTTATTTCTCACTAGAACTTTTGCCCAAGAGTCTGGGTCATTTTTTTTCACTTTCTAAAAGTAGGTACCAAGCAGTGGTCAGCTCTCCAAGCTCAAAGCAAGCAGATCTGCCAAGCCAAGCTAGTGCCTTGGAAAGGTACAGAATGTGTGTGTGTGTGTGTGTGTGTGTGTGACAGACCTCAAAATTACTCTATCCACTGACTTGAGGAGCCAAGAACTGGGAATGCAGGAAAGAGGGATCCTCATTGTTTTTCTCCCTCCAAGGCTGTATGAGGGATGCTTGTGAGAATCCTCCTTCCTTTCTCAGACAAGAGAGGAGAGAGCCCCAGAGTTAAGATTTGGTCTTTACTCTGTGTGTAGGCTTCTTACTCCAACCTCCCCTCATTGTCTTCTCCAGGATCCTGGTCCTTCAGGCTTTAGTCATAAATCCCAAGACAAAAATATTCTCTTGCCTCAGGTGAAACTTATTTTTAAATTTTTTTTTTAAAAATTGTTCTTTTCAGTTATACATGACAGTAGAGTATATTTTGACATATCATACATACATGGAGTATAACTGCCTATTCTTGTAGCTGTACATGATGTGGAGTTACACTGGTTGTGTATTTGTATGTGAACATAGAAAAGTTATGTCCAATTTATTCTGCTGTTTTTCCCATTCCCATCCCTGCCTCCCTTACCCCAACCCCCCTCTGTCCAATCTGGAGAACCGCCACTCCTCCCTTCCCCCTGCCTATTGTGAGTCAGCATATCAGAGAAAAAAAATTGACCTTTAGGGTTTTGGGATTGGCTTCTTTCACTTAGCACGATAGTCTCCAGTTCCATCCATTTACCAGCAAATTCCATGATTCCATTCTTATTTATGGCTGAGTAATATTCCAGTGTGTATATGTACCACATTTTCTTTGCCCATTCATCTGTTGAAGGGCATCTAGGTTGGTTCCATAGCTTAGCTATTGTGAATTGTGCCGCTATGAACATTGATGTGGCCACGTCACTATAGTATGCTGATTTTAAGTCTTTTGGGTATATGCCACGGAGTGGGATAATGGGGTCAAATGGTAGTTTCATTCCAAGTTTCCTGAGATAAAACTTCTAAATCAGCTTGCTACAGAGAAGACAGAAAAAGCTCAAAATTCTAGGAACAAACTTTCCTGCAATCCAGATGTTTCTGTCACTCCGAATCTGAACGAAGGAAGTATTTCTAAAGAAAGAAAAAACTGAAAATAAAATCCGTATTTGATTCTGCTCTATAGGCTAACTCAAATTCCCTTTAAATACAGTCTGGGATTGAAGGCCAGGTTCAACAGAAGTGTATTTTATCCAAACCTGTCTGCTCTTCTCTCTTGCCAGCAACACATTTTTAAAAATCTAATCTTTGTTTTCTTTACATGAAAGTAGATCAAATGTGATTTCTCCCCTGCATGTGAAAATAAATTATTTCAAATGTAATTTTCTCCTCTGGTTTGTTCCTGCTCCTCTGGAGACCTTTGAAGGCTGTAACTCCAGATGCAAACTGCCTGCTACTGCAGTGCCAGCAGGAACTCCCAGTTCTCTAAGTCCCCTGGGGATGGGTGGAGGGGGTAGTATGAGGATAGTCAGGCTACTCCCTTAGCACCTAGAATTCCAGCTTCACACTCTAAGATAAAATCTTCATCCCCATAAACAGGATTGGGGAGTGGAAATTAAGAGCTAGGCTCAAAATGAAAAATAGGAATCACACTGTTCCTCTTATTCTGACATACATATTCAACCTGTGCTAGTGAGGTTGTAATAGCACTTGGTATCTATTTTGGGTCACTGCTACTCAAAGTGTGGCCTCCAGAACAGCAGTATCAGTATCATTTGTGAGTTGGTCAGAAATGCCAGTTCTTGGGCCCCCTTATATATCTATTGAATTTTAATCTCTGAGGATGGAGTGCAGCAATCTGGATATTGCCAAGTTTTCTAGGCAATTCCATGCTCCAGTATGAGAAGTCCTGTTTTGGGTAGCCAAGAAGGAAAATTCATGCAGTCCAGTGAGGGAACACATGAACTACTGAATGTGAAATGTATCCAAACCAAAGTTTACAAAATATATAATTTACTGTTAAACTCCTTCTGCTTCCTGAACAGCTCTTCTAGGCTCCCCCTGTTAGCATCAACATGATGAGCTCCCTGAGAGGAAGAGTCTTCTGACTAGAAGATTAACAGTCACTGCAGTTGTAAACATGGCCACTGTTCCTTAGAAAACAGCCATTCCTTAAAGTCCCACAAATGTAAACATGGATCTTTCAGTTGGGCTGCAAAGTTTTGGATATAAATACAATGAAGAATCATTTAGTTTAGACCACAGGCAGATGCACATCTCAACATACATGGATCAGTGAGCAATGGCTCCTGCTAGAATAGCCTTGTTGGTCCAATTATGCTGCTGTTCCTTGTTCTGTACAATATGTTTTTATTTATTTAAAGTCACAGACCTGCAGCTGTTGAAAGATTTGCCTTAAATATGGCTGCCACAGTTCAGGGTTGAGATGGGGTAGTTGCCACCATTTTTTGTTTATTGTAGGTAAATGGGACCCACGATATTATCTTCCTTTCGCTTTGTCATACCTTTCTGCCCATCCTAATGACCTGTGTGTCCCTCTATATCTATAGCCTGTGCATGGGAATATGGAATACCTAACAGGTCTGTGCATAGTATTCTGAGGAAAGGCACTGGATAAACTTAATAACAAAAGCTTGGGATGAGGAATTACACCCTAATGTCCCACAGCTTTCCTTTTGGATGGCAGAAGGGTCTGAAGCAGCCCAGAAAATTCTATAGCAAAGATTCTGGATGGACCATTTCCCTGAATCCAAAATATTTCTCATACAATGGTGTAGTGGTTAAAGAGACCAATAGGGAAACACTGGGCTGTAGAGAACTGATTTAAAGCCCTGAGGGGAGGACTGACTCTCCTTAGCTGTGTGGGTGAGTTCCCCAAAACTCCCCTGAGCCACCAGACACACAACCAAAATGGCCAAACTAAAGGTCCAAATTAAAGTTCTTAAGGAATTTGCCGCAGCTGCTCTTGAATTTCTTGTTCCTAGGATCTCCTAGTATATTGTACTATGTTACTTGCCAAGAGACTCCCAGGCACCCAGGCTTAGCGGTCAGGCTCTGTCTTCTTTTTTCCATTCCAGTGAGCCCGTAGCAAATATTTGTTACTGAAGCATGAGGCCTATGAAATTAGTTATCTCCCAGCCCCTCCAAACAGGGTTTCCTGGGTAGCCACATGAGATGCCCAGGACATCAAGGAGAATAAAAGAAGGCTTGGAGGCAGCAGGGGGAGGCTTGGGAGGAGGTTAGAGTTCAGAAAAAGTTTCTTCTTGTTGTTGTTTTCACTAATAAATCAGATCACTCCAGCTCATTCCTGTTGCTTTTGGCTGGCAGGACTAAAACATAACTCTGAGTCATCAGTGCTACTTACGACAAGTGCTTCCTGTGTGGGATTTGGGCATTTATCTTCTATTTTCTTGGCAGAAAGAATAAAGCAACATGAAGGAGTAAAAAAAAGAAGTGAGGAAAGAGTTAATCTGCTTTGTTACCAGGTTCTTAATCCAAAGCCCATTCATGTTGGCTGTAAGTGTATTATTAAGTCCAGTAATGATACCTCAGAACCACCTGGATGAAAAGCCCACATAGCTCTTAACCATCTCCTTGCTAGCTTTCCACACCTCCCACAAGGAGGGTGGGCCTTCCATATCTTTATTCTGGTGAGTCCTGGTTCAGGCCTTGTTCAATCCCATACCCCAAAGGAAAGACCTTCTTTCTAACTTCCTAACACCTCAAAGGAAGTTTTCTGGGTTTCCTGCCTTTTGGTTACAGGCTCTGCCTTTGTTTGGGGTTAGGGTAGGACCCAACAGATACGAGCTAATTGTGTGGTCTGCTCAGGACTGAAGGGAGGGTTCCCAAGAAATGGGACTGTCAGTGATAACTCTGGATCCTGAGAAAATCAGAAGGAGTTGGTCACCTGAAAGTTGAGAATGGGAGAATTTTGGTGAAAGTCATGGAGGAAGTCCTGTACTCTCAATTTATGTTCTGGAAGTAATGTTTCTCAAACACCAATGTGCACCCAGATCACCTGGGAATTGGGTGATGATGCAGATTCTAATATAGTAGTAGGTCTAAGTTGGGGCCTGAGATTCTGTATTTGCAACCACCTTGCAATCATGAGTAAAGCCCAAGAGAATTTCTGACACACTAAACTTAGCTACTGAGCTGCAAAACCAATCCCTGTAGCCATCTACTCCCAGATATTTGACTCTATGAGAAAACTAAAACCACATTTTGTTGAATGCCTCCCCCCTGGAGAATTCAGGTTTTCTATTTCTTGCAGTGGAATTCATTCCTAACTGACAAAATTGGTCTCCCTAAAGCAAATACTATAACCATCAGATAGTACACAGACACCATTCACAATGCCTTTGGACTTGTGCAGTGAAAAACATGTATTTCTATACAAAGGGTCCATGGAGGTGGTACAGTTCATGGTCTGTAAGGCCAGAACTCGATAAAAGCCAGTTCCATTACTGACTTTGGTCCTGGACCAGCTATGTAACCTCTCTGAGCCCCAGTTTCCTCTCTTTAAAAAATAATAATTCTTCCCTGGCAGAATCCTTGTAAATATTGGAGATATGTGTAAAACACCTGGCACATAGCAGATATTCTGTAAATAGTATCTAAATACTATAACAAGAAACATCATCTGATCTGTGCTGGCAGCTGCTTGGAGCATCCTGCATTGAATGACTGCAGTGATTATAAGGGTCTCCTCCTCCCTGAGCTGCAGTGTGTCAGGTCCTGCCTACTGCAGGGAACATCTGTGGAGGGGTGCAGACAAGGCAGAGGATGGAGAATACAGGAAGGGCTAGACAGGGGCATATCAGGGAGGCACACTAAGAGGTCATCCTACCATGTTTGATGACTTGCACTTGTGCATCTGCAAATTCAGGCATCACTAGACCAAGGAGTTCTAACAGAAACCATGGAAACAGGTCATTATCTTTGTTCCAAGTGGTGTGTCCATGGGAAAAAGAGCTGACAGGGTGGCTCTGGCCATACCTGGGTGCAATAGTCAACATCCAGATTGCTGGGGAAGGGGGAGGTATCCAGAGACAACCCACCCCGCCCCCACTAATCATCAAGACTGAGAAAGAATTTGACTTCTATGGCTCATCTAAAGCATGAGGAGTTGAGTGACATTCAGGTGTCATCCAGAAAATGGTCTGGGTCCATTTGTACTTCACAGGAATATTTATTGAGCTCTTACTGTGCACCAAGCACCCACTGATCTAGGCCCTACAGGTATAGTGTTGAGTTAAACAAATTAAAATCTTTGTCCTTATAGAACCTATATTCTCGTGGATGTAGATAATAAACAAAATACTGTAGAATACTTTATATACAAACTATCTAAAGTACATAGTTTGGTAGATGGTGATAAATGCTATGCAGAAAAACTTAAGCAGGAAAGCAGGGTTCAGAGAATGTAGAGGGTGGCAATTTTAAACTGGGTGGTTAGGAAAGTTTTTGCTGCAAAGGTGAATCTTGAAGGAGATGAGAGAGGGAGCCATGTGAATATCTGGTAAAAGAGTTTCAGGCAAAGGAAGGACAAGAATAAGAATCCAGACAGCTGTGCTTGGTGTGTTCTAGGGGTAGCCAAGAGGCCAGTGTAGCTGGAACAGAAAAAGTGAGGTGGAGAGGGCTAAGAGAGATTCTGGGGCCAGGCCATGCAGGGCCTTGTACACTGCTCCAAATCAGGGTTTTAGCTTTTATCCTGAGTAAGAGAAGTGACCTTCAAATGGTTTTGAACAGAGGACAGACATAATTTGACCTCTTTGAAAAGCACTAGTATGCACAATGGACTAGATGTGGGCAAAGACAGAATCAGAGAGACCGTGAGTAGGCTGTTACAGTAATCCAGGCGACAGATGATGGTGGCTTGGGTGACCTCTCCCTGCTAAGCTCCAGATATTCAGGTGGTTGAGTAAGGCTGGAGCAGAGAATAGCCCAGTGGGCATCCAACCAGACCACTCCTATGCCTTCTGGCTGGTCTAGTGTGGCTCAACCCCAGGCCAGTAGGGTGTCCAAGGCTACCCCACAGCTAAGTGATAGAAAAATTCAGTTGCCCTGGACCACATGCTACTTTTGATTGCACACTGCTGCCACACCATGGTGCTACCAGAAGCAAGGTGGATATCTGTCAGCCTTATCTTTAAGAGGGGATTGAACCCAGGGACACTTAACTCATGAATCACATCTGCAGTTCTTTTTATTTATTATTTAGAGACAGGGTCTCCCAGAGTTGCTTAGGGCCTTGTTAAGTTGCTGAGGCTGGTCTTGAATTTATCATCCTCCCACTTCAGCCTCCTGAGTCGCTGGGATTATAGGCATGCACCACCACGCCCAGCTCATAACCCCCTGTAATCTTGACCAGCACCCAAACAGTAAGACATTTGGCTCCCCAGGACGTGTCTCTGAAAGCCAAGGCCAAATCCAAGGAAGGTTTAAAATGTTTAGAAAGGAAGGGTTAAGTGTGTGGTCAGCAACAAGCTTAGACTGTTCTGTGAAATGAATTCCTCTCTGTCTTGCAAAACCAGCCAGTTTTGCAAAGCCACAGGATGTGTGTGTGTGTGTGTGTGTGTGTGTGTGTCCCCACACACACACGCATGTGCATGCACATGCAAGATAATGTGACAGCTAGAGAAAATAGTTGTCTTTGGGTGCTTGAGGGCATCGAGAAATCAATGTCTTATCTGTTTGTTTTTTTTAATGTTTATTTTTACCCTCTTAGGAAAAATCATAGCTAGCTCTATGGTTAGCAGTCCAAATGCCCTGCATCTGAACTTGAGTTTCCCATTTGTAATAATGAATTCAATCTTTCTTCCCAATCCTTCATGGTCTCTAAAAGACACTCCTTTCTAACCCAAGAAGCCTGTTCAAGTCCCCTCCTTTCTGCTAAAAATGTGGCTTGATTCAAACATGCATGTTCCTTCGCAGAGGATAAGGGCTTTGTAAATTCGCTCTTTCCAGATCCTTCTTACCACTCCCTGGTCCCCCTTCCCCCAGCTGTTTTCTCCGGTACTGGTTTCAGCTGTGCTGTCCTTCTACCTCTGAGAAAATCATCCCAAGCTTCTTCCTGGAGAATAAACGGTGACCATTTCTGTAAGGGACTGTGGCAGCAGCTGCCACCCTGCCCCCTCCTGCTTCTGCCAAACATGAACCAAGCTTTTCTGTTGTTCACATTCTCACACTCACCACTGTGTAAAGCTGCCTGTAACGCCACAGAGTGCTGGGATGGAAGCTGACATTCATGTCAGCTGAAAACCTCTAAACATAAACAGGAGGGAAGCCCTAAACTGATGGGGCGGGGTGGCCAACAGCTTGTCTTCCTTTCTTATCCAGTGGGATGAAGCCCACATTTTTGCTGATGCTGAGACCTGGAAACAATGGGTGGCCAGAACCAAATAGGACTTAAAGGAAAAATCTCAGCTGCTCAGGCAGCAAGGCAAGGACAGTGCTGTTGGCTTCCACATTTTCCAAAAGAGCCTGTCATTCACAGCCACTAAAGGAACTAGCCCTGTAAAGTGACTGGCCCTGGCCATCACTGGAGTGGGTTGCTTTTCTGATGCTAATGCACAGCCTGGCCTTTTTTGTTGTTTTTAATGAGGGGTCTGTACATCTTGAAACCTTTTTAAATAGCTCTCTCCCTCCGTTTTTTCCAGCCTCTATACTCACCACTCTCTCCCCTGGTTTTAGTGGGAAAACTTATTTCCCCCAAACGCATCAATAGAGATGAGCAAATTAATTTAAGCAGACATGTGTCAACCCTGTTTTTGAAAAAAATGGGACAAGTATGATGTACAAAATTGGACTTCAGGAATCATTATGTAGAGCAGAGCATGGTGGTATCCTGATTCAATGTTCACCTTAAAAGTGGGGGAGGAAATGTTTCCCCAAGGGCTTGTTCTCATCCTTTTCCTTTCTTCTCTCTGGTGTCTGGTTTTTATTCTGTAAGTCACAGAACCCCCAGGATGGGCTCCTGTGAGTCCTCTGAAGTTGTCTGCACATGTGTGATACATGCAAATATGTACAGAAGTGAATACAAGTGTATATGTGTAAGCATGAACATGAGGGTACATGTATGCATTTGTAGGTACACACATGCACCGATGTGTGTGGAAACATATACATGTGGCATGTGTGTATGTTATGGTTTGAATGTGAGATGTCCCCCAAAAGCTCACGTGTGAGACAATGCAAGAAGGCTCAGAGGAGAAATGACCAGGTTGTGAGAACCTTAACCCAATCAGTGAATTAATCCCTTGCCGGGATTAGCTGAGTGGTAACTGAAGGTGGGTAGGGTGTGGCTGGAGGACGTGGGACATTGGAGGAGTGGCTTTGGGATATATATTTTGTATCTAGAGAGTGGAGTCTCTCTCTCTCTGCTTCCTGATCATCATGTGAGTTGCTTCCCTCTGCTACACTCTTCGGCCATAATGTTCAGCCTCACCTCGAGGCCTGAGGAATGGAGACTGCTATCTCTGAAACTGTGAGCAGCCAAATAAACTTTTCCTTGCTATAATTATTCTGGTCAGATCTTTTAGTAATAGCAGCAAAAAAAAAAAAAAAGCTGACTAAAACAGTGCATATGCATACATATGTCTGTCTCTCTCTCTGTTTACCAGAATTTCAAATCTCTCCTTCAGTAAGCTCACCTTTTCTCCCATCATCTTCATATCAAGAAAACTTACATTTCTATTATGGTGCTACTCCCCACCCCAGCCTTTGTACCCAGGGATCTACAGATCTGGAAAATAGATGAAGCTCAGAAAAAAAAAATTGTTGAAAGACTTCAAGCCATCTGTCAGATGGCACTAGAGTGAGACTTATCAGTACCCCAACAGACATAGGAACAAAATCCCATTCATCAAATCTGTTCTTCCTTCAGTTTCCTTGTTCTCAGTGGCCTTACCATTTCTTTCAACAAGCTCCACCTCCTCCACACCTTTACAGTTGGCTTCCTTCTAGCTTGCCCCCATGTGTAAACAAGCTTCTGAAATGTTCTCTGGCAATTATTACCTCCTGTAAAAACTGTGTGCAAAATGGCCCTTTGGTCAACCCCTCCTTTGCTGACTCTGGTTTAGTCTTGCAACTTGCTTTGGTCTGTTGGAGCTCAGAAAATGATACCCCAAAGTGAAGGCCTCAGAATCAAAGTTTCTCTCTGAACTTCTCCAGCCTTCCTGTCTCCTAATCTCCTTTTTTACCCCAAAGGCAAGCAACAGAAACCAGAATTTCTTTTCCCCAAGGCAGGTCACAGAAACCAGAATTCCTTTCCACAAAGCAAGCTATCCAACAAATATTACTGTAATCTTTCCTCTTCTGCCTTGCAGATGACCATAAAGAAATTATCTGACCTTCCTTGTCTGATGGCAGATCATAAGAATACTGCCCCCCATCATAAATGATCCTGCTCCATGCCCCAGGGAAAGAATATTGCACAGAGAGGCCAAGAAGAATCTGAACAGACAGGACTCACTGGGTTTCCCCACTTGATCATACCTTTTAGATCATACCCTTTTGGTTCAATCATATTTCGACATGGCTGTCCACACTTCATTGAGCCTAAATATAAAAGTGGATATCTACTGTCATGAATATCTAAAAAGAACAAATAAAAAAAAATTGGATGGTTCACCCTTCATCTCTGGCTCATCATTCTGAAGGCTCTCATGCATGTAAAACTTGGATTAAATAAATTTGTTATTTTTCCTTTTGCTAACCTCCTGTCTTTTGTTTTAGAGGTGTCAGTTAGTACCCTTTATGTTGGTCAGGAAAGGGATCACCCCTTTTCCATCTTTTCAGGTAAATGAAATAATAGCAAGTCTTGACTCAAGCAGAGAAATGAAAAGGCATCTATGCTTCTGGATTTGCTCTCTCATGATGGTGGTCATCCTTGCACAGCATGCAAACAAGCCCAGGCTAACCTCCTGGAGGATGAGTGCCACATGGAGAGACAGACCAGCCAACACAACTGCCCAAGTTGAGACCCCAGCCATGGGAGTAAGGCCATCTTAGACCTTCCAGCCTTGGCTGAGTTGGCACGGACCAAATTGTCTTCCCCACTGACCAATAGGATTATAACAAAGAATGAATAAGTCTGTGTGGCTGTAAACCACCAAGTTATAGCAACATAACAGATACATCTTCGCCACATCCCCACAGCTGACATCTTTAATGCTTGATCTCATTTTTTCCTGACTCAGATAAAAAGTCTAAAGAAAACTGAAAACATTAAATTACATATGGGCCAGGCATGGTACCATACACCCATAATCTCAGCCTCTCAAGAGGCTGAGGTTGGAGTTCTAGGCTAGCTTGGGCAACTTAATGAGGCCCTGTCTCAAAATAAAACGTAAAAACGGGCTAAGGATGTAGCTCAGTGGTAGTGGGCCACTGGATTCAATTCCTAGTATTGATTGAAAAAAAGAGTCACATTTGGTAATATATTTAGAATTTGCCTTTATTTGAGACAAATCAAATTACAGACAGTCCCTAATTTATGATGGCTCGACTTAACAAATTTTCAACTTTATGATGGTGGGAAAGTGATATGCTTTTAGTAGAAACTGTACCTTGTTTTGTGAATTTGGATCTTTTCCCAGGCTAGTAATACATGGTATGAGCCTCTCTTGCAATGCTTGGCACTTCCCAGTTAGCCATGAGATCACAAAGGGAAACAGCCAATAACTCCACAGTACACTGTGTTGTGAAGCTAGGATACTGGGTAGGTTAGATGCACTAAATGCATATTAGACTTACAATGTTTTAAACTTACCATGGGTTTATTAGAATGTAACCTCATCATAAGTCAAGAAGTATTTGCATATAAAATCAGGACTGTCTCATAAATGCTAAGTTAGACAGGTCACCATAATGTCAGCCTAAAAGCAAGCAGAGCTTGACACAAAGTGAACCCTCAATAAATACTGGCTGGATTCCTGAGCTAATCTAATCTGACTCCCCATTTTACAGATGAGAAAACAGACACCCACAGAGCTTAAGTAGCTTCACTCAGTCATGTAACTAATGGCAGGACTCCTGGGCAACATGATGCTCATTATGTGAAAAAAGAGAGTGTCAGGATGACTCATGGCTTTCCTATATCAGAAGGGTAGAGTGTTCCTCAGCAATTCACACTGCTCACTGACAGATCGACAGGCTTTTATTTGTTGTTTATGGCTGGCACACAGTAAATGTTCAATTAATGTAAAATGAGGACATACATGTGAAAATTGCCATGATAAAGGAAAAAATGCAGCTCATACATGCAGGGCCTTTTCTCTCTGTACACACAGAATCACAGAAAATGTACCACCTTTCCAATGTTAGAAAAAGTTTAGCCCTAAGTACTCTGTAGCAAATGCCTAAAGGTTACAAATAAAAGGATCCAACTCCTTCCTACACCCCAGAGAGAAAATCAGAGGCCTCTGAGAGACCAGCACACATTGGCTGCCCTCATTTGTTTTATACTTTTCTCATTCTGTTCAGTCAAGGTCAACCTCTACTTAATTCACCCCCAATCGAGATGGCTGCTCGCTGGCAGAGCAAATCCAAGCAGCAGAACAATCGATGATCTACATGCCAGGCCAAGGACATACTAAAATGCCACTTTCTCCTCGCCTTATTTTCTCCAAAAAGGAGAGCTAAACTCATTTCCCAACTAGAGGCAGCCAAGAAGAGAAAAAGCTCTCTACCCTTAACCATGGATATCTTTTAGTGCTTCCCTGTTCCTTTTCTCATTTATACCATGTTTGTGAGCATGTCCATACATATGTTTATGTGTGTGCTGTGTATGCACATGTATGCTGTGAGGTTCTTGTGGACAAGAACTACCTTTTCCATAGCTGTATCCCCAATATCAAGCACATACCTGGCATTCAATAATGTGCTTTTAAAAAATTTATATATAACAGTGGGGCACATTACAATCCTTATTACACATATAGAACACAATTTTTCATATCTCTGGTTGTGTACATAGTATACTCACACCAATTCGTGTCTTCGTACATGTACTTTGGATAATAATGATCATCACGTTCAACCATTACTAATTACCCCATGCCCCTTCCCTTCCCCTTCCACCCCTCTGCCCTATCTAGAGTTTGTCTATCCCTTCCTCTTTGAACCAGACTGTACTCAGAGATCTCTGAGCAACCCCTTACCTTGAGACATTCTATATAAGCAAAACATCGATTGAATGAGCTTGAAACAAAAGCCCTTGCACCAGTTATTAAATGACTACCAGTTTCATACTCACTCTTTCTATACTCTGCGCTGTGATGCTGGGGTCTGGACTATTGTACACACCTTATTTGTGCTTCACCACTTGCATCCTTTCAACATTGCCAGTAGAGGGAGCTAGAGGGAGATCAATAAGATACAGCAAGGAGGTGTTTGTCTCTTCCTATTCCCCTGAGCATCCTCTTAGTAATAGCCCTTCATTCAAGCAATGGCAGTTAGTTCCAGAATTTAACCTCTTATTTTTTGGCAATCCCAGAACCAGTCTCAGTGCACTCTTTCTGAGATACCAACATAACCAGGCAGCACTTCCTCCTCAAGGGTCTAGGTCTCAGCTCTGCAGGTTATCACATCCAAACCTCTACATTTTTATAACCCTAATCCCCTTCCTTTGTTCACCCAGTCTTAAGGGTAGTCATTGCTTTCTACAGTTTCCATCTCTTTTTCACTTTCTGCCTTTTTGGTCTTCTAATATCTGTTAAATTCTCTGTTAAAATTGTTGGCATATTTCTCTTCTCATGGCTGAATTCTGACTTATATAGGAACTATGGTGTTTGGAGGAGCAACAGTGCCTTGTGCCCAAAAGATTAGAAATCAAGCACAGCAACCTCTACTTAGTCTTGAATAGGACCTTTCCAAATCTGGCTCTGACCCAGAACAAAGGCAAAATGCCCCTTGCCTATAGCACACAGGACACAAACAGTATCTACAAATATGAAACACAGTACGTACTATAAAAATATTTATTGATGAAATGAATGTGCCTGTAGCAGAGACTTCTATGTGTTCCCCAGACAGGACCTGATTCATTTTCCTCCTCAAAACACAATTGGACTACGTTTTCCAGTTTCCCTTGCAGTTAGGGGATCACCATGTGGCCAAGTTCTGGCTAATTAAATGTGCCAATATGATATGTGCCACTTCCAAGCCTAATCCACAGACATCTCCCATGAGTGAGACTCCTCTGTGGACCAGATAGAATTAGAAGAAAAATTGGAATACTCTGAGGTGGAGCCACAAGATAGAGGGGCTTCTCCTTGAAGACCAGGTAGAAGATCTCCAGCAAATGTTGAAACGGGACCATTCTCAGAGCAAACAATAAATATCTATTGTATACACTGCTAAGATTTGGGACTTGTTTGCTGTAGCAATTATCCTCCCCTGATCAAGAGGCCAAGGGCATGAGTTTGATCTGTAATCCTGACCATCAAACTCTCCAAGGCAGGCTTTAGAGCATGAAGGTGGCTAAGCAGGAATTTATATGATCAGCACAAACTCATTTCAACTTTGAGGAACAGCTCAAAGGGCATAGCCTCCTGACATAGGTCCCTGCCCAGCAAGAAGAGCACATGATTACAAGAAGTACTACCATTGAGATAATGGAGTCAGCCGCTTTTGGGACTTCTTGTAGGTAAATCTACAGAATGATTAACCACATTGACTAGCTCCTGCAGAGTTTGTGTCCCTGTGAAATATTACAGAATAACAAAAGATCATCTCCCCAGGATGACTTTAGACATTAAAATTGAAGGAAAGAACCTGAGATAAGTGGTTTTTTTTCAATTAATATTTTTATTATAAATGTCCTATCTAGTTATTGGGAAAATAATTAGAAAATCAGAAAAGAAGAATAAAATGTCCATCTTTGTATCATTGCACCATCTAGACAAAGCATTGTCAAAATGTTGACCTATTTCCTTCCAAAAATTTTGCCTGGCTTATATATTTTTTTTTACATGGTTGAGAAGATAGTTAAAAAAACAAGTCTAAATGTCTGTGTTGTTTCTTAGCCCTGCAAACTTGAACATGATGCTTTACCTCTTAGTATCTACATTTCTTCTTCTATAAAATGGGGACAACAATTCTAATCTCATTAAATTCATGGCAAGAATTAAATGATGTTATACCTGTAAGTACTTAGCACAGTATCTTCTTGGCTGACACAAAGCCCCCATGAAGTATAAGCTATAGTTAGAGGGTATGTACAAAATTGTCGATCTCTTTTTGTTGTTATTTTTAGTTACACATAGCAGTGGAGAATAATTTGACATATTTATGCAAACATGGAGTGTATCTTATTCTAATTAGGATCCCAGTCTTGTGGTTGTACCTGTTGTAGAGATTTGCTGTGGTGTATTCATATATGTACATAGAAAAGTTATGAGAATTACCAATCTTGATTGAAAGAAAATAGTATCTAGATTTTCTAATTATAAAACAAACGTCCTAATTGTAGGCACTTAAGAAAATGTGGAAAGAAACTGTGAAAAAGAAACCATGATTTCTAGATGTCCTGCAGCTCTGTCTCTCTATTGCACTTTGGCTTCAGAGAGATCCAAACCCAGGAACTCTCAGAATTCAGGCACTTTTGAATGAAAGAGTCTCTGGTGTCAAAAAAAAAAGCATGCAAGGGGGCAAAATTCTGAATGCTGAGGAAAGACATTGACACATGAAGATGGAAGGGAAATTGTCAGGACACAGAGGGCAATACTAGCCCCTTATTTTGATAATAATGGTATTTGATTTTTGTGTTATAACTATCCAAAAAAAAAAAAAAAACAACCAAGAACTGCCTACAGAGTATTTCAGATGCATCCTTATTTTCCTCTCTGCATGAGCTCTGTTCTGTGCAAGAGAAGCAGACAATGAGTATATTTCTCCTCTATCAGCTCTGGTTGCCTCCTGGGAAAGGGGAACCCACTGTAATCTGTGTCTAGAATACGCCCTGACTTCTTTCTAAATAGTCCTCAGGTTCACCAGTGTGATTGACCTTCAAGCCCTAAGCATTTCTTAGTTTTTCTAGGCACTAGCTTCTGCTTTCCTGTCTTATCAATGCTTAGGACAATGTAAAGCATTAATTCTGAAGCTGGATAGAATAGAAGTTGTAGGCAGGTAAAAGTCATATGTTGGAGCTTATGGCATGAGCTAAGAGAAATGCACTGTATGTTTCCCTCCAACACATCAGAACAGCTGTTGTAGATAAGGACAATGCTGTACTATGGCTTATATGAATGATCCTCAAAGTGTGATCTGTGGACCAGCATCACCAGTACCAGTAGTGTGCTTGTCAGAAATGCAGACCTGCTGAATCAGAACCTGAGGGTGGGATTCAAAAATCTGCATTTTAATCAACTCTCCTGATGATTTTTAGGCACATAAAAGTTTGAGAGGCACTGGTTTGTATCACCTCCCTAAGGAGTCAAGCTCACACAAGGATACTATTAATGAATTATGAGTAATAACAGCTAACATTAATTGAATATATACCATGTGCTAGAAATTGTGTTATTACTAATATTTCCTTTACTCATCAAAACAATCCTATGAGCTGGATATGATTATTACAACCATTACATAGATAAGGCAACTGAGGCTTAGAATGATCATGTAACTTGTCCAAGGTTACCCAGACTGGAAGTGATAGAACCCTCGCCCTCCTCCCTCTGTCTTTGAATTCTATGAGCAAAGGTTTCTTTTGTATTTATTACCTTGTAGCAGCTCTATCTTTTCTAAATTCAGCTGGATTTAGGAATGAGAATAATAAAGCTGAAGGTGACCAGCAAGCCATGATTGCTCGGAGAAAGGAAACTATAAGGAAATGGCCATTCCCCTCCAGTGTCTTCAGCATTAGTTGTAATGACACACAGGCATGTTCAAGCATCCTTAGTCCACTGCCACAGTGAAACTGGTTGGCATAACTACATTGGCATGCTTGGCACCATCCCTGTTCCTGTTGCCATGGGCCATTGCCAGGAAGGAGCAAGCACCAGAGCCAGGCAGTGATGCCAAGCTGCCCCAGTGGGCTGCTTTGTCACAGCAGGTCAGGCAAGTGGCAGAAATGTAAACTGCTTTTTGCAACTGGGGAACAGGCAGTCAAGTACACAGAACCCTGTGGGCTCTCTACAGGCTGCTTTAAAAGGCTCTGGCTGCCTTGCATGGCAGCATTGGTAAGGGTCAGGGCACAGGCGACCTGCAGCAGGCCCAGCTCCATAATGGATGTCTGGCATCTAGTGAGCGATGACAGGCCAAGCCAAGAAGATCAAGTTCTCCCTGTCATACCTCTTTCGAAGTTTTAGACACCCCACTCAGGTTTGCTTTTCAGTGTTTCCTCTTTTCACCCTTTCCCAATGAAATTGGGATTAGACACTAGTGAAGAGAAAGATTTATGAGGGAGAATCTCCAGGAGAGAGAACAGGAAGAGCTAGGCAAGGCTGGGGTCTTAGCTGAAGTTCACCTGAGGTTGTATGGGGAATTCTGAAATATGAGTTACATCATTTTAAGCAAATTTTATGCTCATCTTAGGCTAAGTTTACACACATGTGCATGTAAACTCAGCTATTTAGGGCTCTTCAAGCCCACAGACAAAGGGTCCAATAGCCTAAAGACAGCTCTGGGAACATGAACTGCAGGCTCTGGCTACTGAAAGTCTATCAAAGCTGGAGTAAGGTGGCTATGGTTGTGGCTCAGTGGTAGCGCGTATGCCTGCCATGTGTGAGACACTGGGTTCGATTGTCAGCACTACATATAAATAAATAAAATAAAGGTCTATCGACAGATATATATATATATATATATATCTGGAGTAGGGTACAGATCCTAACAGAATGACAGAGGATCTTGACAGAGTACCTATAGTCTTTACTACATACCCCTTACCTCTTATTACCATGTGATAAACGTTACCTGTGAATTAAAAGACATCATTATCAGTATCAACATTCAACTGGGATCTTGGAGCATTCATGCTGTGCTGTGTAATGGACCCTTACAATTACCCATATTCCCACCAAGTTAACTAAACTGTTCATCTTCATCATGACTCTATGAGGAAGAAGGGAGGCAAATAGCAATGAACCCTCCTGCACAAGGAAAACTGGAGCAATGCATCCACTAAAGCATTTTTTGCACTTCTCATAGAAGAGCTTTATGCAGGAACTGGCTATCATATGCAAAGCTGGCTCTGAAGTCAGACTGTTTGGGTTTGAATCACAACTATGCTACTTAACCCCAGGCAACTTGCTTAACCTCTTTGTGCCTCAATTTCCAGATCTGTGAAGTGAGGAAAATAGCAACGACACCTCATAGCATTGTGGAGAAAGTTACATGAGTTGACTCAAGTGACCTGCTGAAGCCAAAGGGCACACAGTAATCAATCAGTGTGAGCACTTAAAATTGTGATGATGCTCATTATTTATAGCCTCTTGGGAAATGCCTTGTGTTTTGCTCTAATAAGGGTTCAGAGAAGTGAAAATAATTTCCCAGAGATCTCCTCATTTCTGCTCTCTTATACCCATCCTTTCAGTACCACTGAAATCAGATGCCAGGTAGCCTTCTTCTGATCAGTTTCCCTCACTCAGCCTGACATTCCACATTTTTAAATATCAAATTATCTGCTGTGTAAACGTAGAGCTCACATCTAATTGTTCTAGGCCAGACTTCTTTAGCTTTTATCTTTTTATCACTCACAATCACTTCTGCCTTTTTCTGTGGCAAAACTCTCTAAAGAACCTAGGTGAAACCCAGATTTGTCAAAAAAAAAAAAAAAAAAAAACCTGGATAACCCCATGCCATAGAATTTGCTTCCTTATCTGACTTCAAAAGCAGCACTGTATGTCTACCTGGCTGAGGTATTATATCTATGGGAGACACTGAGTCCTCAGCAACTCCTCCCTAAGGCACTGTGAAAGCCATAAGTTAAAGTGTGAGTGTGTAGGAGGATGTGCACACACATGTATATATACCCTATGGACCACCCATCCTATGGTACAAAGATTATTAATGAATGAAAAAATGTAGGTTCAGAGTGCAGTAACTTACCTATAGCAATACCACTAGTATTTAACTGTATTAGTTAGGATAGGATAAGTTATGCTGCAGTAACAAATAATACTCATATTAAAAGTCTACTTTCTGCTCATGCCATATGTCCAAAGTAGGACAGTGTGGGGTGGGGGACTCTGTACCACATGATTACTTGGGGCCTAGGTCTCAGAGGCCACACCATCTCCACACATAGCTTTAAGGTTTGCTGATGTAGATGACAAGAATACATTGAAAACTCATCTCTGTTCTTCTGTACTAAAAGCCTATTAGCCAAAACTAGTCAGGTAGTCTCACCCCTTTGAAGAGGTGGAGAGTAAAATCTTCCTTGTTCCCAGAAAGAGAGGATTGCTGGATATTGGTGAGATAATAATGTTTAGGATTTGGGGGAAGCAGAGCATTAAGTCTAGGGAGTTCTAACCAAGATCTTCTGGGCTACAAAGCTTCTGGTCTATCTATTGAATAAGGAGAAATCTTCCCAGGGTATATTTAAACTTCGCAGCAGAAAGGTGTCATTAGCCTTCTAGGCACTGTGCTAGGATTAGAGAAGGGAGAAAGCATTGTCTAATTGCCAATGATCTCCATAGTGTCATTCATTCATTTAATAATTTTGTTTAGCATCTACTATATGCCAGACATAATCCTAAGCACTGGGAATATAGCAGTGAACAGATAGATACAGGTTGCTGCTCTCATAAGCTTATAATCTAGAGAGGCTAAGCAGACAAGCAGATAAACAGTATAAAATTAAACAGACCACTTATATGGTGTACCACAGGCCACTAAGGACTGTGGAGAACCATCAAGAAGGGAAGGAGGATAGAGAAGGTGAAGGGTTGTGAGGTTTTAAATGGGATGGTTGAGAGGGGCCTCATTGATTAATAAGGCAAGGCATAAGTGGAAACCTAAAGAGAGTCAGAACCCTGTGAATATGCACAGAAAAGAATTATAGGCAGAGGGAAGAGCAAGAGCAAAGGTACTGAAACATAAGTTTGTATATGTAGTATGTTCAAGAAACAAGAAGGAGGCAGAGCAGTTGGAATGTGATGCAGTGAAAAAGAGGGGAGATAGCACAGGTGTGATCAGAGAGCACTGGTGTTGAGGACCAGTGGCCATTATGCAAGCCCCTGTGGGCTATTGGGAATCTGGCTTTTACTTGGAATAAAATGGAAAGCTGAAAATCTCAATTAAAAGAGAGTAGAGGAGTAAGCAAGGAAGAAGGAGACTCACCATACATACAGTCTAAGACATCTAATGTACTCCCTCTACCTTAGAGCCGAGAAAAGTGGTTTGGATCTATTGGTGTGATGTAGAGCACCCAGAGAAACATTTGCCAAGCCTTGGAATGGGCAGCCTCTTCATTAGCTTCACACGCAAGAGCATGGCCCCAAATTCCTCTGGTAAACTCCTTTCCCATTCTGCACATGACTATGGCTTCCTGCTCCATGCACCTGTGAGCCTATGCCTGAGGGCTTTCACTGGCCACTGGAGCACAGAAGTGCTGGGGAGTTAACATCTCTAGGAGCAGTCCTCAACCAAAAAGGGGCAGGTTGTGAATAAACACCCAGCTTCCTCAGCCCCTGGGTGGGAAACTCTGAAATGCATTCTTCCCAGCCTCTCAGAGATCCCCAGCAGGGCTGAGCCCCAGTGGCCCATGCAGAGAGCCTGCTCATTAACATATTATGTTGGCTTCCTTCTGGTCCCTATGTCACTTCTTTAGCCTCTGACCACTACTTCCTGGGGCTATCTCCTAAACAATGGTGGGCACTGTATTCCTCATCTCAGGTCTGCTTTTAGAAGAAGCCAACCTAAGACAGAGTCCAGGTAGGGCATTTCACTTTTATAGGTCCCAGATTTAGTACCTTAAAATGAGGTGTCAGACTAGATGAGTCTAGGAACCTCACCAGCCTGCAAATGAGGAAATGGCACAAATCTTCAAGAAATTCATGGTCTTGGTCCTTCTCCACCTCTGCCTTTCTCTCCTTTCTATGAAATGGGCAATGCCCCACAAACCCTAGGGATGATTCATCTTCTTCTACAAGATGGAGACACCGGAGGCCTCCCCAGTGAGATTGAGCAGGAAGCTCTCCTGCCTGCAGCTGGCTCTGCAATTCTCCCTTCATGTGGATGTGCTGGGAACAGCTTCCCTTTTGTTTTCCCCTCTGATCCCCATCTGCTCAGCAACTGCCCAAATTCAATTCAGGCGTCGAGTGCCCCCAGCCTCTAGTCGGGCATTGTCTCTTAGGAATCACTCCAATCCTCTCAAACAAAGGCTCTCAAATCTGAATAAACCCTCTGACATCAGCCTGGCGGGTCAGGAAGCTGAGCAGGACAGTCCCCATAACCGCCTCTTTTAAATCCTTTGGCTTTGCTGACCTTTGTCTAACCCCCCATTGCAACACACTCCCTTGTCACCACCAGGCCAGACACCACATTTCCTAGTTGATTCAGCCACTATGCTGAGCCAACAGACCACCTCCATTTGGGGGACCTGAAGTCTTTCTTTTTTGAAATTCATCTGTGTCCTTTTATAGAAATTAACCTTCAAAAGGTCAATTTTTGAGAAGTTAATCGCATCATCAGAGTAGCACCAGATAGAATTCTGTCCTTATCTCTGCCTGGGCCACGCTAAGAAGCATATTACTGGAAATTCTTCAGCTACGTAATTTATTTCTAATCCATTTTACTTACTCCTTCTCATGCAAAGAGATTCTGTCTTCTTCCAGGTGTATATTTGCCTCAGTTTAAACCCATAATCACAAGTATTTCATTTTTCATTATGCTTGGAACCAAATTTAAAGATAGAGCTCCCATCTCCCTTTGTGCTTTCGATAGAGCTAAGCTAGTCAGTTTTGTTGATTTCAAAACCCAACAGAAGAAACAAAATATCTACCAGAAACTCTACTTCAAGGTTAATGCTATACACAGGTCTAAAAGATGACAGAAAATTGTCCCACTTTTTCTTGTTTTGGATTGGTCTTTGTCTTGCTTGGACATGACAGGAGTCTTTGCTTTGCTTTCTATCTGGCAAGTCTTTGCTGGTATTTTAATAAGTTTGTGGCTCACCTTTCAATTTACCTCTGAATTTTGATCACTTTATGGAAAACCAAGATCAGAATTCACCTAAACTGGGCTGGGGTTGTGGCTTAGTGGTAGTGCACTTGCCTGGCATGTGTGAGGCACTGGGTTCGATTCTTAGCACCACAAATAAATAAATAAAGGTCCATCAACATCTAAAAAAATAATAAAAAAAGAATTCACCTAAACTTTCCTTCCTGGAAAAATTAAGCTCACCACACATCAAAGAAGGATGGTGTCATGGTCTTCAAATGTCTTTCTGGAACAGAAAAAAATTTTGCAAAGAAACATTTCATTTCAATGTTTTCATCTAGTGAATTAGTAAATTGATTAATCAATGCAATATACATTTATGGAAAGTTTCCTCTTTGATAGACAGTGGTTAGGTGTGTGGCATAAATAAGACCAATTTTTCTCACATAGGAACATACTTTTGGATTTTCTTCAAGAAAAAGAAACAATTTATTGCCACCTCTACATTTCTGAAAGAAACAAAAAGGAAAATGGCAGTGATATCAAATCCCCCACTAGCAGAATAAATGAAGGGCTCAGGAATAAATCACAACTCTGACTTTGCCTAAGACAGAGCAAACCTTGTAGAACGTCTTTCTTCTCTCTCTATACCGTGTGCATGCATCTCTGACAAGGTAAAGATAACCAGAAACATTATTGCCCAGGGATGAGCCTGCTTTAAGAAAGAGCCAATGCTTTCAGAGCACCTATATGTTTTAATAGAGCTTTTCAAGTTCATCACCAAATACAAATGCAGAGGAGCTCTGTTAAAAGGATGCAAGGGGAACTTGGTCAGGGACTTTAGGGAACCTTAAATGTTTTCTTCTTCAACCTTTTAGGAAGGAGGTAAGTCAGTGGCTGTTTCTGATACCACAGAATCTATTTAGAGCCACATTCAACAGTGCTCTCAAAACTGAGATATACCATGGTGCATGCTGCTCCCTTCACTCCTGAGGTTCTTGATTGATAAGCTAATCTTGGAATGTGAAATTTAGAAATGACTTCAGAAATGATCTGCTAGCAGTTCTTGACAGGGATGGTATCACTTCCTGCAGGTATTTAGCAGATATGGAGGGATATTCTTGGTTGACATGATTATGAAGGTAGAGCTTCCTTAACTGGTTTTAGTAGGCACAACCAGACCTGCTAGATAACTTGGAAATGTTCAGATCATCCACTCAACAAATTGCTGTCCCACCCAAATGACCCATCACATCCCAGTTGAAGAAGACCATGAGTCTCATTTTACGGAAGAAGGGAGAGCTCAAGGAATGAAGTGGATTGCCCAAGGTTGGAGACAATGGTGGGGTTGGTAACCTGGGTTTTATATTGTACTTCAGTAAATGACATCATTCTTTTTTCTTTTTCTTTTTTTAAGAGACACTGAAATACTGCCGTAGAATGGATTCCCCCAAAAGCCAATCCCGAGGCAAAGATTTAAGTACAAGTAATATGTTTGGAAGATGACTCCAAGAAGTATGGTTGGAGAGTGGAAAAGTGAGACTGGGAAGGGAGGGAAGCCCTAAAGTGTAGGTTATTAAACAGGTTTTTATCATGGGCAACTGAGGTTCAATCTGCCGGGGCCGGGGTGCTTTAGGAGATAGTGTAAAACACAACTTAGAGTTGTCCACCTGAGGGGAACACTGACAAAAAGCTGCTCCCAGGAACATTAATTTCCAGGCATTTCCACCTTGCCCTACTTGAAGGCTGAGAGAAAGCCCTCAGGTAGAGAACTGTGGCTACTTGGAGAAGGACACTGTCCAGGTGGGCTTGGAGAAAGAGAATGCCAAGTGGATGTGGGTGGGCATCAATAGCATCTGTTCAAGATGCAGAGACCAAAAGTGAACATGAGTTCAGTCACAATAGTTCATGAAGCATATAACCTGGGCTGGTGGATGTTTTTGGAAATAATTTTCTAAATACTTCCTTTTAGGTTTGAAATCCTTTACACAATTAAATTTTGGGCCCCCAAAGCAGATGGGGCCCCTTATGACCATAGGCCCTGAGAAGTTGCCAGCATAGGGCTGCCAGAGGCATAACTGTACTTTATCCTTTTGAAGTGATTGCCGCTTTTCCAGATCTAGCCCCTAACTTTCAAAGTAGGAAAGCTACAGCAACCCCCAAATCCACCAACCTTTCTAATCATGCTGCTTTTTAAGGACATGTGTAGGGTAAGCAATGAGAACCATGGACCTGGAGGAAATAATACACAGCATCACCTTTCTGGAAGACAATACCCAGGCACCACTAGTTATACTTGATCTTCTTATTCTAGAGTGTTCTTTAATGTTCTATCATCAAAATATACAATTTTCCACTCAGAAAATCAAATCATGGCCCCAATTCTATGAATTCTTTCCAAAGTTGCCTTAGCTGCCAAGGCATCACGAGTGCACCCTGGGAAAAGTGTTACTAATGTGAGGGTATACACACACACACACACACACACACCTTCAGATTCAGAGTCTAAAGAAGCCTTTCTGTCCCTCAGTAAGTGAAATAACTCATCATCAAGGGGAGAAAAAAGCAAAACATCACATGGATAGACTCCCTTAATTTGGCTTTATAATTAATTCTGTTAAGAGCTGACAAGACTTTTTCACTCAGAGAAAGTGCATACTAATGGGAAGAGAGGAGAAATCAACAATTTATCGGACATACTGTCAGACACTTTTGTATTTATGTCATTTAATCTTCAAAACAGCCCTCAGAATATGCATTGCTATTAACCCCAAAGTATAGGCCACAAAACCAAGACTTACAAAGCCATGGGACCAGCCCAAGTTCACAGCATCCAAGGAACTGTGTCAGGATGCAATGCAAGCCCAGCTCTCTAAAACCCAAGGCCATGCCTCTGACCATGAGGACTTTCCATCTTCCTAGCAGGAGTGAGCACTATGCACTCAGTACTTGAAAGTGAGAACTCCCTGGTTGCTTTAGATGTGTTTTAAACCCATAATTTAAAATAACACAAGCTGCCTTACAAAAAATGGTTGCTGAAAATTACATAAAGGATTTAGAGTCATAAACTCTGTAACCACATGGATGCAAGCAGTTGAGATGATTCCATATAAAGCCACTGTCAATGACCATCCCTTTTCAAAGACCTTGACCCTCCCCCATGTCTTCGATGCCCTTGCACTCTACTCCTATGCAGTGGGCATGGCAAACACCTGACAACAACTTCATAGATTTATTAGTGATAGTTGTTGTTCCTTATAGAAAAATTGACACAGGTCTTTGGTAGGCACTGATCTTCAGGCTTAATACTCATTATAACAACATGCATGAAAGGTGCTGTGCTAAGTCCCCTGTCATTTTGTTTTTTCCTTTCCATGGTAATATAGGTAGATGTTATTATGCCCATTTCATGGATGAGGAAACTGAGGCTCAGAGAAGTTAAGGGCCCAAATTGCCTACCAATGAATGGCAGGGTCATGATTTGACCCAGGTTAGTAATTAGTATATCCCAGACCCTCAACCCCAGCCCTTCATTGGTCTGGGCTCTTTCACAACAATGTTGCCATTTTCAATAACAGACCAAGATTTCACCTTCTCCTCGAAGATATTCTGTAGACATTTCATGGTGATGTCTCAAGCTTTCAAAATTCGCTCTTATCCTTGTAAAGGAGAAAGCCTTCAAAATGCAGCATGAGAGGAATGCTGAGGTTGATGTGAAACTTAAGGCACACTTTTAGTGCCATTGTCCATACTGATACCAAATTCTTCACTGCTACTAAACTCTCCAGGTGACTGCCATCTGCCTCCCCTCCCCTCAAGGGCAGAGACTACATCATTCATCTCTGCTTCCTAGGGCTCCGGTCTGGTGCCCTGCATATGATCAGGGCTGAAGAAGTGTGCATAGATGGATTGAGTCATTTACATAGAAATGGCTTCCTTCCGCTTTGTCCTAATTAAAGCCAGAGCAAAGAAGCCTTCCTGACCTCGAGGGCCAATTCATGCTACCAATTATCAAGACATTCTGAGCTGAATTCTTATGTATTTAAGACAAAAATGTAAAGGCAATTGTTAAAGATCTAGAGGTGAGTGTGGTTCTCTAGCATCATATTTTAGAAGATGTGTATTCTCCCACACCCCTTACAAAGGGTGGATAGTCTGCTTGGGTGTGGATGGTGTGCATAGCACTGCACAGAACTGCAAATGCCACTGGTGTCTTCAACAAATATGTATTGAGCAAATTATAGATCCTAGAGATACAGGGATCAACACAAATGAATCAGGTGGCTGCTCCATGGAACAGACGTTCTAAGAGAAGAAATACACACTAATTCAACTGTCACCCTTTGAATGTATAATTGCAAAGAGGGAAAAAGATGTATCAAAATAAGAAGATGGGAGAGACCATAAGGAGGCCACTTTGAGGTTACCTGCAGAAGATGGAGGCTTAGACCATAGAGAAGGTGGTTAGAATGGAGGGGAGAAAAAGGATTTGAGAGACACATGAGAGGTGAAATGGATGACCCTGATGATAGATTAGACATAAGGGATAAGGAAGAGAGAGGTCCACGGGGGAGGGGGGAGTCTTGCAATCTAACTGGGAAGGCTGTGGGCAGTAGAAAACTGGGAAGCTAGTAAAGGAGGCTGGGAGAGTTTGGAGAGGCAAGGAAAGGTGAGTGTGGGCTTGGATTCATAGTGAGGAAGTGGGATAGGTTCTAAAGGAGAAAGAACTGGTCTCCCCAAAGCAAAGAGGGGAAGGGAATCAGGAGTATGGGCAAAGAGAGCTTGGCTAGTGTGGACAGTTTACAAGGACCAGAGATCTAAAGCAACTGTAAGGTTGTTGACTTACAGCATCAGCATCACCAAGGAATCTGCTAGAAATACATTCTTGGGCCTTATTCCAAACTTTATGGCCCCTAAATTTGGTAAGTAGGATCCAGCAATTGGTGTTTAACAAGATTGTGAAAAAAAGGTCAATTCAGATGCACACTGAAGTTTGAGAACCACTGTTGCTCTGGACGAGGGTTTCAGAAAGATTAATGTATACATGAATAATCTGGGGATCCTGTCAAACAGCAAATTCTCATTCAGATGGTCAGTGGCGGAGCCCTGATTCTGCATTCCTCCTTCCAAGGGAGAAAATACTGCTAGTCAAGGACCATACTTTGAGGAACAAGAATATGAATCATCCATTCCCTGCATTCTCAGAGGTTAAGGGACTATCCATCTGTGCTCAGCATTGACACATGAGGTCGATAGGACTCAACATAAAGCTAAAATATCATCTCTCCTGAAACCTGAGAGATGTCCTTAACCAAATTAACTCCATGTTAAAGGCCAGAACAGTCATTTTGCTCAGAGGGAATAGAAAACCTAGTGAGCAGATAAAAATAAACCACCCCCATCCAAAGATCTGGCTGAAGAAGGAAAGGAGGGGATTTGAATCCAGACATCATTGGCCGTGTTTGCTGAAATTTACTTTCCAGTTATCCTCATGCTGTTCTAAAATAATCAGTTCCCTTCAGAGAAGAGCTTTATTTGCTTGATCTTGGAGTCATCGCAGGGGAAGCCTCTTTGTTCTTTCTTTTCTGTGGCCCATAAATAGAGGGGAGGGGAAAGGAAGCCCCCTTGGCTGCCACAAAAAAAGCCACAAAGCAACATATACATCCAGACAATCTCAAAGTCAAAGGCACACATCAATGGGGAGCCCCAAAGGGGAAAACAAACAAAGAAAACAGGATGCAGTTGGATTTTAGCCAACATCCCTTCCTTGGAACACCACACTGTCCTAACCCAAACATGAAATCCCTTCCTAAAAACACAACTTAAAATCTCTCTCTTGGGATGAATTGAATCCTGAATATCCTTCATGCTTTTTAAGAGCTACTGTGAACTGATTATTGTTGTTGTTGTTGTTTAGGGAAAATGTGCAAAGTGGCAAGAATTGAATGAATAATTCAAAGACTTTGAGTTGGAGTTTGTGTGGACTCTGGGTGGTTCGGTCTCATTTCTGTTTTATGCTGTTGTCTGCACTGGGAATGTGGAGGGAGAGCACTTTTTTCCCTAGAAAAACAATGTGTCAGCTCTCTTTGCCAGCTTCAGTGACACTAAAGGCGTTGCAGTGTTAGCCAAACTGGAGCCAACTAAAGCTTACACACTCCTGAGCAAGAACCAAATCACCCGTTGCATCTAACACCTCCTTGTTCTCCAACCCCTCTGCATTTCTCTTTTGATCACTCTTCACATACGTGCATGTATTTTCCTGTGTTTCATATACATACACACACATTGACATCTTACTAGCAATTTTTAGCTCTTTGACACATAATAAAGGCATCCGTTCCCAGCTAAATCAGGCCTTCTGTTCAAAGTGTTTTCCCTAGAAAATATGGTAGCTTCTAATTAAATAACTCAACAAGCAGCAGGAAGGGATAATGTGAAAATTAGAGCAGCATTTTAGCTTACAAAGCACCCTTCTTGACAAGCAGCCCACAGTAGTTGACGGACTTCAGAAAATCAAGCTGTGCTACCCTTACAACTGATGTGCTTAGAAAGAAAGAAAAGGATGGAGGGAGGGAGGAATAAAAGAAGGAAGGAACAGAAGGAGGGAGGGAGGGAGGAGGGAGGAAGGGAAAACCCTAATAATCAAAGTATGGTTTCAAAAAGAATAGTTGATCAGGGGTGAAGCAAGGTCATGTGCTAGATAGCAAAGTCCTCATTATGGAAGTGGAGCTGAGAGAAGCAGAGAAGTTCAAAGAAGAGAAAGGGTAAAGATGCAGGGAGAGGAAGCTATGGAGGGAGACATAACCTTCTAGTGATCTCATTTAGCCCTGATTCTTCCCTGGGAAGATGCAGTCAGAGCCAAGGCTCTTGTTCTCCCAGCTCTGAAATATGGATCCTCTACAGCATCTTAGGATGGCTCTCAAGACTTTTCACTCAACCTCAGGAAGACATTTTATAGATGGACAGCATTGAAGACCACTGTGCAGAGAGCAAAAGAAGACTCTACCTTCCTCAATTCCTTTCCCTGAAGAGAACTATACCAAAGAACATTGGGCATAGAAACAGATTGGAAGGTTGAGAGGATGGGCAAGTCCAAACCACAGCAACTCAGATTTGGGCTATAGCAATGACCTCCCAAATGGCTCCCTGTATCAGTCCTTGTTTCCCAAAGTCCAGTTTCCACATGATGCCAAAGTGCTCCGGTTAGGATGCATGGTAGACATATCTGTCCTTTGCCCTGACCCACCACTGCACACCCCCAAAACACACTCATAGAGTTAATACTCAAGCTCCTGACTCTGGCCTCTGAGGCACCCTAATGTGATTTGTCCCCCCAGCCCTTCACCTTTCTTCCATTGTCTCTCGTAGCTTGTCCCTGGTTCACTCCCCTCCAGACACACTGTCCTCCCTGCTTCTCCTGAAACCTACCAAGCACATTCTGTCCCCAGGCCTTTTCCATTGCTCTTCAGTCTTCCTGGAAAGTTCTTTCCCAGACATCCACCCAGGACTGGCTCCTCTGTCTGCATAAATGTCATCTCCTCTGAGCGATCTCCTTTACTCCCTCCTTTCCACATTTTCTCCCTTACCCAGCTTCATTTGTCTTTAAAACATCTGTCCCTTCCTGGCATTTCACCTTCCATCATTCTATTTTAAATTGTCTGGTCCCCCACTGGAATGTCAGCCCCAGGAGGGCAGAGAGGCTCACTGTGCTTACCACTACCTCTCTAAAACTTAACATAGTGCCTGGCACACAGTAAGTATTCGACAGATGGTGCTCATCTTAAATGAAATGATCCTAGGAGAAAGAAAAAAGAAGATCTGAAAGGAGATGCCCTAAAAATGGTCATTTTGCAGATTACATTCCTGTAGGGCTGGGGTCAGGAAAGGTGTGGCTTGTGAAAGCGGTGTAGCTAGCTCAAGGACTCAGGTATGACATCTTCCAGGTATACATAGGGCAACCAATTACCATTTCCTGGGTATCACTCAGCTGTCAATCTGGGGTTTGTGATGGTTTACTGTGCTTATGAAAAAAAAAAAAATGGTGACCCAGAGCTGTCTAACTTTCCCAAATGACAGACCTGACACATTCTGAGGAAACCATATATTTATAAGTATTTGAAAAATGAAGCATTCCCGGTGTAACATACATTCATATGCTACACATTCATATATTCATATGCCTTGAAGTGTGGGTGTTTTAATTTCTTTTTTTTTTCTTTTAAACCAGCAATCCTACCCTGAAGCCACATAATCAGAGTCTTTGAAGAAGGGATGAGTTAGTCAGAACTCCCAAAAGAGAATTGGATCCTTAGAGAAGAGTCAAAGATAAACTGCCATGAAGTCCTCCATGTGTAAACCCAGCAGAGTTGCCACTCAAAGTGACCCAGAACTGGAGTTCTGAGACTATTTCTTAGTGTTGACATGCTCCCATTGTCCACATGTTCCAAGGATTTGAGAGTCAGTAGTGTTCTTAAAGAAAAATTCCTTCTGTGACCTTAGTTACTTAAAGGTAAGGATGTGCTGTAACCAACACTAGACACAAAAACAATCCTCTTGAGGGAGGCGAGAGGGAGGAGCCACGTGAGAAGTAGAAGTACCCCACCAGAAGGCGTCCTGCTAGAAAAGGGGCTCTCCACAGTGGCACTGGCTGGTGACATTTGGAGCTAGAATGTACTTTGCTATGGCAGGCTGTCCTGGGCATTATGGGATGTTTAGCAGCATCCCTGGCCTCTACCCACTAGATATCCACTGCTACCAGTTGTAGCAGCCCAAAATGTCTCTAGACAAGGACCCATGTCTCCTGGAGGTAAAGGCAGAGTCACCACTTGCAATGCCCTAGACAAAAGTCAGAGAAAACAAGAGGAAACAGGGGTATAAGTCACTAGGCACCAATTAATTTGAGGATGGGATTGGGAGTAGAATGAGAAGAAAGGAAGAAATATAGACATAAGAGCAGAGGCTCAAAGAGGAAGGACATCTCACAGGCTTCTACCAGGAAGATCAAACTCAATTTGCAGATAAGACCAGTGGGTGGAGTTGTCCATGCCAAGAACTCCCCAAGATTATAGGCCCCTTTTAAGGAAGCAGGGCATTTATAAGCAGGCCAAAGGGGGCAGTGAAGCCTATTAAAAAGGGAATGTCTTGGAGCTTAGCAGATATCTTATCAAACTTACTTTAAGAAGTCAAAGCAGTAAAAAAAAAAAAATGCTACCCCTTGATTGCTCCTTTCCTTAAACTTGAAGACTAAGAAAACTTCCTGTCAACACAAAGGAGCCTGAAGTGATTAAAGCAAAAGGGAGCACTCCCTCTATTGTGTCTGCTTTTAATCCTCAGAGAATTTTTCTTCTAGACACACATACAAACAACTTGGGATTTGTTGATTCTAACTGCAGAGGGGTTTGCACAAATTGGGAAGGGAGATCTGCTCAGACCATGAAGTAAAGTAAAAGGAGAAGCAGAAGCACAGATGGAAAGTTTCCAGTCAGGAGGGCTGGCACAATTCTTAAGGGCATTTGGCATCAGTCACTTGCCTGCTCCCCCAAGGTCCTTGAAGGGGCAGACCTAGGAAAGCTGCCAGGGGCCTCCCTCCCTTTATCACTCAGGAGCCCTGTCAGCCAAAGAAAAATGAAGTGCTACTCTTATCAAACAACAAAGGACATGATAGCACACCTCCAGGAATCCATTGCACCTAAACAAAGGCTAACAAAATAAACAAAGAAGTCTTGAGAAAATAAAAATTTTTACACCTTGGTACCCTCTTTATTACAGACCAGTTTAGCAATAACCTACCAAGCTCTATCTAATCTCAGAAACAAGCTCAACAGGGTAAACTGGTCAGAGAAGGCAAAATTAGACACATCTTCCCACCTTTGGTCTCTGAAAGGAAAATGTCTAGTCTCTGTTCCAGATGGGTTCTTCTGGGGGTGTTTTATTTAAGAGATTTTAATGGATTATCTGTTTTGTGAAAGCTTTGTTCGTTTTCTTGCCAAGTTAATCCTCAGCTTCATTTCTAAGTAAGGTTGGGGACCTCAAGTGATGTATCCATTCATGATCATAACATCAGAATCAACATTTATAGAGCACATGCGACATGCAAGCTCAAAGCGTTTTATGCAGATTAACTCAATAAATCCAAACTGATGCTTTATTTGTGTATTCTACAATTATAAATTATCTGTGCCTACTCCTCTAAAAATTCTCTCAAACCCAAAACTGTGGGTAAAAATCATAGCCAGTCATAAGCTAGATTATAAAATTGGCACAAATCATTCCCCACTCCATACATTCATCCCTCTGAAATGACATCTCGCAGGACCTCCCATGAAGAACTGGAGTCTATTTCCCATAACCTTGAATTTGGATTTGGTTCTGAGACTTGCTTTGGCTACTACAATGCAGCAAAAGTGAAGCTGCCTGAGTTCTAACCGTGGGTCTCAAAGGGCCCTGCAAACTTTGGCTCACATCCTTGGAATTCTGTGATCACCATATGAACCAGCTCAGACCAGACTGCTGGAAAATAAGAGGCCACCTTTAGAAAAAGCAACCCAGATGAGGCTAATCTAAATCAGCTAGTCCCTGGCTGACCTGCCCAGTGATTGTGGACACATGAACAAGCCCAGTCAAGATCGACCTAGCCTGGCCCAGATCGAAACAACCACCCAGCTCAATCACAGACTACATATATGTTTTCTGTTTTTAGCCACTAAACTTTGGGGTAGTTTGTTTCCCAGCAGAGGTATAACATTCAGAGCATTAATTATGCTCTTTTACCTTGTGATTCTCCAAGAGGGAGTTAGGATTTGCAGTGTTTCTGAATCTTATTCAACCACACACTTACTCTTTTTCCCTTTTCTCTCTTCTGTAGGTATACACACGTGAATATTTCAAGGAAATTGGGAAAAGATTGCTCTAGATCACTCATTACAGGAGTGACTAGCATTTGTTCCTTTGTGGGTTGTATGAAAAACAGATGTTTTTCTTTCATGTCCACTTACAGCTTGTTGCTGCTGTTCTAAGAAACAGTTACCTTAATGGGATCTGTAACAACCAGTGTTACAACAACATACGAGAGCTGAGAAACCTCCCGAACATTTCCCATCACTCCTTTGTTTCTACTATGAGTTATAAAGAACAATTTGAAAAGACAAAAGTCAAAACCAAGAACTCAATATTCCAGCCCAGTAAAACATTAACTTGAGGTTCCCCCATAGAAAACCCTTCCAGTAGAAACAAATGAGAGCAAATGGCTGCAAGAAGTAGGTAAAAGTGAACTGGCTAGAAGCCTATTAAGAATTCATTTTGAATCCAAATCAGTTTTTAAAAAGAACTAAAATTCCAAGCAATTCCACTCACTGCTTCTACCTTCCAAAAAGAACACCCACACAAGCATTTTGAAACCTTCCTGGAAATTCATGTTTTACTTAATTCATCTGCTTCCAATAGCTCGTTTTCCTTTTTAGTCCAATCATCCTTCTCAGGGTTCCTGCAGTTTCTCTAATTTCCCCTGTTTCCTTGGAGCAAGGTTCCAATGGTGGGGAGGTATTATTATTACTTCATTATGATCAAGTTTCTGCAGATCAACACTGTGCAAAAGATCCAGGTGCAATTTTCTAGTAGATGCCACAAAAATAAATTATAACATATGTCTCCTAAATTCAACATTTTTGCAAATCATTGAAAAGGTTACTCAAAAGTCATCTAATAAACAATAAGTATTTTGAAAATAAGTTACTACATATGTCAAAACATACACCCAATAGATCAGGATTGCTTTGCAAAAGTCATCAGTCAGAGTCCAAGGAGGAAATCAAGGCCCTTCCTCCCTTTGAGCTCAGCTACCAAACATGACAGGGTAGGTGTACCTTCCCACCCAATCAAAGACTAATTTTGCCTAACAAATAGAGAAGGGATGAAGATTAAACCATTATAGTAAATCATTATTCAGATAAGAATCATCAATGAATGCTAAAGCTAAAGAATTTGACAAGGAATGGGATATTTACATAATGTCAAAGCGTCTTCTGACAAATTGCTCATTACAAAAGGAAAAAGTGACTACACAGACACCACCTTAACCATGATCAACCTTGGCCTCATCAAGAAGGGGCAAAAAGATATCTGTGCCTTGTAATATAGTCCCCAGAGGACAAATTACTTATCCCACTTATATAGTATTCTGGCCAAAGATAAATAAACCTGAATGTAAACACGAAGAAATATCAAGAGAAACCAAAATTAAGGGGCATTCTATAAAATAATTGGCTAACATTCTTCAAAAATTTCAAAGTCATAAAAGATAAAGAAAGATTTATTAACTGTTTTGGATTAAAGAAGATGAAAGAGATAGAACAACTAAATGTAATGTGGGATCCAGGACTAGATCGTAAATCATGTGAAAATTGCTATAAAAGGGCTTTATTGAGACACAACTGAAATATGGACTATGGATTAAATAAAAGTATCAAATCAGTACTACAGTTCCTAAAGTTAATATCTGTGTGTAGTTATTTAAAGGATAAAGGGAAATGATGACAGCAGCCTACTCCCCAACAGTTTAGAAAATATGCATATATACACAAATGTATGTCTCTACATGTGTATTGGGGGAGAGCAAAAAGAAGAGATAAGACAAACATGGCCAAATATTAACAACCAGTAAATCTAGGTAAAGCTATACAGGAGTTTTCTGTGCTATTCTTGCACCTTTCCTGTAAGTTTAAATTATTTCAAAATAAAAAGTACACTGAACAAAAAGTACACAATTGACATAACCAAATGTGGAGGTTTGTGAATGGTGGGCAAGGGTAAGGCATAACTGGGCCCACAGAGAAGCCCATAACCAGCAGGAAAGTCTCCCTTCCAAACCACCTTCCATAGCACTGTCTGGAACACTCCCCAGAAGGGACCCCTCTTACCTTCTTTTGAGGTGAAGCTTTTATGACCACAGGCTGCTGGAACATTGGGACACTGTGTGTGTTTAAAGTAAGGAAACTGAAACCACTCTGGGCCACAGTTCAACTCTTTTTGAACATTTTCTTCCTGTGGGTTTTCCACTGTGGTGGTTGGAAGCCACGGTTCCTTTGCTGACATTGTTGGGATAGAAAGACACAACTGTGATTTTATTGAGGCGTAAGGGGACCAAGGAACCAAGAGACCAACAGGAAATCACAGATTCCAGGATGAGCACTTGAGATATGAGACGCCACCATATCTGTTTTCTACCTTTGTGTAGAGATCAATGGAGGTTAGCTCATCTGGAGGAACTGTCCCTGTTACTGGCTGTGCCGCAGGGATCAGGGGCCTTGGAATGGGTCTCATAATTACTTTGACCCTTGGTTTTCGTATCTGCTCAGTGGAGATGAGCAATCCTGCCATCTCTGGGCAGCTGCAGATATTAAGCCCTCAGGATTGGGTTCTGGAAGGATAGCCCTGGCAGGAAGACCGGATTTCTGTCTCTCAAATAGCACCTATTGCTAAAGTCTTCTACGTGCTGCTATGTGCCGTGTCATGTAACTGGGTCGCCACCTCAGTTTCCTTCCCATCACTCCTTTGTCCTGCCAGAGCTAGAATCCTACCAGTCCTTAGATTCAGTCTTATGGTGCGCTGGCTCTTACCTGGCTTCTGACAAAGCCACCAGGCAAGTTTTGCCTCCCTGCTGCACCTCTACTGTCCAGATTCTACCTCCACAAGTAACAATAGGCTCATAATACTTAGTAGCAGTATTCTTGCTGACCATGAAGGACAATGCCTCAAGGGATAGTCACCAACACGAGAAGTTGTTTGTTTGTTTGTTTGTTTCTGCAAAGAGATCTTTATCCATTCTTTCCTAACAAGTCATGGACAAAGTAACTCTAGAGTTGGCTTCTAACCTCTGGCCAGTGCAAATTTGACTTCTTCATATGACAAGGGCAGGTATCAGGGAAAAGATCTATCATAATTGCACAATGGAGCCATACTTCCCCCAACTACAGTTACCAGGGTTGAAGCTGTTCTCACATAACTTTGAAAGGAATTATTTTAAGAAAGGACAGAAATCTTTGGGGACAGTATCACAGGGTGGTTCCTCATAGACCAGTCACCAAATTCAGAAGCTAACATTCTTGGTTCCTGAATTAACACTTCACAAAGAAATGCTTCCTGCTATAGCAAGCCTACATTTGCAATAAGACAGGCCTGGGTGGAAGTCCAGTCCAGGTTTTCTAGATGGCAGCACCGGGAACTTTAGAAGACCTACCACGCCCAGGCAGCTGAAGCTCCAGGAACCTGGACCACAGAGGGTTCTGAACTGTTTCTCAGACGCTTTCTGCTACTATTTGAGCAAATGTGTCTGAGCTGCCTGCCACATGGGGAAATTGTGATTGACACAGTGCTCCACATCTAAAACGGGTTCCTTCCACAGGCTATGGTACCCACCAGGCCAAACCACCCTGAAACAACTAAGGCCAGAACATTCCCAAGTTAGCTCCCCCCACTGCCCACCTATCCAACATAATAGTTGGTTGACTCTGAAGAATTTCTCTGAAATCAGAATCCACAAACTAATGTGAGTGCTTACTCTAGGTGACTCACAGGCAGCACGAAGCACAGAATCAAAAAGAATGACCTTAAAATGCCACAGAAAACAGTGGACTCCATCTCTCAACTGGGAACTACACCTGTGGTGGCCCAGGTCTCTGTATGTCCTCCAATCCTGGGTCTCAATTCACTGCCCCCAACAGAGGCTGAGGTGTTCTGACTTTGATAAAACCCAGTTATGGGCTGAGTATGCAGGCTGCTTCCTCTGCCAAACCAAAGAGAATTATCTGGAGAACGAGAGCCAAACCCTGAATTTCCAAGGTCATTAGGCAAAATGGAGGCCATTTCTTAATTTCTTACCCTGTTTCAGCTATAGCAACTTGGCCTTAGCCCACTTAATAATTAAAATGAAACACTAGCAAATAAAAATACATTTGGTTTTGCAAAGTAAATGAACAAATGAAGAAAAGAACAGAACGGAGCCAATAAAAATACCATCTCTCCCAAAGAAGCACTTGTGGAAATACATACTATACTGCATCTAAGGTAATAAATATTTGTAGGACAAAAAGGAAGGCATAGTGGGCAGCAGACCGAGATGGAACTTACTAGAGATTTTCTCTGTGGCAAAAAATATAGAAATGGGGAACCCAATTTAGTTCTGTAAGATCTCATGGGCTATACATGACATTGGCTTCTAACCTCTCAGATGGATCCCCTACCCTTGCTTCTGCCATCCCTCCAACAAGGCTTTCTGGAGCAGAGCATTTTTTTTCGACCATAGATGTGAGATTTCAGAACTCACAGCCTGCCCCTGGCTTTGTGCTCCTTGGGGAGGGCCAAATTGGGCCCCTGCATGTTTATAGAATGTCGACTCAACAAGGGATATGGCCTTGGCTCCTTAAAATTCTCAAGAGCAATGCTTCCTAGACTACTGTGCATGTGAACCAGCCACCCTGGGCTCTGGTTGGAATGCAGATTCTGATTCAGTATGCCTGGGGTTGGGCCAAGAGTCTCCATTTCTAATGAGCTCCCTGATGATTCTAGTGCTGCTGCTTCCATGGATTCCACATGGAGAAACCAGCCTCTGAAATAACACCTACAAATGAAGGGGGAGGGGCAGATCATGCATCCCAGTTCAATAAACTAAACCACCCACTACTTCCAGTCTCTTCCTCATCTTGACATCACACTTTCAATTAAGAAAGAGGGATCATGCTTGCAAAATCGCACCCATTCATGATGAAAATATTTTGGATAGATGGAAATTTGTTTCTACTTTCCATTCATTCTTAGGAAAATTCCATTTACAAATTGCAAATTTGCTTCCATCTACCCTCCCTTGCTTCCCCTACCATTCCTCTTAATGTAACAATAAGCATGATGCCCTGTAGACAGCACGCCAGCCCAGCTGGAGGGTTACAATTCTAGAAGCAATTCCTAAAAGGGGTAAAATGTTTCAGATCCAGCAATTCTCTTTCTGTTCAAATAGAATGTGAGCAATCCATGGTATCCTCGGAGCCAGCCCCAAATCCCTACAGAGCTTGCTTTCTTGGCAGTAGGCATGACTATCACTGTCTGTGCTTTCATTATCTACTCTTAGATCTTAATCATTCAGAGACATTCCTATTTTCCATGTTTGTGGGGAAAAGAAAACAAAAATGAAGGGAAAAAAGTTTCTCATCAAAACCCCACAGAAATCAGAATTTACAAAAATGGCATTTTATTGGTCTTCTGGGCTAATCCTTCAGGGATCCTTGCAAAATTGTTCCCTAGGGCGGATTTGATAGGTGTAGCCAAGTTTTAAATGTCGACAAAGATGAAGTTTCCCATAAATTCACAAATGTCAAACAGGACTCTGTTGTGTGTGTCATATGCAAAGAATTAGGAATGATCAGGAAATAGTTCCTGGAAACAGAATGTGAGTCTTGACATTTGCTCATTAAATCATTAAAAACTCCATAACAAAAAAAAAAAAATGGGGTGGGGGTGGGGAAAGCCTTATCTCAGAAACTGAGAGACTCAGAGGCAAAGAACTTGCCAAATCAGTATTAAAGGGTGGATCAGCCCTACATGCTTATTTTGAAATGAAATGAGGCCGACAGAAGGTACCCCAGTGATCATCTCCCCTCTCCTTGGAGAGACACATGTGGGAAGGTGGTCCCAGTGGGTTATCATTAACCACAAAGAAACATGACTGCTAGCTAGAAGCGAGTGGTTAAAGCTAAGCTAGTAGCCACTCCACTTGATCCCAGCATTTCCCGTGTTTTGTGTTTTATTTCAAAGTAAAACCTAAACATAGGGACATCCAGGGGGATAGTATGCATGTGCAGGCGCTCTTCCATCTCAGGCCAGCTGGCCCAAGTCTCCTTGTGTAAGGCCCTGGAAAGACGATGAAACCCTGCCCTCCTTGCTTCTAAACAGCCTGCTCATTCATGCTGGAAACTAAAACAGGCAGCAAACCAATGAAAAGACACATTTTGAAATCATTGCTTTTCTTCCTTAGTTCTGTTGTTGTTGTTTGACTATAAAAGCTTCTCCTAAATAAGCCTTCTATGCTGGGCACAGGAGAATGAGCAGCAGGGGCTCAAGGAGGTCTGGAGGTGATTTCTAGCTGTGGGGCCCCCGAGAAGTCAGAGAAAGCCAACAGCTGCCTTCATTCCCACAACCCAGACCATCATTAAATGCAATCATGTTTAATAGCACAATGTGGCTTTTACAATCATTTCTTCACTGTTCAGCGTATTAGGACAGCTCATTTTTCCAGGAGGCACTTGGACAGTGCAGGAAGCTGCAGCATGAAAACAACAATAACAAAAATCATTACACTTATGAGGACTTACTAGCACCTATGTACAATGCTTAGTGCTTTAGCCACCTCTCATGTAATCACAACAACGAAAACCTACAAGGTAGAGACAGATGAGAAAACCCAGCAAGAGAGAAACAAAGGGAACTTGGGCAAATGCAACACACCCAAGAAATGGAGAAGTCAAGTTCTGAATCCAGGTGTCTGCTGGCTCAGAAGCTGGTGCTTTTAACCAGAGGTTCTAAGAGTTTGCATTTGAATCATCCAATCCCAGAATGCACCCAAGATCAACTAAATCAGAACCTCAGGAATGGGTGTAGGACCTAGGCATGGGTATCTTTTAAAGCTCCCTGGGCGAGTCTTGTGCGCAGTCGAATTTGAGAACCAATGTTTCCAGCCACTACTATTCATTGTCTCTTCAGAAAATTAAAAAAACAAAACAAAAAACAAGTGTACAGGTGGGCCCCTCCTACCTCTTTGTTCAAGTCATCAGTAAATGCATATGGGAAGGAAACCAGCATCTTTCAGCAGATGGAAGGATTTTAGAAAGGCCAAAGGTCAGCGGAGGCCAACCTGACCGGAATTACTGCCACAATATGCCCCAAGGGCTCCTTCTTGGTGTGTTTCTAGTGAAAGTGAACTCCAGCAGACAATTGGGATGGGGGGGGGGCAGACCATGAAGTCCTAAGCTAACCTTGGGTTGTGGCTACATTGTCAGACAGGTGAGAGTTTATTACTTTACCACAGCATATTTTGCTGCTACAATTGGACTGTAGTTTTATATAGTTTTTAAAAATTGGATTTTATTATTGTTCTCTTATCTCCACAGAAGGCTGACATGTCCCCATCCCTGCTGTGCTGGAATCAAGAGTTAGCTGAGCCCCATGACTTTCTTTGGACAATTAAGTGTAAGCAAAAGTGTTGTGTGTGTGTGTGTGTGTGTGTGTGTGTTTAGCATAAGCTCAAGTGCATGATTTATAATTTTCTCTTCTTCTACCAACAACATGGACCAGCAGTGACCGATTCCACCAGCTTCAATTCTGGAGTGAAGGCAACAAAGAACAGAGCTGTGAGTGACCCATGACAGAAATTTTTCATGAGCAAGAAATAAATGTTTGCTGCTATAAGCCACTGAGACTTGGTGGCCATGTCTTACCAGGCCTGTCCTGACTGAGATAGTTGCCCACCCTTAAAATTCTCTCATTTCATCTGTACTATAGAGTACATGGATGAGACATGCCAGAACATTCCCTTCTCTATGAAACTCTTCTCAGGAAGAAAGGTTGGAAACACCTAACATTAGTTCCCTATTCCTGATATTTTAAATCATTTCTGAGACAACAAAGTGTATAATTGAAATTAAAATAAATACATTTTTTTCCTCTCTAACAAGTATATTACTGGCAAATAGCTTTTGAAATTAAACACCTATATGCTCTATTTCTCTCTCCCTGGTCCTCTAATTTTCCATCAAATAATGGAGGGTTCATTTACAACACAAACAACCTTCTGGCATTCACCCCATACACTGGTAGATCAATATAAATGAAGATTTTGATGCATGTAGCAGCTCAATTTGACTTCCTATCCTGAAATAAGGACTGTTACTAAAGCAGAAGGAATAGAAAAGGCACAACAGAAATAAGACTTTCCTTCCAAAGATTTGAAAGCAGAGATCATACCATATTATTTGCAAGAATGATACCAGGTTATCCATCATACCATTGAAGACTTTGAAATTACAGACCATTTAATCAAGTGGTTCTCAAGATGGCCCCAACCCTAGAGATTCTGATTTATTGCTCTAAAATTGGGCCCGGACATTAGAATCTAAAAAACAAAAACAAAATACTCCCCTGTGACTCTACTATGCATCTTGGGTTGAAATCTAATCCTTTCCAAAGGCTCAGAGGGATTGAGGTCACATAGCTAGTTAATGGCAGAGGTCAGGACTAAAATCTTCCATCCATGATCTTCTCACTATAATATGTTGCTTCTCAATGATTACGAGTGTTTTTCTAGAAGAGCCACTTGCTCCCATTAACTCAATTAACAGGAAGATAGCACCACCACAGCCTGAGTGTTCAAGGGATGCCTTTGTACATTTTATTTAGCAATCAGGGATTGATGTCTTTCACTAGACAGATACACAAAAGGCACTTGCTCTTCAAGGTTTTAAAACAGTCCTGTACCTTTCAACAAATCAACAAATTTGTTGAGCAGATGTCTTTCACGAAACTTGGTGCCATTATTTCAAGTGAGTGTGGGAATTTTGCTGGAGTTCAGAGGTAGTCAGGCAACAAGCTTGTCTGCTCAAGGCTACAGATACATACACTCCACCTGCTGAATCAATGTGTGTGTGTGTGTATGTGCGCGCACGCATATATTCCATTTAAATCACACTAGTGCCAAGACAGCTGTTATCTGAATGTTGAAATGTCAGCCAGACATAGGAAGGCATCACACAGGCACACATTAAACATCTCTCCCTTTCTGTACAATCATTCTGAATCATCAATCCAGTGAAATGAGGACATTGACAACAAAGATGATCCGTGTGTGTGTGTGTGTGTGTGTGTGTAAGTAAAAAACCTCTTTCAGGAATATTTGTTGGCAGTTACCAAAGAGGTACATGCATGCAAATGAGGGTATAAATTCTTGGGCCCATTTTCAGAAGCCCGCCCCTGGACAGAAGTAACTATAGAACTCTGTTGAAATACAAAGAGGCATTTGGGGAATCTCTCTAACTTGAGTTAAGCAGGATTGGAAAACCATCTTCCAGCTATTCAAAATCATTCAGACTCAATTTTCAAAGCCTAACAGTTCTCACCAAGTATCCGCTAAAGCTGCATTTTTCAACATGGTGGCTACTTGCCATTTATGGCCTTTGAAACCTGACCAGTCTGAATTGTGATGTGCTGTATGTTATATGATTTCAAAGGCATGTTACAAAAGGAACATGTAAAATGGCTCAGTAATAAAGTTTTATAGTGAAAACATGTAGAAATTATATTTCAGAAATGGTTCTTTGTGTTAATAAAATGTGCTATAAAAATAATTTTACCTGTTTATTTTTACGTCTTAAAAATTTGGCTTCTAGAAAACTTTAAATTACTTATGTGATTTGTATTCTATTTCCACTGGATGAGATTAAGAAAATTATCTTAATGTTTATTGCACTTGATTCAAGTTAGAGATGAAAATTGTTGACTATGCTTGAAGAAATTGAGGCAGAATACGCTCTTGTTGAGAACTCAGATTGCCTAAGTTCCAATTGTACTTTGTGCACCTACTATCTGTGTGTCCTTAGTATTTAACTTCATATATAAAAGTTTAATAATTATACTTCTATCCCATGGATTGCTGTGAGGATTAACTGAGCAAAATAAATGTACAATGGTCAGAACAGCATTAGGCAGGTGTGAGTACTCAATAGGTGTTCAGTATTATAAGTATCCAAACTGTATTGATGTTTCAATAATTTTTAAAGATCCTAAAGGGTTTTCCAAATTTCAACAGGCTACAGATGAAGGAGGTTCCACATTGAAGCTATAGCACATACAAAAACATTTTAGTAATATACATGAATTTGAACTAGTTAGCACTCAAAACATCCTTCTTTGTACATTATTTGGTTAAAGCTTATCATTGAATACTAGATGTATAATGCTGATATATATTCCTTGGGTTATAATATAGACTCATAACATATCAGAACTGGAAGTTGAATCACTGTTCATACTATAAATGAATTACCAGTTTTCAAAGATTCATGGCACAGTGGAACACTTCCAAGGTTGAAATGATACTAAACACTCTAACCTCTCTTTGATGACTTAGAAGATACTTTCAGACTTTTCAGTAAGCCAGGGTCAATAACAAATGAAGCATGGAAGTACCAGCCAGGCACTGTCCTAGGTGATGAATGGAGCTAGTTTTCACTGCATCATGTATGTGTCAGTTAGGTAATAAAAGTCGAGGATGTTTGACAAAGAATCTACACACACTGACAAAATAGCTCATTTCTGCATCTCCAGATCTGTGTTATTTGCTCTAAGTCTGCAAGGGCCCTTAATCTCTAGGATGACTTTTGCTGACCTGATTTACAATTTGACTCATGGATGCTGGAGAGTAAGCTATCACCCACACCCATCCTGATTCCACCCAAATGAAGCTGCCAGTCTGTCCCACATGTCTGCTTGTCCTTTCTAAACCACTCAGATGTAGAGAAACCAGAGAAAAAAATGAAAAAGGAAGCAGTTCTATAAGTGCAGCTGAATCTTTAAGAAATCCTTAGGGTTTAAACAATGGTTTTTCCAACCCATCACTAATGACATTTGGGGCAGGACTTTGTTGTGGAAGCTGCCCTGTGCAACACAGGATGCTTAGCAGCATCCCTGGCCGCTATCCACTAGATACCCAGAGCACCTTCCCTAAGTTGTGACAACCAAAAATGTCTCCACAAGTTGCCAAAGGTCCTGGGGAGGCACAATTGGCCCCAGTTGAGTCCCACTGTTCTAAACCAATGAGAATCTACCTTGCATGTACATAAGCATCACCCAGTAGCTTATAGGAAAGGTAGATTCCTGAGCCCCATTCTCATAATATTTTGCTTCAGAAGGTTGGGGTGGAGCCCAAGAAGCTGTGGTTATAACAAGCTCCCTGGGAGGATTCTGATGTGGGTGGTCTGAAGTTCACATTCTGAGAAACATTGATCTTGCTGCCTGCATGCACACCCAGGTCAAAATCAAGGCTACAGAAAGTATGAACTTGAAAGCAAAGCAGAACCCATTAAACAAATGGGCCATGTGGTATATAAGTTGTTTGATTGTGTAGAGCTACATGTGGGAGGAATCAGGTACTGAGATTAAAGAAGTTGTAGAATAGGAAAAAAAAATTTGTAACCTACCACGGGAAATTAAGAATGAGCTGAGATCATGCTGTAATTTTACCTCCTGGGAAGCACTGAATGCAGGTTAATAATGTATCTACCAAGGTCCCACGTTAATTCTTTTTCCCCTAATGAAAGATCTGAGAATTTTCAGGATTTTGTTTCAGTTCATAATAATCTGAAATTTGATTTTTAGGTTTAAACCAGTTCCAAGAAACAGCAAATGGGAAACCAAGATTCTCAGGACTTGTCAGGTCACGGTCCCTGTTTAAAGTTACAAGAGAATGGGTGAGACCAAGGCTGGGGAGCTTAGGGTGCAGAGCCTTCAGCAGGGACAGTTTGACTTGAGATGTCACTTCCTATATCCAGCCAGGTCTGGAATACTTTTGGGTGTAAAGGGGCTTGTGTTTTGCATGTCAGCCTTGTTCACCAAAAGTCCAATTAAAAAAAAAAAAAAAGAATGCCACCAAGCTTCCATTAGTAAGTATCTAAGTTTAGATTTAGAAGCAAGCCCTGCAATAGGAGGCTAGTGCAAGCACAAACAGTTCTGCTGTAACACTTGTTTTGAAAAAGTAAATTTGTTCCAACGTGATTGATATATTAGGGAACGATTTGGGCATCACATGAATTTCATGTTTGCTTATGTGCAATTTTGTCTGCAAGAAATAGGTGAATGAAGAAAAGTGCACCCAGCTGAATCGAGCCACATTTACAAAATGCACACACATACAACCCTCAAACATTTGCCTGTTACCTCAGTTCATCTTAGGAGCCACGACCATCCATATATTGTGTTCCATGTAGTGTCTGGTTTCTGATGACCTTCCTTCTACCCCTGCATGGTAAATCACAAGCCATGACACTTCCAACACTCACTTCTACAAGCTACTTTCAGGCTTTTTCTAGATGAAGTGACATATTTATTGTCATATTTATGCATTTAGCCATACAACATGTGCAAATCTGTACTACCATTCTTACTAAGTTCCCATCTTATTTCTATGTGTTACTAAGATTTTTAGTATTGTGCCCTCAATCCCATTCATCCAATAAGCCCTGTGGGTTTTACTGAATACTTTAGCATAGCAGCATGATTTTCTAGGAACTCATTTGCCATGGTATAGCAGAAATGGCTGGGGTATATGGAGAGGTAGAAAATGCTGGTAAGGAAGCAGGAAGCACAGAAGTAAGGAAGTGAGGTTGGAAAGAAAGATGGCCAGTAAAGAGTACAATGTCAAGCACATCCTTACTGTGGGTGACTAGAGTTTATCCTCACCAGGAACTTCTGGGAAATGGTGCTAGACATCGCTCAGATGTATCCCTCCTGAGAGGCAATGGAGCTGGGCCCTGGCTGAGGGCTTCTCTTTGGGGTGTTAATTCCAGAGCACTAAGTTATCAGGAGAGCTCAAGAGGTGTAATTATGGATAGATGGAAATCTCACTGGAGTACACTGCAGTGGTAAGACCCAAGGAATATAAGTAATCTCCCTATAAGCATCTGCCATGAATGCAAAAGGAAAAACATTGTAGAAGACAAAAGTGTGTTAGTAAGAGACATTGCAAAGTCTCTCCTGATAAATCAGTGTTTCCCAAGCTTGTCTGGTATTAGAAATCAACCAAGGTTTGTTACAACACAGATTCTTGGCATCCACCCCAAATCTACTGAATCAAATTCTCCAGGGGAAGAGCCTGAGAAGCATCTTTGTGGCAAACAAACCTCCTTCACCCTGCTGATATCTTCCAAAGGTGACCATCTCACTATGGAAGCCTGAGACACTTTGCCAAATTAATAATCTGCTAGTTCTGCCAGATTCCAACTGGCCTTGGGAGAAGTTCCCATACTGGTCTCCAGAGGAGACTAAAAAGTGACTAAAAATCACTCCAGCAGAGGTATAAGGCAGTGCTCAGGATCTCCACCCTGAAATGCATCCACTCTCAGAAAACAAAGAGGTGGCAAGCTGGCTCTGGTCATTTATTTCTCTCCTTAATCTTCAAGGGCAGTAAGTGGCTTATAGAGAGCTTGAGGGACCAGGCGTGTGGGCCTCTCATTCAAGGTCACATCCTGCCCACCCACAAATAAGGTCACTTAAGGCCCCAGAATAGCTTCTCTACTCCTAGAGATAACTTGGTTTCAGGAAATTGCTGTACATTTAATCTCCTAGAGTTTAAGGCCAAGGCAATCCCACCTCACCACCCACGACTGAGCACAGACCTGGAATTCTGCAGACGGTAGGCCCATCTATAGTCAGGGTAACTCTCTTATGTATCCGCCTCAATTCTTTATTTTTCCTTAACCCAAAATATGGCTTAGTTCTGAGCCTGGTCAACTGAATAAACCCCTCATCTACAAAACTGAATGAAATAGCTTGGTGGAGAACATTGCTCTAGAGTTAATGAGTAAATAAACCTATATCTTCAGTTAAGTTCTCCATTAAAGCCTTAGAACTGCATTCAAAAAGTCCAGAAATAAAATGTCAGAGCAATGAAGCTGAAGTTTATTTTTACATGCAACAATATATGAATCAGAAGGACAGAATCATCCCTCATGGCTAAGGGGAAATGGAGAGGTCAGCCACTCAGGCTCCTTTGGGAAAATTTAAACAGCTTTGCCACTCGATTTATAATCTTATGCTTAAGTGCCACCTCAGCTGCTGCTATAGAAACAGTGCTAACCTTGGACAGGGGTTTGTATTAGCCATCTGGGAAAGCAATGCTTTCTCCATTGTTCATTAGTGATGGTTCATGCTCAAACCATCCTGTGACATCTTCTGAGCAAATATTCCAACAAGAAAGGAGCCAGGTATCTGTAGCCCAGTAAACATGATGAAGAATGAGAGGCTGGGAGGCTGTCCAATACTCAGAGCGAAGTATGGTGGGATCAGCCCTGAGGAAAGGAAAGGCAGAATGGTAACTTCTAGAAAGGTACCCAGAATTTTGAGTCTGCTCTTAATGACCACTAAATGTCTCTCACTTCCAGGCTCCTCATCTAAAAATTAGAGATGGTCCCTATGATCCAAGATAATGGGAGGATAAGGGAAAGTATCTAAAAAGGAAAAAAAAAGTTCCTAAAAGGGAAATGTCTCCAAGGAGAAACAACAGCTGGAGACAAACTTTAGGCAGACTCTGGGGTATGACTGTACATCTTTTAGGGTTGAGAGCTTATTCCAGGTACTAAAGGATGCTGATAAATAGATGTTAGGAGAATATTGCTATATGCTGGATTATATTTGCTGATTGAAAACTGTGTGGAATTGACTACCACTATCATTGCTGTCATTATTGTCACTGCATGGTTGCTTTAAAATAACATTCCTTTAATACAAATGACTTTTGCTTTTTTTGAGTGTTTACTCTGTACCAGAAATAGTTCTAAGCGTTTTACACATATTAATTCATTTAATTCTCATAGTAAGCCTAAGATTGATACTAACATTACTATTATTTTGGAATTATATATTTTAAAATTCACATAAAATTAACTATTCTTAAAGTGAACAATTCAGTAGCATCTAGCATGTGCACAATAGTGTGAAAAATCACCTCTATCAATCTTGCATCCCCTTTCAATGAAAGAGGGTGAAACACCAAAGCCACACTGTGAGAGTAAACTAGGTTAAGACTGAAGGACTTTCCTGACTCCTAATAATAAGGGCTGATTTAACTTGTGCTTTAAAGACAGAGAAACACCTAATAGAAGCAGTTTTGTCTATGTCTTGGATAAAGTGCCAATAAAGAAAGTGACCAGACAACCCACATAAACCATGTTAGGAGCAGCCAAACTCTTTACTAAAAATTCCCATCTACAACTGAAAAAACAGAAAATGTGTTGTACATTCTAAAAGGGAAAATCCTTTCTGGCAAGAAGCATGGAGAATCCCCAGAGGCAAAATTTTCTGGGGATTTGAAAGCACACCTGGGACATCTTGCCATTCTTCATTTTTTCACTTTGATCTTCTTTACAGTGTGGTGAGGTGTGGTTTTAGGTATTTGCATTTTCTACCTCAAAGCAAAAATCCAGCACAAGTGAAGGCCGGGAAAAGTGTGACAGACAAGTTCACAGGAGCACACAAGTCACAATAGAAAAGATCTCATCATATAAATAACATAGATGTCAAGACAGCAATAACATCATCTCTTCACTCATTTCATGATTGTTAATGATTCATGAACTAAGTACCCATTTATGAAGCCCATGAAAGATGGCATCAATGGACAGGGTAGAGATTTTTGTCCATTTTTTTGTTGTTGTTATTGTTGGATATTTTGAGATTGTAAAACCCATATACAAGCTGGGAAAAAAACAAACCATGAGAGGTAGTAAAGAATCTTACAAGTCTTAAAAGTATCTATACTTCTTTTTTTCTTCCAATCTTAAGTGTGGCCAGGGGAAAGTATACAACAGATTTATGCCCTAGAAATCAATAAACCTGTACATTCCCTCCCCCAGATTGAAGAAGGCACAACTACATCTACTTCACAAAATCTAATTTCCAAGTAGGACCTAGCTGCAAGGGAGTCTGGAAAATGTAGTTTTTCCAGCTTTCCAACCTCTCCAGTACAGCACAGAAAGACTATGTAGAAAAAAAATAAGAATAGATGCTAGATGCCAATCTACTGTCTTGTTAAGAATTAGAAAGACAGAAATTTCTATTGTTCACCTCCCTCTCAAGGAAATAGTCACAGAGAAAAGTAGATATTCAAAAGCCCCTGAAGTGTCTCCAGTACTATCAACCCAAGTGCACCTGACTTAAAGTAGTGTGTGTAATATTCCTACATTTTTGGCTAACAAGTTTAGGAGAATAAGAGATAGAAGAGGCAGCCTGTGGGTGCTGTTTCTAGGGTGGAGTATTTGGAGAAGCAAGGTGATAAGTTCTTACTTGGTTTTAACTTAAATTTCACACATGGCTTTTTGTTTCCACATTCCCCAGTTCTATTTCAGTGGGATCCACAAAGCAATGGTTTGGCTGAGAGTCAGATGAGGAATAATAATACTAGGTGTGAGAATTAAATTAGAAAATGTAGAGGAAAGCACCCAAAACTCAAATATAATTTTTCCACGGTATTAAAGAAGGGAAAGATCCTACATTCAATCACCTTCCATCCCCAGGTCCCAAGTCCACATATCTCACATGCACATATACCGTGCATGTGTGCGCATGTGTGCACGCATGCGTGCATGCACGCGCGCACACACACACACACTTTTAACCTCACCCCTGAGATCAATTGAAAGTTAAATTTTGAATCAGGAAACCTGGTTTTGATTTTCTATTCCCTTGCTGGTTGGCTCAGGCAAGTCACTTTCCCTCTCTTTGCTTCAACTTCCTCATATTGAAAAAACACTGACCCCAATATCACTATTCATTATGCAAATTAAATGAGAGAATGTCATATATGTTCTATAAGTTAAATCACAATGAAAATGATAGTTCTCATTTAGATCAGTGGATATATCCTCTATGACTTATTTCAGATGAGCAAAAGTTAAAAGCTTTGTAATGCCTAAGGTTACTTCAGGATGAAAGAAAGAAGGCTGTCAGACAAACAAAAGCATAAATGGTACAACATAATTGGAGGGCAATTTGGCTGTTTCTTTCCAGCTAGAAAATGTACTGCCCTTTAAACTGGCAATTGGACTGTATGGAATTTACCCCTAGAAATGCTTGCAAAAGTAAGCTATTTGTAAAAGAATAAAGAATGCAACGATGTTGATAGCAAAAATGGAAAAACCTATATCTGTTACTGGGAACTGGTTCAATAATTTACAGTTTTAGATACTATTCATTTTATGCAAAGAATGAATAGATCATCTGGAACGGGAAAGATTTCTAGGTTTGTTATTAAAGTAACCAAAAAAACAATAAAATGAACAAACATTATGTGTACTATGGGAGTGGGGTGAGAGAGATCCATGCAAACACACACATAGGTAAGTGAATAAAACCTTTCTGGACTGATACATATGAACTTGTTATCCATGTTTATCTTTGGAGAGAAGACTAGAAATCAGGAGAAAGGAGACTTTCACATTTCATTTTATTCCTTTCTTTAGAGTTGGAGGTTTTATTTATTTTATTATTTTTGCAGTATTGCAAATTGAATCCAGGACCTTATGGTAGGCAAGTGTTCTACCACTGCACTACACCCCCAGCCCCCCTTTTTTTATTTTGAGACAAAGTTTCTCTAAGTTGCCAAGGCTAACCTCAAATTCTTAATCCTCTTGCTTCAGCTTCCCTAGTAGCTGGGATTATAGCTGTGAGCCACCACACCCAACTGGAGGTTTTATTTTTAACCATGTACACATACTTTTTCAAAATTGGAATTACACCATAAAAGAAAACTAGCAAATAGAGTAAAAGAAAACCTTTGCGCAAGTGGGTATTGTAATAATAGGGAAATCAGCAAGAAACACCATGATACCACATGAGGTAGTGGAAATAGTTCAGTATTTGGGAAACCTATTCTGTTGGTTGACAGTCTCCTTTCCCTGGACATCCTTGTCTTTGGGAATCATGAATAGCAGAGGTAGCAGAAGAAAATAGAAATGGAGAGCCAAAGAAAATAGATATGAAAAAAATCTCAAGAATAAATGGGGAAAGTACCTGATACAAGAAGAGGGTGAGAAATCAATACATAATCACTTTCTCAAGCTGCCATGAGGCTGTGAAAGGAGACATACCTCCAGGGTCAATTTTTTATTTTCATACATAGAGTTTGTATTTAAGTGAATATTTTCACCATAAGGAGGCTGTGAGAGAATCATATATGTCTTATTAGCTGAGGATTCTAGAAGATAGTAGATATGTAATCTTTTTACAGAAGACTCCTGTTGTTCTTAATATTTATATAGCTATATTTACACAGATGGGTGCCAGCACAAAAGAGAAAAACTTTCAAATCTGTGCAGACCCAAGCTGTAGACACCACTTACAAAAATATGTAAGCAACCATGCCCCTCTTGTCTTCCAGAACCTGGCTCTAGGAGATGTTAATAAAATGCTATCCAAAAAGGAGATTCCATGGTAACACAAGGGTAGTAAAAACTTGAATAACCAAAGTTGAATAGGTTTCCTAACTGTGGAGCATCTAGGTTCCTCTAACATATTCAGTGTGCTTTGAATCCCAAGAGGGTGTAGCATGGTATGCAATGCCTTGAAGACTTCTGGTGTGGGGAATCCTTTCCTTTAAACATGGTATTGGACTGGTGGGTTTTAGAATGTGCTTTGGAAAGTTGATTTATTCAAGGTGTCTTCTTCTCTATTTTTTTTAAAGAGAGAGAGAGTGAGAGAGAGAGAGAGAGAATTTTTTAATATTTATTTTTTTTAGTTCTCGGCGGACACAACATCTTTGTTTGTATGTGGTGCTGAGGATTGAACCCAGGCTGCACACATTCCAGGCGAGCGCGCTACTGCTTGAGCCACATCCCCAGCCCTTCTTCTCTATTTTGAGACAAGAGAATGGGCATGGGAATTAGAAGCTATGCCATGGAATTTTGTACCCCACAAATCATTTCAGTATATGGATTAAGGCAAAAATTATAAAAGTCAGGTGTTGTAGTTCAATAAAAACCTCCAAATTCTCACTATCCCTTATTATATGTGTACTGGAATTTATAAATTATACATTTCAATTCCTTCATTGTACAATTAAGGAAATGGAGCCCTGGATAATTCTAAATGAAGAGGGAATGGCTCTAGCAGTTCAGAGATGGGACTCTGGAGCCAGAATGCCTGGGCTCAAATTTCAGCATTCTGCAAGACCTTGGGTGAATTGCTTGACCTCTCTAGGCCTCCATTTCCTCATTTGTAAAATGAAGCTAATAGTAGTCTCTACTACATAGGACTGTGATACAGATTAACTGGAGTTGTTTTCGTAAGACACACAGAACAGTACCTGACATAAAGTAAGTACTAGGTAAGTGTTTTTTAAAGCAAAATAAAGTCACAAGGACATGAAGGTCCTAAACTAGAGCATCCTCACTCCAATATTACCATTCTCATATAACATTTCCACACTAATGAAACAGTCATTTTAAGAAGTGAAACTGAAAAGATAATGGTTTGGCCATCATCAAAAAGCCAATATGAATGGGAGGTTAATAGGCCCACCATTGCCAGAGCAAATCCCAAGAATTTAAATGACTTTCCCCTTCACAAACAGAGTGTGTCCTGTCATTGAAAAAAATATACATGGGCCGAGAAAGCAAGCGATGCATTGATTTTTTTTTTTTCTTGCCAGCCTTAAGGATCTAGAAAGATTAGATCATTTTTTAAAAAGAAATTTTTTTGTAGTCTGCATTGGAAGGTAGAGAGGCAGGGACTGTAGACTCACTCCTGGAGTTACAAAAAGGGAAGAGTCAAAGTGGAATAGTCAAAAGTGCAGATCAAAGGAAAATGGGGTGTGTTTCTGGCAGGTAGGTGGATAAAGTTTAGCTATAAAGATGGGCTGAGGTCCCCCACCCCTTTTAAAATTTGTTCTAAAGCCAGTGCATTGGACAGGTTAGAAAGCTCTGACATTCTTAAATGCAGGCTGTTCTTAAGTCAAAGGGCTTTAGTTGCCTACTGCTGGCACTTGAGTTTCAGCCTGAATGCTGAAATGCGCATTTGCTAACTGGAGCATGGAGAAGGTTCCAGACAGAAAGGGGGCAGGGAAGAAGGGGAAGGAAGGGAAAGGGTGAAGAGAATGCCTGCTTATCCACTGCCCTCCCTTCTCTCTCCCCAATTTCAAAGGGTAAAGCTGGGCAGAGCCAATGAACTGCCCATGAGATGGTGTTCAACTGACCTTCCTGAGTAAATCTGCCCCTCCTAATCTTTGGAAGGAAACTTCCAAATATTTGGTGAAGAGAATGAGACATTACTGGTGTAGGAAGAAAAAGATGGATGGGCCTGAGGAAATGAATGGGCTCTTTTGATTTTTTGAGCTGACATAAGGCATCAATTTAGGGAGGTGTTTAAAAGGTTGGTCTGATATTGAACATTGAGGCTAAAAAATAAAACAATTAACTGAGCTCAATAAACTCTCCACCAAACAATTGAAAGTAGAGTCATAAACACCAGAAGCAACTCCATGTGAAAACTGCTTTCTTTGAAGGTGTGCCAAAGATTCCTAATATTCCCAAACAGACCTTCATTTTCTCACAAGGACAGTGATCATATTTTATGAACCCCAAATATGTATATTTGGTTGCTCACTGAGATGAAATGTCTGAAATTATAACTGTCCTGGAACATTCAAGACCTGTGCTTACCCCATTCACATATCTTTGTCTTCCTTTCCCCCACCTTGGCTGTGGTTTTAGGGAAATAAATTTCTGCATGTATTCCAATCTCTTTTTTGATCTCCCCAAGAAGGGCCCTAGTCTATTTCTATATCTCCATAAACCAGGAATGCAGCAGAAGTTCCTTAGAAAGCCATAACAAGACAGGTAATTTTATAACACGTTTATCATTTAATTCTCCAAATAACGTTGAAAGCAGGCATTATAATTTCCATTTTGGATTGAAACAATAGAGCCTGTGAGCCTTCAGGGGCCCACTAAAGAAGATCCCATAGCTGATAAGTGGTGGAACCAAGATTCAAATCCCGGTCTACCTAATGCAAAAGAATCCCACACTTGTCCCCATGCCATGCTGCCTCAAACTCTTGTCATCTCTCTGTTGAAGGAGGTGACAAAATCTGCAGAGACATAAAGTTCCTGTTGTGGCATCATGTAAGCTCACAGACTCCTTTCCATAGCTTCACTTAGAAAGGGAGCTGTGGTCCTAGCTGCTTATTGCTGATGCTGCTTTTTCAGAGTAGAAGTTCTAACTAGACATCTCAGGAGGAAACATGGCCAGACATTACAACAAGCAACAATAGGATCAAAGTTGGGGCATTTTTATGAATCCTTTTCTCCCCCTCTACAAGCTTCAGATGACAAATACACAATAAGATGTAATCAGAATCAAGGAAGGCAAAAGAAACCTGATCTCAGCCTAGCAAACATTCACTTCAGTCATCTGGATTCCCCAGGTTTATGGCTTAAGGAAACAATTGCATCCAATGCTCCAGTGTGTGCTGTTTGCTTTCCATGCCTCAAAGCCCCAGCTTGTGAATCATCTCTAAAAGCCCAGACTGGGAAAGGGACTGGCCTTCCTTTCCCAACAACTAGGGGATTAATTTCATCATGCCACTTATCCTGATTATCAGTTCACACATGTGCCTCAGAATGCTTCTCAACAGAAAATCAAAGTGGCTTCCAAGCACAGTAAAAGTCACAGACTCAATTCCAAAATTACAATTAAAACAGCAAAATACACTCATACTTGAAGCCAGAGAAAATCCGCATTATTAAACATAGTCCTTTCTTAGGATTCTAATCATGCTTAGTATTTGCCCATTGCATGAGGCCCATCTCCTTTCTGAGCCCTGGATGACAATGTGTGAGAACTGATGGTGTTATTATCTATTTCAAGTCCACTAGGTATCACAGAGGATAGTAGGGACAGGGTCCCTGCCCAGATCCCTTTTACCAGACTTGTGCATAAATTCCTCTAGCTGCTGTGAGTGGTAGCTGCTGGTGGCTCACAACTTCCCCCCTTCTTAGGAGAGTTACCCTTGGATGATGAGAGACATCTTGCCTGGAAGGTAAGTTGCTTCTTTCCCATGGGTGGCTCCCGGCCATTGACTGATGGATACAGCTACAAAAGCCCTTTCCCTAAGGATCAGAGCAAAGCTAGGCTCTATCTGAGATCATGTTCCAGCTCAGCCATCTTGTTATCCACTCAGCTTCCTTCAAACCCCTGAGAGCTCTCCCCCAATAATTACATGCACTAGAATCCCTATCTCAGATGCTGTCTCTAGGGAACCTGATCCAAGACACAAAGTTAGAAATAAAGAAGCAGTAAGAGCAAAACCCCACAATAGGCACCCCACAACAGCAAGATTCCAGATACAATGCAGTTGGTAATGAGTTGTGCTTTCAAACAGGGGCAAAGTAACACCTTTATTTGCAAGTAGGGGATAGAATGAATCTGGAGGGAATGGTGAGGCAGGGGACTGGGAAATGGCAAGCAAGCCATGCTCTCTGGGTCCCCCAGTATTCTCCTAGCCCAATTTCTCCAGATAAGTCAATGAAAGAGTGCCAGGAGATACTTGGAATATCCTAGCCATCCACAGGACCCATAATTTTCTCCCCATTAATATTCAAGCCAGAGAGGATCACTGTCACAAGAGTCTACAGCCAGTGCTAAAACAGATTTAGGTCACACAGCTAGATTCCTGGATCTCCTGGCCAAGTAGATATGTAGAGTTTGCCCAGTGTTTCATTAACCTTATTGGCATGGCATTTTGTTTGCATATCTTACCCTCACCAATTACTACCCACAAAATTTTCTAAATCTATACATAAACACAGGGAGAAGAAGCCAAGTATAAGCCTTCAGTGTGTGAGTAGGTTAGAAAACCTCACTTAATTGTCCAAAGAAAGAGGACTTCGGGACAAAAAGATATTTCTACACTGCTATTGTTTGCATAAATCAAGGCTAGGATTGCTTTGACATTTCTCCACAATCACTCTGATTTCATCACTGAAGTCTGAGCTTGGCTGAACACCTTGTTTGTCCAGCTGTTCAGAGGACATTGGTCCTGTGGCTGAGTAAGAAGTTGTGCTCCATTTGTGTACAATGTGTCAAAATGCATTCTACTGTCATGTATAACTAATTAGAACAAAATTTAAAAATTTTTAAAAATTTAAAAAATTTTTAAAAAAATTTAAAAAAATCATCAAAACAATATGGCTTGTGTTATTTGCTACTCCCAAACCTAGACATCACAGATAAACACCAAATTATGCCATGAAAAGACTGAGACTATAGTAAGTAGAGTGCATAGCAAGAACCTCTTGACTGAAAAGCCCTGAATTGCAAAATAATATGCTATTGTATGCCCCAAGCTTTGAGTTATCCCTTGTGAGAATAGTCCCCATTACTCTGTGACCTTAGGGAGAGGCAATATTTTATCATAGGATGAATCAGATGGAGGCAGGTGTGGGAGGTCATCAAAGGACTATCTCTCTGCCTTCTTTAAAATCCCTGTGGGGACAAGATCAACCAGTTCAATGAGGTAGAGTTTCTACTACAAAGACCACATTGGAGAATAATTTGACAATACCTAAAAAGCTGAAGAGGAACAAATATTTTGATCCAGAAACTTCATTTCTAATTTTATACCCTAAACAATAGTTATCAATGCTGTCTGTACATTGGAATTATCTGTATATTGGAGAGCTTTAAAAAAATCACTGGCTCCCACCTCCAGTGATTCTGATTTAATTGGGCTGGATGTTGCCTGGCGGTGGGACTTTTCAAAGGTCCCTAGCCAATTCTGATGTGTAGAAAAGATTAAGATCCTCCCCTAAAGACCTTTCTTGCCCATATGCCATAAGGACATTTGACATAATTGTGGCAGCGTTGTTTGTAGGAGCAAGAAATTGGAGGTAACATAAATATCCCTCAATAGGAGAGTGCATAATAATTGTACTATATTCATGTAATAACATTCCCCAGGAAAGTTAGAGATAAATACAGTAAAACCCTGAGTATCAATACATTTCAGACATAGAGTTACAGAATGATACATATAGTGTTATATTCATGCAAAGTTCAATACTTTTAAAATATATACATATATAGTGATGATAGTAAAACATGGTGAGGAGTGATAGATACAAAAATTATAATAATAATTAACTTTGGGGAGACAGGGTATAATCGGATTAGGCAGGAAAAATTGGGGCTTTGGATTCTAATCATAACATTTCATTTCTTTGAACAAATATGAAGCAGGCATGGGAGAAATGTTATCTTTGGTAGAAGTGAATGATGGATACATTATGTTATTTTCTATTTCAAAGCTTGCACAATAAATATTTGAAGTTATAGAACATAAAAGTGATCAAGTAGATAAAATGACTCAACATATGCATAAGGCCCAAATTCATCATAAACAGAGAGCAGACATAGCAACTCCTTAAAAGAAACCAAATAAAACCTTGAAGAACTTTCACTACTTAGCCTTTATTAAGACCCCAGGAAAAAGCTCCAAAGCATTAGCTGCATACTATCAAATGCTGCTGGGAGTATTTAAAAGGAAAAAGCACCTGTCAAAAGAAATGAACAGGCTACTGTATACTTTGCATGTTCCCATCCATTCAGTGAATAGTTCTTTTTTGAAAACCTATTGTACACCAGTACTGAATGAGGTGTAGGATTTCTCTTTTATCTCTTCCCAATCATGAACCTAAATGACCATGAGTTTTCTTTTTCATTGGTACCATTTGCAAAACTGTGCTATGAACCACAGAAATGATTTTTCTTATGCCAGGGTTTTCCCATTTTGGTTTAAGGGCATCAGATGTCTCCAATTATCTACATGGAGGGCTGTGGAATGAATAAAAACAAACAAACAAACAAACAAAGTCCTGCAAACAAACTTACCTCTAAGAGAGAAATTATATATATATANTATATATATATATATATATATATATATATATATATATACATATACACACACACACACACACATACATATATATAGACACATATTTATTTATAAATATATATATATATTTATATACACACATATGTGTGTGTATATATTTATGGAAAATGGAATCCTGAGAATGGAGGGAGGGCAGTGAGCAGAGGGAGACAACAATCCTGCAAAATCCATCAAATCAGGAGAGGGTTTCACAAAATTACAAAGATTTAACTTACTATTTTAATCAGCTCTGATTAAGTACAGTAACCAGAAGAAGAACGGATGGTGTATGCCAGTCCTTTGGGTCTATCAGCTTGTTGCCAAACCAGTTCTCCTGGCGAGGCCTTTGGCAGCACTCTTTTTGACATCTGCTTGCCAAGATATTCATTGACACAGTCCTTTGTTAAGTCACTGGAGCTTTGGTTTCTGTGACCCAAAAGCAACAAAAGTTTCTGTCTGGGGCTCAAATGCATAACTGGACAAATCTAAACCACTTTCTCTCACATTTGCAAACTTCCAAGCACCTCTATTTTTGGTCCTGAAAAGTGATCAAAAATGGATTGCTGTTGGGCTGGGGTTGTGGCTCAGTGGTAGAGCGCTTGCCTCGCATGCGTGAAGCCCTGAGTTCGATCCTCAGCACCATATTAAAAATATAAATAAATATAAAGACATTGTATCCATCTACAACTTAAAAAGTTTTAAAAAAATGGACTTCTGGATTGGGGATGTGGCTCAGTGGTAGAGTGCTTGCCTAGCATGTTCAAGGTCCTGAGTTTGATTCCCAGCACCCCCAAAATAAAAAATGCAAGTTAAAAAGGAATTTGAAAAACAGATTGCTGCCAAACCTATTTGAGGGATGGAGGCATATAAGAGGAGCAAGACAGCAAAGAACCAGGTGAAACCAGGGATCTTTGGAGAAGCAGAACATGAGGGCATAAACCTAGTTCTGGGAGCATAGTGTACTCATACCTAGAAATAAAAGCTGCTGTACTGCTCTGAGCCTGCTTTCCCCAGATGCATTCCTCACCTCCCCTTGCTCTGCTTGCTCTGCTCATCCTGGTGGGCTGCATTTTCTGGGTCCACTGGCTTCCAGTTAGGATCAGCTAATGGGAAGAACAGAGAGGAGACTGGAGGGCAGGAGGAGGTAACAAGTTAGGATATTTCCTCTCTTCACTCATAGCCCGTGACCATGTCTCACCTGTCAGGTTCCAACGCCCACTCTGCTGGCTCGCCACTGTTCCAGTCTTTGTAGCATGCCTCAGTCCTCAGGTTCTGGTAGCAATACTCCTTCCCTCTTTCTCTCCAACTTAAATGTAGTAGTAGCATTCTGCCATGACTAAATCCTGGGTTACTTTAGCATTCTTTATTTGCCTTCCTATCTCTTCTTTCCTCAGTGTAACCAATTACTTGTACTAAAGTCTCTCTGTGAGAAATATATAGTGGTTCGTTCCATTTTACTGTTAGATGCCAAATGGTACAGACACTTTGAAGCAGCTGTGTCCCAATGGGTTTACAATTGGCTTATGTGTTGTTTTTGATTAATATATGCCACTAGACACTTGATTTTTAGTCAGAAGACCTGAGCTTATATCTTTGCTCTGATACTGTCTAGGATTGGATATTTCTATAACTTCTCTAAGCCTAAATTTTCTGTTTTAATTAATGATGTCTACTTTAATGGATTTCTAAGAAGTTTAAATGAACTGATGATGCATATAAGAGATTCCAGGAGGACTGGGGTTGTGGCTCAGTGGTAGAGCGCTTGTCTAGCATGTGTGAGGCACTGAGTTCAATTCTCAGCAGCACATAAAAATAAATGAATAAAATAAAGGTCCATCAACAACTAAAAATATATACATAAATAACTTAAAAAGAGAACCTGTATATCTGTAGAATACTAAACAAATCTAAGCAAGTATAACCTAACAATAATATTATCATTACTAAGTTTTGATCTATGGGTAACATTTTTATAAAATGGTTCATTTGATAAATACAAAATGTTTGCTTTTTCCTATCCACTCATCTCTAAAGGCCATTTTTATGAGATATTTTAAAGTGAATATTTCCCTTTCTTTTATAGAATGTTTACCATGTAAATACACAGCTAAGCCAAAATAGGATTGCTAAATTCTGTTGGAACAAGCCCCAGATAAACACAGGGTATCATGTAATGGATGTGTGAGGCAAGAATGGAAAGTGTTTGGAATGGGGCTAAGGAACATTTGCCTGGGCTATCAATATTCCCTGTAGGTATTTTTATAAACTTGGGTTCTACTTCCCTGCCTAAATCAGTTTAGAATCCCTCCAGATTAGAATAGGTAAAAGTGAGACTAGACGTAAAAATTGCTCCAAACTATCCAACTTCCTTTGAGCTGAACTGACATGAGCTCGTGGTCCATGGCACCAACAAATAGAAGTGGTTCAAGACCATCAGGACTCAACACCCAGGGCCAAAGCAGACACCTCTCCATGGGATGCAGTTTTAACAAGGAAGTTCCTCCCTCTATGGCATACCCATGCAAAAAGTTTTTTAACTTCCCCTACAAGTCTTCTGAAATGACATCAGAATGAAAAAGCCTTTTATTCTATAATCAAGGACCCCAAATTCTTGGGTAATTGACTGCTATGCATTACTGATCTTGGCTATTTACCTACGGACAGGATCTTAGACTAGAGGATGTATGATGCCTACTGAGAAGAAGGGTGTCCCAAAAAAGGGGCAAGGATACAGAAGCAAGGGGTTAGTGGCACCAAAGCAGAGCTCATGCTTCACAATATTGCCAAGTACTCTCTATGATGATGATTAAATAAGAGGGAGAAACTTTCTAGAACAAGTTTGTCGTCATAAGTCAAACTTATCAGAATTTTGGAAAGATGATCAATGTCCTTTCTCATGTTGTGGAATTAATCTAAGAGTCATCTAGGACTGTTTTATACTTCATACCAGAGCCATTGTCTCATTTAATCTTTCTATGATGTTTGGCATGTCTCATACGCCTCACTTTTCAGATGAAGAGAGAGACCCTACAAAACCAATAAATAAGCAAACTACACTTCAAACCTATGATGTCCATCTCACCAGTGAGTGCATTCCTCTGTCATGTCCTGCCCTCCTGGTTGATGAGGTCTTACAGTGCTCCTGAAATAGTTATGTGTCTACAGAATTGCCTGGAAATCTCGTTACAATGCAGATTCTGATGTAGTTGTTCTGGGGTGTAGCCCAACATTCTTCATTTCTGACAAATTTCCAGAAGATGCCAATGCTGTGGTTCAGGGACTTCATCTCTGACTCCCTAAAGCCCACAGAGAAGCTCCCATGGCTCTATCTATCATCCTAGCAGCCATCCTACTTAAACTTGGTGGATATGGAATAATCCAAATCTCAGCCCTATTACACCCCATCACAAATATCATAGCTTACCCTTTTATCATATTATCCTTATGAGGAATAATCATAACTAGCTCCATAATCGTAATTGCCATTTTGAGTGGCAATAGCATACATCCCCTGTATATCTGCTTTTCTTCATTAATGTATAGCCTGCTTTTCTTCATTAATTCATCCATTCACTCATGAGAAATGTACTGAATTTACTAAGCACCAACTATATGCCAGGCACTGTGGTGGGTGCTAGGGACACAGCAGTAGACAGGCAGACAAAACCCTTTCACTAATGACATTTACATTGTGCTAGAAATACCCATAAAGGAAATGTAGAAATCAATAAATAATGCAGCATCAAATGCTTGTTGGGGAGAATATGATAGACAGTGACTGGGGATGGAAAAAGGGGTTCTCTGACCTAGATCCATACCCCTGGGACACAGACCCATGAGGAATGAAACAAAGTTCCTTTAATGGCAGCCATCAGCAATCCATAAAGATCGAATCAAGTCACAAGCAATCCATAAAGATTGAATGGCCCACTTGCTATGAACAAATCAAAGTATGGGATGAAAGGCTAAAGGGCTGAGGTTTTGCTTCAAAATAATATGGAAGGGGGAGCTGGTGAGGGTATAGATGAAACAATATTGGCTGTGAGTCAGTAATAGTCAAAGCTCACTGATGGGTACCTAGGGAAGGTTCATCATATTCTTCTGCCTACCCTATTGTATGTTTGACATTTTCTAGAATTAAAAAAAGAAACATAATTCAAGTTTATAAGTGGTTGCAACATAATTTCTACCCTCAAAGAACTTGCAAGCCAATATGCAGTCTGATTCTAGACCAGGGATACTTAACCTAAAATTCAAGAGGTCTGAAAACCTGGAGGGGAATTTTAAATTTTATCTTTGCTCATCTCTAACCAAAATGTAGCATTTCAGTTATAAACATAGGCAACAAACCACAGTAGTATTAGCAGAACCTGTTACGCCACCACCAATGGAAATCACAGACATTTTCCTATTACAGAGAGTTTATTAGAGATATGTGGCAATATCACAAGTTTAACCCTTCAATTAGATCTTAATCATTGGTGGGAACAAGGAGCACGTACTTTACTGTATCACAAATTCATATTTTCGTTGTTGTAGGTCCTTTGTATTTCTACATGTTTAATTGTGTACATTTTTAAACCTGAATGAGAAGAATTGTTTCACCAGCCTGCCCCAAGGTCCACAGCATAGAAAGGGTTAGGAATGCCAGCTTCAATTTCCTGCTTTAGGTCAGGTTTCCAGGACATAAAGTGACTGTACTCCTCCATCACCTGCCTGGGCAACACTGCCACGCCCCTGTGCAGCCCACAGGGAGCCTCCCTGCCTGTAGTGGCAGGAAATCTGCTATCACCCTGCCTCCCCAAATGTGGATCCTTCAACCCTCAGGCCCAATGTCATCTAGACTGGAGCCTTCAAATTGGAAGAAAAGGAAGCATCTGGAAGTTTCCGGTGTCTCGGAAATAAGCCCTGATCGTAGTATGCAAGAGAATTCATGCAATGGGTTAAGAAATGTTGGGCAGTGGGCCAAATAAAATGTAACACTCTTTTCTGCTTGTCCTTTCTGGATCATTTGTGCCTTATCTATAGGAATCTCTGCCTGTAGCGGAAACTCCTGAATGACAGTTGTGTAGCCATCAGATTCTGACAGGAGAGAGGTTGGGAGGTGGGAGGGAAGGGCAGGCAGCTGGGATGCTGGCAGAACACAGGTGAGGAGAAACATATTAATTGGATTTTTGCTAGCCTGGAGACTTCTTCAAGCCACCTGCAATGATGGTGGCATATTTTGGCTCAATGCCCCTGCTGCGCAGGTAGCAAGCACAAGGTTATGGTTGGAGCTGTTGATTTGCACCTTATTTGGGACTTGAAATTTTCACATTCCCTGGAGCTCCCCAAACTGGTGACTTTGGGTCTTCTTGTGGCTTTGGGGTGGAAATGTTGCTCATACCCAGTTTTGATTTCCGGCTGAAGGCTCTAGTGTCTCCACACAATCCAAAGGTTCTCAAGGCAATGCTTTCTCCCAAGTTTCAAGAGACAGCCTCGTGGCTTGGGTACACCTGTTAACAAGGCCTAAAGTGCCCCTTTCACTTCCCCTTGCCTTTCATCGAGGACTAAAATTACAGCTACTGAGCTGGCCTCACCCTTCAGAGCCTGTAACTAGACACCATGGGACAGCTAAAGCTGTCCTAGCATTCAGCAGAGGAAGAAAGCAAGGGCGGGTGCATTGGGGGAGGGAAAGGGACACTTGGGGACATGCCATGTCATGAGAAACTAGGGACTCAGAGACCGTGAGAACTACAGTGCAGCTCTCTGGTCATGGCATCAATCCCATACCAAGGAACCAGGGCGCAAACTCCCTAGCCAAAAATTAAATAAAGTAAAAGGCTGTGCCAGAGGATGGGAGCCCTAAATTAGAAGCCTCCCAAAGCCTGGAGGCAGAATTATTTAAAAGAAAAAAAAAAACATGATAACTGCTGAATCCTTCCTCCTTTGCAGCATTGAAATTCCTGCTGGGAGAAAGGCCTAGGACTCCATGTTGGCTCAGCCACCTCCCACTGTGTGACTTGGGCAAGTCCCTTCACAAGTCTTGGAGCCTCAGTGTTCTCACACATAATAGACAGAGCAAGTTCTATCCTACCTGGGCTGCCACAAAAATGAAATGAGACAGCATTTGGCCTAGCATTTGATAAACATCAAAGTGCTCCAAATCTATTCAGCATGTTTCTTGCTACACCAGAGAGGGAGAGCACAATGGTTGAGAGAAGAGGCATTGGGATTGGAGCAGCTGGCGGTGAGTTCTGGTTCTGCTGCCTCCTGGATGTGTGTCCTCCTGCAAGTTCATCAGTAATTCTGGATTTCAGTTTTAAAATGCAGCTTAAATATAGTAGCACCTACCTCACAGGGCGGTCGGGACAGTTTGGTGAATTTATCCATGTAAAATACTTCTGGCAGTACAAGCCTACTTATTCTGTTGACTTATTATTGTTGTTGTTATTTATTGTTCAGTGATCACTAAGGGTCACCACCCATTGCTTTTGGGCTTGGCCCTTTATTTAGCTGGCTTTCTAAAGGGATGTCGGCCAATATGATGTGAGCTGAAGCTTAAAATGTGCTTGTGCTATGGGGTTTGCCCTCATGTGCTCCTGCTATTGCCACAAGATGAACATGCCCTGAGGAGCCCACTGTCCTAGAAGAATGAAAGCCATATGGAGCAGACTGGAACCAAACCCAAAGACTAGAGCCAAGCCCAGATTAGATTGGCCAATATGCAGAACTAAAGCTGAAAGCAGAGTCACCGGGGCTGAACTGCAAAACTGAAAATATAATAGACACTTCCTACTGAGTTTTGGAGTTATTTGTTATGCAGCAATGGCCAACTGATAGTTATTGTTATTTTTACCACCGGGATACAGCTTGTACACTTCAGGGTTTTATGTTAAATTTTCAAATGCGCTCCATTCCATTTTGGGATGCTTCTCATTATGAAAAAGAAACAAGAGGAGGAATTGCTGTCTTTTCACTGTAGGCTATATCAAACAAGCACTTTTTCATTTGCTGTACCCCTTTTTACTGAGCACCTACTACATGCAGACAACACACTAGGTACGGGAACAACACATGCTTCAGAACCATCTCTGTTTAGTTCCTGCAGCTAAATCATCTTCCAAGGTCTAACATGCCAATTCTTAGAAAGTTGAGTCGTGCCCTATGATACACTAGTCCCAGCCAGGGAGGAAAGCTTGCATGCCATAATCACCACCGGAATCCACTGAGGTCTTTAGCCAGCCATGTGTCTGTTCAGCAGGAAGGCTGTCAGTGTCCAGGATCCTCTCAGCCCCTTAGAAAGTTCTATAGTCTCCAAATTGCCACTGATGTTCAGAATCAAAACCACTGCCATCTTTTTCCTGGATAAAACCCAGCATGCACCTAGCATGGAAAAGGCAGTAAGTTTCATCTCTCCCTCTGGCTAAAGCAATCCTGGTCTCTAACAGCCAAACTGCCTTTCTGGAGCTTGGGGAAACTGAAAAGCAGTCTGTCTGGAAACCCCTTTGATAGGTGATGCTGTTTAGAACCTGGCAGGAGTAGGGATCAAGGACTGGGCTGATATTTTATCATCCCTTTAGTGTGGATATAGGCCATCCAAGAGTCTAGTATCTAACCTGGGCCATCCAGCAAAACTCCAGGGCAGCACACTTCAGAGTGGAGAGCACCTCAGAAGCCATTTTACCCACACTGCTCTCCTTGACCTTAGCTTTGACTCTGGAGATAAAGAAAGGATTTAGTCTGCAGTTTATTCTGTTTGAACCCCATTCCAAGCCATAAAACAATGGATCTTATGTGCAGAACGTTTACATCTCTCTAGAAGACCTTTCTTTTATTATATACAATGGTAATATAAAAATAACAATGGGTGTTTTTTCTTTTAAGCACTCACTTGGTTTCTGGAAATGTAAAATGTGTGTCCCCGAAGGTTTGAATTAATGCGAATAAGGTTGGTACCACATAGGTAACCTGGGACCCTCTGTGGATCTACCATAGCATAGTTAACTCAAGCTTCAAACCAGCCATGAATCTCCACTTTCACTTTCTATCATGCTTCTTATAAGGATGGCTGTGGCTGCCAATATGTGCAATGGAGCTAAAAGCATCAGGGGGGCATCTCACTCCACTTATAAGGAAATCACTCCAATTTAATCTTGCTGCTGTCTACCCTTAACAACAGTGTTGACTTCTGTCTTAATCATGTCTTTTGAGTCTGTATTTTTGATGCATTGACATCTTACAGCCTTGCTTACTGGAGAGGGATGACCCCTCCCAGGGTTAGCTAATTCCTGGAGATAGCAAACAACTTGCCAGGGAGAGTTCCTTTCATATGCAAAATAACCAATCCAAAGTACACACCCCCAACCACCTCCTTTACAGAGCTTTTACATTCCAGGCCACTTAATCACTCTGCCCTCATCACCCAGGGCTAGAGAACAGACAAGTACTATGGCCCCTCGGCCCCCAGAGCAGCTGAAATTATTCAAACTAGCCAATCCTGAGCCTGCTCGCCCTGCTTAGTCCTTCCTGTGGATACTGTTACAACTCCCTCCTTTCTTTCTGCCACCACACTGACCCTGGTGCATCTCAGTGTGACCCTGTGTGGGTTGCTGCGTCCCCTCTTCTTGGGAGCTGTAAGTAACAAAATGTCTTCTCAGTGGAAACTGTCTCCTGATCTTCTGGCCTCACCACACCTGAATAATAATAAAACCTATGTTTCAAAACAGCTTCAGTGCCCAGGAAGTGGGGGGACCATAAATAAGCAAGAAAGCCAAGACTCTATGTTACCAAGGCAAGCTGGTTCCTCTAATTGTGAGGTGGTTGTTCAAGTCTTTTCCTGGTAACATAAGGGACAAAGGAGCATGTTCAAGAATCAATGTTTAACAACTGGCTTTTAAAATAAAAATGGGTTGATTAGTACTATAGAAGGATTCCATAAAACAAATTAGTCACCATGACTGATTTCAAAGTACCAATATGGGAAGAGATGCACACAATTGGTTCTTATAAACCTTTATATGTTAGCTCTGGCACACCAATGGCACAGGAGTTCCTAAAACTTACTGAGTGAGTAAGGGGGGCTCAAGGGAATTCCCAAAATGTGGCCCTAGAGATTCTAGAGTGAAAGAAAAGGTTCCTGATACTCCCCTAAGTCAGGCTTTCAGAAGAGAGGCGCTTTCCTTTCTTCTTGGAGAACTATGTAAAGCCTAGGAAAGAGTATCCTTGCCAATGACCTTTAAAAGCCCCTAGCCATCACTTAGGACAGCTCCAGAACATGCAAGATGTGAGAAAGAGAACCTCAGCTCTGGTTTCATAAAGCCCTTGCTCAGACAGAGAGCTATGCTGCCATGTGAACTTCGGTCAATTAGTCTGACTCCAAACCTTAATATCCTCATCTGTAAAATGAAAATAACAATTTCATCATTTCTGGGTGTGGTAAAGACTAGAAATAAAAAATTCCCAGGGCTTATCACAATGCTTGACATAAAAGTTCCTAACCTCGTCAAAGGAGCCATGGGTAGGTTTTTTTTTTTTTCATTAATTTGCAACTGAAGTTTAATATTTCCTTCAATTGTAAGTGAAGGTAATAAACCACAATAACAGCAGTACTTGTGATTTTGTTGCCAATAAAAATTACTGATATTTTCATATCACATTACAGTTGATAACTCGAAATATTATTTACATTGCCACTACTTCAAATTATGATGATTGTTGGATTCACCATTAACTCCTTTTATTTAATGTAGCAATAAAGATCTATTATCTATTACAACATCACAATTTTAAAAATATTTTGATAACTGTATTTCAATATATTTGGTTTTGTTTGTAATCCTGTGTATTATATTTTATGCATCAACAAATGTTCTTCTTTTGATTTATACCAGGGATTGAACTCAGGGGTGCTTAACCACTGAACTACATTCCCAGACCTTTTTATTTTTCAATTTGAAACAGGGCCTCATTAAGTTGCTTAGGGCCTCACTAGGTTGCTGAGGCTGGCATTGAACTTGTGATCCTCCACCTCAGTCTCCCAAATCAGTGGAATTATAGGTGTGCACAACTGCACCCTGCCAGAAATATTATTCTGAGAAGGGATCCAAAGGTTTCAACAGATCTCCAAAGGGGTCCATATTTCAAATAAACATCAATAGTCCCTGGATTGATACTTAAAATGGTGAGTAGTTTATTATTATTATTATTATTATTATTATTATCATCATCATCATCATCATCATCATCATCATCAATCCTCCTGTAAAACATCTCAACTCTATGTACTATGAGCTGTCAGAATATTAAGAAAGCCATTGGCCTGTGTCTTCTCTTTCCCAGTCCTCCTCCCCAACCCCAGCTTCTGGTAACTATCATTCCACTCTTTGTTTCTTATATATACAGATATTATTTGTCAATCAAAACTAAAATTAACCTTAAAAATTAAAATATATATATATATATTTAACTAAAAGAAAGCCATTGAATAGGAGGGCCATGTTTGATGTCTGACATTCTTTGTTACCCCTTAGAAATCACAGCTGTGGTTCACTGGACCCCAGACAAGGCTCTGCAATCCATAATGGCACCAGATGGGGTTCCCAGCTCCATGGCCACTGACTGGGTGTTTCCTAAATTACTTTCATGCTCTGACTCCTACAGAAACTTGCTGCCACTGTTATTCCTGAAGCCCTGAAGACATGACTACTGGATGTCCTCAACAAAACCAAATGCTAATATTCTGCTAAGATCTATGTTTCAGAAAACCTAGACTGACCAAAAACCCTTAAGGTCAGAATATTTGCATCTGCAAGCCATTTGGGAGGTTGGAAAAATATTTAGTAAGTAAACAGTTTTGTTGATTAATCTCAAGCACTGTGAAGGAAACAAGTCTAATTTGTAGAGGAGGACTGTAGATACATTGATACTTGAGCAGTTAATACTTTGACATGTAACTGAGATATTTCAGGAGCTCCCTATAAAATCTGAGTTGTCTCTTGTCCTTTCTACTTGGAACAAGTAGTCTTCAAAATCTGACAGCAGAAATTCCACTGTAGGAGCCCCCCACCCCCACCCGACCTACTCTAGGCATTTCAAAATCTATAATGAATCAGCTTTTTCATTCCACTCCACAAACCTTTGAGTTCAACATTATTATTATCCCATTTTAGAGATGAGCAAAGTAATACAAAGATGCTTGCCCAAGGTCCTACAGGTAGTAAGTGGTAGAAGCAGGATGTGAACCAAATTCAGTGAAGTTTCAAAACCTATATTCTTAGCCACTAAATAGATGCACCAAAGAACTACAAAGATGGGGGAGATTGTTGAATGATTTCAGGTATACTTAAAACAGTATTTGGAGGTACTAGTGACTTTTGACTCTGGACAACTCTCTACATTCAGCCATGGATATTGCATCTGAAGAGATAAGAGTGCTGTTTAATTTAAAAATTGGGAGCCAAAGGATGCTTTGTCAGCTGAGATACCATAAGGGCATAAGTTGAACGAATGGCCCATCCTAGTCCCTTGTCATCCTGTCTCTTAGTAGATGTGTCAGGAAGGATCATTTCATCTGAACTCTAAGCTCTCCTGCAGTGAATGCCCCCAGAGACCGGTTTGTTTTTAATAACTTAATTTACTTATTTGTTCTAATCAGTTATACATGTCAGCAGAATGCTCTTTGATTCATAGCACACAAATGGAGCACAAGTTTTGACTTCTCTGGTTGTACCCAATCACACATGCACCTAGGGTAATGATGTCAGTCTCATTCCACCATCATTCCTACCCCCATTCCTCCTCTCCCCCTCCCTTTTGCCACACTCAAAGTTCCTTCACTCATCCTATTGCCCCCCCCATTATGGATTAGCATCCACTTATCAGAGAAAACATTCAACTTTTGGATTTGGGGGATTGGCTTACTTTGCTTAGCATGATATTCTCTAACTCCATCCATTTATCTGCAAATGCCATAATTTTATTCTCTTTTATTGCTGAGTAATACTCCATTGTATGAGACCTGTTTTGAGACGTGGTATCAGACATTCTGTTTCTGGCTTTATCAGAAAATTCCAACCTCCTCTCTCCAAATATGACTTCTAAACACCCCAAGTATGTTCGTCACCCTGTTCAAACTTTGAATTCCTGAATCTAAAATTCTGATAGATTCATTAAGGTTCCCAGATCAAATATAAGCATTATTAGAAATTCTGCAATTTTACACAGATTTTTGAATCCACAGATCACCTTGTGATTATTTCCATAAGCTTTTCTGTATAGTGGCATCTATTTTACTTGACACAATCATGCACTCAGTACCAGCAACATGCTAGTGAATGTTTAATAAGCAACATCCCATAGGGGGAAAAGCCCTGACTTGTCATGCTTGCTGATTTCTGTAGTGTAGATATTCCCACCATGATTGACTTCACATCAACTACTAACTTGATATTACTGAATATAAGAGATACACACAATTGATCTTTGTGAACAAACTGCTCAGCACACCATGGCCTACAGCCAGCACCCAAATGTGTTATGAAAAACTCCATCTCTTAATAATCCTCAAAATGCCAAAAACTTAATAGGAATCTTGGATGATTAAGGGTATCTGAGACCCAGTGGAGTAGCAAGATCTTGAGAGCTGACAGCATCATGCCTCTGCTGTTTAAAGCCACCTCTAGATAGCAAATGCAGGAATCAGGCAATTAAGATCAGACATCCACCGCAGTCACTAAAGCTGCACACTGAGAACACAAAGCTCATTTCACTACATAGCTGGAGACTACTTTATATTCAGATAAGCATGAACACACGGTTCTTAAGCCTTAGTCCTCAAGATCACTATGAGGTTGGTCAGTCACATTCCTCTAGCTTCCCCAATGCCTCTGCAATGAACCTCAGTTTAGGGTGCACATTTTGGACTTTATTTTATTTCTTTTTGACTGTATTTATTATTTACTTTCTTCCTATATTACATGTTTTTTTCTGTCCACTCCTTCCAAACTGTTCGAGGATATAAATAATTTGTAAACTGTTTACCAGTTGTAATGACCCATAATAGCACCCCCCCATCACATATCCCTGCTCTCAAGAGTCAACCTCAGTGGTATCTACCTCCAATGGAGCTTTAAAGAGGGCCCTAGATAGCAATGAGAGCCAATATTCTTCATTGTCTTGACAGAAATGCAAATAACAACCACTGATTGCTTACTATGGCACAGGCATTTGACATATATTATATGCAAAAATATATAAAAAAATATATAAAAATATATAAAAAATGATGTAAGAAAAATAATAGCCTCTTTCCTTCAGAGGGAGAAATAATTGAATGGAAAGAAGTGGGAAGAGGGGTGAAACATAAGCACCATATAGATGGAATATTAGAGAAAGTTCGAGAGCTTAAGAGAATTAAAAAGAACTGAGAACAAGGAGAGGAAGAAAGAACTTTCTGAAATGCTCAGCTGTGTTCAAGAGATGAAAAGAGCCAATTTTGTTTTGTTTTCGAGAAATGTTGCTATAGGTTACGAATTGGATCCCCTTTAACATTCTGAGAAACAAGGATTATATTCAATCACTGGTTACTGTCTATATACATATTATGACACTATACCAAGACTGGACCAAATGAAGCTCCAGTTACATTGGGTGAACAATATTCTCTTACTGAAAACAATTCTTCAAGGTAGAAATTTGTATTTCCATTTTATGAATATTGAAATGGAATCAGAGAGAATAAACAACAACTATTCCAAGACCACACAAACTGATAAGTCATAGATCCAAGATGCACAGTCCTATGAGGGTGCTGGCAATGTCCTGATCTTGATCTGTGAGGTATTTATATAAAGATATGAAGACAAAATTATAGTTGTATTTATGTATGTATCTGTGTAATGATTTTTTTAAAAAAACCTGACTCTTAAAATCATTTTACTTCCCTATGTTTTTCTTCGAAACAATGATGGAACAAATTCCATGTTGAGGAGCTGCCCATGTATATACACACATGTGCATACAACAGGCACATACAAACACACTCACAAGCACATAAGACAGAACAAAACAAAGTTCAAATACTGTGGAAAACATACTCGGTACAAACACTTGCAACATCAGACACAGAAAGAAGAACTGATTTGTGGCTATGTGTTGAAAAAATAGACTACTTCCAAAACAGAGAATTTCTCAAAGTTTCCATGTTTGTAAGGCCAGAGTCAAAAGGAGAAGGGAAAAAGTCATGAAAGAAGCAGCAAAGTTTGTCTTTTCCTCCTCAAATGTCAGTGCCCACTGATCACTAAATCACTCCCACAGCTTATTAAAGTAAATGTCACAGAAAGTTACGGACACCACCTTATTCATTAAATGCACTTGAAGAGCTTTCTGGGGGAGAATTCTCTTTTAAATCAAATAGGAGGTTTGCAATGCAGTGAGAGGTTATAACCCACACTGGCCAGGATTTCGTTCATATCACTGAGTAGGTATTTGATGAGATATTTTCATTTGCAGGCTGCACTAAAAATAGGAATAAGGTAAAGCTTAAATTTTTAAGCACTTAACTCATCATGAATTCTTCTATCTGCAACTGTCCCTCATGACCCCATAGGGGTATACGGCAGCCATATGGTCAGAAGGTCATGGGCATATTTTTCTGGGCCATTCACTTAGCTCCATGGTAGAGTATATATATTAAAAACAGAAATGCAAAGTTACTATGCACTTTAATCTAAGATTTCAAAATTATTTTTTACTTGAGAAACTGCTCAAGCTATCAAAGTATGCATTTTCTTTTCTCTGCCATCAGAAGCATTTCAGTGGGAAAATCTGAGAATTAGATAGAGCTTCACAGTTTAATATGGTATTTAAGTTTAAATTTAAATTAAGTAAAATTTTAAATGCAATTCAACTAAAGTAGAAAAAAACTAAAAATTCACTTTTTAATTACATAACTATATTGAAAATGCCCAATAGCCATAAGTGACTAGTAGTTATCATACTGGACAGAATAGATGGAGAATATTCCCATCATCACAGAAAGTTCTATTGAACAGTTCTGGTATAGATATTAAAATATATAGCTAATCTACAGAGATGCTTTGGGATCCTTCTAGCTTGAGAAGAGGGAAAGGTGTAAGGTATTGGATAGAGTATTGTAGAAACTGACATTTAAGTTGAGGGTCACATTATATGAGAGTCTACCAGGTGTTGGGAAGGAAATCAATGAAATCCACAAATCTCAACTTCAAGAAGCATACTCATAAATTACCCTAATACAAGAATATGGAACCAGACCTGTCAACACTGCATTCCTAATGCCACTCTCTACCCAACCCACAGAACCTAAAATAGCATCAATGCTAAAATTAAGGCCATCCATTTGTAAAGCAACTGACAATGGATTCTATTAATAACTGGCACAGACTTTATCTTGAGCAAGTTCGGGATGGGGACCTAATTTTGGTTGAAATAAACATTGAAACTCAGTGCAAAGTGGTCAGGAACAAGGTTACTGAAGATCTGGCAAAGTCCTCTTCATGACACAAAAGGTGGGTATTCTCAAACAAGAAGGAAATGGAGAACTAGAAGAGGCAGGGATGAGACAGGAAAGAAAGAACTGATGAAAGGACATGGTACTGGGAGCAAAAGAAGCAATTTGTTTCTCATCTTTGCCTGGCACATGCATAGCCACCGGCACAGGTGGTGGCTATGGTATAAAGTGGACATGGCACATTTTCTTGGATGTTCCATAACACACGGCAGGGGGGTGCCCCAAAGATATCTTAAGAACAGGGCTATTGGAAGTTCAACCCCAGAGGTCATTTGCTAAGGGAGATATTCACCAAAAATGGCTGTAACAATTTTCCTTTCTGTATCCACACCCCTTTGCAAAGTGACTTTGCACCTCTTCCCATCACAATGCCTTCTTTTCCTTCCCTTGAATCTAGGCTTGCTTTATGACATGTTTCAGCCAACAGAACACAGCAGAAACTGCATCATGAGAGTGCCAAGTGCAGGCCTCAAGAAAACTGTTTCCTTTCTAATTTTTATTTTTAAAATATTTTTATTAGTGTATTATAATTACACACAATATTGGAGTTCATTTTGACATAATCACACATGCATGGAAATATAATTTGTTCCACTTCAGTCCCTAGCACTTCCCCTCTCCATCTCATGCTCCCTCCCCCACTCCCCTTCCTCTACTAGTCTTCCTTCTATTTATTAGTTGTTTTTTTTTTTAATTGGCGCTTTATAGATAGACATAGATAGAATTTGCTATTGTGGAGTAAAATGGAAGTTCCTAGAAGATGTGCATTGTAACAGGCCTCTCTGTTTCCCTCCATGTCTGCTCTGCCTCAGTATGTTCTCAACAGAGCAACATAGGCCAGAACTTTTCCTTTCTTTGTTAAAAAACAGTAGCTCCCCATCTTAGAACAAAAAGGCAAAGGCCTTGCAATCACCCACAAGGTCCTGCATTACCTATACTTTTGCTCCCACCTGAGGACTTCTCTGAGCTGTCTTCTCTGAGTTTATCTCCTGTGGCTTATGCCTCACTCACTCTGCTTCATCCACACCAATCTCCTTGCCCTTCCTTTGCCATACCAGGCACACATTGCTACCTCAGAACCTTTGCACTTATTATTTCCACTGCTTTGAACTCTTTTTCCCAGACATCCATGTGTTCCTGCCAGGTTTTTACTCATGTATCTGCTTCTCAATGAGACTTTTCTTGATTTTCCAATTCAATATGGTACCTTCAGAAAAATCTTATCCTCTGTCTTTACTTTTTATTGCATTATCACCACCCAACAAGCTGTATAATAAATTTATTTATTTATATTGGCTTCCTCCACTAGATTGCAAGTTCTCTGAGAGTAGAGATTTGTGTGTTTTGTTTATTGCTGTATCCTCAATACTCAGGACAGTGCCAGGAACACAGGGACAGCTGTATAAGTATCTGTTGGATGAATAAATGAATGCATGAAACTTTGCTACTGTAACAGACCGTGTTGGAGTCTCAAACCTATCCATCAGACCATTATGGTGAGCTCCAGAAGATTTCAAAAGGCCAGTATCTGTGTCTCTGGGCCTGAGGGCTAATTTTTTGAACCAAGACTATGGGTGGCTGCTTTGTCCATATACAAGGTAGGCCAGAAATGCAAGGGAACTGTCACCTCAATGAGTAGGCCCCAACCAATGACTCTAGGGAAGAGATGTATAAACATTCTAGGTCCCTTGCCCCTTGGGTGAGATAATCCTTTTGCAGGATTAAGCTTGATAAATGTCCCTTTATTAGATGACCCTCTTCCCCGTATCATATCCTCACTATCTACTGGTGTTATTTCCCCTACAAATAAACTATTTACAGTTGGATCATTATGTCAGATATGTTTCTGGGGGAACCAAACTCAAGACAGCTGGAAGACCTGGCTGATTTCTGGGTTGCACATTGAGCAAACATTTTCCGAGCCCCCACTATGTATCAAATCCACATGTTTAGCACCTTAACAAGATATCTAATCCCTGCTCTCAGGCTAATGAATGGGGCAAAGGTAGATTTATAAAGGCTTTTCAATTATAAACTACACCATTTTCCACTATCTAGGAGAAAGGAGTGAGGGAAGTCTAAAGAAAGTCCATTACAGCCTTCCTCAATAGCCATCTCCAAGCCCCAATGGCATGTTCTCAACTTCTTCTTTAGGCTTCTAATAAAAAGCACTACATTCATCATGTGGCCTAATACAACCAATCCAAGCTTCCTGAGGCTCTCACAGCTCTAAAGCCCGCAACTCTTCCCTGCCAATTCTTCCCCTTTCATACCCTTTCTTGGTCCCTGCTCTCCGCATTCCCATTCCCCTAGAGCCATTCCTTCTGGTGGGTAAATCAGAGTTCTGAATTCTCTTGTGACTCTATAACAAGCCGGGAATGGGCATGACATGTAGTTGGGGAGGGCTTAGGAGCCCCTAAATCAGAAATAATGAGATTTCTCTCTCAGAAGCAGCATGAAATGACAGGCAAAGAGTGAGGAGGCTAGAGATAGGAAAGGGATGAAGAGAGGGGACAGAAAGGGAAATGACGTAGCTGGGGACAGCTATAACCCAGTTTGCACTAATGTGGTTTCAGAGATATTCAAGTTAAAGAGAGTGCATCCCTGTGTGAGCCCACACACCTATAACATGTACAGATGTTAAATTACAGACCACCGGAAGGAGAAGCAGAAGAAGCTTGTGGGAAAACGCTCCTTTCCAATGATCACAGGCTGTTGGGCATCTCTGATTAATCAGTGTTTGTTAACAGGCAGGGGAGATTCTTGAGAAGAAATAGTACTAAATATAAACTTGGCCTAAACAGGAAACTGGAAACAGAACAATCAGATGGATAATCAAACAGACCCACAGAGAAGAATCAGGATCAAGTTTTTCAGGTAGAGTGACTACCACGCTCTTATTTTCTCTGCAGAAGCTACAGGTCACTCTTAGAAGGAACTGGGGACTGAAACCTGCTCTCTTTAAGGGCTTGTTATCTCAGTGACATTTTTTTCTCCATGTGGCTGGAAGCCAGTGGAATACTAGTCTAAGGTGTAAGTATTGACTTCCTTCTAAATTGATCTGGGCAGGGTTTCTACTCTGGAATCAGGCTTTCTTGTCATTCTTCCTTCCCCACATTTCTAAGTGACTCTGGGCTGTGGCTACAGCCCAATTCAGAAGTCAGGGAAAAATAAAATGGCTCTCTGGGTGTCTATGACACTGGGGGATTTAAGAGTAGTTGAGTCATGTTAATTCATCCTTTGCATTCTCTCTATCCATTTTCTCTCCCTACTCCCAATCTCTTACTCTTTCTGTGTTCTAGAAATTATGGCTCATCCAAGGCAGTAAGTAGAGGAATACAAGACACATACCCTTCACTCTCAGTTACACGGAGATTTTTTTTTCAGGTCCCTGAGTTTAGAATGATGCCATTTGAAAGGTTTTGCATGCCTGGCTCTAGATGGGGCTGATGATTAAGAGCAAGATTGAAATGTCATACTGTATGCTGTGGTACGCCACCAAGATACCCCATTCTGGACTAATGTGCCCCCCATAAGCTGCTAAGAATGCTGGAAGCTGAGGCCTCACAGTTGTTTCTGGCTATAAAAGGAGCTGCTTCAACCAAGTTTCTGCCACCTACCTACATCCAAAGACTGACCAGTTGGAGGATACAAAGGCTAGGCCCTCTTGTCTCAATTTGGGACAACTCAAAATGGGCCAGCTCACTTTCAGAGCTGAAGTCTCATGCTGCATTTCTGTTCAGCTCTTCCCCATGCCCAGTCCTGCTTCTTCCCTCACTCTCTGCAGTTGTGGATTCCACAGTAATATTCCTACATACAGATCTCCATCTCGGAGACTGTGCAAGGAACCCAATCCAAGGCAGATGTGAAAGGAGGAAGCATGTTTTCCCAAAACCACTTACAAACCAGATTCTTCAATGACCTTAAGGCTTCAACAGCACACAACAAAGTTCAATAATACCTACCTTTTTTAGGACATAGATACTTACATTTAAAAAAATCACCTAGTGGTTAGGCTCAGAGAAGAACAGGGAAACTCTTAGTGCATATGAGACTGTTCCACCATTTTTCACTTGATCTTAGCCAAAAGGCCGAGAAGCGATCCACCATTTTTCTTACATCACGGTTCATTTCAGTCTTCACTGGAAAAGCTAACCTTAAGTACCAAATGTAGTGCCTAAAGCAGTGTTCAATTTTGAAATATAATATAAGCCATATATGTAATTTTAATTTTTCCACTAGTCACATGTTAAAAAGTAAATAGAATAAGGTAAAATTCAGTTCAATAATGTATTTACTTAATCTATCTAAAATAATATTTTCAACATGTGATCAGTACACAAAATTATTAACAAGATATTTGGCATCCTCTTCTGTATTAATTCTTTGAAATCTCATGTGCTTTTTTAGTTATAGTACATCACAATTCAGGTGGTAAATTTTCATCAGAAATACTTGACTTACGAAACAGTGGAAAAAGTAGATTCACATACCAAAGTTGTTCCAAGTTTACTAAAACTATTCCAATAATTGAATCAAGTATCAATTTTTAAATTTAAATTCATTAAAATTCAATGAAATTTAAAATTAGGATCCTCAATCACACTGGCCACATTTCAAATGCTCATCACATTTTGGCTAAAGACTGCCATATTGGACAGCACAGCCTAGAGTTCTTGACAATTGAATATTCTGGGTAGATAATAAACCAGCTATTTAGTTGAAAAACAATCCAATTACTCTTTCTATTGGAAAAAGCATCCTCCCTTTCAGTGATCTGGCTACTTCATATATGCCAAAGAAAAAGCTTCAATTATAAATGGGCCACTGTTCAAGAACATTATACTCAATTATTTCTATATGGGCTCTTTGAAAAGAATTCCATAATACCACCAATTATTCTTTCCCACCACTTAGTAAGTTGGGTTTTCGTTTTTCTTCTGGTATCTGTCAAGATTTTGCTGGCACACCCATGCTTCTTGGCTTGGCTTAATGGTCTTGATATTCTGTGGTAAATAAACCATGTCTGTTTATGTTCGAACTTTTCACTTTCTGCATATCATTGGAAAATTTCGAATCTTCCTTATTCAAACTTGTACGGAATGTACCTAACTCAAACTTGTACTTAATGTATGGCCTCTATTCCTCTGACACCTTTGAAAAAGTAGAATATAAACTGTTCCTCCTGTTACAGCTGCTGCCTGAAATTTGAATTTCATGTGCTGAAAGAAATCATGCCTTTGGTATTAAACATAGAGAGACTCACCAGTGAAAACTGATCTCTATGTGGTGACTACGTCACTCCACTAGATCAGTGACCTTTGGGTCCAAACAATCCAGACTGATACACACTAGACTCCTATAAAGTGCCCTATACTGAGTCTATGATGGTCCTGATGATGCACCCAAATGCCTCTGAACACTGAGTTTGCAAGAAACGTTTCCTATGCTCACAGTTGGATGGCAGCACTTAGGGATAACCACTGATCTTTTACCTTTCAAGGTATGTTGGAAGCTGCTCTGCATTGCAGAGGATGTCCTTCCCTGTATTTACAATCAAAGAGAATTTAATATGGAAGGAATATTAAGAATCAGCTCATCTCTCACTGTGGACTTCAATGGTGGGAGCCAAAAAAAATGAAATGGAGTAAATTTTCATATTTAATAGGGCACTACAGATCAGATTTTTAATAATCCTAAATAGCTCAGATATGTATCTGTGCCTTTTTCTCTCACTCCACCTCTTCATCTCTCTCTTTTCCTTTCACTTTCTCTTTACTTTCCACCTCCGATTTTCCTTAAGGTCAGGAAATGATCCACCAACATGCCAAATCCTTGGTGTTTACCCTGATCACATTTCACATACCAACAAAATGTCTTGATCTTAACACAAGTGGACATGGCATCGGGAGGCTGCTTAGGAAAATCAAGCCTATCATATTGCAAACCAAAGCCAGAATGAGACACAGGAATACCCAAACAAATTTATGACCACTTGTCTGCCACTTTATATGGCAGGGTTCATCAGATGACATTTTGCTGTAAAACCACTCAGTGTTCTCTAGACTAAGATTTCACCCCAGAGGTTAAGCGCTTTAACTAGATGTTGAGCTCCCATCAATGCCCTCCCTTCCCCCAAGTATATATATATCCATCCCTTAAGGTTCACACACAGGGGTTCTCCTTGTTCACATAAGGCTTTCTTTCTCACTGTCTTAGATATGCACCATGAGAAGCAACCCTTAGAAAGGCACATTCTTTTTTTTTAAATATTTTTTTAGTTGTCAATGAACTTTTATTTATTTATATGAGGTGCTGAGGATCAAACCCAGTGCCTAACACATGCTAGGCAAGTGCTCTATCACTGAGCTACAACCCCAGCCCCTGCAATGTACATCCTTACAGTTTGATTTTGACTCCAGTATTTCTGAATTATGAAGACTGATCATCCCTCTCTCTATTTTTTTTATTCTGGAGATAGAACCCAGAGCCCCATGCATGCTAGGTAAGCCATCTATCATAGAGCTATACCCCAAGCCCCACTGTCTTGTTAATTTTAACACATTTAGATTTCATTTAGACCTGGAGAAAAGATTCCTAAAACATGGTTTGCACTTTTTCAGTCCAGTACAACCTTTATCTTTCCATGGTTCTAATCACAGTAACAACAACAAAAAAAGTAACACTGGGAACAATAGAAGACATTCCTTAGAGGCAATGAACAAATAATATGATAGCAATCATATTCATAGGATAGAAATCAACCCTTATCAATTGAAATATTGATTTAAAATAGCTTGGTTTAAATAATAATTGGACAATTTGTTCTTTTTAGAAAATCTAAGTGTTGTTCTTTTTCACCACATTGGCTCATACAAAAGTGGGAAGGCTTGATGAAGGAGAGGTCCAAACCACAGACCTCCACCCCCCTGACATAGTAGTTCAAAGGTCTAACCTAGTCAGCAGGCCTCACCTTGGCTGTGGTTGGCTATGGTTTCTGCACTTAAACAATCTCTAATGTGCAGAGATAAAACAGACATACACAAACCAATGTAAATAAATATAGAACTGAACAAGAAGAAAGGCAGGGAATAAAAGGCTCAACTAAACCAAAAGCTGGTTCTTTGAAAAGTCTAATGAAAAGTTAAACCTCTGGCAAAAATAATCAAGAAAATAAGAGAGAATGAAAAAACAAATAATATTAGAAAAGCAAAGAAATACAGTACCTAAAAGTTTCTCCCATTAAATAAGGGTTCCAGCTAACCACCTTGGGTATCAGTTTTCTGAATTTTAAGACTGTTTTTACTTACTCACTCATTTGTTAAACATTTATTGATGTGTCAAGGATATACAATGATCAAAAACCACAGCCCACCTGAAGCCTGCCTTGATAGGAAATGAATAAAGCAAATAAGTGGATCATGTAATGTGGTAGCAGAATTTCCTTGAAGAAAAGTTAAGCACACCAGGAAGTGGAATGTGATGGAGACATTATTTTAGATAGAGAGGTCAGAAAAGGTCTCTTTTAATTACTTGACTTTGAGCAGAGCCCTGAAAGAACTGATAAGCAAGCCATGAGAATATGCAAGAGAAGAAGATTCCAGCCAGAGGGAACATCCAAATGATGTTATTAGGAAAGGTAGGCCATAGAGAAAAGACCAGACCAGAAAGTGCAAAGGTTCTGTGACATACTAAGGAGGCCAGTGTAGCTACAGCACAGTGTTGGGGGTGTGGGATCTGAGCAGGGAGAGTGGTAAAGTAAGGGCTAGTAATACTTATGCTTATCTCACAGGTTTCTAGCAGCAGTCATAAGATTGAACAAGTGGAAGGTCCACTATAAAGGGTTAAATTGGGTTATGAAATTGATATAAAAGGGGTACAAAAGAGGAAAAGAGGATCACTTTTATTTGAGACTTTCTCTATATTAGCTTACTGTGTCTACACCTTAGATTCTCAGGCAATAGATTTATCAGAGAAACAAAAAGTTGGACCCAAAGTGTAAAACCACTGTCACCATAATGGTTCACACAGGCCCTTGACAGTCTGTGAGACATTGTGCAATGGGCAGTGCGTGGGAGCAAAGTATTCTGGTTTGGATAATTAAGGGGGAAAGGGGGGACAGGAAGCCCTGAAGGCAAACTGCTTAGATTCAACTCTGCCTCTTTTAGATGTGTGTCCTTAGGAATGTCACTTAACTGCTTTACCTCTCAGCTTCCTGAGCTGAGATAAACAGGGATAAGAACATGGCTGCCTCACAGGGTTGATGTAAGGATTGAGAAAATAACAACCATAAAATGCCAGTATCTTTCATGCTCATCAGCCCTCCTGAGGTCTGTCTTATAGGCTTGTTTGCCCCTTTCTCAAGTGAGAACAACAAACTAAAATCATCTGTTTTCCACCTCCTTAAAAAAACACACAGAATTCATTCTTAAAACAAAATCTTGTGTGCAATTGCATCACTATGAACCAGATGAAAGAGGTGTTTCTCTGGTTGAAGGCAGAGCCCCAGAACCCCACCCAAGTACCTCCCTCCCCTCACTGAAGATGCCAGAACTCTCAGAACACAGGAAGAATCAGAAAACATGGGCCAGATGTATGTTCTGTGAAGCCTCCTCCATTCCTAAAATCCTATAATTACTTTCACTTATAGAAGATGGAGGGGAAAAAATGAAATAAGATTGCTGGTTAAATAGCCCCTCTTGAAAGATCCAAAAATTCCATATAAAATCTCTAAGAGAAATGCAAACCTATGTTCTTCAAAAGTCACCTACACAAAGGTTTACAGAGCACAATTAGTAACTAGAAGATACCTAGATGCCCAAGGATAGTAGACTGGGTAAATGCATTGTGGTCTGATCACACAATGGAATACAATGCAGAAGCAATGTGGGAGAATGAACCACGACAACACACCACAACATGGTTGAATCACACAAACCTAACTTTGAACAAAACAGTCCAGATAGAAAAGGGCACATACTGTCTGATTCCTCTTATATAAAGTTTGAAGACAAGAAATAAATAAAGGTTGCAGTTCAAAAGAATGATTATCCTCCAGGTGCAATAGTGCACGCTTGTAATCCCAGCAACTCAGGAGGCTGAGGCAGGAGGGTTGAAAGTTCAAGGCCAGCCTCTCCAACTTAGAGAGGCCCTAAGCCACTTAGCCAGACCCTGTCTCAAAATAAAAAATAAAAGAGCTGGAGATGTGGCTCAGTGGTTAAGTGCTCCTGGGTTCAATCCACAGTACCTGCCCCAGAAAAAAAAAAAAAGAAGAAGAATGGTTATCCTAGGGATATGGGAGGTGGATAGACACAGGAAGGGTTTATTCTGTTTCATGTTTTGTGTTGAGCTTATGAAAATTCACCAAACTATACTGTTCATTTTGGTATACTTTTCTACATGTATGTTAAGCTTCAGGTTTTTTTTATTTTGTTTATTTAATTTTTTTTAATTTTTATTGTTGGTTGTTCAAAACATTACATAGTTCTTGATATGTCATATTTCACACTTTGATTCAAGTGGGTTATGAACTCCCATTTTTACCCCGTATACAGATTGCAGAATCACATCAGTTACACATCCATTGATTTACATATTGCCATACTAGTGTCTGTTGTATTCTGCTGCCTTTCCTATACTCTACTATCCCCCCTCCCCTCCCCTCCCCTCTTCTCTCTCTACCCCCTCTACTGTCATTCATTTCTCCCCCTTGTATTATTTTTCCCTTTCCCCTCACTTCCTCTTGTATGTAATTTTGTATAACCCTGAGGGTCTCCTTCCATTTCCATGCAATTTCCCTTCTCTCTCCCTTTCCCTCCCACCTCTCATCCCTGTTTAATGTTAATCTTCTTCTCATGCTCTTCGTCCCTACTCTGTTCTTAGTTACTCTCCTTATATCAAAGAAGACATTTGGCATTTGTTTTTTAGGGATTGGCTAGCTTCACTTAGCATAATCTGCTCTAATGCCATCCATTTCCCTGTAAATTCTATGATTTTGTCATTTTTTAATGCAGAGTAATACTCCATTGTGTATAAATGCCACATTTTTTTTATCCATTCGTCTATTGAAGGGCATCTAGGTTGGTTCCACAGTCTTGCTATTGTGAATTGTGCTGCTATGAACATCGATGTAGCAGTGTCCCTGTAGCATGCTCTTTTTAGGTCTTTAGGGAATAGACCGAGAAGGGGAATAGCTGGGTCAAATGGTGGTTCCATTCCCAGCTTTCCAAGAAATCGCCATACTGCTTTCCAAATTCAAAAACGTATTGAAAACGAGTTCTTCGTAAGGCTAGGCTGTGAGAGTAACTAGACCTTTGTACAGTGGTCTAGTGCCAATGATCTGGTGTTCTCTGTAAGCAAAAAGAAGAAGGAGGAGAAGAAGAAGAAGAAATCCCACAGTCAGGGAGTTCCTCTCTCCCAATTTCTTCATAGGATGAGCTGAGCTGAGAATCAATGGGAACAACAAGCTACACAGACATGTCTCATACTTTCAGGTCACCCTGTATGTGGCTGAACTTGCCAAAGGTTCACACCTCAAGGCACAAGAGAAAGGTTTTAAAGTACTTTATAAACTGTAACCAATAACGAGGCATTTTTAAATTTTGGATACCATGGTGACCTCATTCGTTATCTTTTTTTTTTTTTTTTTAACATTGGAAAACAGCACTATGAGGGGAAACCAGCAGTAGGTATGGTAGATGAGAAGAGTGTAAGAATTCCATGCTGTGTCTAGAAATCCCATGGCTTTGCTTCCTTTCTTCATTATGGTAGATCAATGATTCCACTTTTTAATATTCATAATGTAAGCAGAAATAGCTCATTCCCAAAGCCCCTGGGTGGCAGTGGGGTATGGTAAGTGATAAAAATCAATATGATGATTTATACTAATGTGTTCAAATCCACAAATTTGTTCTTTCCTATAAAGAGTCTCTAAGTATATTTCACATGCTTTTAATTGACTAATTTTTTTTAGAAAAGGATTGCCAATTAATCAAGTTAAAACTTTGGCTTCTCAGTTAACCAAGTTGAAACTTTTGCTTCAATCAATTACATAATATCTTTTTTTCCAATATTTTCCCCCAGTTTCATTTGTACACCACAGATCTGATCACCTGATCCTTTCAGAAATATTTTTGATTAGGAAAAAAAAATCCATGTGTGGTTTTATTGTTTTGTTTATTCGTTTGTTTTGCTTTCTCTGTTAAAATTTAGTCTACCCCCTTATTGAGTTAAGGGTCAATTACATAATTAGTGAAATGGTAATTAATTTAGTTTTTACAACTATACCTAGGGGATTAACTTTAAGTGAGAAAATTCAAGTTCTAAAATCATGTTCACTTATAACTGACAAAATTATAATTTGGAGGAATGATGAACTAAACTGTTATTAAAAATCCAACTTTAATTACTATGAAATTTTATGACACTCATCTATGATTCTCTACCCCCAATAAAAAGTCCTAAGGTAGTAGGAAATCAATAACACTGAAACTGCATTAAGTTCTTTTGTTTAGTTTGAAATGAGCTTAAAGGAAGGGGCCACTGTTGTGGGAAATGAGTTGTATTCCTCTAGTAAGTAAAAGTACATTTCTGTGTCTTTTTCTGAAATTTAAAGGAAAGAAAAAAGAAGTTTGGTAAGACCATCTTCATACCAAGTTGATACTGAGGACAAGATAAATCAGGAAAACAAATGGCAGAGCATAATGAGCATTGAATTAGGAGTCCAGTAGGAGATCTAGGACCATTTTCTTCATCTTGCTGTGTCCCAGGACCAGGAGTCTGAAACCCTGCCAGGGCCTTCTTACAAGCTCTCACATCATGAGACTAGTTGCTGAGCACAGGAGTAAAAACAAAAGGATCCTTCACTCCTTGTGGCATCACTGGCCATAGTACATTTACAGCAGATTCATGTGGCCATTCGGAGCCTTAAGCATGACTCTTTTCAAATATGATTTTTTTTTCAATAGAAGCCCATGAAAGGAATCTATGAGGAGAATGAACCTATGATGTGGGAAACTGGACAAACACATCAAACAAGCTTCCATCACCTCTTAAGATACGGTCAATAGCATAAAAGTTATATGTATGCATTGCCCAGGGCAGGAAGGTCTTTGTTTCTAGACTGCATAAAAAATGCTTCTGGCCACATGCAGTGGTGCATGTCTATAATCTTAGCTAGTTGGGAGTCTGAGGCAAGAGGATCAAAAGTTTAAGGCCTGCTTGGGCAACTTAGCCAGACCCTGTCTCAAAATACAAAAACAGCTAGGGGTGTAGCTCAGTGGCAGAGTGCTTATCCAGTATATGCAAGGCCCTGGGTTCAATGCTCAACACTTCAAGACAAAAAAAATTCTCTGAGGAATAATAAAAAGGAGATGTTAGAAGTCTAACACTAGATAACAGATTTCCTGGCAACAGCCGCTGCCCCAGCAATACAACTGGATTTTGTTGTTGACAAGATTATCATAAGATTATTTTGATACTATTCTTTCCATCAAGAGGTCCTTCAACTGCCCTAATTGGTCAACTCCTTCCATTCCAACCTTGCCTACTAAACAGACCTAGCCTTTCCATTTATTAATCATCTACTAATTCAACCTCATTATGCAAAGCTTAGTTATTTACCAAATCTACCTGGGAAGTTGCCTTGTATCATCTAATTCTGTGAGCACCAAAATCCCTTCTAACACCCTCATATGGAGACATTCCTTAAAACACCTGAGAACAACAAATTGGATTTTTCCAGACTTCCCCCATCTGTTTTCCAAACACTTCCATATGGCATCTCTATCTCCCTCTCCCCAGCCTCTCCCTCCTGGCTGCCCCTCTGCAGCTCTCTCTCAGTCAATGAAGTAAATATGATGCCCACCAGGGCAGGAGGGCAAAATTTTATTTAGTTTCAGACCAAATGTATGATTACCCCCACAATAATCACATCTGTGCTCTGTTTGCATCTGTAGGAAGACACAAGCATGTGGATGCACATCATTTTGCAGGGCACGCTCACACACCCAGTGTTACAGCTAATCACCATATGCTAGACATTCAAATTCTATTTAGATAATGCAGGCAGGCCTTACAGGAAAAGAACAGACCAACAGAACGCTGCTTCCCTGGGAGTCAGGATGGAGCCACTGGGCAAGCAGACAACAAGATTTAAACCCTCTCAGGAAATGTAGACAAAACAGCTTTGGCATGGTGGGTGTTACACATGACCAACTAGAACCACACACAGATGAATCTGATGCTTTAAAAATTATACAAGGCAAACAGTGATTCCTGCCCCACAAAGTACAAAAAGGTAGAAATCAAAACCAAAAGCAGTGGTTCTCAGAGAAAGAAAATACTCTTCTATGCCCTTGCTTCCTTTGTGTAAGAGGTAATTTTTTTTCCCAGGAAGAGCAGATACTTCTGAGATGCCTGTACCCTCTTGTTCCCTTTATCTACTACTTCAGCAGTCTGAGAAATTAGCCAAGAAAATTTCATTTTTTTTCTTCTCCTCTACAAATATCATTACAAGTATTAACAAAGAGTAACCCCACCCCATCTCAGCCCTCCACCAACAAGGGCACAAAAAGCTTTTTCCTTTTACGCTGTCTGCTGCTGTCTTGACCACATATGACACATAGAAAAGAAATTTCAATCAAGGCCTCCAAAGGACTTCCTTAATTCCTTCCATATTTTTTGCTTTGGGGCATTTACCAAGACTTTTATGAGCCAAGCAGCCAATTGCATCATTTATTTGCCCCAGAGTATCATCACACTCTCCTCCAAACCATCCAAAAGCTCCTGAGTTCTGGTCAAACTCAGCACCCAACACACCTATAAGCCATAACTGGAACTACCCAAAGGTCCTTACCTTGAAACATGGGTCTCCTTTCTGCCCTCAATATAAATGTATTTGTGCATCAATGTCTTGCTGGCTAGAGTAAATGTTCCCAGGATCTGGCTGCAAGTTCCCATCTTCTGTTCTACATCTACTCTCCCTGGAATATAGGCATTTTGCAGATGTAATCCTATTGGTACTACCTACTGACAGCTACAGCATCAGAAGCTGCCTACCTTGGTTTGGCAGGCTGGTATTTCCATGCTGCTTACTCTCCCCACATGCACAAAATCTCCTCTTCTTCTACTTCCATAGACTCACCACTGCCATGACCTGGCACACTCTGGTCTGAAAGAAACCACCGCTAAATATGGGAACTGCAGACATCTTGGTTTAATATTTTTCTGAAATCTTCCATACAGTGAGGGAGGACAATGGTAGGACAATTTTAGCTGAGCACAGTGGTGGGACATTTTCCAGTGAAACACGACATTAGCATCTTCCAAGTTACTCCTTGCACTTTGCTGCTGGCACTGAACCTAGAAATTTAGAAAAATCATCTTCATTTTCCTTCTAGTACCTGAACTCAAGAGTGCTTCAGAAACAAGAGTCCTTTCCTATCACTTAGCTATTGAAGGGAGGCTTTGGAGGTGGGGATTCATGTCAGGGCACTGGTCATTCTGGTATAGGCCCACTAGTGGTGGCTTCTCATTGCTATGCACCAAGTCCTCTCCTAAACCACCCTGAAGGCCAGCCTATAGGGTACCAGCCACCCTCTTGAGTCAAGAAGTTACTTGAGCTGTGCTCTTTCTGTCTTAACTGGTCATTGGGCCATCACCCTGTCTCTGAGAGTCCTCATTTTTCTTCATTTGGAATTATCTTAACCCTGCACAAAACCAAGAAGCAAAAAGTCAGGGACCCTGGAGTATCAGTTTGAATAACATCTCATTCATCTTGCCTTTCAAGATGTGAGCTGCACTACCCAAAAAATATTGATAACATCATCATTGTCATCATCACTATCTATGGTAATCTTTCCAAATTACATTATTAAATTCCCTCCCCAGAGCAATAAAGCCTACAAACAAAACCTAACCTTTTTTTTCCTTTCTAAAAAACAACTATTGTATTAAGTAGTAAGATAGTGATCCCCTTGGGAGCTATGGATCTTTATATGGGCTGTTTGTCCCTACACTAACATCCCCAAACCTTTGTACCTTGAGTTCTTGTGCATTTTTAATAAACTAGTTCTTCTGAGTCTCCCTTCACTATACAATGGTAGTGACTTTATAAGCTGTTGTCAGGCTTTTTACCTAGGCCTGTCTTACTTGCTCCACCAATCTACACACATGTTAGAGAAGCAAATGAGTGAGGGGTGAACATGAGAGCATTGCACGGCCACCACCTTGCAAAAGCCAATGCGCCATTTGCATGGTAGCCCATGGGATTGGTGCCCCCTGGAGAGGTAGCAGTACATAGTCAGCTCCAAAATATACAATGCACAAGAACTAATAAACTCCCCTGGCAAACACATAGGCTTTGTGACAACAACTCTAATTGCTCTTCTCTATGCCCCTTTTCTTTTATCATCAATGTTATCATCAATGTTCTAGAGAGTTCCTGATCCCCCTTCCCCATGCTTATAAATTGAGACCACGAAATAAAGTCTGGGTAAATAAAATGATGCTACAGATTAGATGAGTGCTGACTCTTCAGACCTGGATTTGAATCTTAGCTTGTTCATACACTAGCTGGGCAACTTCAGACACATAACTTACTTCTTAGAGCTTTGGTTTCCTCATCTGTAAAATGGAAATAAAAGTAGCTTTTGATGGGTTAGACTGCTGTGAGAATGAAACAATACATTCTTAAGTCTTCAATTAATGTTAATACATATTAGTCATTATCCCTATAGTTCAGTGACACCTGAACTAAATTTTGCTAAGCTCATAATGGGAAGGATGACATAATTAAGTGCCCAAAGGCTCTGGAGCTGGATTGCCTGGATGAGAATCCTGGGGTCTCCTTTTCTAGTTGCATGATTTGGGGAAGTTATTTAACTTTTCAGAGACTCAAGTGGTTCTTTTGAAAAAAAAAAGGAAAATATTAATACCTAATTCTTGGTGCTGTTGTGGAATATCATGCTAACTAAGCCAATCCCAAAAAACTAAAAGCCAAATTTTTTCTCTGATATGTGTATGCTGATTCACAATGAGGGGGGCTGGGGAAGAATAGAGGTACTTTCGATTAGGTAGAGGGCACTAAGGGAGGAGAGGGGGTATGGGAGTAGGAAGGATAGTAGAATGAATCAGACATTATTAAATTATGTACATAAATGACTGCATAACCAATGTGATTCTACAACATATATAATCAGAAAAATGGGAAATGATACTCCATTTGTGTATGATATATCAAAGTGCATAAATGTATTCTACTGTCATGTACAACTAATTAGAACAAATAAAAATACTGTTCCTTAAAAAAAAGAAAAAAATAGCTTCAAAAAAGCTTCTTGGTATCATTACAGACACACACGGGGTCTAAAAGTTGGAGCATAGAGGCCAGGGTTGTGACTCAGGGTTAGAGCACTTGCCTAGCATGTGTGAGGCAGTGGGTTTGATCCCCAGCATCACATAAATATAAAAACAAATAAAATAAAGGTATTGTGTCCATCTACAACTAAAAAATATTTATTTTAAAAAAAAGTTAGAGCATACCAAGAAGAAAACTCTATGAGTAGAAGGGACATTAACACAGAGCAGGCTCTAAATAATTGCAAGCTTCCACTCATGGACTTTGGAATTGTTACGCCTAGGAGCTATAACTGGCCCAAGGTCATCTCCCCTGAAAAGTTTTCCTCAGCTTTTCTCACTGATGTCATCCTCATGTTGCCTTTCAATACATGCAGTATGCATTAAGGCTTTGGATCATTATGATGATCCTGTGTGGTCCTAGAGCATACACATTATCATATGTATCTGAATCTTGTCTACCACACAAAATACTAAATTCCTTGAAGATAGGAAATTGTCTCAATCCCTCAAAGCACTTGCAAAGTTTGAGGAAACAAATCAAGTATGCAAGAAAATACTATTAGATTGCATAAAATTGAGCCATACATTTTTAGAAATGTATTTCTAAATTTGTATTTATTATTTATATAAATACATTATATAAAAGAAACTCCAAAGTAGAACGAATTTAGTACTCAAGAAGAGGCAGAATAGCAAGGGGGGGGGGCAAGAGCACTGAATTCAGAATCATCCCTAGGTTTGAATCATTAACTCTCAACTTACTAACTTTGCCTCAGTTTTCTCATCTGTAACTGGTGATGACACAGGCAGCTACCTTATCGGGCTGTAGTGAGGATAAATATAAATTAGTACATCTACATACTGGAATGCTATTTGACAATAAAAAGGAATAAGTCTCGGAAAAACTTTATGCTCAATGAAAGAAGCCAGTCACAAAAGAATATGTATTATATTATTCCATTTACATGTGTTATCCAGCAAAGGCAAGTTCGTAGGCACAGAAAGTAGATTTGTGGTTGCCTGTGGCCGGGGTGGGATTAGGGGTTAACTGTAAATGGCACAAGAGGTGAAAAAAATGTTTTACAATCAGATTGTGATGATGGTAGCACGACTCTAAACTTACTAAAAAATCATTGCATTGTGCATTTAAAACAGTGGTATGTAAATTATGTCTTAATAAAGCTGTTTTAAAAAATGCAAAGGGCTTAGAGAGCAATGTCTAGCTCAGGATAAGCACTTTGTAAATGTTTATTAAAAATAGATAAGCATTGTGCTTGGGAAAAACCTGGGCCTAGCAGTGTCCCCTGAATGCTGAACCACTCTCATCTTTTTAACCCCTTGTTCACCCTACCACCTCCCCACAGGGATTGAAAGCTGGGATCCTCTTCCCATGAGTCCAGGTTGCTGCTAAGCCAGCCATATGTGTCTCCTTGGCTGCTACTGTTCCTCCAACTGCCAAAATTCTACACAGTCTATTAAATGCCTCTTGTTTATGTAGCTCATGGTGCCAAGCTGTATTTTAATATATTGAGCCAACTGCTCTTACACAAGATTTTTTTTTGGAGGGAGGGGATTTTGGGAGGAGGGAATGATCACACTATTCTAGGAGGGAGATTCCTTAAAACCATGACTCCCTAAACAGCTGCTGATTACTCACAGAAGCCCACACATCTTTGCCCTTGACAAATGTCATGCCACAGGGAAGCTTTAACCCTGATCAAAGTCTGGACAATAACAACCTCACTGGGTAGAAAGAAGGAAAGAGCTAGAGAGGTGGAAGAGTTAAAGAAAGAACAAGAAAATCAGATGTGAAAGAGAAAAAAAACAGTTTGAAATAGATTTCTAGAAAGGCTCTGCCACATACACAGGAATAGGGAGGGTTTAATTTGCAATAAGTCCCTGGAACATTCAAGAGTCTCAAGCATACAATTCTTGTAAACTTGTGGCTTTAACATCTTGCCCCAAACCATCGGAGAGGAGTTCTCAGATCTTCTGTGAACTCATCACTCCTTCCTGTGTTATCTCTGGGCTTTAATTATGAACTGGCCATTCATTCAGTTCCCATCAGGTCACTCTGCTCAGTTGCTCACCATTTCCCACATTGAAGCTAATGGAGTCTATCTTCCCAGCCATTTAAATGCATATGTCCAAATTTTTTGAGAAGGAAAGAAATATGACCTACCTCCTCACAGTCTCCTCAGACTTGGCAAAATAGATACCTGGAGTTATGCCCAGACCTAGTAAGAACAACCCACTTCCCCTATTCAGTGTCAATAATTTATGTATGCAATCATTCAAAGATCATTTATTGAGCACTCACACATGACAGGGCCTGGGTTCCATACCGCAGCAGTGCTTTGTAAACTTGAGCATACCTGGAAATCACCTAGAGGAATACTAAAACACAAATTCCTGTGCCCCACCCAGGAGCTCTCAATTCAGCAGGTCTGGATGGGGTCCAGATTCAGCTTCTCTAAAAAGCTCCCAGGTGATGCCAATGCTGCAGATACATGGAACAAACTTGAAGTAGCAGAGCTCTAGGGAGCTACAAAGGTGAATACATGGTGGTGCTAACCTCAAATAGCTTATAATCAATTATTAGACAGGAGGCACTTATACACACACGAATGTGTACCAAAACAAAACCCCAACACCATGTAAAACAGGATAAATCTTACAGACAACAAGTGAGAGAAATTGAGAGGAGAGGTTGAGCTGATGTGGTATCTGTAGATGAACATACAGATTGATATCTATATGCATGTATCTCCATACATGAGTTCTTCAAGGGCAAAAACTACATCATACTAATTTTTCAACTTGTAACACCATGAAGTGATAAGTTCACAGAAGGTCTGAGAACTCCTCATGCAATTCTTGGCACATAGTAGATGCATAACGGAATAGTTATTGAATAAATGAATGAACAAATATAAATGTAAACACCTGCTGATTAAATTGTATGTAACAATGTTTCGCATCTTGGTTGTACAATTCTATGCCTCATCAAATCCCAATGAGTCAAAAAGCTTTGAAAGATGCACAAAGACTGTACCATGCCTGGGATATATTTTGTGCTAGATTCCACAATTAACATGACATACGTGGAGCCTGCTTTCATAAAGCTGAAAGTCTGAGGTTTCTCTACATATGACACTCTCTATACTCTAACCTGGAGCCCGCTGGGTCCTTGTCTGAGATCTCACTCTGCCTCGAATGCCCCGATCCTCAGCTCTGAATCCTGATTTGCTGAATTGGAGTAAGTCACTTAACTTCTCTGTGTTTCTGTTTCTTCACCTCAAAAAATGGGGATAAAATTAGGATCCCTGTCAAGGGTTAGTGTGAACACTAATTGAGTTCATTTATGTCATATACTTATAACAGCATCTCATTCTAAGAAAGGGGTTGTAAACAAATATTCATTCTTCTTTTTGTTATCATTATTGTTATCACTATCTTCATCACCAAAAACTGACCCCCAGGATGAGATACATAAAAAGTATTATGCTAAGAAGTGAGATCAGGAAAACATGCCTTCTGAGCTTCATAAAGCCCAGCCAGTTCTTACAGCTTTCTTTCTCCACCCTATTTGTTTTCCCCTTCCTCCCCCAATCCACTCTCATAACAGCTTCTTGAAACATCCAACCCATTTACAAATCAAGGCCATTGCTGTGATGGCTCAAGTCCAGGCCCAAGCTGGCAGGATCAAGGAAAGACAGGCCCCTCTCATTCAGACACATACAGCCTACTTGTCACCCTTTTGGAAACCAGTGACTCAGATGTAACTCTCCTGCAAGGCAGCAGCTGGTGGGCTTTGGCAGAGCACACAAAGGGAGCACATTCTCTCGCTCAGCGACCCAGGGCACCAAGGAGAAGGTCTTAATGCAGCTCTCATTCATGCTTTAGCCTAATTAAAATGGCATTACCAATTTCAATGGCAGGTTTCTTCTGCCAGCTGCAACTGGTTCCCTTCTCTGGAGCTTTTTATTCTTGTTTTCAGTTTACTGATCCCCAACATGGAACTGAGGAGAACTGGAGTAAAAGAGAGCAGCTCATCTCTTTCCTCTCTTCCTCATCCTGTCTGAGGTCCCCTATCTGCAGACAGTTACTTGCCATCTCTGTTTGTCTAAACTGTCTCAGAAGCCTCACAACACAATGGGCACATCTTTATAAACCAATAGCCCAAACTCTCCTGGGTTCATAAATGAACTTAATTTTATATTTGAGCACAAGACCTCTCAGGAGCCAGGAGCCCACATTTTATAAAAACCAAGCCATTTTCAGGCGGCCCACCTCATAAAAGATAGTATCTGTTCTGGTATCTGGCAAGCTGAGGTAAAAGGTAACAAAATGAACCACACATCCCCTCTGAAAAATCTAAACTGTTTCCCCTTAGGAGGTGGATATTTACCTACAAATTCCTCCAGGAAATTCTGTAAAGCCTCATTTTGCTTGTCTTCACTACAAACTGAACAGTTTTTGCAGTTCATAGTTCAAATACCCTTTAGTAGAAACAAGGTAGCATTTTGGAAAGGGTTTAGCTGTCACATCAGCAAAAAAGCAGTCATTCTGAGTTGAGAATTACAAAAACACAGCAACAGGGTTTAATATTATTTGAGACAGGAAGTGAAAGGACAATGAAAGAATAAATGATACCCTGGTAAATCTGCTGCCATGACCTCTAGTCTTTTTTTTTACCCTGTGATATTTATTCTCTCATCCATTTGCTCATGTGTTTATCACATATTTATTAAATACTAAAAATCACATATGGCACACTGATTTGGGGCATGGCCCTTAAGTTCAAGCAGACATGCTCAATTTCCATTTCTACCATTTGACCAGCTGTGTCCTTGGGCAAGTCATTTAGCTTCTCTAAGTCCCAGTTGCTTAAGTGTAATTGAGTATGATTGTGGGAGCTAAGTGCCACCTTGAACTAAGCCACTGGCAAACTTTTCCCACACAGGGATGAGCTATGAAATATGTAGTGGTAATAATAATGATGGTGGTGGTGGTGCTGGTGGTGGTGGTGAGGAGGAGGAGGAGGAGGAGGAGGAGGAGGAGGAGGAGGAGGAGGAGGAGAAAGAGAAGAAGAAAGAAGAGGAGCTGTAAGATACTGGCAGGTAGTCAGTGGTAGTTATTTGGCCAGCCATTAGTCTTGTGAAAATTCAAGATTCCCAGTCTTTCTTGGATAAGAAGCTAAATTTAAACCTTCCAAATCCTTGGGACTACAGCTCACATTTGCTGAAGAAGCCAACCCTTGACCACAGTGGTAGATAAGGGAATCAAAAAGAGGATTCCATTTTTCTTTTCACCGTTATCTATGCTCCTCTCCCCTCTGGGACCCACTGGGATAGTTGAATTGGACCCATGAAAAGAAGGAAATCTACCCATATCCTTCAAACTTGGAGCTCAATCTAGTAAATGTAGAAATCAATAGAGATCTGTTCTAATTGAATATAAAATGACATCCTTTCATTGCAATTTGACAAATAACCACTAGAGATATTCCAGGCATGGAAACAAACTTCAGTCCCTCAGATCCTTCTTTTCAATGAACAACCAAAAGAAAGACAATAAGATGAAATTGCCATGAAGCTCTTGTGATGGAGCCCACAGGTACCTTAGTAGATTCTCTTGTCTTCTCACAAAAGTTTGTTCTTCACCATACCATTTGAAGCTCACAAGAATTTTAAATAGGCAACTTACTATTGAGTTACAGATAACTCATCTATAACTTACAGATGAGGAAACTGAAGTGGACAGAGGCAGAATGGATCCCACAAGATCACACAGTTATCACCAAAAAAAATAAAAGTTTGAATATCATTCTCCTTACTCCAAACATCTGTTCTTTTTACCCAGCAGCTTTCCAGCCAACATTCAGCCGCTGAATTGAGTTTACAAACTCCCCACCAATGGAATAAGTAGATGAATCCCCTGTAACCAAAATAGGGGAGGAGTCAGTTTTCCCAAGTACAGGTACCAGAAGAGCCTCGGAGCTAGCATACAAGAATGCCCACCTGAGATTGGCAGTAACTATATACAGATACTGATAAGCTGGTGTCCATGAGTAATTCTCAACTTATTCCAGTCCATATCTTCTGTGGCCCCTTCTGCCTTCAGTTTCTTCCTTCATCCCATCTACCCAGCAGCTTCCCTTACTTCAGTCTCCAATAGGGAAGGACTGGCTAACTCAGCCTAAATGAGCTCCAATGATATCAAATTGCCTATAAATCAACAGGGCTCCAGAGACTCAGACTTGGACTCCTACACAAAATGTGCCCACTCTACTTCCTTTTAAGCCAGGAAAGGGAGGCATCAACCTAAGGTCTCATATCATTCCATAATACAAAACATGTGGGGCTGACTAATGCCAGACAAGAAGATATGCACTTTATGGCATACATTCATAAACATACCAAGGGGTGCATGCATCAGGGTGGCTTTAATTAAAGGCCTCCTGCCACCATCTTCTTTAAATTACTGTTCTACTCCTTGCATAGCTTTGTCCTTTGACTATAAATCACCTGAAATGCCCTCCCCAGGACAACTGTTCAATTTCAGCTCCACATTTTCCCTTTTTCAGATTAACATGTAGTAGTAGAAACTCCAATGAATTTGAATGTAAAGCATTCTCCATGATGAGTAGTGTATCAGAGGATTATTTCCTTGGAGGGTTCCTAACATCTGATGAGCTGTGGTCCCTTTAGAAATCTGATGAAGCCTATGGATCCCTTCTTTAAATGTATGAAATAAAATATAAAGGATTATAAAACAAATCAACTGTGTCAAAATAAAATCATCCAAATACAGCAAATTTGTCATAGAGTAATAAGTGTCTGCATTTGTCAATACATTAAATAACAAGATCTAAGAGTGAGTCTTATAGCACCATGCTTTTAAAATTTTTTTATTTGTTCTGATAAGTTATACATGACAGCAGATTGCTCTTCAATTCATTGTGCACATATGGAGCACAATTTTTCACTTCTCTGGTTGTACACGAAGTAGAGTCACACCATTTGCTCACTCATACATGTACCTAGGGTAATAACGTCTGTCTCATTCCACCATCTTTCCTACCCCCATGCTCCCTCCCTTCTCCTCCTGCCCCTTTGCTCAATCCAAAGTTCCCCCACTCATCCCAAGCCCACCTCATTATGGATTACCATTCACTTATCATAGAAAACATTCAGCCTTTGGTCTTTTGAGATTGGCTTACTTTGCTTAGCATGATATTTGTTATATATGACAGAATAATTCATTACAATTCATATTACACATAGAGAACAATTTTTCATGTCTATGGTTTTATACAAAGTATATTCACACCACTCATGTCTTCATACATGTACGTAGGGTAATGATGTCCATCTCATTCCACCATCTTTCCTACTCCCATGCCCCCTCCCTTCCCCTCCCACCCCTTTGTCCTATCTAGAGTTCGTCTAATTCTTCCATGCTCCTCCTCTAGACCCCACTATGAATCAGCCTCCTTATATCGGAGAAAACATTTGGCATTTGGTTTTGGGGGATTGGCTAACTTCACTTAGCATTATATTCTCAAACTCCATCCATTTACATGCAAATGCCATGATTTTATTCTCTTTTATTGCTGAGTAATATTCCATTGTGTATATATACCACAGTTTCTTTATCCATTCATCTACTGAAGGATATCTAGGTTGGTTCCACAGTCTAGCTATTGTGAATTGTGCTGCAATAAATATTGATGTGGCTATGTCCCTGTAGTATGCTGTTTTTAGGTCCTTTGGGTATAGACCAATGAGTGGGATAGCTGGGTCAAAAGGTAGTTCCATTACCAGTTTTCCAAAGAATCTCCATACTGCTTTCTATATTGGCTGCACCATTTTTGCAGTCCCACCAGCAATGTATGAGTGTGCCTTCTTCCCCACATCCTCGCCAACTCTTATTGTTGTTTGTATTCTTAATAGCTGCCATTCTGACTGGAGTGAGATAAAATCTTAGAGCAGTTTTGATTTCTATTTCTCTAATTGCTAGAGATGTAGAATGTTTTTTTTTTCATATATTTGTTGATTGATTATATATCACCTTCTGAGAAGTGTCTGTTCAATTCCTTGGCCCATTTTTTAAAATTTTTTAGACACTGATGGACTTTTATTTTACTCATATATTTATATGTGGTGCTGAGAATTGAACCCAGTGCCTCACATATGCTAGGCAAGTGCTCTATCCCTGAGCCACAATTCCTTGGCCCATTTATTGATTGGTTTATTTGTTATTTTGGTGTTTAGCTTTTTGAGTTCTTTACACACCCTAGAGATTAGTGCTTTATCTGATGTGAAAGTGGTAAAAACTTGCTCCCAAGCTGTAGGCTCTCTATTTACCTCACTAATTGTTTCTTTTGCTGAAAAGAAGCTTTTTAGTTTGAATCCATCCCATTTATTAATTCTTGATTTTAATTCTTGCACTATAGGAGTCTTATTATGGAAGTAGGGGCCTAATCCAATATAATGGAGATTTGGACCTACTTTTTCTTCTCTTAAATACAGGGTCTCTGGTTTAATTCCTAGGTCCTTGATCCACTTTGAGTTGAGTTTTGTGCATGGTGAGAGATAGGGGTTTAATTTCATTTTGTTGCATATGAATTTCCAGTTTTCCCAGCACCATTTATTGAAAAGGCTATCTTTTCTCCAATGTATGTTTTTTGGCACCTTTGTCTAATATAAGATAACTGTAATTATGTGGATTAGTCTCTGTGTTCTCTATTCTGTACCATTGGTTTACCAACTGGTCTATTTCGGTGCCAATACCATGCTGGTTTTGTTACTATTGCACTGTAGAATAGTTTAAGGTCTGATATTCTGATGCCACCTGCTTCACTCTTTTTGCTAAGAATTTCTTTAGCTATTCTGGGTCTCTTATTTTTCCAGATGAATTTTATGACTGCTTTTTCTATTTCTATGAGGAATGTCATTGGGATTTTGAAAGGAATTGCATTAAATCTATACAATAGCACCATGATTTTAATGAGCAAATTTTGAGATCTCAAAGGACCCATAACATTATACAGAAATGTTTGTGACTTCTACTAGTAACTAAGTCATAGAAACAGCTAACAGTAGTATAAGTTGTATTTTAATTTATAATGGAAGTAAATGTTAAATTTCAAATCAAGGTCAGTGAAACTAAGATGTAATTTTGTCCTTGAGCTAGGCTGGTGGATTACAGCTTAGGATTTATCCTTATCCCAGGAAGAGTCTACATGGATGGACTGCTGAAAAGGAACCGAGTAAGCCATCAATACCAACGGGAGTATATGCTAACAAAGAACTATTGTTGGGAAGGGAAAAGAGACAATTCCAAATATTGAAATAGCACTCTGAGCCCCTAACAATGAGAGAAAAATGATGATCTAGGGCATGGTATTATAAGCATGATGAAACAAGGGGGGGTGTGCGGAGTAAGAAATTCAGGGATATACTCTGAGACAATTAAAGAGACAGGATGTGGGCTTTTCCAACTTGTTCACTTGCTGTCCTTTATTTTCTAGATATTAAAATAACTTTCTAGATCAGTGATCTGGTCTGCCATAACACATCTCTGGATAAAGTATCCAACCTACCATAGCCTAGGAAAGATGTGTGCAAGAAGATGACTTTGGCAGCCACTCTTTTGTACCATATGGTCCTGTCTCTTCTCATGCCATAGTTGACTGTATCTAGGGTTAGCATCAGACTCAAAAGCAGCCTAAGGCCAGGTGCCATGGCCCATGCCTGTAATCCCAGTGGTTCAGGAGTCCGAGGCAGGAATAACACGAGTTCAAAGCCAGCCTCAGTAAAAGGTGAGTCACTAAGAAACTCAGCGAGACATTGTCTCTACATAAAATACAAAAGAGGGCTAGGGATGTAGCTCAGTGGTTGAGTGCCCCTGAGTTCAATCCCTAGTACCAAAAAAAAGTAGCCTAAGGATTGGCTTACAGGCAGCCAATAGTGTGATCTGATGATGACAGTAATAATAATAATGATGATAGCAATGACAATAATAATAATATAAACCTCCTGGCACGCCTCAACTTCTTATCTTTAAATCCTCCTCTTCCTGTTATAGCTCTACTTCTTGACCTCACAAAGCTTCTACTTACTGTGAATCCTTCAATTCCTATGTGGAAAAAGCCCCCACTTCTTGTTCCCACAATCTTTTCACTCTTATCCCTAAAAACCCTCCACTTACTGTCACTTCATGTCCCCATAATGTCTCCACTTCCTGTTACCACAAACCCTCTACTTCCTGTCCTTCCTATCAAGACTTTGTTCCCTATCCCTACAAAACTTCCCTTTCCTATTAAGCCCCATTTCCTGTTCCCATAAAAATTTCACTTCTTGAAATGTCTCTACTTCCTGTCCACACAGCCTGCAATCCTGGCAGGCCACCATTTCCTGTCCCCTTAAAGCATCCACTGCCTATCTAGTCTCTATTTCCTGTCTCCATAAAACCTCCACTTCCTGTCAAATTTCCAATTCCTGTTTCTATAAAGCTTCCATCATCCTGCTATGTCTCTACTTCCTGTCCTCATGAAGCTTCTGCTCCCTATCAATCTCTCACTTTCTGTTCCCATAAAGCCTTCACTTTCAGGAAAACCACTACTTCCTGATCCATGAATCCTCACTTCCTGTTGAGTCTTCATTAAGCCTTTACTTCCTGTGTCTGTAAGGCCTTCATTTTCCTGTTATATCTCTACTTCTTGTTCTCATAAAGTCTCTGCTTCCTGTCAAGTCCCCAGTTCCTGTTGTGTTTTTTTTTTTAATATTTATTTTGTAGTTTTCGGTGGACACAACATCTTTGTTTGTATGTGGTGCTGAGGATCGAACCCGGGCCGCACGCATGCCAGGCGAGCGTGATACCGCTTGAGCCACATCCCCGGCCCATGTTGTGTTTCCACTTATCTCCCCAAAGCCTTACTTCCTATCTCTGTAAACCCTCTATTTCCTGCCACATCCCTACTTCCTGTCCCACAAAGCCTCCATGTTCCTGTTGTTTCTATTTCCTGTTCTCAGATAACCTCTGCTTCCTGTCAAGTCCCTACTTCCTGCATCCATAAAGCCCCCACTTCTTGTCTCCACAAGCCTCCCCTTCCTGTTAAGTGTCTACTTCCTTTCTCAAAAAGCCTCCATTTCCTGCCCCCACAAACACTTCCTGTTGAATCTCCATTTTCTATCCCGATAAAGCTTCTACTCCTGAAGCTGGATGGGGTAGCACACACCTGTAATCCCAGGGATTTGGCTCCTGAGGAAGGGAGATTAACCTGCAACTAAAAGTTTGTATTTCCTTCCCCTCCTCTGAGAAGCCTTCATATATCCTCTGAGATGAGTGAAGTGCCTCAACAACGTGCCCCCAAGAACCTGTCACCTACTTCTATCAACACATTAACTATATTTATTGTAATCACCAGTTTACATAGGTCTACCTCAAGTTAGACCATAACTTTCTGGAGAAGGACTTTGTAGGGACCCAGCTGGTCTCCCTAGGATTCCCTGGGCTTGTCACAGTAAATGTCCCATAGTATATACTTCGTAAATATTTGTTAAATCAATCAAGGAATGAAATTTCTATAGGAAGCCAGGAGGACATAAAATAGCAATTTAATGATGCAAGCTTAACGATCTAGTCATAGCTATTAAGAGGAAAATAATGGAACAGGTACCAAACCTCAAAGGAGAACATCAGAATTAAAGTCTTCCATACAACAAGTTTTATAAGCTCTTCAGTTCATTTACTGTGACCCACTGTGGGTCCCATTACCTTCTCATAAGAATTTAAATACTATGTGAGTGTAAATCAGGCAGAACTATCTCAAACACAACAAAGAATAGGATGCATACTATATGAGAGATCAATTGAGGGAAATTGCTATTAAACTAGAGTCAGATGACCTGTAACCAAATCCTGGTCCTACCATTTATTAGTAATTGTAGCTCTAACAAGTTGCTAAACTAAGCCTCAATTTTCCTATCTGTAAAATGGGGCTAATGTTATTAACCTTGTAGAAGAGTTATGAGGATTATATGCAACATTATAGGAAAGGACTTGGTGCTATAGTTGGTAACATGACAGGCATTCATTAAAGGTCTGAATTTTTCCTATCACATATAAAAATACTTTAATTGTACATGGTCAACAAGGTAGTAGTGGTGGAGGACAGGAATTTGGTCTATGGAAATTCAGGGGATCACCTCACTGGGAAATCATGTTTATTAAGATAATAAATAAGAGCTCAGATTCTGGAACCACACTTGATTCAAAGGCTAGCTTTGCTACTTACTAGCTTTGTTACCTTGGCCAACTAACTTCATCTCTCTGTGTCACATAATTTCTTTATTCATACAGGGCAATAGCAGTATTAGCTTCCAGAGTTTGGTGAAGATTAAATGGGCAAATGCATACAAAATGCTCAGAATGGCATCAAACACGGGTAAGCTGTCAAGAAATGTAAACTGATATGATTATAGCTTGGTGGGGATAGTAACAGAGTAGCAAGGAAGTGGGAAGTATAAGACCGGAAAGGGACTAGAGATTTGTTACTATTTTTTCAATGCTATCCAAGCTGATTAGGGAATTCTATTGTCCTTCCTTACAGATCAACAAAAGTGAGAATCCTGATGCATAGTGTCCCAGCATGAGATGGACCTTGCATGATGGCAGACCCTGAAGTTTGTGATCTAAAGGCAGTCCAAGGAGCTATGGTTCCAATTAGGAAAGCAAAGCTGGCCTGAATACCATTCCCTACAGCTTGGAAGGAAAAGTCATTTTCAACAAACCAGACCATGTCTCCCATTTTCTATCTTTGTTTCTGTTCAAACATTTGTAAATTGTTCTGAAGTTGAGAGCGGTAGCAACAGCAATGACTTTAAAAGGCAGAGCCAGGATCTCATAAAGGCAAACCAAACACATAAATGCTAAAGGGAATTAATTAAAAGCTAAAATACAAATCACAAAAATGAAGAAGAAATTAAAAGCAATAAAATTAATATCTTCCAAATGCAAGCAATTATGTCTTCTTGGAAATAACCTCTGATTCTTACAGACTAAAATCTACTACTAAACCCCTGACTTGTTTTCCTTTTCAATCTGACATCTATTTAAATCTGCTACATCTCTTCTTCTGTCTTGGCATCCCTGAGCCAGCTTCTACAAATATTGGCATGGGTCAACTTAGATGCCTCCATTTTTATTTACTTTTTAAGTGAGCTATAATTTACATACAGTAAAGTATGTAAATATTAAGTGTACAGCTCAATAATACCTCTACAAATATCTATATACTGGTTAACACAATTCAGGCCAAAATATGGAATACTTTCAGTGCTGCAGAAGACTCCCTCAGGCCACTCCCAAGATAATCACTCTGACCTTTATCTCTATAGATGAACTTTGCCTGTTTTTAACTTCATATAGCTGATATGCCTCCTTTCTCTTTCCTGAATCTTCAGGTGCATTTTAGAGCATATTACAGCAGATACACAGGGAAAGAAAGGAAGAATAGGAAATGATGGACAGGAATTTTCTCATTTATATATCCTAATACCAAAAACAAACACCAGAAAGGATGTCCTAGAGAGAATGATAGGTCCCCAAACACACCAACATGCCACACTCAGGTCCTCTGACCCTAAATCATGAACACTACTTACATAGGTTTCCAAGTATCCAAAATCTACTTCTAGTACTGCTCTATAGAACATCAGACAATGAGCTGCATCATATCAAGAGTCAACCCTGGGCTGGGGCTGTGGCTCAGTGGTAGAGTGCTTGCCTAACATGCATGAGGCACTGGGTTCGATCCTCAGCACCACATAAAAATAAATAAAATAAAGGTATTGTGTCCATCTACAACTAAATTTTTGTTTTTTAAAGAGTCAACCTTATCTGGAACAGGATGAGGTGGTCTTGCTTCTCATAGGGATATTCCTTTCAGTTGAGGGTAAAGTCACTTCCTAGCTATTTGACCTCAGATAAGCATTCTGATCTCTCTGTGCCTCAGTTTCCCATTTGAAAAATGGGGACAGCAACAGTATCTACTTGGTTAGATATTATAAAGATTAAATGCTTAGAACGGTGCCCAAAACACAGTACTTTATAAAGATTATTATCTAGACAATATCCCTAATGCCACCAGAGCCATCTGGACGATACATAATAGACCAACAAACACATGCTCACAGATGTACACAAATGTGCACAGATCTACATATATCATTGAATATGTGTGCGCGCATATATTACATGCACATATATAATACATGCATGTGCACACACACGTAACTTTCAGCTCCCCTCTTTTCAGAATATAAATGAAAAAAATCTCTTCTAACCTTCCTAGAAAGCTCCTGCTAATTAAAAACTAGAGGCAAGAGATCAAAGTAAAGGAAGTGTAAAACAGGTAGAGGAGCCTCATTCATAACGAACATATCTGCCATGAGGAGGTGTGGGAAATGCAACTGTCTCATTCCCTGAGTGTATGCTGGGTTCACTCATTCTGAGATTACACTATATGAGCTAGAATTCACAAAATGGCTACAAAATACTAGTGAAAGACTTAACTCATGAGTCCCAAATCAGATTGGGTATTAATGAAAGAAGAAAGGGAGTTGGGTTATTCTCATTCTCGTGAGAGAAAACAGTAAGTATATAATCAAGTCATCCAGAAATCATCTCAGAAACTGTCCACTTCTAGAATTCCATGACATCTATGAAATGTCCCAGAACTCCAAGCCTGGAGAGAAATAGAGAAGTGGCATCAGACAGTTTCAAGGAATCCTTGCCTCTGAAAAAAATATATGTAACAACTCTAAAGGCTTTTATTTTTCCTAGACAACAATCAAAGTGTTCAGAGATGCTTTAGTCACAGGTAAGAAATTTTCCTACTTAAATAGTTTGTAGCATAATCACAAATATCCTCTAACATAATTCTCTTCAGTATCTCATCCAGGAGGTTACCATGAGATAAAAATATACTGCTGTACTGCACCAGAGGGTTAGAAGGAAGCAACTAAAAATCCAATCTTAAAGATCAGCTCAACAACAGGGAGAGGCTGTAGGATGGAACAGTGGTAAACTTAAAAGACCTCTGAAAGGCCTTTCTAAAGAAAAATAGTTACACGTCTTTAGGGCACACATAAGCAAGGATCTCAAAGAATTTCAGATCTAGATGTTTCTTGTTTTATGATTGATGAAAGGACCATAAAATTTTTCTCCCTCTCTCCCTCCCTGCCCCATTCTTTCTTTCTCTGTGTGCATATGGCCAAAGTCCAAATTTTATTGTTGGTTCAAAATCTTGCTAATACTGTATCTATTGTTTCTCAAAGTGCTAGCCAACAAATTTTGATATGAGCCAAAATTACTTGGACTTCAGCCATAGCATGTGTACAGAGATGATGAAATTTTATTTCCTTTTCCTGATCATTAACGAACTCATTGGTTCAAAGCATTTTAAGTTCTCTAATAGCATCACCAATAATAACTACAATGTCCATCTGTCTCTCTGGCCCTTAGTTAGACAGTTGCATAAGAACTAGGAATCTGATTACCACTTAATCCCTTTTAGGAAGGAGGGAAGGAAGGAAGGAAGGAAGGAAAGGAGGGAGGGAGGGAGGGAAAGGAAACAAATGAGATGAAATTAGTTAATGCCCACAGGTATTGCTACAAAATTGAATTATTTCATAAAATTAAAAAGATAGGTTTTCAGAATTAGAATATTGTGGGCTGGGGTTGTAACTCAGTGGTTGAGCGCTTGCCTCTCATGCATGAAGCACTGTTTGATCCTCAGCACCACAAAAAAATAAATAAATAAAATATCATGTCCATCTACAACTAAAAAAAAAAAAAAAAAA
>NW_026000249.1:7098765-7106527 GCF_001458135.2 Marmota marmota marmota | reverse complement strand
AAAAAAAAAAAAAAAAGAATTAGAATATTGTGACCCCAACGCCTGGCAGATACAGTTTGATTTTTTTGGCTGACAGAAAAAATAACCTCAACCTGAAGGTGAATCAATATATATATTTAAAAAACACCCCTTAGCTCCTGACTTACTGAAGATAAGCAGAGATCAAGCAGTGGTCAACTAAGACTGAGCTTCATTTCAGAAATGCATAGAGACCTTTCCAAGTTGACACTATATCCCCTCAGCTTCTTGCTACCTAACAGACACAAATTGGCACCTACAAGCTTGAGGCAAATACATGATTAAGACAAAAATTAAAGCCTGGTTGCCTCCGGAACAGTTGGCAATGTTGCTGATTACATTTCTGTGACAATGAAAGATGTTTGAGGCAGCTTATGAATCCCATGCAAAGGAATGAAGATTAAAATATGAACCCTAAATACAAAGAAGAATCTATATAATATTTGAAGGGGTAAAAAGAATATTTTGTGACACAGAAATACATTATTGCTTCTAATCAATGAAAACACCAATTTACAAAGCAATATGTAGACTATAAGCCCATTTATTGAATCGTGTACAGCAAAAACTAACATATATATATACACCAAAGTATTAAGAATAATTTTCTCTGGATGACAGATTTAGAGATAATGATGATGATGATGATGATTTTGTTAATTTGTTGTTGTAGAACCAGGGCCTTTCTCATGCTAGTTAAGAGATCTGCCACTGAGCTATGTCCCCAAACTTATATTTTGTTGATCTTTATTTGAAAATTTAAAGTTCATTTAACTGATCTTATGCTTCTCTATTAAGAAAAAAGTTTAAACAAGCTACAAAATTTAGTCTACTCAAGTCCTAACACTGCAAAGAGTCCAAGATCAATGTTTGTTCAAAATCTGTTTCTACAACAATCTGCAACTACATACAACACCATAGATGAATTTTGAAAACATAATACAGAGTAAAAGAAGCCAGACACAAAAGAGTAAAACCTGAGCAATTAACCTAGAATACAGACACAGTACTGATATTATAGGTTAGAGCTCTTGTTGTCCTGGGGATAAATGGATACTAATAGCATTATTTTGCCTTTTATATAATTTCCAATGTTTCTAGTTGTGCTTAGCAGGAAAGAGCTGGGAGAAATGAATCTCTCCCACCTCATGTGGGATCCCTAGTTTAGGAGTTCTGTTTCAAAACACCTTACGTACCCTGTTATAAAAGATAATCTGATGGCCAAATGAAATGTTTGGTGTGCTCTCAGGGCTCTGATCTACACTGGACCAGCCAATAATGTACAAGCCAAAATTTCGTAGATACAATGTAAGTGTGGGTCCCTGAAAGGAATCATTCCAAATTCATTCTTCCTCACTTTTTGTCCCCCAGCTGTTGGTAGTACAAAAATATAAGTATAAAATGGAGATTTAAAAACATGAATAAATGATGCTCTTGCTATTGCCCTATGTACATATATAATTATGCAACTGGTGTGATTCTACAACATGTACAACCAGAAGAATGAGAAATTATACTCCATTTATGTATGATGTGTCAAAATGCATTCTACTGCCAGGTGCAGTGGTGCATGCCTGTAATCCCAGTGCCTTGGGAGGCTGAAGCAGGAAGATCACAAGTTGATAGTCAGCCTCAGCAATGGCGAGGCACTAAGCAACTCAGTAAGACCTTGTCTCTAAATAAAATACAAAACATGGCTGGAGATGTGGCTCAGTGGTCGAGTGCCCCTGAGTTCATACCCTGGTACCAAAAAATTAAAATTAAAATTAAAAAATGCATTCTATTGTCATGTATAACTAATTAGACTAAAAATAAATTTCATTATTATGGCAATAAAACAGAGGGGGGGAGAGGGGGGAAGGGAGAGAGAGAGAGAGAGAGAGAGAGAGAGAGAGAGAGAGAAAACAAGAAAATTCCAAATGAAAATAATTCCCAAACACTTCTCAGGACTACTTCCAAATACTCTTATATTTGGGGACAAAGAAACTGTTCAGGAGGTAGGAAAATGGGAAGTCAAGAAGGACAGAAATAAATATGGGGAAGTTTGATGAAGAGGGTCCACTGGATGGTTCCCAGTGTTTCCTCCCTGCATCCTGCTAATCACCTGTAAAACAAGCCTTGTAATTTTCACTAAAAATTAAGGAAATTGAGGCACAGACAGAGTAGGTTTTCCTACACCTTGGCTACACATTAGAATTGCCTGGAGAACTTTTAAAAATCTTGATGTGATGCATAGACACATGTTATACCAATCCCTTCTTATACCAATCCCTTCTGAATCTGTAGGAGTGGGAGGCAGGCACCAGGATTTTTAAAAACCTTCCATCTTGTGGGCTGGGAGTATACCTCAGTGATAGAGCATGTTCTTAGCATAAACAAGATCCTGGGTTCAATTCTCAGTACCAAACAAACCAAAATGAAACAATTATTCAGCTATATTCAATGTGCAGCTAAGGTCAAGAGCAAATGGTTTAGACCATTTTAAATGGTTTCAATTTAATGTGCATAAATTATACATTAAAATTATATTCTGATTTCATAGGGCTAGAGTAGGGCCCAAGAATGTGGTGCTGGTACTCCTAGCCCTTGACCCATTCTTGGACTAGAGAGGGGATAGATCACTGCCTGTCTGGGGCTGCAAGGAATTTACTAAGTATGCATTTTGATAAGGGGCATGGACATTCCAAAATAAATTTTTTTCCCATGCCCCTTATGCCCACTTACACACAATGAGATTCTTAAGCCATACTCCCTTCATACTAAAGTAGGTGTGCAGGGCCTCTTTTTGTCCTCATCCGCTTTAGAGAGAGGCTAATAGAAGTGCAAGACACCAGGTTTCTGGAGCATCACGTCAAAGCCAGCCAGCTCCCCCAGCCCCACCCTCATTAGCCACAAGGAAGCTGATTTCACTGAGGAAGTAATGGCTCCCTGCAGTTTGGTGGTTTTCAAGGGCCTTCTATATGCTCCCTTATTTGACAAGATATTAGGCACCAGGCATGCCAGTGTGTGCGTATTAATGAGACCCACATGCAACTGCTTAAGAGTAAACACTCACTTAATCCCATGTAGCTGAACAGTCTAACAAATGAATTAGCTGGTGGTATCCACTTAGGATATATGATCCAATTTATATTATTATTTCTTTCTAAGGGCTGAACTGATTTTGACACATATAAAAATGTGGTTTCAATCACCCACAGTTGCACCATTTGAATGAGGGAGAAGTAAAGGCATTTTTTAAGGAGCCCAGACATGAGACAAGGAAATAAGGTGGAACGAAGGAAATTTGTGTTGGGCTGGAATGAGGAGGAGGGGACCTTAAGGGCGTTGCTACTGCCATCAGGGAGCCCAGAAGACTTTCATCTCTGCTTCTGGGTTCACTCAGTGGTTGGCCACCAGTCAAACATGCAGGCACAGCTTTGACACAGAACTCAAGAATCCCTCACCACCTCCTTTCTCAGATTGCCTTCATGTCCATCAACAGTTCAGGGGCCCCAGAATCATTAATGAACACTTGAGTTGTGGGAGGAAGACAGAGCTCTGGAAGGTCCAGGGTGGCCATCCTAATGCAAAACAAAGAATAAGAGTTTTATACACTCAAAGAACCTCCACCCATATTAGCCTCAGATAAATAATGCCAAGAGAAAGAAATGGTGAAAGGTCATACATGGCTAGGAAATTTATGAATCTTTATCAAATAATTCTCAGAATAACCTCGTCTTTTTTCATTCCATTATCACATCCACCCTATGACATGGATAATGATTTTCCCCTTTTTATACACGAGGAAACTGAGGCACAAAGGTCAAAGTGACCCAGCTGGGGAGTGTGTTGATTCCAGGCAGGATAATGGCAGAAACCAAGTACTTCATGAATCTTATGATCTGTTGGTCTATGCATTCCCTTGGGCGTTGCTGGCTTGGCCTGAGTATCTGTGGTATATCTGAGTCATAATGGTTTAGCCCTTAGAACAGCCACCCAACTGCTGAGATTGGAATTGTACTCATGTCCTTTAAAAACTAAATCCCACAGCTGTCCACCTGAAAGGGCACACTATGTTACAAGAGCTTGGCTGTTTCTCTCTATATGAGTGCAGAGAACACAGAAATAACTACTCTCAGTTTTTATGTGCTTGGTACTAGGCTAGTGATTCTATGTATCTTATCTTGATTTTTATAGAAAAAATAACAGGTACTGTGAAGTTATAGTCAGCTATCCTGCTTTTGAATGAAGAGTGTTTGGGTCTAAATGATCTTTCTCCCACTCCAACACCTATACTATAATGACACTAAATAATGACCTGAATTGTCTGCAGCAAATTTCCTAGGAAGAGAATGAAATACTCGTTTATTTTCTGAACATGAATGTTCCTCTCCAGTCAAACTATGTTCCATGTGGATTCTCAAACAGGCTATGGCAATGACTGAAAAAATTATTATTTTTTTTATTCTGTTTCCTTTTCACCTTAGACTTGTTTCCCAGATTCCTCTGCAGTTAAGCATAGCTGTGTAATGAAGTTCAGGCCAATGGGAAGTGGACAGAAATGATGGATTTCTCCCTTAGACCTGAGCTATAAAAATCTTCTACACAATCCTGCATACTCTTTCCCCTCACCTACTGGCTAGATTCAGAGGACCCAATGGAGGACTCTACCATCCTAGGGAGTAATAAAGCTACAATATAGAAAGAGCCTGTGCTCCCAAATGACCGTATGGAGAACACTCCCCTATTAACCCTCAATGGACTGTAACATGAAAGGATTAAAGCTGTGTTATACTATGGAGACTTAATGTTTGTTTGTTGACAGTTAACCTACTCTAACTAATACACAGATAGCATGCATTTCCTTTTTCTGACACTTCTAAAAATAGTACTTATTGTTTAAGTCAGTGGTTTTTCAAGTTTGGGCCCTAAAACAGCAGCAATAGGAGCTTGTTAGTAATGCAAATTCTCAGGCCTCACTCCAGACCTACTGAATCAAAAACCTGAGGGAAGAAGAGGGGAGTCCAGTAATCTGTGTATTTGTGTTTTAACAAGTCCTCCAGGTGATTGTTTTAAACAGTGCTGGACATTGAACCCAAGGTCCTGTGCATGCTAGATAGGTGCTCTGTCATCTCCTGGTGATTCTGATGCATGTATAAGTTTGACAGCTGCTGGCTTCAGTGAGTTGAAATCCACTGATGAAATATACAATCCTTTCTTCAAGCCTTACTTAGCCCCTTCTGGGATCTCTGTGCCATCTTTTCTTTTTTCAGTGCTAGGGATGGAACCAGGACTTCCAGCATGCTAGGCAAGTGTTGTACCACTGAGCCCCAACTACCCGCTATCTACTCATTCTGGTACTTAACTACACATGGTCACTGTCACTGTGACCAAGCTGCTTCCCCTGTACTGCTTGTTTTAAATCACCCATGGGGCAGAGACCATCTCCTATACCTACTGGTAAATTCTGTAATAAAGGAAGAAAGGACACAGGAAGGAAGGGAGCATATTCATGATACAGGATGGGGCAAGATAGCTAAGTCACTGACCACCTTCATTCATTAGGTGGAAAATGTCAAGTACCAACAAGGCTAGGTAACTACTCAGGCTATAATTCAATAAACTTTCCTGCCTTCTCAGTGTCTCAGTTTCTTCATGTATAAAGTTGAGATGATAATGGTACCTAACTCATTGGGACATGATAAGGATTTAAAGAGATCTTTGTTTAAATGCTAAGAATCCCTAGCATGTAGAAAGTACTTCAAAAAGATTAGGAATTGTATCCCATTTGATAACTGACCTGGGGAAGTTGCCTTACTTTCTGAGCCCCAGTTTCCTAGTCTATAAAACAAGGTATGTAAGAATGAGTCACGATGATGATTAGTAGGTGCTGAGCACAGGGACCAGAATAGAGGAGGAGCCAGGTTAAGGGCTCAGGGTCTCACTTCTCTCCAAGGCCTGCCGTCTTTAAACAAGTCTTCCTTGTGCCAGATAGAGTGGGACAAAATATACATTTCCAGGAAAAATAGGGTGCAAGTCAGACATCAAACAGTTCACAGCTGGAAGGGGAATCACTGAATCTTAGCTTTCCTGGTGGAGTCTCAGGACCAGAATAGGAACTGACCCAGCTCCACAAAGAGAGGACCTAAGGAAGATAGCTACTTGAGTTCTCTAAACCCCTTCTTCTTTTCTAAATAAATAACAATGATAGCCCCATTGACTCTGATCCAGAGAAATCATTGTCCAACTTTGAGAAATGGCTCATAGCAGCTAGAGAGCAAAGGTTAGACATAGCTCTCAGACTGGTTATTAATGGATTCCAAAAAGGAAAGGAGTTGCTTATTTATAACCTCCTTCCAACTTGCCCCTTCCTGAACTGAGGTGAGAGAAGATAAGGTATTTCCTTCCAAATGTGTTTTTTTCTTTTTAAGATTAAAAGCAAATTTGCAAAGTCAAGAAAAACACTGTTTACTTGGGGTTAAGAGGCATGCAAGAGTAGTGAAGAGGGTGGAGATTTTAAGTTTTCCCTTTTCTTACCCAATGCCCAGCTTCCATCTGTTTTTGAGTTCTATTTTTTCCTTGGACTTTCCTATGTAGCATCTCATAAAAGTGTGAACTTGGAAGAGTAATTTGACCATCCCTCACAAAGTCAATGATACCCATGACCTTCAACAAGGTGATTCCCTAGGTACATCTCCCACCTCAGAGCTTTCACATTTATTCACCATGACACACACAGTAAGAGTAGTTACTATTTCTAATAGATTCTTCCTAACTCTGCTCACTAGCTTGCTGAAGCAAAGCTAATAAGTCTGACACCGTAACTTGCCTAGTCCTGGTGAAAAGCAGACAACAGCCAGTCTCAAGCAAGGCCTGTTTGGTCTTTCTCTGCTTATGAAATCAGAGGAAGAAGCAGGATTTTAAAAACCCCATTCTTGTTCTTGCCCTGGCCTTTCTCAAATCACCAAAAGCAGGTGAGGAGATAATTAGGCCCCATGGGAGGATTCTTGTTGCTAGGGAAGCCCCACCAGGCTGAGAGCTCTGGAGGGAAATGATCTCTCCCTACACAGAGAAGAAATGCCACTTGGGAGGGGCTCTCCTCAGCCAAGCACCTTCTCTCTCTGCCTTGCCCCTCCATTTCACATGGGATCCACTTAGCAATTGTTCTTCTGAAAGGCCTTCAGTCTCTCACACACCCTGGGTGGGCACCCTCCTCCCTTTGGCCTCTCTTTGAACCTGCCATTCCAATAACACTTGACCCTGGCTGCACAATAGAATCACCTGGGAAGTATCTTTTAAAAACAGGATAAAACTCATGCCTTGGCCTACTTGGTTGCCTTCACCCCATCTAAGATTCTAAGTTAACTGGCCAAATTTTCCCCAGGTTTCTCCAAAGTAGTCAATGCCAAATGCCACTGAGCTAGTCCCTCTGCCTGGCACATACTTTCCCACTGCCCTGCCTTTTTTCACTGGCCAACTCTTCATAAGCCTCCCACTGGGTCTCAGAATAAATGTCACTTCTTTCTAGAAGCTTCTATGAATGCCCCAGACTGACCTAGGTTTCTTGTTACAAGTACCATAGCACCTCTACTTGCCTCCACACAGTTCTCATAATATACACAATTTGCTCATTTAATTCCTTATCTTCTGACAGATGCTAATTCCAAAAGGACAGGAGCTGTTTCTAGTACTGCTTGCCACCATGGCTCCAATGCCCAACCTAACTTAGGGTAGATGCATAATAAAAAAAAAAAAAAAAAAA
>NW_026000249.1:7091311-7098746 GCF_001458135.2 Marmota marmota marmota | reverse complement strand
AAAAAAAAAAAAAAAAAACACCTTGAGTGAATGATTGCCCTTGGCATAGTGTGGGGTCCTTCCCCAGGACTTACTGGCAGTAGCTTTTAAAGCAAGTCCTTTCTAAACCACAGTAAAATATCCTGTTCTTTCATTATGGCAACTGAGAAGGTTTCAAGTTTGGTTTATTGTGGCAGAGATTAACTAGGGTTTTTTTGTTGTTGTTTAGTTTTGTTTTGTTTTTAACTCAGGTTGCAGGTAATTTTTTTCCACTTTTCTTTGGCCTTCTACTTTTTTACTTTTTTATTTAAATTTTTTTTTCTAATTAGTTATACATGACAGCAGAATGTATTTCATTTCACTGTACACTAATGGAGCACAACTTTTCATTTATCTGGTTGTACACTATGCAGTCACACCATTTGTGCAAACATACTTGTACCTAGGGTAGTGATATCCATCTCATTCCACCATCTTTCCAACCACAAGCCCCCTCCCTTTCCCCCTCCTCTTTGCCCAATCAAAAATTCCTCCATTCTTCCCATGCCCCCTCCCCCATTATGGATCAGCATCCACTTATCAGAGAGAACATTTGGCCTTTGTTTTGGGGGGATTGGCTTACTTCACTTAGCATAATATTCTCCAACTCCATGCATTTCCTGAAAATACCATAATTTTATTCAAGTTGTAGATGGATACAATATTTATTTTTATGTAGTGCTGAGGATCCAACCCAGTGCCTCACACATGTAAGGGAAGTACTCTACCACTGAGCTAAAACCCCAGCCTCAATTTTATTCTCTTTTAATGCTGAGTAATATTCCATTGTGTATATGTACCACAGTTTCTTTATCCATTCATCTATTGAAGGGCATCTAGGTTGGTTGCACAGTTTAGCTATTGTGAATTATGCTGCTATAAACATTGATGTGGCTGTGTCACTATAGTATGCTGATTTTAAGTTCTTTCAGTATAAACCAAGGAGTGGGATACCTGGGTTGAATGACGGTTCCATTCCAAGTTTTCTAAAGAATCTCCATACTGCTTTCCAGATTGGTTGCACCAATTTTCAGTTCCACCAGCAATGTTTGAGTGTATCTTTTCCCCCACATCCTCACCAACACTTATTGTTGCTTGTATTCTTGATAACTGCCATTCTGACTGGAGTGAAATGAAATCTTAGAGTAGTTTTGATTTATACTTCTCTAATTGCTAGTGATGTTGAACATTTTTTTCATATATTTGTTGATCAATCATATATCTTCTTCTGAAAAGTGTCTTTTCAGTTCCTTAGTCCATTTATTGATTGGGCTATTTGATTTTTGGTGTTAAGTTTTTTGAGTTCTTTATGCTTCCTGGAAATTAGCCAGGCCTTAAAATATACCACGGAGCTATAATAACCAAAGTGACATGGTATTGGCACCAAAATAGACATGTACACCAATGATACAGAATAGAAGACACAGAGACAAACCCACATAAATACAGTTATCTCAAAACATACATTTGAGAAAAGATAGCCTATTCAACAAATGGTGCTGGGAAAACAAGAAGTCCATATGCAGCAAAATGAAATTAAATCACTACCTCTCACCATGCACAAAACTCAACTCAAAGTGGATCAAGGACCTAGGGATTAAACCAGAGACCCTGTATCTAAGAGAAGAATAAATAGGTCCCAATTTTCATCATGTTGGATTAGGTCCTGACTTCCTTAACCAGACTCCTAAAATGCAAGAAATAAAATCAAGAATCAATAAATAGGATTGATTCAAACTAAAAAAGCTTCTTCTCAGCAAAGGAAATGATCAATAATGTGAAGACAGAGCTCAGCGAGTGGGAGAACACCTTTACTACATGCACATCAGATAGAGATTGACTAGTTTTTCACCAAATTATTTGCCTTTCTTCTGGGCACACTGATAGACCACATTCCCCAGCTTCCCTATGGCTAGGTATAGCCATGAAGTGAGGCTGGACAATGGAATGTTGTTGAAAGTGATCAATATCTGTTTCAAACCTGTCCCATGAAAATTGGATTCACATTCCACTGCACTCAACTTGCTCTCATTCTTGGACTGTTGGCTAGATTCAGAGATGTAATGGAGGACTCTGATGCCCTGAGGGAGGGTGGAGCCACAAAATGGACAAATGAATGGAGTCCAAGTCCTCAAATGACCACACATAGCATAGCACCCTCCTCCACTACTACCAATTCACATTGGACTGTGGTACAAGAAATAAAATTTATATAATCAAGCCATTGAGGTTTGGGGGTGTTACAGAATAAACTTACCATGGAAATATATTTTAAAAAATAATTGATCCAATTTACCAAAATTTCAGTATACATGTAATCCATAATTCAGAGGTGAAAAAAAAATCACCCTGACTCACTCCATAGTTCTGTTTTGAGTCACATGGTTTCTTCCCCAGAATATATGTGAATGGTTTAGTATATTCATTTCTCTACTTCCCAGATCAGACAAGTGTTACCTACATAAGGTGGGGAGATCTCTTCAGGAGCTCGTTGGCATCAATCTCCCTCTGACTTATCACCTTTACTTTGGGCATCCAGGAAGTAGTCTGACCCACATGTGGACTAACCCTGGCCCTTATATGTTGGACCACTACACAAGTGACTTCTTGTTCTCCATAGCCAGCCATGACTGCCAAGAGGCAGGATTCAGTTCCCCACAGTCACAAAATTCCCAACCATGAACCAAATATGCACAGTAACAGTAACTAAATTCCAAGTCCAGAACCCTATTAAAATGATCCATTACTTTTCAGACAGAACCAAAGGGGTTTTGTGTGTTTTAATTTTTTTAAAAAAACAAAAACTACATTTGAAGTAGTTCAAAGCAGAATAAAACCCATGTATTTTCTGAAATTGTCAAACTCCAATAAAACTTTAACACAAACCTATTCTTTGAACTGAACTCACATATTTATTTATTATGAAGCTCTGGCTTCCACTGTCACCAACTTCTTCAACTTTTACATTTATCACTTCCTTTGGGAAAAAAATAAAGAAAGCAACATGACGTTAAATTGTTGGAGGGATCTTGTCTTTGCATGAATGTGTCTCTGTGCTTGCATTCAGTTAAAAAAAAACAGCAATTTGATGGTTTAAGACCAAAGTTTCTAAAAGGGATTGATTATTTACCAAATATGTATTTCTCTCCAAGCAAGGCCCCACAGAAAATGCAAAACAATTGATCCAGGTGCTATTTTCCAAGGGCTGACCATCAGAATAAGAGAGTTATGTTTAAAGCACAATTAGCTCCAATAAAGGTCAAATATAGGAAACTCCATAAAATAGAAACAAAGTGATATAAAAGCTTAGAGGAACAATGGATTGCTCCTAAATGAGAAAATGCATTCATTCACTTAATTGTTCAATGAATATTTATTAAGCATCTATTATATGCCAGATACTATGCTTGGTATTGGGTACTCAGTAGTGAGCAAGAGAGATACTCAGGCACAGCTTCACAGAAGAGGTGGTATCTGAGCTGGGCCAGTAGCCATGAGTAGATGGAACATAGACTAAAATATCAACCACAGCTTATAAAGCTAAGCACTCACTGAGCACCTTTGTAGTGCATCACATATGTCAACCAATTTAACCCTCCCAACAGCCACATGAAATAGGTACTATTCTTATTCCCATCTTACAGAGAAGAAATCTGGGTTCAAAAGTTTAAGATACTTGTCTAGGGTCACACCCAGCCAGAATGGGTAATCTAACTCTGTGGGCCTCACCCTTATTCACTACACACTAAATCATGAATGGTCTTGAATTCCAGGGAAAGGAATTTGAAACCCAGTCTTTGCCACAATGTGAACCACTATTGCATGCAAGATGAAAATACAAAAATGAAACATTTTTAGTTGCCAGTGGCATGAATCAAGGGAGATATTCTATCCCAAGTTCAGGTTGGTTTAACAAAACAGGAGAAAATTATTCTATGTGCCCTAGAACATAAGCGATGAAGGTCTAATTTGGCACTCCTTGTATCACAGAAATTCCTGCCAGGGAATCACTTATCAGTGCAATTGCACTATAAGACCCTTTGGTCATTTTGTAGTTAAAGCTCCTGGGAAGGGATTCCATATGGACAGTAAAGATTTTCTCAGTCTAATCTAATGTTCAATTGAGGATTCTATTTTAAAGGTAATTTTCCATCAATGTGTCATGCTCCTCCTCCCCATCATTACACATACACACACACACACACACACACACACAAGTGCATATACACACACTCCTCCCATTATTCATGGGACAGATGAATCACTGGATTCTAGCAAACATCTTACTAAACTGTTGAATTTAGGGAAGAGTGTGGCCCTCCAATCATAGCCAGACACAGGCAAATAACAGACTATAAAACAAAGGACCCAATTAAAGGGGGCTGGCAACCAGAATGCTATAACTTGGGCCATTGTTTGGGGGAAAAAAGAAAACCTACAAGAGGCAGTTCCAGATGAGACAGCAGTTAACCGAGCTGAACAGCTGGTTTGTGTTCCCCACAGATACAGCGAGGCACTCTAGGGGGTTATGTTTCACAAGCATCCCTTGAAAGAGGGGGTAAAGATAAAAGAAATCCTAATTCTGGTCAAGGTCACAGACCCAGGAGAACCACTGGTCTCTTAGAAATGAGGCCACAAGGGCTGAAGAAGACAAACTTGTTATATTCATTAAAATAGTATTGCCAGGCTAAGCAACTGCTGAGATCCACTGATGTCAATTCTCATAAGAACTTCTGCCTCCTGCCTTTCTTACCTTCAGCCTCACAGAACAATAACAAGTAAAAAATGCATAACCTGTTAGTCCAAAGGTTAAACATGGAATTACATATGGCTCAGCAATTCCAATCCTATGTATATACCCAAAAGAAATGAAAATAGATTCACACAACAACTTGCGCACAAATGTTCATAGCAACATTATTCATAATAGCCAAAAAAATGAAAACAGTTCAAATGTCTATCAGGACATAAATGGATACAAGTGGTCTATCCATATAATGGAATATTATTCAACCATAAAAGGGGTAAAGTACTGATACATGCTACAACATGGATGAACCATAAAAATATGCTAAGAGAAATGAGCCAGACACAAAAGGTCACATATTTTGTGGTTCTATTTATATAAAATGTCTAAAATAATCAAATCTACAGGGATAAAAAGTAGATCAGTAGTTGCCAGGGACTTCAGAGAAAGGAAGGAATGGGAAGTGATTGCTAATGGATATGAGGTTTCTTTTGCGGATGAAAATTTTTCTAAAATTAATCATACTGATGGCTCTACAATTCTGAGTACACTAAAAACTGCTGAACTATATGCTTTAAATGGATGATCTGTATCTCAGTCAAGCTGTTATTTTGAAATGTTTTAAACATAAATTCTTTATGTAATAAATGTTTGATGCACAGTAAACAAGAAAGGAGAAAGAGAGGAAAAGGCAATGTATATAATCTAAATCTAATAATAGGAACACATCAGGTAATTTCAAAATAAAGAAAATGGCCCTGTAATCTCCAAATGTCAATGTCATAAAGGGTAATATCAGTGTCATGAAAGGCTTTTTGTATTTTTCTTGTAACTTTACTGGAAGTTTGAGACAATATCAAAATTTAAAATTACCAACTGAGAGAGAGAGAGATAAGAGGAGAGGAGCTAAGAGAAGAACAAGAGGAGGAGAGGAGAAGAGAGGAGAGGAGGAGGAGGAGGAGGAGGAAGAGAAAAGAGGGAAGAGAGGAGAGATATATGTGGTAGTGAGAGCAAAGGTCTCTAGATATTCAATGATGGCCAAACCTGCATCCTCTTTTATGGCCCTGAGCTTTTTTCATGAGTTCTCCAGCCTTCAGCCAAGTTAAGCAAAGAGGGAGGAGGATGGGAGAAGGAACATGTGCTTCAGGTCAAGCTCCAACAATAGGTATGGAGGGACAGGATTGAATCCAAGAGTCCCCACAAACACTCAAACTACCTCAACTACAAAGATAGAAGGACCATTGTACAAATTACTGAACTAAAAAGCAACTGAGCAATAATCTGACCTCAGGGTGAGAATTGATGATTTACCATGGACCTCAGCTCTAGGAGAAGAAGAGAATCTCTGCATCATTCTTTTCTAATGCAAGAATTCCAGGTTTGTCCTCCAGTGCTGGGATGTCCACAGATTCTAATGGCTTTGCTTTTCTCCACCATCAAGAATTTGCTTATTTCTTTCCTCTTAAACATTACAATTGTCAGGATACAGGCTTAATGGGCAATAAAATACCCCATGCTTGTGCATTTCAGACAAAAAAAAAGGATGAAATTATAAGACTGGCTTAAAAACCAATAAGTTCCCCTGCTCCAGTTTTCTGAAGGTCTTACTGGATTTTGATTCTCAGCAAGGGTGCTCAGATGCCTTGAAATTGCCTGCAGAAACACTTGATGTTACTGTGGACCAAATCAAAGGGAATTAAACATTAAAGCACTTGGATAACACTGCAGGTCTGCAATGGTTTGATGTATAAGGTACACACACACACACACACACACATACACACCAATACACACAAGTAAATGCTACTTTTCTTTAACAGACTTCATTATCCTTTCTTTAGAAACTTCCTCCCAAACAATGAGGTTGATCTCCGAGGATAACATTGGGAGTTCTTGCCACTCTTTCTTTCAGAATCTTATGAAATCTCTGTAGAATTCCATAAAACTTATGCATCTTAGTTAGTAACTGTAGCTGTTCTCCTGTATCTGCAATGGTCACCTCTATATCTCCAATATCTGTTATGGTACCTGATGCACAGTAGGTGTTAAATAAATATTTTATAAATTCAATTGAAGCTGGAATTCAAGAGTAGATGAGGGAATAGACTGAAGCTTTGATTATGGTTAACAGGGGCTTAATATCCTTTGTTTAAATACATATACACACACACACATGAATTCAAAGGGCAGAAGGACAGAAAAGCTTGAATCCAGAAAGTTCCAAAACAATATTAACTCTCTGACTTCACATTGTTAAACTGGGGCTCATCTACCACTGGGGTTCCCAAAGACTTCGTAGCAATATGTGAGCATATGGATAGCTTTAAGTGATTAAATTTCTAGGTCTTCAGCTTCACATGCGCCTCCCAAAGCTGACCTGCCAGCTCTGAGGTCTGCTTCTCCATACTCCTTTTTCACACCCCTCCATGTTTAGTAAAGTAAGAGATATCAGCAGCCTATCATCAATTTTACCAAGGTGCTTTATCCCAACAAGTAAAAATCTCCTGGATCCCAAACAAAGTGATCATTTGAAACAATATCAGTTTATAGGGAGCTTCCCAAGAAAAAAAATCAAATAACACTTTAAGAAATAGTGTGTTGTATTTTATTCAGGTAACAAATCACAATTTTGTGTGTGTGTGTGTGTGTGTGTGTGTGTGTATATATATA
>NW_026000249.1:7082906-7091286 GCF_001458135.2 Marmota marmota marmota | reverse complement strand
ATATATATATATATATATATATATATATATATACCAGCTACCTACCCATCTTAGAAGTCAAAAGGGAGAAGATTAGCCAGGCACACATATTAACTTATTCACTTAAATTAACAAAGTCAGTTCTTTGTACTGAGTAAAAATAAGTCTGGTTTACCTGATGGCTTGACAATTAAAAAAAAAATGGCTTCTTCAGTCAGGTCATATAACCTGACCTAATAATTTTTTCATGAATTGAAAGGGTTTAGTGAAGATATACTCAAAGCACATTATATACATCAGTGCTTCTCAGTATTCATAAATCACCAGGGGACCTTATTAAAATACTGATTCTGATTTAGTGGGGATGGGGAGGGATCCTAGATTCTGCATTTCTAACAAGCTCCCAGAGGATGCTGATGTTGTTGGTTCATGTATCATACTTTGATTAGTGAGACATACAATGTGCTGGAAAATATACTTTTGCAATGAATTAAGCTTATGATGTGAAAATTTTAGATATCAAATGTAAAAGGTACAAGGAGGTGCCTAATTGAAAAAAAATTTAGGAAGTATTCCAACAAGAAAGCTGATGGACCTCTGATTTGGGCCTCTGATGACAGACCAAACCTAAGAGGTTTACACCCCATTTTTATTGTCTTTGCAGGGCAGAACTGTACTTTTGCTCTGAAACTGAATCCCAGGAGAGTTTGCTTGTTTTCCAGTCCTTCACATAGATTGTGACCTTGGTGGTAAATTCAGTGGCTCAAATCTTCAGTTGTAGTCATTGAATGTAGTTGGCTGGTAGGGGTGAGTAACCAATCCTGCACACAGTCAGCAAAACACTCAGGTTCTTGATTCAAGAGTAAATGGCCTCATAAATAAAATTATAACGACAGTTGGCATGAGTTGGCACATGTCAATGTGCACATTTGGGCAGTGAGGGTCCACGGACATGTATTATCTGCAGCTGCTGAAATATGGGGACTATATCTTGGTAAGACCCTAAGCAAAATCACAAATTTGCTCAGTTCTGTGGTCAGTTACACTCCCTATCAGCACCCGTTTTCCTTCCAGGCACCTCATAAATATGGATTTTTTTTCCTCTTCTACATTTCATTAAAGTCTACCTTTAATCCCCAACACAAACACACATCATTCCTCTTTTTTTCTGTTAATTTATTTGGAGGATTAAGATTTATCAATAGCTAAGGAGATGTCAAGCTATGTTGGTTAACAGGAATGAAGACAGGTCAAAAGATGGATCTTCTTACAGAAGAAGAGGTATGACACTCTCAGAACAACCCCTACTCTATTACAGATTTGCTAAGTAAGGAGTAAGTGATAACACAAATCCTTGCTTGATGCTGAAAGGAGAAACAGTTCTTCCCTTTCAGATCCTGGACAGTTCTAATTACTTGATGTCAGACAACACAGGCAAAAATCAGGGATATCAAAGAAAACAGAAAAGTTCTGTTTTAGTGACCCTTTCAAACTTTCTACAAGCAGAAATTTCTATAAATCATCCAGGCAAATATTATTTTAACTTTAAGTATAGTTTTTCCTTTAAGTTATCTATGGGAAGCACCATTGGGGGTATGCCTTTTGGGTATATATACCTTACTATAGCACCATTCCTCTTTTAAAGAATTTTTTTCATGATACTGGGAATTGATCCCAGGCACATGTTACCATTGAGCTACACCCCCAACCCTTTTTATTTATTTCTTTTTTAAATTTTGAAACAGAGGGGCTGGGGTTGTGGCTCAGGGGTAGAGCGCTCACCTCACACATGCGGGGCCCTGGGTTTGATTCTCAGCACCACATAAAAATAAATAAATAAAATAAAGGTATTGTGTCCAACTACAACTAAAAAAATATTCAATTTTTTTTCTGAAACAGAAACTTGCCAAGTTGGTGAGCCTGGCCTCCAACTTGTGGTCTTCCTGCCTCAACCTTCTGAGCAGCTGGGATTACAGGCATATACCATCATTCCCAGGCTCTTCTAAAGAATTTTTAAGAGAAAAGTTTATTTAAACATGTATCTTCAAATCTTTTGAACTAGAAAAAACTTATCTGAGTTAATTTCCACTTCAGAAAAATAGAAAATACACAAGCTCTGTCAGCAGGTTAGCCAAGCCAATCATGCCAAATAATCTAGGGTTATATACAGCAGCTTAATTTCAAAGCTGGAACTTCTTTAAGGCCAATAAGTAGTCTCTTTTCTGATCAAAAGAAAGTTAATAATTCTAGATCCTCAGTCCATCACTGTGATAGATCCCTTGAAAAACATGCACATGCATGCAGCCATCCCTGGAAAGCAATCAAGATGAGTACTGGCTGCTGCCTTTTAAGTGTGTTGACATCTCCAGATAAAAAAACTAATTACTTATGCTTGTCACTTGGAGGTGCCCCCCTCCTTCATGCCATAACTAGAAGTCCAAAGAGAGGCAGAATTACTGGGAGTCCAAGATTCAGAAAGAAAATAAGGGAACTGAGCTGGTCACTGTAAATTATGTGCATGTGCACTTTGAAGGATCCCAAGTTTTTGAAACACATGATATTTCCCTGCAGCCAGGCACTCATCAAACTGCAGAAGTGTCAGAGCAAAAAGGAAACTTAGCAATTACCTAATGACTCAAATTACTTTTATTATAGTGAAGAGGAAGCTGAGGTCTAGAAAGGTAAAATAACTTGTCATACAGCTTAGCAGTGAAAAGAGAAGAATAATACCCTGGTGATCTTCTGCCACACAGCCCACTTCTCTCTCAGGCTGAGTCCAGGAGATGAGAGGAGAGGAGAAGTCTGCCTTTGACAACAGGTACACATAATAAAACCACAGCAAAAGGGGGACCTCTTCCCTTTAAGCTAAACAGCCTCCATAAGTGAGCCTGAGGGGACATTAGAGATGAGGATAATGTCCTGTGTGAGCTGGCACATGTTTATCAAGCAGCTCAGATGGCTGGGACATTATTTGCAGCATTTGTCAATTTTTGTGATGTAAAAATATGTCATCATGGCAGATTTCAAGTGACCAACTTGATGTCTCCAACAGTAATTGGAGAGAGAAATATACTATCAGCTCTCATGATCTGGTACAAGCTGGCTCCAGCATATCACTGGAATTTTTGAGAAATTTAAATCACTTGAATTGAAGGATGATATGACTTTCTGTCTCACAAAGAAAAACTATCCAAGTTTGTGAGGAAAATTCTAATGGCACACATTTTCATTCACAGAATCCTAAAGTCTCCAGTTTCCATGTCCATGTGACCCAGTGAGAATCAAAGCTTGGTGTTATAGTTTGGATGTTAGATGTGAGATGTTCCCCAAGAGCTCATGTATGAGACAATGCAAGAAGGTTTTGTGGAGAAATGATTGGTTTGTGAGAGCCTTAACACAATCAGTGAATGAATCCCCTGATGGGATTAACTGAGTGGTAACTGAAGGCAGGTGTGGTGTGGCTGTAGGAGGTGGATCATTGAGGGTATGCCTTTGGGGTATAGATTTTGTATCTGATGAGTGGAGTCTTTCTCTCTGCTCTCTGATCATCATGTGAACTGCTTCCCTCCACCACACTCTTCCGCCATGATGTTCTCCCTCACTTTGAGCCCTGAGGAATGGAGCCTGCTGTCTATGGACCAAGACCTCTGAAACTGTGAGTGCTCAAATACACTTTTCCTCTTCTACAATTGTTTTGGTCAGGTCTTTTAGCCCCAGCAGTGGAAAATCTGACTAAAACACTTGGAGAAGTAACTTGGTCTATGGTCCATCATGTTTGACTCTTGGGGTAAGTGATCCCAGACAGGAGCATTGAGAAGTGGAATCTATTCTCTATTTCAATCCTTTGGGCAACCAAGCATTCCTTTCCCAGCAGCAATAGGATCCAAATTCCTCTTCAATTTTTTTTTTTTTTTGGCTGAGAAGAGCTATAAAACTGGGGGCAGCAACTCATCAGGGAAGGTTCTTTGATTGTACTTTCTTTTTGCCAAACATTGATTTGCTAATGGAGGAAAAAATTGGTGCATAAACAAAGGGGCATGATGATATCGGAGGGTCTGGAGTAATTTCTCTACATCGTTCTGACAGCTAACAAATGGAACTAGCTCTTAGGGAGCATGTTTAAGGAACAGCTGGAATATGTATGGTACATTTTTCTGTGAATCTGACAGGTTGAGCTCCATCACGGTTGAGCTCCACTCACCCGACATTCATCACAATGAACTCTGCCATTCCTCGGAAGGTTGCCAAAGAGGCCTTTGAAGAGAAGGGAATCCAGGGACCTATGCTTCAGAAATGGAGACGAATGAATACCAGACAGATCATAAGCTGACCCAATTTGAAGAGAAAGACCTACAAATGCTATTCTCTCAGCTCTCTCCCTGGTTTCCTGACCCTATGATCAGCTCTGCCAAAATGACATAAATACGGCTCTTTCCAAAGGATCACTTGGAGGGAATTCCTGCCACATCACCTATTGGTATTTAACCTCCCCCTGGCTCTGCACATACTTGATTAAGTCAACAGATGTAAGTTTCTATAAGATATAGAATACACAAGATACTTATATAAGGATTCACTCCAAGCATCACTGAAATGGAAAATTCCCCTAGGATCCTTAAAGTAACCTGACTTACCCAATTGGCTTGTCCTCAGCCTTTCAGGGGTACAACCATTCTCTAAAGCAAGGAGATTTTCAAAGTCAATGACCAGAGAAATGTAAAAAAAAAATACATTTTTTAGTATTGCAAGCAGATCAACAATTGAGTAAACCTGGTACTATTATTTTTCTTCCTTTGGACCCAAAGACATTATTACAAACAATGACATGCCTAGAAAAGAACCTGAGAAGACTGCAAGATTATCTAAAGCAAGTGGTAGACATTGTTCTTAACATTGCTCTGCATCCAGCCCCTTTACTGCAAGCTCTATCCTGACAGTCAAACCTTAGGGAAGGACAGGATGAACTGACAAGATGCAATCAACATGACAAATCAATCCATCCTCATGATGTGGGGACACACACAGAATCCCTATTCTAAGTCTGGACTGAGAAGCAAAAATTCATCTCATAATCAGAAGGCATGTCATTAGAAATTGTTTACCTCTTTGGAAGAGTGGGTAAGGGAGTGCAGAGCACTTGCCTCTCAGCTTTCTTCTCCCTTGCAACTTTCTCACTTTTCATAATTCAAAAATGACCTCCATTGGGAGAAACCTTTCTTTTTCAGATTTCCAACCCAAGACCATTTGGCTTGACCATTCCTAACCCAGCTTCCTCTCTCCACTCCCAAGTAGATTAAGCTAACCTTGAACAACTACCAAAACTTGATTAAAACATTGGAAGTTATGAGCTTCAGAAGCCCTGCCAACTGATAAGCAAAATTAGTACCAAGGTACAAAATGAGGCGGCACTGTCTTTGTTCTATACTAATCAGTGCTTCATCCTTCCTACCATGCCAGCATTTTGCTCCATGAAACACACGTAAAAGTCAAGAGAAACAACTGCTGACAAGAGACTGAGGAAAATAAAAGCACTTCCAGCAGGCACCCACTGCCTTTCCTTAATACTACTTAGCACTTCCACAAGCCTTTTCATCTTCAAAGCACTTGAGGAACATTAGCTAATTAATCCTCCCAACAGCCCTGCAAGGTGAGGAAGGATTATCTCCATTTTACAGATGGAGAAATGGAATATTTTGAACACAAGCATAAAACCCAGTGACAGATAGAACTGCCAGAAACTGGGCTGGGATCTTTCCCGGCATCTTTGATGCCCACTCAAGGCTGCCAAGGTATCTCATCCACAACCTGAGAACTGCCAAAAGATCCTAACCAGGTAGCCAAGCAGACAGAAGGCCAGAGGCAAGACAGACAGGGCTCTCATGCTAACCCTTCCAAGTCTATAATTAATTCATGATTTCACTGGACTGTCTGGTTAGGGGAGGTCCTTTTTGAAGCTTAGATTTCTTCTCAAGTCTTCTTTTGAGCAGTCATCTTCTGATTATGGTATACCTCTCTCCATAGCTCCACTCTGGTCCATACTTGAAACCAGTGCTGAAAGACACTGTGTGCAATGATGAGAATCCACTTTAAATCCTTCCTGGAATTGAGGCAGGTTCTAAGCAACTAAATGAAAAGCCATTGGTACTGTGCTTTTATTATTCAAGCTTTCTCATATTTTGGGACAGGACATTCTCTAAGCAAACCCTAGCTGCAACTGCCAGCTGGAGTTCTGATCAAAACCTCATAATTAAATGCAATATAGGAATTTTATATGTACCCCAGGCCTATTACTCAAGGCATAGTTCCAAACTGTGGTGGTCTTAGAAGTTCTTGAATTTTCAAAAGACCTAAAAAAATCACTTGAAGATGCAGACTGTTAGCACATTCTTCAGAATTGTGGCACATTTTTTTGAGATGGGATCTTGTTATGCTTCTCCAGCTGGCCTTGAGCTCCTGGGTTCAAGTGATCCTCCTGTCTCACCCTCCCAAGTAGCTGGGACTACAGGTGTGCACCACTGTACAGGGCGAAAATTGCCACTTTTAAATTTTAAGTTTGACCCATTTGTCCTGCCAATAGCTATCATTAAAGCTTTCTAATTTCTACCTTTGTGCTTTTTTCATACTATTATCAACCCTTAGAAGTCAAATCTGTTTGCTTTGTGTCCTCATCACTCCAAAGTGTCCTGTAGGTTCTTATTATTAGAGGCCCACAGAAAGTCTCCAAAAAAAGATTGTAAACTAAAATGTAGAGGTAGTTACAGTAGGTTTAGGGCAGTGACTCTGGTGATTTTCCTTAACCCTCTATCCAACCCAGGGAATATCTGGCAATGTCTAAAGACATTTTTGGTTGTCACACTGGGGAAAGGGTCTAAGTGTGTTACTATTTCCTAGTGAGTAGAGGCCAGGGATGCACAGCAAACAATGAACCAGCCCCTGTCGAGTACTAAGAGTAAAAAACTACATTACAAAAGAACCATTGAGATGAGGCACCTACTAAGCATATAATAAGTAGGCTTTCAATTTTAAAAACTTATAGATTAACGGGTTGAACCATTCACTGCCTTTATCACTACGACCAATCCGTATTGCCAAAATAAGAGGTCAGACAAATCTAAGTAAGCAATTCCACATTCTTAGAATGTAAACAGAGTTTTGATAGTTTTGTCACCCAAGACTGAATAAAAGCATAGGGTTTATTTACTTTAGATAAATTGTGAGGTATTTGATGGCAGAGGCTATACCTTATATTTCTTTTACCCCCACTAATGTTTGCAACATAGTAAATGTAAAACAAATGGTAACCAATTGATGAACATGGACCTCAATTACATCATGATGGAAAGAGGCAAACCACCAAACATAAATGGAAAGAAATAGAACTTTTTAACTAAATCCCATTATGATTTAAAATAACATACCAGGGAAGTGGTCAAAAATCAGTCATCATAGAAAATACAATACTGCAATTTCAAAAGCTCAATAACATAGATGTCATATGTGGAATCTTAAAAAAGTTGATCTCAGAGAAGTTGAGAGTAGAATGTTGGTTACCAAAGGCCAGGGAAAATGGGGTGGGAGGCTAGGGAAATGTTGATCTGTGGGTACTAAGTGACAGTTAAATAGGAACAAGAAGCTCTGTGGTACTATAGCACAGTATGGTGACTATGGATAACAAATATGTACTGTATATTTCAAAAAGCTTAAAGATTTTAAAAGTGTTCACCACAAAGAAATGACAAATGTTTGATGATATTTGTTTAACTTCATTTAAACATTATGTCATATACACATGTATTGAACATTATGTGGTACCACATTAATATGTATAACTTTCATGTTTCATGTAACAGGTAAAGAAACAACATGGACAAGTCTCATAGGCATAATATCGATTTAAAAAAGAATTGGACATAAAAGATATATAATGTATGATTCAATTTATATGAAGTTTGAAAACAGGCAAAAGAAATTTATGATGACAGGTTCTAATACTAGTTACTACTGTAGACAGCAGGGAATGAGCATTTACTGAAAAGGAGTATGAGGGAACTTTCTGGAGCACTGTAAATGTTCTACATTTAGACCTAACTGGTGGTTACATGGATCTGTACATACATAAAAATTAATCAATCCATACATTTAAGATTTGTTTACAATGTATGTCAGTTATATTTCATTTTTCAACAAGAAAAACAATAATTAAAAATACACAGTACAAAAAAGAAAAAAAAAGCAGCCATAGTATGAAAGTTTAAAATTATGATTTTTCAATATGTCGGGTTATGTTAACACTGCTATTTCTTTCTTTTTTGTAAGACAAAAAAGGAGAGTTTTATTAGAAAATTAAAAAGTAGAAATAGGGATTGCCTTAGACCTCAGAGGTGGGGAGAGGGAGGGAGGG
>NW_026000249.1:6993163-7082882 GCF_001458135.2 Marmota marmota marmota | reverse complement strand
AGAGAGAAAGAAAGAGACAGACACCAATACTGCCCTTTCAAGTGGTAAATATTCACAGCTTTTATCCAAATTTTATCTTCAACAGTTGTCTTCTTTCTTAATTAAAATGCAAATGTAGACTTGATTGCTAGAAAACAATGACTCAGCCAGAAAAAAAAAAATCCTAACTTATTTCCCATTCAAACAATGAAATTAAATCCAGGTCTGAGAGATCAGGTCTGTCTCCACAATCCAGGCCAACACACACATGCACACACACGCACGTGTGCACCTCACACACGCACACACACACAAAACACGTGCATACACAAATAAATACACACAAAGCTGTCTTTGATGTGGCTGCCTCAGGCAGCTCATAATTGGACTAATGATACTTAAAAATCTAAACAATTGCACTTACAGTTAAAAAAAAAAAAACACTCTTGCCTTCTCTCTCCCAAGAAAGTCAGTAGTTTCCTGCTACTGAAAAAGATAGCAAGTACTTTGAAAGTCAGTAAATTCTCATCTATGTACTTCAATTGAATTCCTACATTCCAGTAGCCTCTTAACTTTGTATAATACTTGCGTCTATATTTCTTTTTTTCACTTTTTAATTTATTCATTTTAGGTATACATGACAGTAGAGTGTACTTTGACATACCATACATACATGGAGTATAACTTATTCTAATTAGGATCCCATTCTTATGGTTGGACATGATGTGGGGTTTCACTGGTTGTGTATTCAAATATGAACATAAGAAAGTTATGTCCAATTCATTCTACTGTCTTTCCTATTTCCATCTCCCCCTTCCATTCATTCCCCTTTGTATCTATATTTCTTATTTCTATTTTAAAAGCATATAATTATAGATCATTATAAAATTCTATAACTGCAACGAAAAAGTCAGAAGAAAATAGGAATATTCTGTTGTCAAAGGAGAAATTGGCATTGTCTTTTAAAACTATAACTTCTAAAGAATGCCACTGCACATTTACCTTGATCATACCATTGTCAAGTTGAAGAATGTTTCTATCAGGAATTTCAAAGTCTTTAAAAGACTTTATTTGGTCTGTTTTGCCCCTTAAATTTTTAGCTTCTAGAGGACATGAACTATTTTTCCAACTTTATATTTACAATACCAAGATATGTGCAAGACCATTATAAGCCTTCAGCATCTGTCTGGTGAACAGGTAGATGGATGAAAGAATGGATAGGTGAATGGGCTGATGAGTGGGGGAATGAATGAATGGATGAGTGAGTGAATCGACACATGGATGGATGAGTGGACTGGTGAATAGGTAGATAAGTGAATGGATGCATAGATGGATAAAAGGATAGGTAAATGTACAGGATATATGGATGGAACTGAGGGTGGAGGAGAGAATGACTGAAAGGGTGGATGGGTGGATAGGTGGGTGAAAGGACAGGAAGGTGGCGAACAGAATGAGTGGATGGGTGGACGGGTGCCTGGGTGAGTGGATTAGCTGATAGAGGGATAAGAAGATAAAAGTCAGGTTAATAGGTAAATGGATGAATAAACAAAGCACTAGCAAATGAAGTATATACTTTAGCAAGCAAGTTTTGGTTAATTGCACAGTTAATACTTATTATTTAGTTAATACTAACTTTAAAAATTAAAATACAATCTCATTTTGGAAAGGAGAAAGAATCAGTAGATTACTTGGTGACACAGAATACTGTGGCATACACAAGTGAAAGAATCTGTCTACAACCATCATTCAGCTACTAGATTTGTTGAAGAAAACCAAGGCTAATACATTAGAAATCTATAAATCCACATATATGAATAAAGTAAACATGAATGTGCCTCCAACATCTAAAAATATTAGGAAAGATTTATAGAATTACCTATTCCAAAAGTTTTTAGAAGCAGAACACTTTAATAATTCAAAAGGATGACTTTCTAGGAAAGAAGCTATCATATATCTCACCTTTTAAAGTGACATCAGGGAATAATTTTAGTCTCTTTCATGATACATAGTTTAGAGTTGGTTGGCAGCGGAACTGTGGGTTGGATGGCTCATAGGCATGACTAATGGTTTCTCACCTTCTAGATCTTCTAACATATCATTCTCTGTACTCTAAATCTAGGTATATTCTCTCTCTTGATCATGTATGTGCACACATGGACACACACAGTTCTTAAAGGGAAAGTCCAAGTTGAAGCATCATTATGTAAATTTAAGCAGCCCACAGCAAATACCACCCAGGGTCTCCACAACATTAAAGACAATAGTTATTTTCTTTTCATGTTTTCTACACATACATTTTGTATCCTTTTTTGCTCTTGCTTTAAGCCAGAAATGACATCATCCAAAAGCTTCCAGTTTTATTATTCTGAGAAACACATCAAACTGTGGAAGTTTATGTCAGAGTTTAGAAGGTCCACTTTGAAAAGAAAAATGTTCAATAGAGAATTACCATACAAACCACAGTAATAGTTCAGAATCCAATTTTAAAATATGGTACTGATGGCAGGCCATTAAAGATTTTAAACAAAAGGTTTGCCCTCAAGAAGGACCATGCCTTTTTTATTTTCAGGCTCTACATTTTAAACGGGAGAAATTCTGCTTATAAAAGTCTATAGTAAAGCTTGCTAGTTTAAAATGCAATTAATCAAAGGAAAGAAAATGTGTTAAACCATAAAGACACTTAGATAAAACTGCAACAAAAATATTTACAGCAGAATAATCCCTTTTATTGTTGGTCCTATCCACAAAGACATATACAAGAACTAGGAGGAGTTTCTGCTCTGAGAGCTCTAGCTATGAAAAATGGTTCCCAGTCTCCAGCCTGACATCCATATTCTTCTCTATTTGCTCTTTACTGTTAGAGTTGCTCTTTCTTTCTCTTCTCCTCCTCCCCCTTCTCCCCCTTCTCCTCCTTCATCTCCCCCTCTTTTTCTTACTTATCTTTACTAATTCTCTCTCGTTCCTTCCCTCCCTCTCCCAGTCTCTTTCCATTTCTCCTCTTAACTTCAAAATCAGGTGGGCTGAATGAATGAACATCATCAGGAAGGCATGCTTTGAGAAAATTCACCAGGAAGGACCCTTGGCTCAGGGTTTCCTGAAAGTTTAATAGGTCCAATGATACATGGAGCATCCCTTTCCCAGCAGCAATGGGATCCATATTACTCTTCATTTTTTTTTCCTAAGAAAAGCTCCAAAACTGGGGACAGCAACTCATCAGGGAAGGTTCTTAGCCTGTATGATTTTTTGTTTTGTTTTGTTGCCAAACATTGATTTGCTAATGGAAGAAAAAAAAGCCTGTCCCCACAAATCCTCAAAGGCTAGATGTATTTCTTTTCTACAAAGTAATTCTAAAACTGGAAACAGCAGAAAGAATTACCAGCCTGCTTGGCATTGGATTGAGGGCAGCAACAAGTTGGGAGAAAGAAAATATGGTGTCCCATTAGACTGGATATGAGACTTCTGAGGACAGGTGCCAAAAAAGGCCTAGATGAAGAAACCATAGTCGTGAAGTTTCTCTTAGCAATGAAGAAGGAAACCAGGATGATGAAGAGGTCATCTCTATGATTCTAACTCTTTTTTTTTTTTTTTACTTTTTAATGAGAACTAATGAAAAGCATTCTGAGAATGAATGAATTCTCTTAAATATATCAAGATGATGATCTCTGGTCACTCACACATACATTTGCCATTCAGCTCATTTTTTTTGGTGCATTGATTTCCTTTCTAAAATCAAAGGTAACTTTGATTACTCTTATTTTATTTTATTTTACTTTTGGTGCTGGGTGTTGAACCCAGGGCTTCACATGTGTTAAGCACTACAGTGATTTCTAGCTATTCAATTTTGTCAAAAAGAGCCCTAGATGGGCAAGAACAGGATGCAAACTTCCAAACATTCTGCAATGAAAATAATAGGCTTGATGCCTAACAGGAGACTTGAGGGCTGGGATGTTGTTCAGTGGTAGAGTGCTTGCCTAGTGAGCATATGCTCTCAGGTGGCAAATATGATCCTGACCTAAGTTGCTTAAAATTAAACATTTGTGAACATGGCTGCAAATGGAGGCCATTGCTGACAAAATGGAAAATTGCAAAATTAACCAAAGGCACGACACTGACACACAGCATACATGGTCTCTTATTCCTCATCCAAATGTAAATCACCAGAATGGTTTCACAGAATATTCTTCAGCTCTGTTACAGGATATGCAAATATAATGACCACACTGTAACTTCTACAAATGTCTTTTTAATGCCCAATTATTAATGGTCTGATCAACACAATGCCAAAAAGAATAGTAATCCTGGAAGTTTTGGTTTAATAACTGTAAATGATTAAATGAACCACCAAGGCAATAAGATAGTAAAATTATTGCTAAAACCTTGAATTTTGTATTGCATTTTATCTTACTTTTGGCAGCTTGAAAGGTTTCATTGTAAGTATTTGTGGTCGACACGAAACCAAATTGATTCCATTGCAATCACCCAATCTTAGTGCTTTTGCTCCTGTTGTACCGCCTGTCTCATTTGACATGGTGCAGGAAAATAATTTTTCAAAACATTACAAGAAAATAATTTTCAAGGTAAAAATCATTGTTGAATGTTCACTATTTAAAAGCACAGACTTTTGAATGTTAATTGAAATGTTTAATTCATATCTTTGTAAATTACCTATCATCTATGGCTATTTTCTCTCTACAACAGGAGACTTAAGTAGTTGTGATGAAGACTGAATGTTCTTCAAAGCTTAACATATTTATGTTCTGGTCCTTTACAGAAAGTTTGCTGACCCAAGTATATAATACCTCGATTTTAAAAAATATTACTTAGTGTTTTTGGAAATTCAAAGTGTGAGTGTGTGTGAGTGTGTGTGTGTGTGTGTGTGTGTGTGTATACTCTGATTTCTTAAATTAACATAGGCCTACAAATACAGAAGTATTATGTCTATAACATCACAAGGGCATTGTCCAGAAGGCTGATAAAGAAGATCTAAATATGCTGTTATTTCTTAAAGAGATAATCCCTTCTCATATCCCTTTTAAAGAAAATGATGACTCTTGTAACTAGATGATTTACACCAATCACAGTAACTGTCTTCCAACTAAAATTCACTCTCTAGTGCTTTCGCCCTCTGCCCCCTCTCTATCTCTCTCTCTCTCTCTCTCTCTCTCTCTCTCACACACACACACACACACATACACAAACACACACACACACACTATTCCACATTTTCCTAATTGACTCCATCAATTGATTCAGAAGATGTTTACTGAATACCCTAGATACCAGGCACTGTGCTGTGTCCAGAATAGGACACAGCCCCTGCCCTCCTCAGACTTGAAATGGGCTACAACATACATGTAATAAATGATTATAGTACCATGCAGTAAGTACTATTAAGAAGAATATCTGTAATCTATGAAAATATCCTGGCAACCTAGTGAATAAAGTGAGCAGATGAAGAAATTGGGACAAATTCACAGAGGAAGTACATTTGGCTTGGACTTTGATGTCTGAGTAGGACTTGTTTGCAATGAAAAATAGAAGGCAATTTTGAGCAGCATGAACACATGCAATGGCATGAAACAAATAGCAAGTATGGAGACCTGCACATGCTTGTAACAGAGAACAAGAGAAGTAGGAAAGGGTAACGGGGGTGGGTGAGCTGGGAAGCTGGGAGGGGCTCAAACCTGTGCCTTGCTAAAACATTTGGGTTTTATCTTTTAAAAGTAGGAGCTATGGGCATTTCTTAAGCATAGAAATGATCTGCTCAAATTTTTGGCATGATGCGGTGGTGGGTAATACAGAAGAAAAAGAGGCTGAAAGCAACAACTTCCTGGATTTATCAAAATATGTCTATCCACAACATGAGCAAGCCCTCCCCAGCACACTGAGTGACCAGGACATCCATAAATGGAAGATATCCCAGTGCCTGAGTGAACCAAGAAAAGAGTCCACACAGTCTGCTGGTTGGAAAATACAGAACAGTCATAGCATGACAGTTTTACTTCCTAAGAGGCAATATCCCTTCCCCTTTTAATTGTTGCTTGTGTGCCTGAAAATCTCCAGTACCCAGAGAGAGTCCATGCAAATGCCAACAAAAGTAGACAGAAATGCTACAGTTACCAGCTTTTGTGCTTGTGGTCAAAAAAGAATGAAGAGTCTGTTTCCAAGCCCAGAAACATTGATTATTACAATATCCTGATCACAGCCCAGACATCTCCATCTCATGGAATGTTTGTTCCACACTCTCCCTTCAGAAATGCCTCCTCATTAGAGAATTCTTGCAAAAGTGAAATAATTCCAGCTACTGTTTTTCCCATAAAAGGGACCACTGTGTTTCTGCTACTTTCCCCCAGCATGTTTCTGTAGGTGGTCATTTCAACAATAAAGGAAGTTCAAGGGTTCAAACAGATTTCCACTGTTACAGCCCAAAAATTTGAGGTTTTTTCAAGGAAGTCCCCCCTGCTGAGCAATTATGCTTGAATTCAAGGCTGGCTCTTTCTTACCAAAGCTGTGGGGAGAGGAGGACAGAGGGGAATGGGTAAGGAACTGGGGGAGGGAATAGAAGATAAGAGACGAAAGAAATCAGGGCACTCAATCAGAAGTAAATGGTTACAACCTGCCATCTGATACCATGGAGACTCAAGAAGGCTGAGGAAAATAGAATCTGAGAGATTGATTCATCCCCCACTCTTATTTTTGGTTAGTTTTTACTCCGATGAATTGGTGCATTTAGAAAAAATAACTTCAGGAGCCATAGTGGACTATATCATGCCCCAGGGAACATGTTCAGAAGGTGATAGAAGGAGCCAGGTAGAGTCTCAGTGTCCCAACAAAGAATATTTGCTTGTTCTCAGTGTAGTCTTGTGACTAACATACTGTTTGACCATTCCCAGAGAGGTCTCCACCCCATGTGATGTCCCATGACCTCCCCAGGGCAGAGCAGGGCAGATTCAGTCCCATTATGCTCCTCTTCCAGCATTGCCAAGAGCAACAGAGACCTGCTTCATCACCATATTTTCTTATGCCTTTCAGTCCTCCATTCCTGATGCTTTAAGGGAGGGTTACCCCAAGGACCCATGAGTAAAAGCATTGTTACTGTTTCCCTAATCTCTTTCCTCAGCTTGTGTGTGTGTGTTGTTGGGCAGGGCTCTGTCTGACTATGTGTCTCACTGCATTGCTTATCCCAAAGTGGAATTCATTCATCATCCTCACCATTTCCAGAGGGATTGCAGAAAAACATCACAGGCTAGAAAATTTCTTGTTTCCCTTTTTCCTAAAACTATGGAAGCCTCAGTCACCCAGTGGCTCACCTCCAAGGCCCCTTGGAGGGGGGTCTGTCATGAAAGCTACACGGGCACTATTTCTTTGCTACTGCTAGTAGCTTCATAGAAAAAAAACTGGCCCAACCTAAGAAAAACAGGTTTGTTTTTTTGTTTTGTTTTGTTTTTTTGCAGTGCTGGAGATGAAACCCAAGGCCTCACATACACTTGGCAAGTACTCTACCACTGTACTACACCTCCAGCCCAGAAAAGGCATTCTTCTTCTTCTTTTTTTTTTTTTTTTTTGATACCGGGGTTTGAACCCAGGTATGCTTAACCACTAAGCCACATCCCCAACTCTTTTTATTTTTTATTTTGAGACAGGGTCTCACTGAGTTGCTTATGGCCTCATAAGTTGCTGAGGTTGGCTTTGAACCAGCAATCATCCTGACTCAGCCTTCAGAGTCACTGGGATTACAGGTGTGTGCCACCATATTCAGCTAGAATAGGCATTCTTTAAAACATATTATCCCAGACATAACTTTCCTATGTTCATATATGAATACACAACCAGTGAAACTCCACACCATGTGCAACCACAAGAATGGGATCCTAATTAGAAAAAAGTATACTCCACGTATGTATAATATGTTAAAATATATTCTACTGTCATGTGTATCTAAAAAGAACAAATTTTTCAAAAACACATTACCCAATGATTTCACTGAGAGGGAAAAATATTATGAAATAAAAACTCTGAAAGCCCTCATTTTTTAAAAAGTAAATTGCACATGAAAGTCCATGGCTGTCAGTGATTCAAATGACTGAAGTATCATGCCAACATTCATGAAGGCATGTGCTAAGGGACTTTATAAATACACAGCTGTACTTCCAACCACGGGGATTCACTTCTGGCATTCCCCTACCAGGTGACTTTTACAGCCTTGTTCTCTGCTCTCCTGTACTACGTATGGATTCACTCATTGCACAAAGCAGACTAAGGTTAAGAAATGCACTGGTTTTGTGGTGATGCTACAACCAATTGCACAGAAGACAATAAGGGGATAAATTTTCTCAACACTGGGTTGGTACTCCCAGTCAATCAAATGCTCAGAAGAAGAGCCTAGGTTATGGGCCAGTGTTATTTGTTGCTCCTGTCTGCAATTTAGATGCAGGGTGCATCAAAAGGAAACCAATAGATTAATTTTTTAAAAAGAAGAATGCTTCCTCGGGCTTCCCCAGGTCATGAAGTGTCTAACTGAATACATCTGTTGATGTGTTGCTAAGATGACCTGATGAATGGATTATTCTGTTTCTATATGTTTTCTGGAAACATACCTGAAAAGGATCTATAATTACTTTTTTAACAAGTTTGATGTACTTTGTATTACCTTACAAAGCTAAGATGGTATCTACTATGCTTGAAGGTGGGGAAATGCAGAATGCTTTTTCCTGCAAGTAGAGAAATTCAAGAAATGTTTGCGAAAATAAAATATCATTGCCTAGAAATAAAATGGAAATGATATCTTCATTTTTTCATTTTGATTTCATAAACTCATATGACTTGCTGTGATTTTAGCTAAACAAAAATCGTCCTTTTAATTTAAATTCTTACTATTTAGGAAAAATCTTTGAAAAATGGAAAGGAAAAGAGATGTTGAACCTGAGAGTTAGAAGCTCTGTAAAACAGAGCTTCCCAAACACTAGGCAGGACCCAGTTACAAGAGCCAACGCTTTTACTTGACTGCCATCCTCTTATAAGGAAGTGCTCCAGGATACTGATGGAACGTGTATTCCAAGTAGAAGAGTAAACTTTTTTTCTATGCTTATCAGTTTTTATTGGCCCAACTTTTGAAACTGTCTATCATTTCAACTTTGCTAGTGTAAAAGGATTAACAGTAATAGCTCCCCTGAGGACAAACAGGTGAGCAGATAATACAAGTCAGATTTATCATCCCAATAAATCCACTTTCCAAAGCAAACAATCTTCTCATTTGGAAAAGCATGGTTCTCTCCCATTTCTGAGCAAATGACTATATTTTTTTTTCTGGAGAGAAAGAAAGGTATTCTGATAGAGTCTGGAAAGATTAATCAATCTGAGGAAGCCTGTGGTTTCATTTCAATTAATGCCTAGTTTAAAATTGTCTAGTGACATCAAGAGAGAATGACTCATAACAAAAGCGACTTACACAGCCCACATTTTAAAAAGTCCATGTGAATAGCATAATCATCATGAAAGAGTATTAATTAAGCAACCCATATGATCATGATGCAATGAACTTGAGAGGAGAAAAGACAACAATGACAACACTGCATAAACTTTAGTTGGTTAAGGTAACCCCAATTCCAGCAGAATCAGGATATTTATTTAAAAAATGGAGTACATTTATTTACTGTAGGAAGCAATTACATATACAGGAATTTTTCCAGACTAACCTAAAAAGGACATATAAATATTCAATTCTCATTTTTGTGTGCATATGCATGTGTGTACACACATGTGCCAAATGTACAGGCATTTGTGTATTAAACTAGGTGCCATATAGAGATTGTTTTTTTTTTTAAACTAGGCTGTAGTTAAAATCCTTCATAGTTAAGATCAGAAGCTGACAGACTTTAGACCACAAGCCAAATTGGCTCAATACCTGTTTTTGTTTTTATAAATATGTTTTTATTGGAACATGGCCACATTCACTCATTTACATATTGTCCATGGCTGCTTTCCCACTCAGTGACACAGTTGAACACAGGTGAGAGAGAATCTGTTACCTCAAATGCTTGAAGTTTTTACTTTCTGGGTCTTTGCAAAAAAAAAGTCTGCCAATTTCTGATTAAGACAATAAATACCTTCTATCTCACACATAAATCAGCATGAATGCATTAGTCAAGTTTGATCCAACAAGCTCTAAACTTTTTTCCCAAAACTATTGGAAAGGGTTGTTAAATATCATGACATACCAAGAATTCAAATAAAAGGAACTTGTGACAATCAGTATAATTTGTATCTTTGTTTTGAATCTTAATTTCTTTGAAAATACCTTTGAGCTGTATGTTTGATGTAATATAATACACATATATATTATCTTAATATAAATGTACATTATAAATACATTATTTCAGTATATAAATGTCATTAAATGGAGCCACACAAATGTTGCTCATTCATATTTTGAGAGCTTCATATATGCTAAGATTTCTCTATTTTGTAGAAATACATTTAGCACCTTAACTATATTTACCATCATTCATGACCATTTCATTCTGTCATCGCAAACTCCAGGGAGATATATAACAACCAGGACAGACGAACATTTATTTCAATTCCCCCTGTTTCAAAAGTATGAAGCTACCTATAATTCTAATACCATTGTGTAATACATCTGTCATAAGCATAGAAACCATTTACTCCTTATAAAATAGATTGTCCTATTTCAAAAAAATGTACTTGCTGTTATTTCTCATGAAGAAAAAGAAAACTATGCTTAAAAGTTCATTTGGGTTGTGCATGGCAGTGCAAGCCTGTACTCCCAGCAACGTGGGAGGCTGAGGCATGAGGACCATAAGTTCAAGGCCAATCTCAGCAACTTAGCAAGTCCCTAAGCAACTTAGTGAGACCTTGTCTCAAAATAAAAAATAAAAAGGAGTGGGGATGTGGCTCAGTGATAAAGCACCTCTGAGTTCAATTACCCAATATAAAAAAAAGTACATTCCAGTCAAATACAAACATGGGGTACAGTGCCAGGAAGAGGAAAAAAGTTACAGCATAGATAAACATGACAATATTCTGTAACATTTTTCCTCTTCCTGACACTGTATCCCATGTTTGTATTTGACTTGAATGTACTTTCTATGTGGATATATTTCAAGCAATATTCCCTTTTTTCTAAGTTTAATAATTCTGATTTCATTTTTCATACAGAACTCATTAATTATCCTTAGGTGATATGAAATTGCTTTCTTTAAAAAATCTAAATGTAAGGCCTTTTACTGTTTGAGGCTAAAAACTGAGCATAATACATATCATCATTGTCATCTTCTGCCAAACTCATGCCCTGAAGGTGACACAGACAGTGATGAAGTATAGTAAGTAGCAATGATTGGATTATACTGTATGTAGATGCAGGCTGTCACATTCATGATTTGGACCTAGGGTACATGACCTCATTCCATAGCTAGTCAACCTAGAGCAAATATAATTTATTGGAGCCAGGAGGCCTCATTATGACCTGGCATTCAACACAGCTCATTCTTCTTACAAAAGTACATATCTTAACTTTCCTTACAGAGAAAATGATAGCTATGTAAAAAATCCATATTACTAGTCTTCATTTTATTGACAAGATTTCTAAGGTAGTAGAAAGAAAATATATTGCCCAGGGTTTTCCAAACCATTATGGAACTAGATGGCATATTAAAACAATTACAAAAATTGAATAAGGGGAAATCATTCCCTTGAAATCTCATTGGAAGCTTTGGCATTGAGATAACTGTTTTATGATGCTTGGCCTAAATCACCACCTCCTGGGAAAAGCTGAACCTGCCATTGCTTAATTTAGGCTTCCAGAATATTCTTAATGCCTTGAAAGATACTTGTAACTATTATCTATCTTTATAGGTGTATGCACCCCCACCCACAGGACAGTGCTTTCTAAGTTTCACACCAAGACAATATGGTATGCTGACTCCTTCTAAATGATTCATAATGGAATCTTAAAAAAATGAAGATACAGCCTAAAAGGCAGAGGTTTCCTTTGACTAAATGATAGCAATTTTGTTTTGTGGTGCAAAAGCAAAATTTAGGAGCAAAGAAGAGGTGTGATATAGTGTGTAAAATGGGGGAGATATGTAAGTTCTAACATCTGTTCACTAATTTACATGAGAATTTTCCAGGAAAGAGTCATTGTAAGTAATTTAAATGAAGGCAGTCATTTCAAAATCAATTGAAATAAAAGCCTATGCATTGGGAATCCAGGGAAGGGAAAAGAAAGGTCTCAGGAGGAACATGGATTTCCTTACTCACTGGTAGTCTAAGATCTTTTTTGAAAAAATGGAGCAGAGAGTTGCTGTCAGAAAGGTCAGTCTGTTCTCCTTTCCGTGATGTTGCTAAAAGCCTGTATGACCTTTATCTGGGCAGATAATGAACTAGTTATTATCTCAATGGATGGTCCTGAGTCTCTCTACGCGCCCCATCATCAACTCGCCATGCTTAATTCAATCTGTGTTTATGCAGCTCAGAAGTAATCCCACCAGATTCAGCCATCCCCTTTCCAGACAGCGATACTGTTGCTAACATGAGTCTGGTATCACTTTCAGGAAGGATGAGGAGAAAGCTTTATCATTACAAGGAGACCACCCTCAGACACAGCCATTTAAAGAATGTTTTGGCATGTTTGGGGGTTTTCATTTCTAGGTGGATCTGAGATAAGCCATCCGGAGAGCTTTTAATTGTTTCTTTGAGGCTATTGTTATTTATACTATATGGACACTTGAAAGGCAACTCTCAGGATCTCAATGGAAAATGGTTTCATTCTGATTCTCATTCTAAGCACAAAACTACTCAGCCAGGCAAGAAATTCTAGCTGCTGGAGGTGTTTTGCAAGCAGCATTTTTATCAAAGGTTTAAATAAATAAAACTTCTCATTTATCCCACAATTTTTGCTCAAGTCCTATCCTGGTTTATGTAGACCTAATTGATACCACCATTATAGTAATAATCAGTGCTGTTTGCCAAAGAAAAGATTTAGTCCCTTTTATCTCCTTTTTAGTAAGATTGCTTCACCTACCTCTCTGAAGTTGGGTATGGTCGTGTGACTTGCTCTAGCCAATGAAAGATGAGCAAAGGTACTGCAGTTGTAGCTTGGTGGCAGAGGACTTATCTAGCATGTGTGAGGTACTAGGTTGAATCCTCAGCACCAAATAAATTAATAAGATAAGATAAAGGTATTATGTCCATCTACGATTAAAAAAATCTTTTTTAAAGGATGAGCAGAAAGTGAGTGCTATGTAGCATTAATGATATGTTATAGGTGAACACTGTAAGAGCCAATGTGAAATTTACTATATTACCCTTTGTGATGCACATGTCAAAATGGAGCTGCCATCAGTATGGACCCCACAATAATAACAAGTAGCAGAGCACTCCTGTTGACAACACTTACACAGGTAATGTAAGGAAGAAATAAACATTTTTATATGGAGCTGCTGGAATTTAGGGGATATTTATTACCACAGCATAACCTAGCTTATCCTGACTTTCCTATTCCAATTTCTTTCACTACTGACCTATTTAATTTTTAGTTTGCTTGTTTGTTTGTTTCATTTTTAGACAGGGCTCACTAGGCTGCTGAGGCTGGCCTCAAACTTGTGATCCTCCTGCCTCATTCTCCAGTTGCTGGGATTAGAAGGGTGTGTCACCACACCTACTACTACTGCTGCCCTATCTCTAAAACATGAGTACTTTTCTGTAATAGACACACTCAAGAGAATTCCCATGGAATTCCCCCAGCTAAACAAAAACAACAACATCAAAACAAACATTTAATGGAAGGAAAAGACAAGGACACAGAAAACTTGTTTGATCAACCATAGACTTTTTGTAAGTGCTGCTCCCTGACTCCTTTAAGATTTTTTACACATAGTACTATTATTATCTTTTTCTTGATCAGGAAACAGGAGATATTATAGTGCGCAACAAGTGTATTGTGTTCCCAATTGAATATTTATCCCCACAAAATTCACATGCTGATGCTCTAAAGCCCAGTGTGCCTATATTTAGAGATGGAGCTTCTGAGGAACTACTTATGGTTAAATAAGGTCATGAAGGTAGAGCCCTAATCCAATTAGATTATAGTCCTTATAAGAAAAGACACCAGGGAGCTGGGGTTGTGGCTCAGTGGTAGAGTTCTTGCCTAGCATGCATGAGGCACTGGGTTCCATTCTCAGCACCACATAAAAATAAATAAAATAAAGGTCCATCAACAACTACAAAATATTTTTTTTAGAAAAAGAAGAAGAGACACCAGAAAGATCTTCTCAGCCTCCTCCCACGCTTGACACAGAACCCTCTTTCTACCCCAGGTGAGGATGGAGCAAGAAAGCAAGTGCCTATAAACAGGCAAAGGGCCAGAAGCCAAACTGGCCAGAAACTTGACCTGGGGCTTCCGAGTCTCCAGAACTGTAAGAAAAAATGTCTGTTATTTAAGCATCCACTCTATGGTATTTTGTATGGTAGCCCTAAGCAGGCTAACACACCTTGGGAAAAGTCAAATGGGCATATGATGAGATAGATGAGTTGGTGATTACTTGAAAGAAACTTCTCTCAGAACTAAGACACTAGGATAAACAAAAAGCCTATCCTAAAGAACGAAGGAGGATAATTTGGAAACAGGAATTTTAACAATCCTTGGCAGATGCATAGTTGTCCTGTGGGAGCTCTATGAATATATATTAAGTGCCAGGCACTGGGTGTGAGGCTGTAGACACAAAGTCCAATGACACATGGGCCTTAACTCCAAAGAATTCATGATCTAATAGAAAATACACTAGGTAAACACATTACTTCAACACCACAGGCATTTTCTGACCTACCAGTGCTACTAAGCATCATGCTAGGGGTTAAACCAAGCAATACATTATTGATCATCTGATCATTCTTCATAGAGGTGTCTATCCTAATCAATTACAAGCAGAATCAATAATTATGGGGGTGAATTGTGGGGATACAAATTCTTCATTGTCTCCTCACTGCATGACAACAGTATTATCTTCAGATCGTTACCATCTTCCTCCTAAATTAGTCTCAGTTTGGCTGACTTCCCCTGGAAAACTCCGAGGAGTCTGAAAAGTATGGAACCTTGTAAACAGCAGGTGCTCACTAAAGTTGAACCAGTAACAGCAACATGTTTAGCTCTACCATGTAAATGTTTGGCTCAAATAAAAAGCTACATGAACACATGTCTTAATACACAACTCAAAGCAAGTGTTCACTGCATAACACAATATCTGAATTAGCACATCGTTCAGCTGTCATGAATAGCAACAGAAACAGGCTTGAATTCTGATCTGAACATTGGAAAAATAATCTCCTCTACAGGAAACATCAAAACGCCTCAAAAGAATGATTTTCAGAACTTTTCCTGAAAATGTATAGATGAAGCATCACTTCCTCATGTCAACCTCACTCAAGAGACCTTAGCCCAGTTCACAAAAGACCCACAACTTCTCTGTTGAAGAAAAACTGGGATATCTTCCCTTTAAAAGTAGCACAGCTTTAAAGAAGAGCTAAATTATGGCATTTGCCAGTAAATGGATGGAGTTGGAGAATATCATGCTAAGCAAAATAAGCTAATCCCCCCCCCAAAAGGTCTAAAGTTTTCTATAATATGTGGATGCTAATTCAAAATAAGGTGGGCGAGGACACTAGGGAAGAATAGCATTATCTTAGATTAGGTAGAAGGAAGTGATGGCAGGGGAGGGGATGTGGGGATAGGAAAGTTAGTAGAATGAAACAGACATTATTACTGTATGTATATATGTGAATGCATGATCAATATGATTCTGCAACATGTACACTCAGAAAAATGAGAAATTATATCCCATCTATGCATGATATATCAAAGTGCATAAATGCATTCTACTGTCATGTATAACTAACTAAAACAAATAAAAAAATAATAAATAAAAAAGTAGCACAGATTTCATCCAAATTGTCTAGGCTGTTTACAGCTATTAGGCAATGTGAGAAATTGGAGAAGGGCTTCAAATATGGTTTACTGGGATGAGAAAGGAGAGGGAAAAAAAGGAAAACAGAAAATAGTGCTAGAAAAACAACACTCTTGACACAGAAGAGGAAACACCACAATCTCCCCATAACTCTGGATTTACAGCATTAATCTTTTAATACAGAAAGGGATTTGCTGAGACAGATACCAACACAGATACTATTAGATGTCGGTCATGCTCTGCCTCTGAAAAAAAAAAAAAAGAATTCTGGGAGACAAAGCCAGAAGATGTGGGTTTCTCAGGTATACCTGGGCCTGTGAAAGACACAGAGGGAGGAAGGAAGGCTTAGGAACTCATATTACCTACTCTTTCCTCCAGAAGGATACTTTTTAAAAAATTCTTTCTACAATGCTGGGGATAGAACCTAGGGCCTCACACATGCTGGGCAAGTGCTGTACCACTGAGCCACACCCCAGCCCCTGCAAGGATACTTTCTTTGTGTTAGTTAGGATTTTAATGCTTGAAATCCTGTTTTAGGTTCTGTGGAGTAAGGAACTCATCCTGACCTCTTTTTCCTCTTGCTACATCCTCCCACATCACAGTCAACCTTTAGCTGCTCCCTCTTCTTCTATGATGGCAAAAGGCAGAAACCAGACTATGATAGACTGGAGAAACTATAGCCTTTGTCTTTAATTAGGTAGGATGGCAAGGTAACGTCGGCTTTCTGTCTGACTGAGGTTGGGAGAGAGCATTAAGGATTCATGGGAATGCAACGCTAGTGCTCAGCAATAGCAAGGATGCACACAGACATTTGTTAAAATGTCCTAGCCCTGCGGTTGTTTGTTTTGTTTTAATGAAAAAGAGTCCCATGGTATAACCCCACCTAGACATTACTATAATTAACTGCGACGCAGGGTACTGCAACTTGGGAAATGTTTTAGCTGTCTTTGGTTTTCTCTGCCAACACTGAAGAGACACTGGGAGGACATGGATCCACAGCTTGCAGAGACATAAACACAGGCAAGGATTTTGTGGTAGCTTCTTGCAGACCTGCTTGTTTAGACAGGAAAATAAATGACCAGCATTGAGAGGTAAGGTCAGCCTTGAGACATATTTTCCAGGCTCACTGCCTGCAAGCTAAGAGGGAATCCTTTGGAAAACAGTTTTCAGTTCAGGCAGTGGCATGGGGTGGGGGGGGCAGTTAGAGTAGAAATGGCAAGACACAAGGAGCAGCCACGTGGTCTTGGGAAAGTCATCAGAGTTACTTTGAGCCTCGGTTTTCTCATCTGTAAAGCTGACATAATAAGCCTTGGCTTTCTTACCTCACCATGTTGCTATGAGAATGAAATGAGATAAGGTGTGGGAAAGTGCTTTTGAAAATCCTAAAGAGCCACCCACAGGTAAGGAGTTATTATATCCCAGCTCATCCAGAAGTCAAGTCTTTGGAGGAAAATTTTCAAATGAAATTGCTTGTCAGTGGTAGCTCTTACCATGTGGTCCTCTTGTTTCTACCTACCCACAGAGGGAATGAGATTTTTGCCACCTATAGGGGGATGGATTGCAGGAAAAACCTGGGGAGATTGTTCATTTGGAGGGACAATGGCCTCAGGAATGCTCTGATTGTGGAACAGAGAGTGGACACATCACGTGTGCTCCACACACCTGCTCCCTCCCAGGCAGGAGAGTGACAGGCAGCCAGGTGCATGCACAGACATGCCACAAACTACTATCATCAACCTAGAAGCAATGTATGGAAAAAGCTGACACCATCACATTCTACATGATCCAAGTCCTCACTCCCTCCCCTCTGTTACTCTTCCTTTGGCCCCTCCAAGAAAAGGAATTTATTAATAAAAACCTGTTTCCCTGGAACACTTGGAGGGTATCACTTCATTATCTGGGTGCTAGACAGCACCACTCTTCCCTCTGCAACTTTCTGTGGCCCTTTCAAGGTTCCCAGGGTCTTATAATCCACTTAGCTTGTTTTCTATGATCTCTCATCACATGTCTGTCCTGATGATTTGATTAAACTGAACCACCTCAGAATCAAGATGGAAACTAAAATGGGCTGGGAATATGGCTCAGCAGTCCAGCATTTGCCTAGCATGTGCAAGGTCCTGGGTTCAATACCAAGTGCCATAAAAAAGATGGAGCCTAAATACAAAGTTCATGCATTCAACAAATAGTTACTCAGTTCCTGTCCTGAACCACGCAAGCCCTGGTGTGCAGAGATCAACTACTTGCTCTTCAAATGTGCTGACAGCTGGATGACATTTCCCGACATCCCCTGCAAATATATGTGGTCATATAACTGACATTTTGGCCAATAGAAAATAGATGGAAGTTAAGTACATGACTTCCAGGCACAGTTTATTAAAAATGGACCTGTATGAATCTCCATTATTTCTTATGCCATCTGCCTGTCAGATGCAAACTTGGAAAGAAAGAACAACTCTAGGGGTGAGAGATCTATAAAATGAATGGGGCCTAGATTTGTGGATAACCATGTAAGAGATCATTGACTGAATACCCACACTGAATTGTCATGTAGGCAAGAAATAAAACTTCTGTTGTATTCCTCCACTGAGATGTTTGAGGTTCTTTATTTCAAAAATTAGCCTATCCTGACCCTGCAGTTGGGAGTACAATGGGAGATAAGACATGGTCCCTAATCCCATAGAGTTTTCAGTTTAATGAGGAAGCACAAAAAATAAACAGGTAATTACAACAGAGTGAGACAACTGCCATGAAGAGAGAGAGAGAGAATGTTGTGTGCTTAACTAGGGAGTTAGTCAGAAGGCCACTAGGAGAAAGGGGCATCAAGATCAGAACAAGAGGAAGCTGAAAAGGAGCTAGAGAGCTTAGCATATAAGAGGAATTGGAAGAATCTTAGAATTATGGCCGTGGCAGAGTCTCAGGAGGCAGAAGGATAGATGAGACTGCACAGAGGTTGCAACCAGGTTCATGTGGTCTTAAAAACCAGTTTGTTTAGCCAAGCGCAGTGGCACACACCTGTAATCCCAATGGCTTGGGAGGCTGAGACAGGAGGATCACGAGTTCAAAGCCAGCCTCAACAAAAGTGAGGACCTAAGAAACTTTATTTTGAGACCCTGTCTCTAAATAAAATACAAAATAGGGCTGGGGATGGGGCTCAGTGGTCGAGTGCCCCTGAGTTCAATTCCTGGTATCCCCCCAAAAAACCCAGTTTGTTTAGATGTTGTCATAAAAGTAATAGAAAGTCATAGAAGAATGTGAACTAGGAATTCTGCTTTGTAAAATTTACAAATTCTGCTTTGTAAAATTCACCCTTCAAGAGTATAAAAATGAGGGAAACATGTCTACCCACTGAAAAACTCCTTCAGGCACCAACATAATGGCTCAGACCTTTAGTTATTGACACCAGTCTGAATCTCATCCACCTTTACCCCGCACCTCAGCCATTATTATTTAGACTGTTGGTCATCTTTTCTGAGGGTCTACTCTCAGCAGAATCACTTCTCTCTGGCCCTGGTGCTTCCCCTTCCTGGTTTACATCTCTCTTCCTGCCAGGCTGTCCTCGAGGTCTCAACATGCCTTTCAGCAAGTCCATAGGGAATTATGACACAAAAGGAGGGCTGTACTATTCTGTGTCACATTCTCCATAAACAATGTTCATTAAACATCCAGCACCATACCAAGAGACAAGTGCCTCTGAATAAGAACAAGCCAGTGACGTGATTTTTACTACAACATTAGCAGCCAGACACAAACAGTCTGTCACAAAGAGAGGCAATAGTTGTGTAGAAGGACGGGCACAATCACTACAGAAATGTCACTAAAATAATCACACCTGTCAAGGTGACCCAGGAAACTTATGAAAAAGTGAGGAGAAGAGAGCTCCAATCTGAGGGATATACCAGGTGGTCTGGTTCCTGAGAAGAATTTAAGCCTCTAGGCCACAAAGGAGCAGATGTAGGTAAGAATAAAGGATACTGGGAGAGAGGGAGCCAAGAAGAAAAAGATCAAGAAGAGCCTGGGCAGGTTTCTTTTTAGAGTACAACCTTAAAAGGGGACTGATTCTCATTTTTAGTCAACTCATGTCCAAGTGAAAAGAAATAACAGTTTATTTCCCATATTCATCTCTTGCTCTCTTTGAATAACAATTTGGACAGCATGGTTACATTTGTCATTCTGTAGGTGAGATGTTAAAGTGTTCAATGTTGTCCTAGTCTTTATTTTCATCCCCAGGAATTACTAATGGTGACTGGGCTTTGTTTACCACCAGGAATGTGCTCCCATGGTAGTCCTTTCAACCTGGGAATGTTCCACTATGGACAATGGGAAAACATTCCCAACCCTGCTCTCAGCACTAGCCACAAATACATGTCACCTCCAGACTGCAATCCCTCTCTCTGTCCTTGGTCAACCCTTGCAACAGAGAATGGCTTGCTGTTCAGCAAACCTGTTTCTCTTTTCCTCCTAGACACAAAAGTCATAAGTCAACTGTATGTGCCAATCTCCCCTGCAGTTAGGTGTGGCAGTGTGACTGAGTTCTGGCTGATAGAATGTGAGTAGGAGTAAAGTAAGTCACATCCAGGCCCATAAAATAAAACCCTCCCCTGTTCAATCCTCTACTCTGTTTTCCCATCCAGTGGCTGAATGGAAAGGGATGCCAAAGATCTAAAAACAACAAAAAATGCAAAAAAAAAAAAAAAAACTGGATCTTTGAGTTGCTATTTGGAGGAAAGTCAATAAGGATGATCACTTGACTAGGATTAGACAATTTATTAGAGAAATAAATATTTATTTGTTCACTCACTGAAAACTGGGGGCTGTTTGTTATAGTAGCACCTAACATAGTTAATACAGCTCTCTCTCCCATTCTTTTGAATGAGGATTCCAAATCGTCAAGATTTTTCTTACATCTCCTAATCTCCCCTAGTCATTGTAGAGGACTTTACCTTATTTTTAACAACTTTACTGAGATATAATTCACACAATAAAATCAACTCTTTAAGATGTACAATTCAATGTTTTTTACTACATTTAGAATTGTACAACCATAATCACTATCTAATTTTAGAACATTTTCATTACCCATAAAAGAAACTTCATACTCATTAGAAATCACTTCCCTTTCTCCCTTTCCCCTAGCACTAGGCAACCACTAATTTGTTTTCTGTCTCTATAAATTTGCATGTTCTAGATATTTCTTTTTTATTTGTTCTAATTAGTTATACATGACAAAAGAATGCATTTTGACACATCATACATAGATGGTGTATAACTTCTCATTCTTCTGGTTGTACATGATATAGAGTTCTGCAGGTCGTGTAATCATATATGCACATAGGGTAATAATGTCCCACTCATTATACTATCTTTCCTACCCCCATATCCCTTCCCTCCCTTCTCTCCCCTCTGTCTAATCCAAAGTACCTCTATTCTTCCCTAGCCCCGACCCAACCCATTCTAGATATTTCATATCATTGAAAGGATACAGTATGTGTTCTTGTGTGCCTGGCTTCTTTCACTTAGCATGTTTCAAAGTTCAACCATGTTGTAGCATGTATCAATAACTTTCATTATTGTTTTGTTTTTTTTTTTTTGAGTATTGGAGATTGAAACCAGGGACAATTTACCACTGAGCTACCTCTCCAGCCCTTTTTATGTTGAGATAGGGTTTCACTAAGTTTCTGAGGCTGGCCTTGAGCTTGTGATCCTCCTGCCTCAGCCTCCCAAGTAGCTGGAATTACAGACATGCACCACCATGCCTGGCTTTCATTGCCTTTTATCAACTTTTTATCAGCAAGCAATATTCCATTGCATGGGCACACCACATTTTCTTTATCCATTCATCAGTTGATAAACATTTAGGCTATTTTGACATTTGAGCCACTATGAAAAATGCTGTTATGACCATCAATGTATAAGTTTTGTGGGAACATATGTTTTGAATTCTCTTGAGTGACTGAACTATATTCTACTTAGAAGCATTTCTACTAGGAAGCCAAAATGCTGGGTCATATAGTCATTCAATGTTTAACATCTTAAAGAACTGCTGAATCATTTTCCACAGGAGGTGCACCATTTTAACATTCCCACCAGCAATGCAGGAAACTTCTAATTTCTCTGCATCCTCACTAATACTTGTTATTAACTGTCTTTTGTGTTTGCCCTCCTAATGGAAATGAAGTGGTATCTCATTGTGATTTTGTTTTGATTTGCATTGCCCTGGTGACTAATGATGTTGAGCATCTTTTCATGTGCTCATGTTCATTTTTACATCTTCTTTGGAATAGTCTATTCAAATCCTTTGCCCATTTAAAAAGTGAGTTGAGTAGTGAGAATTATTTATATATTCTAGGAACATGCCTATTGTAGGCTGATTGTGTACTTCAAAAAGATATGTTGGACTCCTAATCCCCAGTACCTGTGAATGTAACCTTATCTGACAATAAGGTCTTTACAGATGTAATCAATTTAAGATGAGGCCATACTGGATTAGAGTGAGTCTATTTCATTACCCACAACTCTGAATTGGTCTTGTAATTTGCTTTGACCAGCTCCAAGCTTGGGCCTCAAGAGGTTTTGCATGCTTCTCTGTTCCATTAGAATCCTGTTGATGGAGAAAGGCTACTGACTCAGTAATCCAATTACCTCAGCCACTACCCAGTCACCGCCCCCCCCCCAGGCCTAAGATGTAAGGCCATCTTAAATAAGCCAGTGCTCAGGTGGCTGGACAGCTGATCAGCAATTCAACACAGATATAAGTGAGCCCAGTTGAGTCCAGTCAAAACTGCCAACTCAAGAATTATAGGCTAAATAAATGGTAATTGTTTTAAGCCACTGAGTTTTGGGGTTATTTGTTACACAGCAAGAGCTAACTAATTCAGAGGTAATGTTCACATAAGTTAGAAGACTAGGTATTATTCCTGGATTGTTTGCTAACCAATTTTACAACTTTGGACTAATCACTTTACTTTTTGAGCGTTGATTTTTAAATGAGAAAACAAGGGGAAATGGTGGGCTGGTCCAGTACTTTGCAAATACTGTTAAGCAGCCAAGCCCTTTCTTCAACTGATAGTTTATAATGAACCTCAATATATAAAATAGGTGAAAAGAAACCTTGTCAAGTTCTGAAGGAAGCTGAACCCCATCTGCTTGACTCTCTTCTCACTCTTTCCCCCTTCCTCCACCTCCACTCCCTGGAATGGCACCCCAGGGATTTGCAGATAAAATCTGGAAAACATCAGGCTATTGGATTTTTTGAAGGTCTCTCAGATTATCATTTCATGATTCCAGGCTGGAGGGGGGAGAGGTAGTTTTGCATAAACCAAGACAGACTAGACCTTCTCGTAGCACTACTCACGTTATGTGATACATGTAATTATTTGTTTACTTGTCTGTTTCACCAAACAGTGAGCAACTCAACTACACGTACTTCTCTTTCTCCTATGGAGTGCCTTCCTCAACCCAATAATTGCCATACATTTCTTAACACAGAGCAACTACTCAAGAATTTCCATGTAAATGGGTTTATGGGAAAATGTAGGATAGATGGATGGATAAAAAACACAAACAGATAATTATAGGATAACAAATGAATAAGTAAACAACACAAGAATAACATTGACCTGTTATTCACAATGTTTCAAAGGTAGAATGTTTCCCTTTCTCCATGGGCAGAAAGTAGGGCTTCAAATTACATTTTCAGCATTGCCATTTTATTCTCAGCATAAAGTCTGAAACAGCAGTAAGTAAATTACTACATCTTGAAAAGCAATCTCAATTATTTCCTATCATTAATTCTTTTCAAAGGCAGGAAGCATCTCTCTCCATGCTCCTACCCTGAAAATGCCAGCTAGCCTCTCACCAACCCCAATTGAGTGGATCATCCTCCCCTATGCCAAATTGACTCATATGCCCAGAGATTGACTTAGGTTCTATGTAATTGGAACTTTCTGTGGAAATTTCTGCACTGCTTATTCACCAATGGTTTTCCAGGGAAGACTCAGGAGAAGCTCACCCCTTGGAGATGTGGCCATGCTAAGAGTGGAGATTCTAGGGCTGTTCTGCAGCTTCCCAGCAGTGTGCTGCAAGCAGAAACCAATAGGGAAATACACTGGCTCAAGCCAGGGATCCTTCCCATCTTGCTTAAAGCTTCTGCTTCCTGTTCTAAGTTCTTAATGACTACCTTCCTTTAAAGATTGCCTTTAGCTTTAAAGGAGGCTAACTTGAACAGTACTGTAAACCAAGATAATCTGGCAAGAAAGAACTCTGTTGAATTTAATAACTATTTTAAAGGTGGGGAATGAGTATGAAAAAAATGCAATCTCAAACAGAAATACAAATAAATCCTGGATAACTGATGGAACACCACTGGGGTAAAGACATAAAAAGGGATACCTGGTGATCTTTTAAGATTGAAGATGTAAGATCATGTTTTACTTTCCTGTTGTTCTATTTAATCCATGTGTCTCGATAGATGTATCTTCCCTATCACAATCTTCTTTAAGGTTCCCAGAACATTCTTAATGCCCAATAATTATGGAGGAACGTGGGCACTTTTGCTCATAAATGTTGCAGGGTATCAATTTAGTTATAAATGGAATATTTTATCATTTTAATTTTCATTAGTTTTTTTCCACATTCTTATCACTGTGTTACAGTTGAACATAAGGGTAGGATTTGTTGTTACATATTTGTACATTAGTTTTTAAATCACATAAGTTACACAGAGAAGAAAGAGGATTTGGCCCTCCCCAACTCCTCAAAGAAAGAGTTATCTATAATCCCATCTGCTGGAGATAACCACCAGGAACATTTTGAAAAACAATATTTTTCAAACTAGATTGTGGCCCATTTGGAGATCATGAAATTGATTTAGTGGGTCATGATCAGCATTTTAAAAAATAAGAGAGAAGAAAGGAGAAAAAAGAGGAATATAACTGGAATAAAGCAGAATTGGGTAGGAGAAAAAGGGAATAATATAATAAAGAAAAATAAGGACATCAGAATGCAGCACATAAAGAAAATGTAAATATTGTTAATAAACTATGGTTTCAGCTCCATGTGTCTACTGGCTCACAAATATAAAACATATTTCTCACTGTGGATCATGATTAAAACATGTTTTTAAAATACCACTTTGGTATACAGACTTCCAGACATTTTTCTTTCTTATATTCTTATATCTTAGTAAACATGAAATAAACTGCATATGCTTTGGGGGAAAGTCTTCTTAACTCCAAAATGTATCACAAACATATTTCTAGGTTATTAAATACCCAGTTACATCATCATTTTAATGGTGGTAGAGTATTTGATATATCAAGGTATAGTAATATTATTTGTTCAACCAATATTCTATGGCTAATTATTGAGGATATTGCTAATACTTCTTACTTATAAGCAACACTGAGGTGCCACAAAATTCTTTTATTTTACGTTTCCAATGATTTTCTTAGGTTAAGTTCAGAAGTGAAATCTTTGGCACACAGTTTTTATGTATTAATTTCCTAAAGGCTAACTGCCTACCAGAAAATAATTATTCCAATTTACACCTCTATCAATAGTGTCTGCAAGTACCCTATGGCCACTCCATCCTCGTTCCCATCCTAAGCCTGACAAATATCATTTTTCTACCTTGGCCTATGTGAATAAACTTTAAAAAAACAGCAACTTATCATAATTTGAGTTGATTCATTTCTGAATTGAGGTCACCTACAGTTCATTTACACCAACCTTCAAATGAAATTATAGAATACAGAAGGGTGACCATTGAACTAGCTATTTGTGTATCCATGACACAAATTTAGGGGATTTAAATAGCAAAGGCTTTGATATAGAAAATAATTCCTACTATAGCAAGTGATTTATTTTAGACAATCAATAAATGAAACAACTAATTAGTTACATGCACCACCACCTCACTCAATTACATGTGTTAATGTATTACACAGTCATATGTATACCCTGGATCTACAGTAAGTACTTCTTGGTTCATGAGCCTTTTTTATTTAGACGTCCCAAACTCAGCCCTTCTGAGCAACCAAAGTTAAGCTTAGACATTGTTCTCATGTTTGCTTGGGTTTTTTTATTTTACTGTTTCCTCTATCATAAACTGGAAGGCAGAATGCTGTCTCAGTGGCCATAAAGTGGAGGGATTGCAGGAAGAGTGCACAGTGCCGAGAGCAGCTGGGTGGAATAGATGGGGTGCCCAAACTGAACACAGCCAGTGGAATCCTGGATCAGGCACTTTTTAACAGTGTGGTCTTAAAGTTAAGGGGCTTGTAAAATAACATGTATAGGACTAGCAGAAAGCAATCACACAATAAATGTTGGTGTGTGTGTGTGTGTGTATGTGTGTGTGTATGTGTGTGTGTGTGTGTGTGTGTGTGTGAGAGAGAGAGAGAGAGAGAGAGAGAGAGAGAGAGAGAATTTGCTCCATGTCTACCTGAACATATTTGGAAGAATCCCCTTGATAGCCTTTAGTCATCTAAGAAAAGAATTCAGTGATCTTCCAAAAACTGGGGGCGGGGCTGGCTCTAGGAAAAAGTCAAGGGTCTGAAGAAGAAAGTGTAGGCCATGAGCTTAACTGTGCCCTGCAGAAAAGAACAGCAACTTGGGACAAGTAATGGATTTAAGCAAGAGTTTCATAGGCCCTCAGAGTAAATCTGGGTTTTTAAAGGCCTCTTATTCTGCATACAGCTCCTTTTGCATTTCACACCTGGTGAGGGAAGAAAAGCATCCCCTGTCTAACTTCTGACTTCACAGGCTGTCTCACTAGGCCTCCATCAGTTTCTAATAGCCAAAAGAAAATTACACAGCCACCCCTATATTTGAAGAAAATCCGGGTTAATGGTCCAAAGCAGTTTCCTCATGGAAAAATCAGCTCACCTATCCTCTAGTTAGGAAAAGGAATGAGGCACTTATAGTAAGTTTAAAATTTATCATAAAAGCCCACTTTCAAAGGCCCAGCTGTGTGTCACTCAGCAGTAAGGTCCCCTGGGGGCTTCTCACAACTTGGTTTCAGACTTAACTGTGAAGACTTCACACATCTCACACCCAAAATGAATCAAAACACAAGACAGCCTTGGGTCTGCTTTGGTGTCAAAGATATTGCAGATATTCCTGATATGCTTGAAGGGGAAGGCTCAGATTAAAACATCACACTCGGGTTCTCTAAACATAGTCATTTCAAACCCTACTGTGAGGGAGTCTTGTGGGGCCAGAGGTAGGGGCCAAGAATGTTACACCACCCACTGAGTCCAGAACTTCAAACCTCAGCATAGGAGTCTGAGACCTCAGCCCATGTCTGGGTATGGAAAGCAACTTCTATGGGAAGTGTTACAATTTGCTTGAGAATTTTTAAACCTCCACAGCCACAAAGTTCCATCTAGCAAGGGTTGATACGTTTTGTATCAGATATTCAAAACCTTGAAGGCAGAGGCAAAGGAATAAACCTTTTCAGTTGATGGACAGAAAGCCAGTCCCCCCATCTTCTATGCCTTTTGCCCTTCTGAGAAAATGTTCTGCCTTGCTTAGATTTTGCATAAACCTTGATAGTAAGGGCTATTTGGAGAAGGCAACTCCTGATAACTCTAAAACTAATCCAGCCAAGTGATTAGAGAACTCATCACTCTTCCTCCTCCACTCCCTCCCCAAGGAAAGGAAGTAATTTAAAAATCCAAAAGGATTCTCCTTCTCACAGAAGAGCTGAAGCGGTGCCAATAAAGATTCCAATGTCGAACTCCAATTATGTGGAGTTTGCAAGTGATTTGAAACACGGCCTTGTGAGGAGCCCCTGTCTGTAATCTACTTAAAAGGTTTTCTCCATTCTAGACACCAAAACTTGGCCATTAAAGATCAGTGATAATCTTTTACATTACTGAAAAAATAGATCAAAGCTTTCACTTGGCCTAGATTGGAAAGTCAAGGGACAGCAAAGAATAAGAATAGTCACTGTCACAACCTTGAAATGTCTCATCAAGGGAGAAAGTTTTGTAAGACTCAAGTTGGGAAGTTTTTATCCAACAGAAATGTGCAGGTACATTACCCAAAAGACAGGAACTAGAATGTTCATAGTGGCATTATGCAAAATTAGCCAAACTGGAAGTTACCTAAATATCTATCAATAGTAAAATGGACAAATAAATCATGCTATATTCATACAAAGAAATACTACACAACAACAAAAATAAATGAACTACAACTACATGCAACAATATAAATGGATCATAAAATATAATTTTGAGCAAAAAAATTTGAGGTGAGAAAAGATCATACAGTATGATTTCAAAACAGGTCAAAGTAATCAATGCTTTTCAAGGTTATCCTTGAACGAAAGAGAACACTAGCAGGATTTCTAGAGGGATGGAAACATTCTCTACTTTGTTCCAGGTAATGGTTTCAGAGGTGTGTTCAGTTTGGAAGAACTCATTGAGCAATACATTCATGATTTGTGCCATTTCTGCATTTGTGTTTAATATTTATATATGGAAGGAGAATTATCTTGTTCTATCCTCTAGCAACATTTTTCCAGAAATAGGAACTCTGCTAACAGATTTTTATTTCCATCTGTTTACTCAAGGAAAGCTGCCACACAGCTTCTGGTAACACATAGGCTCTCTTTATGTCTCTCAGAAAAAAGAAGACCCTATAGTTTAGTTATGCATTTTCAAAAAAAAAAAAAAAAAACAAAACTTTTTGATCCCTGCATTGTGCTTCTTTGTTATTCAGAGTCAGCTAATTATTGTGACAAACATCCCCTAAATCTCACCATAAAAGTCTACTTCTCCCCCATGTGAAATTCAATCAGGTATTGGCAAGGCAGTCTTTCATGGAATGATTCAGAGACTCAGGCTCCTTCCATCTATCTAGTGGCCCCACCATACCTTAGGCCTTAGAGTCCCCTGCTGAGCCCTCTGTGTGCATCCAGCAAAGTGGGAAAGAAATAAAGTGCAAATGATTGTTTAGGAGCTTTTATTCAGCCTTCCTAGAGGTAGAGCAATTATTCCTCCCACAACTCATTGGACAGAACTTTGCACATAATCATACCTAACTGAAAGGTAAGCTAGGAGATGTAGTCTAGCTATGTGCCCAGGAGAAAAAGGGAAAGAGTTGGTGAACACCAAGTCATTCTCTGCTGTGACCTCTCTTCTAGCTATTCCATACCTGATGTCTGACTACAAAGAACAGAAGACATGCCATTATGAGCAAAGATACAGACAAAGGACACGGACATTTACATTGTACACTTCCATGATGGCACACATCCATAGCTAGGCCTTCCCATGCCTATCATCAGAAGTCTGCACTCTCTGAGAATGAAGGCATAATGGCAGTCAGATGCTAAATTGTTCTTGCAGTGCTCAGTGACATGAGTGAGGCTAACCAAGCCAGAAAATGGGATGGCATTCTTCTGTCCCCATTTTTACCATGCATCGGATTGATCAGAGTATTTCCTCTGATTGAGGAGTCACAGGAGTTGAGTTTTATCCTTTTTTTGTACCAGGGATTGAACCTAGGGGCACCTATCCACTGAGCCACATCCCCAGCCCTTTTAACTTTTTATTTTGAGACAGGGTCTCACTAAATTGCTCAGGGCTTCACTAAGTTGCTGAGGCTCACTTTGAGCTTGTGATCCTCCTGCCTCGGCCTCCCAAACTGCTAGAATTACAGACGTGTGCCATTATGCCTGATGGTTTTACCCATTTTTATACCTACTTTCCCCCTTAAACCCCATGGTAATAATACTGATTATTATTACAAAAAGTATCATCAATGGTGTACACATATTAACCCTTACTGTGTATATTGTGTATGTACCACACACTGCTGGTGCTGCCCTTAGAATACATTCACTTAATTTTCACAACAACTGTATGAAATCAATACTAATAGTGTCTCCATTTCACAGATTCTTAGTCTCTGAGGCACAGAGACTAAGAATTTGTCCAAGGTCACACAGCTGGTAAGTGGTTGAACTCCAAGCTAACATATGCTGTTTATTATACAAAGGTGATCTGGATTAGAAACACAAGCATGTAATCATGACAAAGTCCCAGTCCCTCAGGGAGAAAATCTTGAACCTACACTTCATAAGCATCAGACTTGATTCAACTGGGCTGATCAAGCCACAGAAAAGCACACAAAGTAACTTGGAAAGAAAACAAAGTCAAAGTCAACAAGTAAAGGATGGTGTCACTTCTTAGGGATTTTTGTTTTGTTTTTAAATATTCATTTGCACTTAGCCACTAAAACCACTGCATTGACAGATCAATTAAGAAAATCCAAAATGGCTTCAAACTCAAATTTATAAGCCAATATTCTAGCCTTCCCCATTCATTGTTTTTATTCAATATATTTTTTTATATTGAATCTCATTCATCATTATCACCTTCCATCCTGTTACCAGCCTGAAATTTGCCTGTCTTATACTATGAAACAAAGGGTTAATGTAAAGCCACACAAGAGGAAACCTTACGCAATATATTTTTCTTCATGCAATTGGATTAGTTTTAATTAGCAAAGGCTAAAATTTTGCCAGATGAGCACTGGGTGATATCTGATACCTGAGCAGATTTCCAACAACTCTTCTCTCACACCAAAGGCATTTAACTCAAATAATACTCTTTGAAAACATTCCAGAGCATCCTTCCCAATATCTCTTCTTCATTTGCCCACTTCTCCCCACCATTGCCTCAAATATCAAAACCTATGTCTTTTCTGTTTGTAAATCAGAAAACCCCATGACTTCTCACATGGAAAAGAATTTCTGTGGTATTTATTGCTACGGCACTTCTCCCATCCCCCCAACGTTAATCTCTAGACTCAAACTCTTTTTTTTAAAGAGAGAATTTTTAATATTTATTTTTTAGTTTTCGGCGCACACAACATCTTTGTTTGTATGTGGTGCTGAGGATCGAACCCGGGCCGCACGCATGCCAGGCGAGCACGCTACTGCTTGAGCCACATCCCCAGCCCTAGACTCAAACTCTTGACAAACACATGCCATCTTGCAAAAAAAATCACTTCAGGGGTGGGGAGGAGATCCACTGAGGTGGCAGAATTTCGGTGCCAAAAAGGGAAATACAGCTTTATTTGCATTATTAAAATATAAATACAGGCTCAAATAACAGAGTCCAGATGCAGGCTGAAGAGAAACATAAATATTGATATTGTATTCTAATGAACATTGTGTTTCACTGGCTGTCATCTGTCCACACAGCTACTAGCTCTTCTCTCTCTTAGATGGGTAGTATTAAGAAATCAAGAGTAACTAAACCCCAGAATAGGGCTTCTATTTCATAAATCTAAATGCACTTACATAGAACAATAGGAAATCAAATTCTAAACAACTTACTTTGTCCTCCATTGAGGTTTCAAGCACCAGAATAAGTTGAAAATACAGGTGCAAATCAGTATTCTCTGCTACTTAGAAAATTGCATCTGAGTAATAAGGTCCTTTTACATGTCTTTAAAAATGTTATTTTAGCTTTATCTTAGGAAAGCTCCCACTTCTAAATTACTCCTGGGGACTCTGAGGCCAGATTCTTTCCCTTGTCCAGAACCTGATTCTCCCTAAAAATACAGCACCAAGATATCATCATTAGCCTATCACCATCGGACCAAAAGTAAGGAAATTCCACTGTTTCAGAATTCCACTGTTTCTATGTATAAGATTTCTTATACATAGAAAGGCTAGTTCTTAGTCTAATTCTGCTTGAGAGCCCAGAAGCTTTGTGGAAGAATTTTCTTCTGATGTCATATTCATACAACAGTCCCAGTTAGGGGCTGGTTCTAGGCCATCAGAGTTCCAATACTGTTTTTTTTTTTTTTATCCCAAAGAGTGTTACCTACCTAGAGTGAAGTGAATTTTCTCTCTCTCAATACTGCTGTGGATTATACAAGTAGATACAGGTGTTGAAACTGATCAAACTACACACGTAAGATCTGTACATATTATAGCATGTAAATTATACCTTAAATTTTCTTTAAAATGTATTAAAATACCTTTTAAGTTTTTCCATGAGAGAAAATAAGAATAATCAACAACATTCTAGGAGAAGTGCCTACTTTTTCAAGATCAATGGCTTTACCAAACACATTAGGTATATGTGTGAGAATTTGCTCTTACTCCCCCTAAAAGGAGCACAAAATGCTATATAACATAGGTTCCTTTGGAGCAAGTCTGTCAGGGGAACAGGGAAAGGGGCTTTCCTTTTCTTTTCTATTCCTTTCTGTATGGGTTGGGTTACCCAGCCCTGCACATAAGCAAGAATGTCAAAGCTCTAATGTGGACCCAACCATTTCTTCATACTTCTACCATCTCTCACCAGGATTACAACAGTCCCCTACTTGATCTCCCTGCTTCTATCCCTCCTGCCTCTCACACTATCTTCTTAACACAAGAGCCAAAGTGATTCCTTGAAACACCAAGTCAATCGTGTTACTCCTAGGCTTAAAAGCCTCCAGTGACTGCCAACTTCACTCAGAGCAAACGCAAAGTCCTGACAATGACCTACTGTAAGACCCAAGATGATCTGTCCCCATCCCTCCATGCTGGTCTCCTCTCCTCCCACTCTCCTCCTTGTTTACTCCACATCCACCATACTGGAATCATTGCTATCACTGAATCATGCCAGGTATGTGCTCACCTCAGGACCTTTGCACCAGCTATAGTCGTTGTTTGCTGGAAGAATCTTTCTCCAGCAATTAACATAATTAACTCCCTTACTTTTTTCTAACCTTTGCCGAAATTTCACTTCCCTAATGAGGTCCATTTGACTACCCTATTGAAAATGGCAACCCCACCTCAACCCTCTGGATCATCTGCACCCTGCTCTACTTTCTTTGTGCCTATAGTACTTGCCACCTTCTAACAGGCTTTATATTTTCCTCAAAAGTATCATGTTTGTTGTTTAGATTATTGCTCTCCACTGGAACATAGATTCTTTGTAACTTTTTGTTTACCAATCAAATGTGTCTAGAATAGTGTGTGACACATAATAAATGAATGAATCTGGATGATAAGCTATTGCTCATTTTTCTCTTTCTAAACTTTACTGCATAACAAAAAGTGCTCACAAAGAAAGAAGACCCTTAATTGATGTATTTGAATATGCAAAGAGACACAGCACTGCTTGGTCAGCTAGACCCTTCCCCTGACCCAGCATTTCACAGATTTAGACAGAGGTTCTCGCCTACTTGGAAAAAATTATTGCATGCCTTCTACTCTGATCAAATTACACATCAATAAAATATCCAGTAATAGTCAATAATTATCAGGGGCTCACCATGTAGCAGGCAGGATTCTCAGTAGTCACACATTTGGCTCCTTTAGTCCTTTCAACAATCTAATGCAATAGGTACCCCTTTTTATCTCCATTCCATAATAGATGGAGAAAAAGAGATATTCAAAAAATTGTTCAAAGTCATACAACTTTGAAGGGGTGGAGCTGAGATTTGAACTGACACAGTCTAGCTTCAGAGTCAACCCCCCTAACCACATACTCTCCTGCTTCCTAACACTTAGATACACCATGGCTTTCCCAACCTTATACAAACTGAACCTAAGGAAGCTCCAAATGGCATGAATTCCCAGACTTAAGTAATAAGGACATCAAGTCTTCATCAGGTACTCTAAAAGACAGAAAGGCACAACACCCCGATTTTCTGCCTTTCACAAACTGGACACTCTAGAGCCAGATAAATGAACTCTAGGACCCAGGGAATCCCCTTGCAGTCCAACAATGCAGTCATTCTATGGCAAAAAATGGCAAAGAAGATCCCCCCATATAAACTTTTTGTCTATTATATAAAATAATTAAAATGGTTCCTCTGCTTGTTACAAGTGGGTCCAGTCTGAGCCAGATTAACCTCATTTCCCTTTTGAGTAGGGCTATTACACCAGGAGATCAAAGGCATGCTACAGGCATCTTAATTTCAGCAAACCATTTGACAGTCACTCATGATGATAGATCTTGTGGGCAAGGTGGAGAAATGTGGTTTGAACAGAAAGGTGGGGGTTGCATTTGTTGCTGCTGCAACAGTGGTACCCAAGGAATTCTGATTGATAGATGTCAATTTGGAGGGATGCTGCTAGTACTGCCTGGCAATGGGCCCTGGTCTCTGGGTCCATCTAAACAATAATTTTATCAGAGATGTGGATGATGACATAGAATCATGTTTATGGTGTCTGCAGAGAGCAAAATGCTGTGGGCAGTAGCTGACACACTGAATCAAGATTTTAAACCATCACCACTGATTAGAAATGAAAGAGCAAAGCAAATAAGATTCAATTTTGCAGAGACAATGGGAGACACTTGTGAAATTGAAGTTCAAAATAATAACTGTACACCTAGAATCTAAGAAATCTCTTATTTAAAACTACCACTATAAAAGAAGAGGGTTCACTGGGCCATAAGAGCAAAAATACCCCTAACAGAGTTGATCAATAGTTAAAACATGGACCACCTTGGTTCTAAGGGGGCATTCATATAAAGAAAGGAATGGGTCCATTCATATTCTGTACCTATGGTAGAGAGCAACCAAAGTGGGAGGGAACTGGGAAACTGCCATTAGGAGACTTGGTGGAAGGAATTGAAGTTGTTTTTACCTGGAATTAAGACCATAACCTACAGGTACTTAAAAGATGTCCTGGAAAAGAGATTCCTTATGGCCCCAGACCTCAGAACTAGGACTAAAAGACTACTACTATAAAAAGAGTTAGACTTAAGGTAAATAAGGACAATGTGAGAATAGGAACTATCCATCAATAAAATTGGGGTGGCATTGATCACTTCCGATTCCTAAGAGTCTCCATGCGCATAGAAACAAGATGGGCTGACATTTCAGACCCCTTAAAAAATTCCAATGCTGGATAGGAAGTTGCATTTCATGGGTACTAAGGTCTTTTCCAACACTAAGATCCCAAGATTCTATGACTCTTGTTAAATCAACTTGATTCTTGGTTAATTTCACTTTGAATGACTTAAAGCACGTAACAAGTAAGTATTTTTTCAGCATATGGATACCTATTTCCTCAGATTATTATTTCAATAAATCCAAACCTTCTCCTGTTCATTAATGGATTGAGAGGTAGACCTTATATCAGAAATAAAAAATGATCATACCTATCACAGTCATTCACAAAGATGAGCTAGGCAGGGTCCCTGATATGCGGTCTTACAGTTCAGTAGGAGTGCCCTCCAAAATGTTTTTTCAGTATATTTTAACCTTAGAATAAGAACCTTACATTCATAAACCACTCCTGCCTCATTATTTTTATTTTAAGTTATTAGCAAATATGATTCATGAAGATTTCTTGATGTAAAAAAAAATCTTTCAGGAATTTTTGTGTTAGATGGTTTGTTCCAGGAATACCTTTCCTATGATTTTTTAATAGAGTGACACAAAATCTTATATCCCCCAATTTTAATAGAATAAAAGGAAATTAAACGGAACCATCAAAACTAAATTCTAGCCATGTTTAAAGTTATCATTGACCCTAAATTTTCAGTGTCATATGAAGTCAGTGAATTCTCAAGACTCATGGGATAATATGAGACAATAGAAGAAATTTCACATGTCGTAGTAATTTAAAGGTTATGCCCACTAAAGATAGACTAGAAAATCCAAAACTACTTTTCTGATGGCATCATGTGGAAAATGCCATCACATATGGGAAGAAAGAAATCTTCATTGTTAACAACTTAGCAATATCAGTCCAGCAGAAGCTCAAGATTTCCTCAGTAAAGCAGTTTGGTAGTTTTTATCTAAAAGCCCAATACAATAAAAGAAAAGTCTAGAAAGAAATGTGTTGCTGTTACTGGTTATGAAATTACAACCATGAATTATTAACCTTTGAAAGATTGCTTTCTTCCCAGTTGTTCTATGATAGGTTTAAAAGCAGTTTTCAGTGGAGCTGTTAGGATCTCATAATGCCTCCGAGAAATTCACTGAGCAGAGCCAGAAAGAAATGAAACTTAACCACAGTTACTGAGTCATTCAAGAAAACACATTAACCAGACTGCAAAGAGTTTTTACAACTGGTAGAATGAACAGAATGGAGAGGGAAAACAAGATCATCTTCCAAAAGCAGAATGAACTGATTAGTGTTGCCACACCAACCCCAAACATCCACTTCACCCAATGTGTTACTTCCTAGTTCCTTTCAGGATTTAGCAGTTTCAGTATCTGCTCTGACTGAAATTATGCTTCTCCAACAGGGAGTGTAGATTTCCTGGGCCATCACTGACCCATTCCACAGGGCAAGAAACAGCATTCTCAAAAGCAGGCTGATGGAACATCTAGAAACTGATGTTCTTTATCATCATTAGACTTGAGTTCCATCTGTGCTCCTTCTCACTGTAGGCAACTGGGCTCAATCCTACTGGATAACTCTGGAAATGGTGCAGAACATGATGTAAAGCTTTGATTTCCAAAACATAAGGGAGCTGGAGCATTTGTCCAACTCCTTTTCTACCATTGGTTGAGTGCTGCTTTGGGGACATTAATTTGCTGGCGCCTCTGGCTTTCACCAAGACTAAGCTTGATTCATTAGCCAGACCAAAACAAAAACCCAAGGCAAAGTCACAGTAGTTTACAGTAACTAGCCTTCAGCATGAGAGGTGAGGTCTGAAGGAATGCAGCAGGGCATGGATAGTGTCTGCTGTACAGAATAAGAAAAGCTAAAATGAAGGTGAGCATGGAGTTCAAGAGGTGAAGGAGGTGGTGATTAAGAAATTAGATTCCACTTCACAAACAAGATGATGATCAGCTGAGCACCAAAGAATGAAGAGAACTTAGCTAGTGAAAATGTTCTAGCAGGAAAGAGTAGTATATACATGGGCATGAAGAATGAGAAAACCTGGAAAGTTGGAGAACACCAAGTACTTCAGTATGATTGGTGCATAGAGCTGGACTAGGGTGAAAGGTGAAGAAGGCAAGGAAGGTGATAAATGGGAGAGTAAGATATGATATATCTTGCCAAGAAGACAGAATTATATCATAAAAGGTCTTGACTTTAATATAGTAATTTCTGTGGAAACATGTGGCAGAAAAGTCTAGTGGGTATAAATACAACATGTAGACTCAGACCTGGATCCTAATTCTAGGCCCCAACACTTTCTAGCTGTTGCTAGGAACAAACTGCTAACCCTCAGTAAAATGGGAAAAATAATAGTACTTATCTTCTAGAGCTATTATGAAGACTAAATATGATAATGTATATAAAACTCTTAGCACTGGAGCTGATAAATAGCAAAGTTCAACAAATTTTAGCTAAAAATAAAATCAATCCATTTGATGAATGACAAACATGTCACTGCAGTGCAATGGAGAAACGATGATCTTTTCAATAAGTAGCAATGGGTCAACCGTGCATCCATATGAACAAAGTCAATCTTGACCCCTACCTCACACCATCTGCAAATATCAATTCCATATGAATTGTGGGATCTAAATGACAAAAGCAAAACAAACAAAAAAACACTTCTAGAACACAAGTGATATCTTCATGGTCTTATGGCTGGTAAAGACTTTGTTTAAGAATGGACAGCAGAGAACACAAAAAAACACTATCCATAAAAAAAGGATTAATATAAACTGGACCACATAAAAACACATAAGAACTGCTCACCAAAAAGTAACACTGAGAGTAGAAAGGCAGGCCACCGAGTGACAAAAGGTATTTGCAATACTCATAGCTGACAAATGACTCATATCCATAGTATATTAAAAAAAAAAACTCCTACAAGGTAATAAGAAAAAGGTACAAAGAACCTTATTTTACAATGAGCAAAAGTGTTGAATGGGTAATTCACAAAAGGGAATATCCAGATTGCTTTAAAAATATGAAAAGATGTTCAATTTTGCAAGCCATCAGAAAAATAGAAAATAAAAAAATTAAAACCACTATAAGATTATATTACATACCCACCAGAGTAGTTATAATTAAAAAGATAATACCAGAGTTAGTGAGGATGTGGAGCAACTGGAATTTTCATATACTTCTGGGATTAAAAATTGCTACAACCCAGGCTAGGGTTGTGGCTCAGAGATAGAGCTCTCGCCTAGCATGCGTGAGGCACTGGGTTTGATCCTCAGCACCACATAAAAAAAATAAAATAAAATAGAGATATTGTGTCCACCTATAACTAAAAAATAAATATTTTTAAAAAATGCTACAACCAGTTTAGAAAACTTAGGTGGTATCTACTAAAAACAACATATCCATCCCTTTTCATCCAGCATTTTCACTTTTATATATATATATATACATGAGCTCATCAAAAGGCAGGTAGAAAAAATACTCATGAAAATAGTCCTAAAACAGAAACAATCCAAATGCTGATCATCAGGAGTATTAATCAACAAATTGTGGTATGTGCACATAATGGAATTTTATTCAGCAAGAGAATAAATAATCTACTAAATATGCAAACAACAGTGAAGAATATTACAAATATAATGTGGAGTGAATAATGCTAGACACTAAAATGTATATGTGTGTGTGTGTGTGTATCTCCACTTATATAAAATTAAAAAGCAGGAAAATCTAACTGATGGCAGTAACAGTCAGGAAAGTAGATACCTTTGGGGAGTGGCAATAGTGAGTAGTATGGGGCTTGAGAGGAAAGAGTTTCAGGCAGAGTAATGTTTTATTTCTTGACCTGGGTGGTATTTTCATGAGTTATTTGCTTTGTGAAAATCAATCAAGCTGAACACTTACAATCTGTGTGATTTTCCATACAAATGTTATACACACACACACACACACACACACAGAGATATAAAATTTGTTTTTAAAATTCAGTAACTAAATATAATCAACAGCAATATAATCAAAAGCTAAAAACATTAAAATGTCTGAGGATAGTATTTTAGCTTGACATTGAAGCCCATGAAGTAATTTCAAAGTGTCAAGTATTAGTGACTGAAAAGCTGGACTCACTTCAAGTTCATTACCATAAATCTTAGAAGGCTCTCAACACAACCAGATAATCCCACTGCACTTCCTTACTGCATCCATGTTCCCTTCCCCCAGACAACTTATTAACACCTTCCCTTCTCTCCTCACATTGTCACACCCTCTCAGTTGATGACCTCATCACATAATTCACAGAGAAAATAGATGTAATAGTAGAACACCCCATTCCATCTCTGTCAGTCTACCAGCCCACCTGCCTCTCTGTCTCTATGCGCCATTTTCTCTCCAGGTCCCATGAGTGAAATGGTGCTCTCATCTAACCCCATCTCAGTTTCTCAAGGACTTCCATAATGGCCCAGTTCCTTTCCCCAGCATTTTCAATTTCCTCTTCTCCATGGAATGTAAACATGCCTAAAATATCAAGACCTTTTAAGAAAATCTCCCTTGGTACTGTATTCCACTCCAGCCACTGCCCCATTTCTCTTCCAAGCAAAACTCCTTGTAAGAATTGTGTGTCATTGCTATTTCCTCTTTCACCCCTCCTGTTTTTTCTCCAGCTTCTCTTATTGGGCCTTAATCCCCACGCCTCTACTGGAATGCCACTTATCAAGGCTTCTAATTAATTACAGGCTACCAAACTCTGTGGTTTCTTCTGTTCTTGGTGCCCATCTTACTCTCACAAGCATTGAACCAAGATGCTATCCCCCGCATCCTTTTTTTCTTTCATTTTTTGGTGTGTGTGTGGTGTTGGGGATTGAACCAGGGCCTCACACATGCTAAACACATGCTCTACCACTGAACTATCCCTTAGCCCCCCTCCATTCTTGAAGCACCTTCTCCTGGCTTCCATCATACCACACTCTCCTGATTTTTCTTCTAGATTTCTGGCTATTCTTCCTCAGCTTTTCTCCTTTCCTATTAAACTTTCAAAGTTAGGCTCCTTTAGGCTAAATGCTAGCTCCCTTTCCTTTACTATCTACACTGTCCCAAGGTCAGAGCTTCACCATACCATCTCTACGTTTATGTCTCTAATTTGCTTCTTCATCCTGTCTCCTTATCCTGAGCTCTCAACTCACGTCTAATTGTGTGAGACACATCACACAGACTTAACATGGCTCAAATGGAAAAATATTGATTCTATTCCCCCCATAATAAAATATCCACTCTCCCACTAGCCTTCCCCAGTTTTGTAAATGGCACCAACTTCTATAAGTTTTTTCAAAGAAACTGAATCATCCTTAATTATTTTTTTCTCATACCCTTTACCCAATCCTATCAGTAAGCCCTATCAATTCCATTTCCAAACTGAATTCAGAATCCAACCACTTTTTACTTTCTCCACAGCTACTTCCCTAGTTCTACACAACAACACTAGCTTCACTATCTAACTGGTCTACCAGGCTCCAGGCCTGCCTCAGGGGTGACTTTGCTAAAGTGTACTTCAGATCAAGTCATCCCTGCAAAAAGCCTCCCAGTGTGTCTGAGGGCAGCAGAAAGCAGCTGAGGATGGGCATGATAATCTGGGGTGGGGGAGGCTATACAGGGAGTGTAGAGGCACTTGGACAACCTCAAAGTGACTCACTTTCAGGCTTCTTCTCCCTTTTAAACTCTTACAGGCCTGAGCAATAATGTAGCTGATACCACTGGTACCCCACTCAGAGCCCCTCTGCCCTCCCTGGAGGATCTCTGTACACATTCTTATGCACACCACAGGTTTTTGGTAGCTCTCTCTACCTGGTCCTAGGAGCATGCTGGGATCATACATGAGGCAAGCCTCAGAAGCCAGGATATTCACACTCCAGGCTCTACCTTCTATCTGCAAGGAGCAGAAGTTGTGCAGCAATATTCCAGCTTCCTCACCCCTCAGCAGAACACATCTGAGGTGTGTGCACCAAAGGGTCCTAAGCTGGATTCAACTGCAGTTGTCTGCAGTGGTAACCAGTTCACATCAAGTACTAGCTTTTCTCTCTTCCCGGTTTCACTTCCACGCTCCCTCTCTGGGATTCCTGGGATCTCCTCTCAAACTGCATGTATGAAAATCTTTGTCTCTGTCTCTGCATTCTGGGAAACCCAAACTAACACATGTTAATATTGTGTTTTTACTCCCAAAGGTAATGCCTTCTATGACATCAAATAAGAACAATGACATCTAAATTTAGATGAAGGAGAGGAGACAGAGATCTGAACACAAAGTGAAGAGACAGCATTTTGGAAAAACAAAAAAGAATAGATTTTTAAGTCTTTCCCTGGGTATTATATTAGTCTCTTCTTTATTCACATATAAATATACATGAATAGAGTATATATTCACCACTGTATGCATATAGTAAAGGTCCTCCTCTTATTTCCATAATCATTAGTTGATACTCCAAACAGTTAAAAGGACTTGAAAGGACTGTTAAAATCCAGATACAAAACTACTGCTGCCTCTAAAGAAAGGACAGAAAGGAGGACACATTCTCCACTGGCAGTGAGTTTCATTTGTGTGAAATCAAACTATTTAAGGAGAGGTGTGTCCTCCCCCCACTCCCACCGCCACCATACAGGCACACAGGGGAAATGTATGCACCACTCAACAGTCTGCAGAACTTCCCTCCAGTTCTTTTGAAGTGAAATCACCACTCCCCGCCACAACCACACTCCCCAGATATCAGTGCTGTTGAAAGTGAAGGGCTTGTCCCTGCTGTGTGGTTAGGGGTAAAAAAGGAGGCAGGATTAAAGCGCTCATTTCCAGTCCCAAAAGTAAAATACGACTTGGCCTAAGGCAGTCCTAATTCTTTCCAGAACTCATCCCCGGAATTGCCCTTTTAAACAACCAGTCATTAACCCAACTCCGGGTCTTTTATAGCTGCGAAAACCGATCCACACATCATTTATTCATTACGCTTATTATTATTGTTATTGCAGAAAAGCAGTGAATTCCCAGGGCGGGGTTCAAAGGGTTTTTTTGGAGGAGGAGAAAAAGAGGGGCAGGCGGCAGAGCAAGGAGGTTAGGCTGGGCTGCGCGACAGAGGTGCACGGAAATCCCAGGAAAGGTTGCCTCGACTGGGTGTGCTCCTAGGCCACCGGCGCACGGTGCAGCTGCTGCAGCAACAGAGGAAGCTTCTTACGTAAGTCAGAGTCGCTGACATCACCTTTGCTGCGAGCGTTGCAGCGGGACTAGGCGCCAAAGGACCCGCGTACCAGACCAGCACTACTGTCTTTCGCCGGGGTCCTTCCTAAATGATTCCCCTGCTGCTAGATTTGGGCAACCATGCACCAGGGCACTGGCCTGAACGCCCCTTGGAGAGCAGATGACACAGAATGACTACTTATCAGGAGCTCTGTGATGTCGAAAGAGTGAAGTCAACGCACAGTGAAGATGCCCAATGGTCTTCCAGACCTCCTTCCTGGCTCTCTCCTCGAAAACTGCCTGGCAGGACTGGTTCATACGTAAATCGACACAAGCTGGTAGATTTGAGGGAAAATGCCCTGGGGCAAGGGTAGGGGAAGAACAGGTACAGATGGCCTAACGAGCCATTTAGAAGGAATTCTAGGTTGTTGGGGCAAAAAAGATGACCTGGGTCTCCTCGATCTCCCTAGGGACCAAGCAGTAGCTGCTCCCCTTCGTTCCTCCGGTCCCTCCAGACCCCAAGGGTTTTCAGTAGAGCACTTTGGAGTTGAATCCAAGAAGAGAGGAGCATCGCACTACTTCGCACACCCATGAGAGGCATAAGTTCGGGGAATCCAGGCAGCCCGTAAGGTCATAGAAAGAGTGACAAAGCCACTGCAGGAGCTTTAAAAGGTTATCTACTACTCCTGGAGCCCCCAAGCATGGCTCTGGGCTGGGTTGCTGGAAACCACAGGAGTTGCACCCTTCCCTCCTCCCAAGGACAAAAAAGGCGAGTCCAAGAGGTGAATGACAGACAGACTCTCTCTGCCTGCTATCCCCCATATACGCTCCCTTTCTGAGCGTTTTCAGCCCACGGATGCTTGCGAGTTCAGAGGCTGCCCTTTAACTTTCTGCCTTCTGATGTCTGCATCCCTGCCTTCATGGGGGTTAGCCTGGCTTTACTAAGCCCCAGGAGGATTGGGGTGGATCTCAGGGCAAGGGAGGGGTGGGAAGGCGAGAGAGTAAGGTGCAAGTTGCAGCAGGCGCGGTGCCGCGGGGCTGGGATTGCGGTGACAGGGGAAAGCGCGAGGGTGCGGCGCAATAGCGATCGCCCCGCGGGCTGACGGCGCGAGTACTCACGNGTGTGTGTGTGTGTATGGATGGGTGTGAGTGTGTGCGCGCGCCTCAGTTTGAAAGTACCCCGGCGCAGGCCTCTCCCCGCGCGCCCCTTGGCCGCTCCGGGGAGCGATTGCGCCCGGGATCTCTCCCCCTCTCTGGGCGGGGAGGAGGTTTCGGAGAGGCGCTCTGAAAACCCGGAGAGAGGAATCCGCCTACAGCCGCGGCGCAGGAGGCGGCGCGGGGGCGGCAGGGCCGACGCAGGGCGGGGGAGGCCAGGGCGAGAGGGGCGCAGCGCCCTGTGCGGCCGCTGGGAGTCACTGGTGGCCTCGCAGCTGTGGGCGCCTTCTGGCTCAAAGACATTTCCTCACATCCAAGGGGTTAGCATTGAGACAGTCAATGTGGTGGGGGTGGGGAGTTCTCAAGTTGGGAGTGGGGGTGCAGGTAGAGAACACAGAGGGAGGAAGGTGGGATATTGGGGATGCGGCAGATTTGGCATGTTGGAGCAAGTTCCTTCGTCGAATTCCAGCTTCCTTCAAGCCCTTTAGGTTCCTATAGGGAAAACTGGACTGCTCCTCGGAGTGCCCGGGGCTCTGTGAGAGCAGAGACAGCTGAGGAGGTAGGGCGCATCCCCGTGTGGCTGGAGTGGCCACAGTGCTGTTTATACCCTTTCCCAGGCATGGTATGGCGGTCTGTGCTGGGCGCGGTCTCTGTAGAATATTATGAATGAGACCCAAACAACCAATGAGCAAAACCCCTAGAAAAGTGCTTGCAAAATTCATTAGGTGAGATGAATCGGATTACCTCCTTGTCACCCTACTGTGTTAATCATACACAGGATTTTTAAAGTTCTCCATTAGAGAGATGATTCACAGAAGAATGGAAAGTTTTTCCCTTTGGTTAACTGAAAGGTATAATTTCTTAAAAGACATACATTTTTTATTGCAGCAGTTTGCAGGCTGGATGCTGTCAGGCTAAAACCTAAAGAGTTTGGGAAATGTTAATAAAATACATGCTTTCATCCCTCCAAAGCGAATACTGTTAAAACATATATATATTTTTTATTTTAAAGCCACAAGCCAGATCTTGGGAATGCAGCCTTCATTTCGTGCGTCTAAAGAGAACATGGAAAAAATATGTTTTATGGCAATAATAAAGTCCTCCAGACCTGTGGTGGTGTCTCTCCTGCTCTCCTTGCTTTTAGCAGGAGACCCTGTGCAGGGCCCAACAGTCAGCACCTTGGACTGGCCCACACTTTGGTTATAAAGGTTTCAACAGACCCTTGTCTTATTCTACTGAAAAAAAAATATTTTTGGCAAAAGAATATCCTTGTTCATAAAAGATCCGAGCTGGGTATTTGGAGGTAAAGGGTCATGATGTCTGCAAGGTACATAAAAGTGATTCACCAAGAAGAATGATGATGATAATAATAGCATGCATGTATAAAGAAAGAGAGAGGAGAGAGAAAAGAAAATACAGCAAAATCTCAAAAATAGTGATCTATGTAAAGGGCATATTGGGGCCCACTATGTATTTCTTGCAACTTTTGGTTTGGTTTGGTTCCCAAATAAAAAATAAAAGAATATTTTTGAACAGAGTCTTTTAGCATTTATTCATTATCTCACAAATCTAAAAAGCTTAGAGCTGGCTGATTTAATTTAGCTTGACTTTTTAATATGTTCAAAATTTTGAACATGAGTTCTGCTAGGTAGGCAAGCCAGACACTCCTCCCTAAACACACTGACGCATAAGGAACAATGGGGGAGTATGAGAGGCTTCAGTTAGCAAGCCTTGTGGCAACAGTCTGCCCTGCCTCCCAGTTCTCTGTACCCAGCATTATCCTATTAATAGCATTCATTGGAGTCAGTGGAGTGGCCAGTTGCACATTGACATGGGCAATGAGTTAGTGGTGTGTGGCTCTCACTCTTAAATGGAATTTGGGGTTATTGGTGAGTTCCTGCCAGGGCCCAAGAGAGATGATCTTAAAGGGAGGGCAAAGGCCCAGGAGAAGATTCCAGGGGGTAATTAAGCTCAAGAACAGACTAGTTACCTGTTGTATGTCCCAAAGTAGCCACACAGACTCGATTCAAGACTCTGAAATGATTCAAAGCACTGTTCAACTACACAAAAAGGAGAACCCTCTGTTACCTCTTGGACTCCTACTCATGTGTTAATAATGCATACAGTTAAAAATTTTTTAAAAAAGCTTTGATATTGTCTTTCAATCTCCTTGGTTTCACTGTTCCCCAGGGACCTCTCCAAGACAGCTTCCTCCAAAGCTACCAAAAAGAAAACTAATATGAATGATTGTATTCATCAAAAATATGGTTGATATACTCTTATTCATTTGTAAGGTGTGAATAAAAGCATTTTTTTAGAAAAGTGTGTGATTGTTATACATTAGTAACACCCTCTAAATAACAATTGTGTGGTAGCTATGAGAGGCAGCCTCAAGACAGCCTCCTGACCCTATCTCAAGTCCCTCCTATGTGGTTCACTTCTCTCTCCCTGCACATTTTTTGGTAAGGCTCCTGCTTTGTAGAATGAAAATATTGAAATAAGAAAAAGGTAGTATCCACATGTAATCCTGATGAAATATATGAATAGTCTTAATGCTGGTGAGTTTTCAACGTACCCAAGCTCCTGAACTCTGTATCTTTCTTATTCAAATCCTGGCCTGTGCCATTTCACTCTTGAGTTTCCCACAAAAAGTTCTGATGAAGTCAAGTATGCTATCTTAAGCCTGATTGTTATACCTCGTTATGTGTGTATGCTGATCTGTCCTGATCTCTTTCCCTCTCTCTCGCCTTCTCCCCATCCCCTCTCTGCCTCTCTCCCCTATCCACGTACACGTATTTATTTTCCATGGCTTGTAGCCAAAATGGAAAGGAAAGACAGCATTTAAAAAATGACCTAATTGCCAGCAGTCATTCATACAATTCAAAGACCAACACAATTTCCCCATAAACTCAAATGCAGTCAGTATAAACCTTATACCATTGTAAAACGAATGAAATATCCTGTCTGTGTCACCACACCCCATGGTTACACTCCTGCCTTCTCCAGCCCAGTAGGAAGTAGGGCTTTGCTAAATTATAGGTTTGACATTGTGAGAGCCATAAATCACCTCAGCTTGCAGTCTCGATATCCACATGCTTCCATAGAACTACATTCGAGTTTCCCCTAGAATTTCATGAGCAGGGAAGCAGAGATTCCTAAAAGACTCTTCACCTGGGCTGGGGTTGTGGCTCAGTGGTAGAGCACTTGCCTAACATGTGCGAGGCCCTGAGTTCAATCCTCAGCACCACATAAAAATAAATAAATAAAATAAAGGAATTGGGTCCAACTACAACTTAAAAAAAAATAAATGTTAAAAAAAGACTCTTCACCTGAATTTTTGATTCAATATCCCAGAATCAATGCTGCACCAGCATTGATTATACTTGAAAAACATTTCTTTTATCTAAAAAATGCCAGGAGATGTTAGCATAATCATTTAATTATAGTGACTGAAGTCTCCTTTCCTCCATTTGGTTGCAACTATTCTTTACTTAATAGCTTTAATTCACTCCTAAAAGCCCTACCACTAAGTAAAAAGCTGTTAAGCAAAAAATATTTCCATTAATTTTATTGGGGAAAATTGAGCATTTCATCCCAACCTTAGTTACCGAAACTATTTCACAGATAGAAAAATATATCAAGCTTATGTTAGTAAAACTCAACAATTTGGAAGTAAATGAATATGGCTTGCAAATAAAGTGTAATTTCACAATACCTTGGGATGGACAAGACAAGATATGACAGTGGGTGGTGAAGGGTAGAGGGGAATGGTCATTCTTGGAACATTGTTGTAAAGTCATTGGTTTACACTGAAGACAAAAACTGTTTAGAGATCTTACTCAATCTATACCTAAACTACACTCACAAATAAAGTTCTAAAGTACAGAAAGATGCCTTAAGGGAAAAATAAAGTCTGAAGATCAGAGAAGCTTGAAATATATGGAAAAGGTCACACACATAATGGACAAAAGAGTTGCAGAAGATGCTGATCACCTTTCCCTCATACTTCAGGAGGCCACCATCTTCAGGTTCCCCAAGAACATCTCCCAAGTTAAATGTTAGCTATTACCTCTGAGAATCACCAACTCCTTTTGTCTTTTAGCTTTCTGGGATGATGGGAAGAAGTCCAAAGCCCCTGGTTGTATACCATCTTGTCTGAGGGAACTTGCATTCTTCCATAGGTGTGGCTTATGGCATAAACATTACATCCAAAGCTGTCATAACTTGGTTTTTCAAGTTCAAAAGCCCAAGTTTTTTCTAGTTCAAGAATCTCAAATTTGGATTTGTTTACTGGTGTTCCCATGAAACACAGAGGAAAGTATATTCATCAATATATCATATTATTAAACCATCATAAAACACAAGTATATCTACATATGTATTGATAACAGTCATGAGTATGGTTTCAAGGGGAGAAAAAGACTATATACTACTAGTGAAGGTTTTCCTTTAATTTTTAGCTTGCGCTTTTCATCCTCAAAAATTCTCATTAAGTCATTTAGTCTATCATGGAGGATAGGGTTTTCTCTCTGCATTTTATTAACAAGGAAACATAAGCAGAAAAAAAATAATGATATTAAATGGTTTTCCCAAAATGCCAAACACTGTGAATCCAAAAACTGTTCCAACCAGCCTTTTTATCTTCCCATGCAGGGAACTGTTGATTACTGACATTGTTTCCAGTGGGAGAAATTCTTCTTTCTTATCTTCAAAAATCCTAGCCTCCTATTTTACAACTGAATATAATTTTAAACACGCCAAATCTGGATCTAGTCAGAACTGTGAATACATCATTCAAAATAACTGACAGAGTTAAAGCAGATGGTGATAGCAAACAACAATGGAGTTTCATTCACTTATTCCTTTTTTTGGTTATGCAACAAACATTTGCGGGATGCTTCCATTTACTGATTGCAAATGTTTATTGGGTGCTCAGGCCCTCTGTGAGATTCTGGAGATATAAAAGGAAAGAAGACACAAACATCATTCTTAAAAGGTGCAGTCTAGCAGGGTAGACTTGTAAACAAATAATTGTAGTGCAATGCCAGGCAAGCTATAATGGAGATTAAAAAAAAATAAGTGCTATTCAGAATCCCAGAGTGATTAGCATTGTCTGGGGGAATACAGACTAGAACAGGGATTTTAAAAGCAACCGGGGCTTCAGTGCTGGTTCTTGCGCCTTAGACATAGAAAGACTAAAGCTGAGACCAAGCATCACTACATGGTTAAAAGCAAAACAGAGTAGATAAAATTAAGAAACCCTCCAACCAGCTGCAAAAGATGTGCTTCTGACTAGAATCATTAAATGGCATTTCCAAAACCTCTTTTCAAAACCCTGAAAACAGGGCGGTAGGAGAAAGAATGTGGGAATTATGTTTTTTTTTTTTAAAGCTGACTTGTAATTTTTGCTCTTTGGCAGGGCTCAGTTTATAAAGAGGAAGTCGAGATTTTTAATATATTCCCTATAAAGAAAGTCTTCAATTGGGTAAGATGAACCACAGTCTGTAGGGCACATGGCACTAATAAAGCTAAACAGCCATTCTCAGGGGATTCATAAGCTTCCCCTGCCCCTCCTTTTTAACTGTTTAGACTTTGCTCTCCAAGCACCCTTCTGTGATGAAAACACCTGGGGCTGGCCTCAACCCAAAAGAAGTGCTTTTGACTGTGGTGGTCCTGAAATAAATCAGTTCTTTTTGAGAGGAACTTGAGGGAGTTAAGTCTACAACTCACATTATCAGTCTGGGATTGAGTCTTGTGAACAGCAGAGGCAGCAAACTTCAAACTTTATCAAGATTGTGGTGCTCATTAAGGAAGTGAAATTGAGCCAGATTTGAAGGAAAGCACTGTAGTAATTACAGAGTTATGAAGATTTAGAAGCTATGCGCCTGGGCACGCAGAGCACAACGTGTTTCCTTCGGGTTCAGAGACACCGCAATTACAGGGTTTAAGGTAGCAAAGCACTGAATTAGAACTCCCCATTAGTTTGATTAATCACTGATGTAAGTGCAGGCACTGGAAATGACTCTGCCTGATTTGTGTCTTTTCCTCTTCCTGGTCCCCCTGCTCCTTTTTCTCTCTCTATTCCTTTACAACATCAGGGGGCCTGGGAAGAATACAAACTTTGCGCTAATGATAAGAAATTGTGTGCAAAAAAAAAAAAAGTTAAAACTTCCTGAAGTTTAATGACTTCTCTACATCAGGTTTGGCTTTGCCAAGAGTTATATAATAGTGTGCTCTTTCTTCTTCCCAGGCTGTTAAATGTTAATGGTACAACAATGGCATGTTAGTAAATCTAATAAGAAAACCAGAGGATTAAATATTTTATGTGGGTATATAACAAGCTAACATTGCCATAAGAAGCTCACTGAAAGAAAAATATGTGATATTGCGTTAGATAGGTTCTAACAGACAACAAAACAAAACAAAACGATATTGAGCCAATTAGCCATGGGTGAGTCTTGCTCTTTGGAAGAAAGTGTTATACCATAGTGATGGTTGTGATTCACAAATCTACTTATAGAAATGATATCTTGCCCTTGAAAATGATGCTGCTGGTGTTAGGGAAGTATTTTGGGGTCAAAATATTTGACTTGGTGTCGATACAACCAAAAAATACAGTCAATTTGGTGAGTGGGAAATACGAAAATACAAAAAGGTCAAACCCAGCATGACCAACCACTCAGAGAAAAAATACTGTAAATGGAAATCCAGCACTCTTGGCATAAAGGCACTTTCCTGGAAGGGCCAACCTTTAAATTGTACGCTGAGATGACCCTTGATGGGAAAGGCGATATTGTCAGCAGGAGATTTTTAACTAAAAATGTCACCAAAATTTACTTTTGTGGCCTTTTTCATATTTGCACATGAACTACAGGACTCCTGGGATCAAATGTGAGACAACCAACCAGCCATGCCTCTTAAATTATTTTTTTGAGGTGTTTTCTTTCTCCACCCGAATTGTAAAGATCCAGGAATAACAACCCAGTGCACAAAGTAGTCATTTTTATTTCTCATCCTGTCTCAATGGTCTCATAATGGGTTCAATAAAAGTCTGGAAATAATGAAAGCTTCTCCATGGAGAAACACAAGGCTCACCGTAAGGCATGATAGCACCTAGGAGTCCCCTATAGTAACAGAAACACTGGCAGAAACATGGCAGGAGCCTGAATTTCCTACTTGAGAGAAAAAGAATTTAAAAGGTGACCATCCAATTCACTCATTAGAATACAGATGGAATACAAGGCCACTAGGATGAAACTAAATCATTGTCTAGAAATTCTGTTGTGGAAGGGGGGGGGGTAAAGAGGTAAGCAAATGCTTCAGTTACAGCTTCATTTTGATCTTTTTGAAAACAAATTCAACCCCTATGGAAATCAGTATGGAGGCTCCTCAACAGACTAGGCATGGAACCACCAGATGACTCAGCTATATCATTCCTTGGTATTTATCCTAAGGAAGAATTAAAGTCATAATACTATAGTGATACATGCATATCCATATTTATAGCAGCACAATTCAGAACAGCCAAACTATGGTACTGGCCTAGGTGTCCACCAATGGATGAATGGATAAAGAAAATGTGATACACACACACACACACACACACACACACAATGGAGTTTTATTCAGCCATAAAAAGGAACGAAATTATGTCATTTGCAGAAGAATGGATGGAATTGGAGACAATTAGGTTAAGTCAAATAAGTCAAACTCAGAAGGTTAAGGGTCCTATGTTTTCTCTCATATGCAGAAGCTAGAGAGGAAAAAGGAAAAGAAATGTGGGGGTGGATCTCATGAAAATCAAAGGGAGATCAGTAGAGGAAAGGGTTCAAGGGCTGGGGAGGAATGAGGAGGGAGGGAGAAGTGCTGGGGAGTGATCTTGTCCAAATTATATTTTGTATTAGGTGCATGTATGAATATGTAAAAACAAGTCCCATCAGTATGTACAACTATGATGCACCAATAAAAAAAATATGGGAAAAACAAAGAAAGTACTGTCTTCTTGCCTACTGACTTTGGGGAGAACTTCACTTCTAGGGAATCCATGACAAAAGGATGGAGAAGCAGAAAAAGTGAAAAGAACAGATTTGAGTTTTTAAATTGTTTTCCATTTTTATTTTAAATTGGCCATTTTTGCTGTTAGAGAAGAGGGTATTTGTTTTTCAACACTCATAAGCCTCTTGTAGTTTTGCTTCAGTGGCAGACACTTGCCAACTATCCTCATCTTCCTTCATAACAGAATTCCAACTTTGGTCCAGGTGGCAATAGCCCCAGCCAATCTGCTCACCATCCCAAACTCCGTTGCATTCCAGATTGGCCAGATGACACAGTTCTGGACAAGGACATCTACATGAAAATCTGTTAGAGATTTCTGGACACATTTTTGTTTCCCTAGTACAAGTGCTGCACCTTCTTGCTTCTTCTGTTTTCTTTGACCTTGAAAAATATACCCTAGACTGAGATGGAGAAGTCTTCCTGTTACCACGTCTATTATGGGTTAGATATGAGGCATCCTCCAAAATCCCATGTGTGAGACAATTCAGGAATGGTTCAGAGATGAAATGATTAGATTTTGAGAGTTGTAACCTAATCAATGGATTAATAATTAATTAATAATATGGTTATCTGGGTAGTATCTATAGGCAGGTAGAGTATGGCTGGAGGAAGTAGGTCACTGGGGGCATGCCTTTAAAGTTTATATTTTGCCCCTGGTGAGTGAAGCACTCTCTTTCTCTCTTCTCTCCTCTCCATCCTCCCCTCCCTTCACACCTCCCTTACCCCCCATGAACTGAGCAGCTTTCCTCTGCCCCACCCTTCTGCCAAGATGTTCTGCCTCACCTGGGACCCAGAGTTATGGAGGAGGTCAACAATGGACTGAACTTCTGAAATCAAACCTCTAAGCCAAAATAAACTTTTTCTTCTCTAAGTTTTTCAAATCTTTGTTTTAGTTGTTGATAGACATTTATTTCATTTGTTTTTATGTGGTGCTGAGGATTGAAGCCAGTGCCTCACACATGCCAGGCAAGTGTGCTACCAATGAGCCACAGCCCTCTAAATTGTTTTTGTCAGGTATTTTGGTCACAGAGATGCAAAAGCTTACTGTGACAGTGTCATATGTGAGTAGGAAAGTCACATACAAAGTATGGTAAAGTCACATACAAAGTATGATAAAGCCAAAGGAGAAAAGGCTCTTGAAATATAAATTATAAAGCAGAGCATCTGCTCCATACCCAGACTCCTCCCACTCCAGATTTCTTTTATTGTGAGAAAAATAACCCTCTATTTGGGCCAGTGACTGTCTATGCAGTCAGATGCAAGTCTAACTGATCAATTTTTTTTTTTTTTACAGAGCAATGCTACAAAATTCAGGAGACCAGGATTTTGGTTCCCATTGATTTTTTTGCATAGAAGTTATTCAACAGTTATTCACTGGCACACTACTATGTGTCAGTGACTATTCAGGAACCAAGGCATCATCTGTGGATTAAACAGATCAAAGACCTACCCTCATGGAGCTTCTCTTCCAATTGGGGAGAGGGAGTTAAGCAATACTAAACAATGGTTTATTCAACAACAAACAGTCTTATATTTTGGAGACAGCTCTAGCGAGTTCCTCTACTTAAAATAATGAAATACGGCAGATCATGATGATTTCTCCTCCAGATTCTCTTCACCTACCTGATATATCCAAACTTGCTGCTGTGGCTATTGGCTGCTCATAACTGTACCCTTCTCTGAAGGATTTCCACAAGAGCCATCTGAAAGGTCACATCCTCCCAGAAAAGCAGACCATGACCAATGATCCAATGGCACAGTGAAGAACAAACTGTGCTGGAATTCCCACTCTAGAACTCTCTGAGGCATCAGATTGAATCTAGCCTCCTCCTGAGTCCACACTTTAGCTTTTAAACTTCCCCTTTTATCCCTGCTTCCTTCACATTTACAAGTTCCTCCTGAGAGTACTCCCTTGATAAATCAATTGTACCAAAAAATTCCCAACCTCAGGCTCTACTAATGGATATCTGATATATAACATAATTTTTTATACTTCCTCCTTTGAACAAACCATCAGAAATCTTCTTTGTGGGGGACAGTACCAGGGATTGAACTAAGGGGCACTTAACCACTGAGCCCCATCCCCAGCCCTATTTTATATTTTATTTAGAGACAGGGTCTCACTGAGTTGCTTAGTGCCTCGCTTTTGCTGAGGCTGGCCTTGAACTTGAGATCCTCCTGCCTCAGCCTCCTGAGCTGCTGGGATTCCAGGCACGTGCCACTGTGCCTGGCCCAGAAAGCTTCTTTGTTTAAATTAAAGTTAGGTGAAATTTGAGGGGTTTGCTTGTAACACATAATTTATCATCATTCAACTAAATACAGCTAGCCTTAGCCACCATGTTTGTTCTGACCAGGATAATTCCAAATAGTTTTAACTACTAGTCAGAAATCATTTAATTTGGCCCTCAATTGGTCACTAGATAAGAAAATATGTATCAGGATTCTTTATACTGAAAACATGCAGCATAAAAATAGTTATTATAATCTCTTCTGGACAGTATTCAACTGACTGAAATCTCATGGATATATCAGAATGTTTCTGGTACTTCAACAACTAATGTTAAATTTAAAAAGTGTCATAATGATTTTATCCATTTTGTATTTTCATATATTAGGAATAAAGACTATTCACATTGTGATTTATGTTCACAAATAATAGCACCAAATTTTTTCTCTCATATTATCATTTTTAAAACCCCAAAGTATGTCATGTATAACAAACACAAAACGAATTATTAACATCATGTCATGAAAATAGTATTTGTCTATTTTGATGTTGAAACATAGATTTAAATTTCCACAGGATTTCAATGTGCGTTCAGTCCCAGAATCACATACAAAACAATGTCAATCTAAAATTAATCTGTTTACATAGTCTGCTTTTTCTTATATAAGCAATTTAAGTTAAAATATGCCACTTGATATATAGGAAGGTATTAAATTTAACTTTATACAATGTAAATAGTATAAAACTTGCACTAAAATATACTTCAAAGGATGAGTTTTAATTATTTGATAATCTCAAATTAAGCAATATTTGCTTTTAAATGGGTCTTTTATCATTCACCATTCAAAAAGAATAAAATGATTTTTTGACATTTAAGGAACCAGAAAGATGATACGTCATTTTCAAAGAGATTCAAGTGACCATGAAATGGAAATGCTAAGATAACTGATCTTTAGAGTCACATACAATCTGAGTAACTGTGATTCTTCTGTCATAAGCTCAGGCTGAAGCTTTGGCATGCCTAGGTAACCTCATTTATTTTTCATTATAGTAGTAGTCAATTGGATAATAGTCCTAAAATATTCAAAAGCAGGACATTGTCCTACTCTTTGCCACTGGTTCATTGCAAACCATAAGGTGACCACCTGTTTTAGTCAGCTTTTTCACTGCTGTGACTAAAGGATCTGACCAGAACAAATGTAAAGGAGGAAAAGTTTATTTGAGGGCTCACAATTTCAGAGGTCTTAGTCCATAGAAGGCTGGTTCCATTCCTCAGGGCTTGAGGTGAGACTGAACATCATGGTGAGAGAGTGTGACAGAGGGAAGCAGCTCACATCATGGTGATCAGGAAGCAGAGATATGTATATCCAAAGCCATGTCCCTCCTCCAGCCACACCCTACCACTTCAGTTACGAGTTAATCCCTATAGATTAAATCACTGATTGCATTAAGACTCTTACAACACAATCATTTCTCCTCTGAACCTCTTGCTTTGTCTCATATGAGCTTTTGGGGGACACCTCACATCCAAACCATAACATCACCTTTCTGCAAAGATTCCTTTATTGGTGTCTCAATTGGTATCCTTTGAGATCTTCCTCTACCCTAAGACCTGTCTTGTTATACTGCATTTTTTCTAAGCAAAAAGAACTGGGTTTAATCAAGGAAAAGAAAGTGAGAAGATGTTGCTATAGTTTGGATATGGTTTGAGCATGCCCCCCAAACATTCATGTGTTGTAAACTTGGTCCTCAATGTGGCAATGTTATGAAGTAATGGGACCTTTAAGAGGTGGGGCATAGTGAGAGGTTGTTACTGGCCCCCTCCCCACTCTGTTTTCCTGTTTCTTGTCATATGATTTCTCCCTCTCACTTTCACTTCCACAATGATGCCACCCACCATTAGGCCTCACTAAAGGCCAAATTAATGAACCCATCGATCTTTCCATCTCTAAAATTATGTGCTAAATAAACCTATTTTCTTTATAAAGCATCTAGTTTCAGATATTTCAATATAGTAACAGAAGAAAGACTCAAACAATTATGACATATAAAAACAATACAAGTCTCTTGACTGTAGAAACCCTGAACTGAGTTTATGAATTATCTGATCCTGAAGATCTTTTACAATGACCTATCTCCAAACTCAACATCTTGATATTTAATATTCAAATACCTAGAGGGAAAGAACTAAACTAAACGACCCTTCAAATTCTAAGATTACATATTTCTAACTACTGGTGTTTATTAATAGTGAAAGCTAAATTTTGCATGCTAATTTATTATGTTTAATGTTAAAACACATGAAATGTACATTGTAGATTATGTCTGTACTACAAGTATCAAACAATGTATAAGATGAAGGTAACCAGAGAGAACTGGTAGCTTTTCTTACTTAATTCAAGTTTCCATTTGGATCAATTCCATCAGCTTTAGAATTACTTTAGATTGTTCTTCCTATCAAAAAAAAAATACGATTCCATCTTAGTAAAGCCCTGAAATCAGCATGATCTTACTTCCTCCTTAGCTTTGTTCTTCCACATATGCCAATTGAATGGATTAAAATCTAGAACTAATTGACAGGTCAATCCATGCATCTTCAGAGCTCTGCAAAATCCCTCTAGGCGATTCTTTGCAAGTAGAAGTATTGAGCATATAAATGTAGTATTTTAGTTAAACATTGTATTGAGTTTTAATACCTCACTTAAGTACTTTACATACTAGTGCCAGTATTTATTTAGTATATATGCTTCAAATAGACTAAAGCAAATTCAAGTCTGTGCTATCGGATGGTGGTTTACTTTGATATTTCCTTATATTTTTAAGAAATCCTATAATATACTTAAGAAGTTATCCTTGTAAGAAGTTCTAATTGTATGAAATTAGCCCTCTGTGGTTAAGGTACTATCCCAAGGGTGGAGCCTAGGACTACAAGTCAAGAACCCATTGTCTCCCAGAGATTTCAGTGACTTAAAGTATTCCCATCTCAAGCCACCCATCCTTTCTTTTCTTACTTCTCTTTTAAGCCATAATCCCCAGCTTTACATATGGCAGTTCTGAAAACAAGCTTGAAGTAATGGGCCTGGTGACCCTGGGATGAAATGAACCACCAAATACTGCTGCTATCCAACATGGTGTTTTTCTGGGAAAAAAATGACTCTATGGCTTTCTTATCCATCATTGTCTAAAAGAGTTTCTTTTGTAAATACAGCTGGAGGTTTGCCCATTTTGGATGATGCAAATTCATGGAGTTGCTCTTCTGTGGTCTAAGAGGATTATTAAGCAATAGCTTCTTAGGGATGAGTCTCAATACATTTCCACTACTTATTTTATTCTAGTGCTCACACCCACCTTACAAAACCATTTCTCTGCCTTCAGGATTCACTTTTGGAGATTAACCCATGCTGGCTCTTACCATAGTATGATCTATCTCAACAAGATGATATGTTCCATTTCTCCCACCTACCACTATTTCTGGACATGTAAATTCAATGTTCCATTCACTTGGTAAGGGTTCTAAATTTTTGTTGAACTTTTATGCTGTTAGATGCAATATGAGGACTATGGGCTTACCTTGATTTAAAATGGTTCTCAACTTTGCCCATCAGAATCACCTGGGAAATTTTAAAAAATATTGATACATGGCCCCCACTCCTATTTCCATCAAGACGTTCTGGTTGGTCTAGGGTACATCCTGGGCATCAGGATTTTTTTTAAACTCCCTAAGTATTTCTAATGTGCAGCCAAGATTTAGAATCAACTGAAGAAAGAAGACTTGATTTTAGTATAGCCACTAATTAGGTATATGACCTTGAGCAAAAGAAATATTCATTTATCCAACAAATATCCCATGACAGCTGGCTGTATGCAAAACAGTGCTAGAGATCTTATTTCCCAGTCTCCAAAATGCATGAATTGGACTCAACAATTTATTCATTTGTTCAGCAAATAAGTATTGAGCAGCTACCATCATCAAGGTAGTGCACTAGGCACATGGGATATAGCAGTGAACCAGATTAATAAAAGTCCAGCCATTATAGATCTTATAGTTTAGTTGAGGGAGGCATTATCATTTATAAATCATGCAAAAGGGAGTAGCAATGGCAGATAAAAGATGGGAAGGATGATTGGCAGTGGTAGAGGTGGTGAAGAAGGGAGGAATGAAAAGGTGGGTCCCATAAATAGCCAAGGAGATATCACCAGGACTAGATGATAGGTGTGATATAGAGGTGAGAGAGAGAAAGTGAAAATGTCAATCCCTAGGTTCCAAGAATGATGGCCTATCTGCTAAGGCAAAGAATGTAGGAAAAGAATCTCAGCCACCCTGGAAGATTGTAAGTCTAGAGCTAAGGTATATGGAACTGGAGGAATGAAACCAACCCCCACTTCTCAGAGAGAGATTGGGAAGAAGAGGGACCCTAGCTAAGCAATGCAAGTTTACTTATAAGTGGTCATTTCTACACCTAACTGGGACTTTGTATAGTCAAAGAGTGGCCATTATAGAGGCTATTCCCATAGTCCAAAGGCTGAACAACTTGAAAGAAATAAATGAACAGAAGAACCAATTGTAAACACATAATGATGTAAGGTACAAATATACTGTGGAAGAGGGGACTTGGAAAGCATGGAGACATTTAGGGAAAGAGCTTTTTCCTTCTGGGTATAGACTATGTTGCTCCCCAAAATTGATATACATCCTTGGAAGACCTCTGTGTGCATGTGTACATGCATGCATGCGTGTGTGTGTGTGTATGTGTTTGTGTGTGTGTGTATGTGTGTATGAGAGAGGGGGGAGACTACTATAAAGATATGCACTTGTCCCTCACCTCAGCATACAGTGCTTGAGGGAGAGTGGCTAGAATACCATCCAGGGGAGACTACAGAGATATACTGGTTGGTCAACTCACATTGGAGGAGGAAGGTCCTGCTGGGGAAAGAGGGATGCATCCTGTAATGAGACTACCCCCCAAATGAATAAACACTTCCAAAAGGGAAGAAGGAAAGGTGGAATAATGCAGGGATTCCACAGAAAAGAGCCAACTTGAAAGAAAAGGGGAACCAGGACAGGAACTGGGGTGTACCTCTAAGAGTTCCCCTGTGGCAGCTAAATTCCTCAAGGATTTCCATGTTTTTATATTTTCCCTTCACATGTGGTTTTCCCCTTTGATGTACCTCAAACCTTCAGCACAGACTGACAGACCCACAGAACAGTCTGACTGTGTTTGGGATGAAAGTGATAGCTGGGATTCCCAATCATTTCCCAAAGCCTCCAGAGATCCTTGCAGAGGAAACACCAATTCACTGATGGGAAAGCCCTCTGGGAGGTCCAGAACACTACCCACAAGGAAGTTGCCAGTGCTCCCTTGTGGAGTGGGAACTAACACATAACTCTGAAGTGGAGCCATGCTGGGAACAACTTGGGAATGGACTGGGATTCGATATGTCCCTTTCCCAAATACTGTGGAGAGGCAATGCTTAAGAGAGGGATGGAAACTTCCATTTGGTTTACTGAGGCAAAACAGTAGGCACGATGCCTGGTTCAGTGTTGGCACTCAGTCATTGATAGGCATTATGATGATTATATTTATGATTATTGAGATTCAGCTACTGTAGAGACTACTGTAGCCTTAGATGATCTGGGAATGGTTCACAGAGTTAAGAACCCCTGTAGGCTCAGGACATGCATAGCATAATGTGGAAGGCTTAGGTCGTAGCCAGTAATCCAGCTCCAAATGAAATCTTTTCCTTTTTTCCTAGCAAGTATGTGTTAGCCACTGAAGCTCATGTATATCACACTTAGAGCATAAGTCTGAAGACTTCTGGGAGTTGTGCTTCTTGCTCTATAAAGGCTCATTGCTTTCACTATAGCCCCTTTTGTGCTGTTTTCCAAAGGATCAGCAGATGCCTCAGAAGGCCCACTGTGATAGAGGCCTGAGGAGTCCAGAAGATATATAGGAGGGGAGGAAAATATCAGAACAAAGTATGGCCACAGTGGAAAAAAAGAAAGGTAGGGCCAGTAAGGGTCTCAACAGGAAACAGATGGTACATTCAAATTAGGATGACTTGAAAAGTCTTCTTTTACCAGGAGACTAATTGCAAAATGGTAGCAAGTGGAGACAGAGTAGGACAAGGACAAGCAGCCATGCAGCTGTTACCATCTCTAGATTGAAAGAGAGAGAACAGTTTCCAGAAGGATGGAGAAACACATAGGCAGGCTTCCTTGAAAGAGACAGTGGCCTTAGGTCAAGGGATAGAATCTTCCTAAAGAGGGAACAGAACAGAATGAATACCTAGACCTCACTGTCCTACCAACTCCCACTCTTCAACTTTGATCTCCTTCAGAGAGTCTCTATTGTTCATACCCAACTGGAAGCCTCTGGACCAGGGAGCCCTGTTGATGCAACTCACATAGATGAAGCACCCAGGCCACAGAGCAGGATGTAGCAGGATGGACAAGGGTAAATAGCAGATCTCTGGCACAGTATAGAAGGTAGAGCGAGGGATTGGTTTGGGGCATAATTTTTGTCAAGAAGATAAGACCAGGTTCTGGGGTTGTGGCTTAGTGGTAGAGCACTCACCTAGCATGTGTGAGGCACTGGGTTCAATCCCCAGCACCACTTAAAAATAAATAAACAAAGTAAAGGTGTCATGTCCATCTACAACTAAAAATTAAAAAAAAAAAAAAGAAGAAGAAGATAAGACCACAGGCTCATTAGCAGAGGACAGGTGAAATACAATTGTCCCAGAAATAGTGATGGCTTTAAGTTCACCATCTCAATTCTCTCTTGGTCCTTGTGGGGAAAGGCAAGTTTCATTTTAGTATCAGCAATGCCCAATAGCAGTAATAGGAAGAAGAAAACTTAGCAAAGTTGATTTCAGACCATTTCCAGATCATCTAAGGCCAACAGGACCAGAGGCCTAGAAAAGTTATTGTGAGGGGGGCAGGAAAAGGTGCCAGGAGTGCTAACAAAGGGAAAGAAATTTGGCCATAAAAGAACAACATAAAGTAGAAAGTGACTATGTTTTAGTCAGCTTTTTTTGTTGCTGCGACAAAAACAACTGACAAGAACAATTTTAGAGGAGGAAAAGTTTATTTCGGGCCTCACAGTTTCAGAGGTCTCAGTCCATAGACGGTAGGCTCCATTCCTCAGGGCTGCAGGTAAGACAGAACATCAAGGCGGACGAGCATGGTAGAGGAAAGCAGCTGGGAACATGGCACCAGGAAGCAGAGAGAGAGCACTGCCCATCAAGGACAAATATAAGCCCCAAATGCATGCTCCTCAGGAACCTACCTCCTCCAGCCACACCCTAATTGCCTACAGTTACCACTCAATTAATCCCTATCAGGGCATTAATGTGCTGATTTGGTTAAGGTTCTCATAATTCAATCACTTCACCTCTAAACTTTCTTGGGTTGTTTCATATATGAGCTTTTCGGGGATACCAACATTTAAATCATAACATTATACAAAATATATTGGGGTCCTTCATAAAAGGTCTCACCCTGAAAAGTTAGGGGTGAGATGTAGACAATGGGGTCCAGCTGAGATACTGCATCTTTCATAGTCCAAGTCTCCTCCTTCTGTTTTTACCCATCCTCCTCTCATAATCCATACAGCCTTTGCCTAATACTGCAGCATGTGTGTGTCTGTGTGTATGTGTTTTCATTTGTCACTAAATGATGAGTATTCAATGAAACACTTCTATTTTGGGGATATTAACATCTCTAAAACAAGATGCAGAAAAGCAGAGGGAGGCTGCTAGGGGCTGCATTTAATCTTCTCTAATATTGCACTGTGAAGGAAACTGGGGAATGAAAACATAGTCATTTAGAAAATGGTTGATGAGTCACTGATTGGCACAGAGTGGAGAAAAAGAGAAGTCATTATTCATTCAGAGTGTGCCTGGTCTTTAAAAATAGGCTCATCATTCTACTGAAGGGGGAGCCTCTGGGTTTTAGAGACTGAAAGGGGTGGGCAGAGGGCAAGGGCCAGGACAGAAACTGCCCACGGCAGGCAAGGCCCTCCTCCTCCATAGATGCATCTCAGCCCTTGAAAACCCTCCATCTTTAAGAGCCAAAAATACAGCTTAATGTGCCTTGTTCTTCCTGTACCTTTTTCTTGAGACTTTAGTAATACTTTTTTGGAAACTTCAGCTTGGAGGGAACCAGGCCAAGTAAGAAGAGATGGTACTTTTTGTGACCATAATTTTGCCAACAGGCCCAAAACTCCATTATTCATAGGATTTCTTTTCCAGGTCCTGAGTTACCTAGGTCTCTCTGCTTTTGACCTCTTTGTTGTTTATTGGCTGTTCCATAAATGCATCAGTAGAGTGAGGAGATTTAAAATCCATCAAATTAGAACATGGTGAAATGTTCGCCAGAGGAGGAAAATTAAAAGTCCTGGGTAAGCAAAAGTTTTAGATTTTTTTTTGCATGAGTTATAGGAAAAGAAAATACAATAAAAACTCTATTAAGGATTTTGTCTTTTATCCTGATGATTCTTGAGCCTCAACATGCAAATCTGGGAAATGGTGAAAGGTTAACCAAAAAAAAAAAAAAAGAGTTCTACTAGTTTGCACTAGGAAGGGTAAAATATTAATAACATTAAGGGATCTAGAAAGTGTGATGAGGCAAAGGTCCAGCCAGGCTGGGTTGAAGAGAAAGCCTAGAGATTTTTTGAGAGACAGTGGGGCTTGGGATGGAATGGGACTTTGAGAAAGATAAGAAAAAAGAAACTTAGCTGGGTACTACAAACAGAATTCCTTCTGTGCATTTTGCACATAGTATAGTAAAAATGTAAACAGTTTTTCAATTATTTTAGATTGTTGGAGTGGTATTTCTTCTGAATGGACACTGAGCTGAGGTTGACCAGAAGGTGGCCTAGGTTTATGCAGATTACAAACGTGGAGCACATCCCATTCATGCATATTCATGTGCCATCCCCTCACCCACAGACATACATGCAACTCTTCTATGTTATGTTTTGGTTTATCCTTGCTGAAACTTATCTGTCCAAGTAGAGACCAAAAAGGACAATCTTATGCTGGGCCTATTTTTAGAAAAATAGGAAGATCTACAAGGCCAAAGTTAATCTCCATCTGGAATTCTATCCTGAAAGGCAAAGACAACCAAGAGCTGTCCAACTTTGGGTCCCTCCATTCTTTGAGAAACTGGGAAAATGTTGGAGGCAAAAGACAGACTCGGTAGCGTATAGATCATTAATAGATGTTTCCAGTTTGTTGGGAACTTGCAACTACAGCTATTTCTCATACAATATTATTTTAAACATTCTTGTGTGTGCAACATACCATTTCACTAATAGACTCTGACATATTTATTGTTCTTCAGATTAAATAACAGGGACTTTAATTTTATGTATGTTTTTAGTATCTCAAAATCCTGAACTTGACTTTCAAGCACATGCACTCTCCTTTTATTCAACCTCTTTCAGGAAAAAAAAGAGCAAAACAACATCCTAAAAGAATTATGCATCATAACAGAGCAGGATTTATTCCAGGAATGTAAGGTCTCAATAGATGTTTAAAAAGCATTTGATAAGACATAATGCCCATTCTGATAATAATTTTTAGTCAACTAGGTATATAAAGGCATTCCTTAACAAGATAAAGAATATCTGTCATAAACCAACAGCCAACATCATATTTAATGTTTAATGTTAAAAAAACAAAAGCTAGAAGCATCAATTTTTTAAAAAGAAAAACAAAATAATTCCTGAAGTCACTATTGTTCCATTGTAGTTCAACATTGCCCTTTAGGTTCTAGCCACTGTAAGATATTAACATCAATAAGAGGAAAAAGTTATCAACATTCCCCATGATTTGCTTGTTTGCCTAGAAAAAGCAAAAGAATCTAATGAAAAATCAGTGGGCCAAATAATCAAATTCATTAAGATGAACCAGTTACAAAGCAAATGTATAAAATCCATTTATATAATCTTTTCTATAAATTAATGCTATCCAGTTAGAAAATACATTGGGAAAAGATTGTGTTTATAACAGTAGCATATATATTTTATATGTTAGTTCAAATATACACAAAGTGTTCAACTGCATATTCATCTGAAACTTCCAGTATTAAAAATAACCCTTTCATTGAGTACTTGCTATATTCCAAGCCCTGGACTGAGGTCAAACTTCCCAAAGCATAGTGTGTGTATATATATATATATATATATATATATACATACATACATGTTATGTATTTTTATATTAATTTTAATGTATATTATGGAGAAAAAACTGGAAAATCTGACCTGTGGTTTCGTACATATTATTGTTTAGGATGAAGTTTAAGATGTCTCCTTTTAAAAGTAAATTTATTCAGTTAGTAACCGGGAAGTTTATTTTAAGGTAGAAAATGGGACAATACTAATTAAGGCAGTATGCTCAATAGGCTCCACTTGCCCCTCCCCTCACACCCACTCATCCCCATCCTCCTCCCTGCCCTGTAACAGGAGACTGATCACATGAACTACATCATAAGTTCCCTTGCTTCTGGCTTTTCTCTGCCAATGAGCAGCCCCAGCAGGAGATTGGGGGTGGGAGAAGGGTGAGGCTGGGGTGCTTTTTCAGTCTGCTGCTTCCTCTCCAGCAGTGTCTTTGCAGGTTGATTGGTCCCTTTATTGATGACCACAGACCTGCAGCATTTTGTAAATGACTTTCTCTTGCCCACTTCAGGCCTAGCATGATACAGCTCCTTACAATTGCTAGACTTGGATCCTGAACTGTTCATTAGCTGGTTTCCTTGAACCCTGCCCACACTTTTGTAACAGATCCCTTTACTAAACTCAGAATTACCCTGATTGATGCAGTGATATGTGAATGACTCAAGTTTGAGAAGCCACAGTATGCTATTAAGCCATCATAACAATCTTTTAAGAAGTGTATCATTATCTTGATTTGACACAGGAAGAAAATGCAACCTAGAGTCTAGGTGACTTAGTCAATGTCACCGAGCTATGAAACAGCAGGCCCAGTGCTCTGAGGTCTGTCTGAGGCCAAAGCTTACTTAGGCTTAACACTTCACCTACTGCCTCACTGCCTCTCCAGTAAATGGTAAACCCGAAGCTATGTCCAACCTTGCTGCTAACCCATCACTTCCTTGTTGTCGTTCTTCCAAGTGAAATACAGTTGAAACTCTGGCCAACTGTGACCTAACTCCTCAGGTTTCTTTTCTTCTGTCAAATGTTTCAGAAGGTCCTGTTCTGAGGAATGGTTGGTTATGCATCCTTATACTTAAAAATCTCCTCAATCACCTAGTGGCTTGAGGGGTTCACAGGGAGGAAAGCCACCCTATACGGATCTTTAGGATCTCACGGAGGTGACATTGTTCTAGTTAGCTATGTCCTACTTGAGGGGATGAAAATGAAGCAAAATAAGCCTACACCCACCCAAGAACGCCTGACTCCTGAGGTGATTCCAGACCTTATTAACTCACAAAAGTTCTCATAAAATTTAAGCCAACTAATAATAATGACTCATGTTTTTCTCTTTCCTTCCATGGATTTTAAAGATTTAATAAGCCACACTATACTTTACAAAATCATTCTCTTCTGGGAGAGGACTTACACTTTAGTCTTTAAATTATTTATAAGATCAAATAATTTCACAAAGCTCATTTAAATTTTTACTGATAAAAATCTGAGATCCTAACCTTTATTTACTTTTTCCTTTTTGCTTCCTTTCTGGGAGGGCAACTAATCTTAAAGATTCAGGTATTTAGTTGTTATTTATATAAAAATCTATCTTTTTAGTATTTAACAACAATGAAATAAATTCAAATCCCCAGATGGTCTCTAGAAGGAAGTGTAGCATTGCAGATAAAAGTTTGAACTATGGGATCAAAAGCCCTGTGACTGGACTCCTCAGCTGTGTTATCCTGAGGAAGCTTCTTAATCTTTCGGTGTCTCAGGTTCTTCATGTGAAAAATGAGACTAATAATGGTATTTCCTTCTTGGAGTTATTGTAAGAAGTAAATGAGCCAATCTATGTAAAACTTTAAACATGGAGTTTAACATACAGTAAACACTCAATAACTGCTAATTACTATTATTGTTATAGTGAAACTTCTATGGTAGGCACTGAGGATTGTCAAAGATGAAAGAATCTTTGCACACAAGTGGGTTATAATGTATACAGAAGAAATAAGCATAAACCACTATAATATAGGACAGAACTAATGGATGGTCTAATAGAAATACAGGGTGTCATAGCATTACAGAAAATGGAGAAATTACTTCCAGCTTTGTATTCTAGGGAAGGAAGCAAGGCAGAGATGCCATTGAGTTGATGGTGAAAATGGTTACATTTGGGGAAAGGGAATCCTAGGCAGAGGAAACAAGGGAGACAAAAAGGCCAGAGGAAACAGGATCAATGTTGTATGCAGAGAAGAGTGAACGTTGACACTTAGGTGGAGCACAATACACATTAAGGATGAGGGGATACAGAGACTAAAATAGTTAATAGGAGGAAAAAAAGAGAAAATAGGCTGGAGGTGGGTGGGCATGTGGGCATGTTAAAATGGAAGCCAAGAATGAAAGGAGAGCTGGAATGAAGTCAAGAACTCTGTGTCCTACTCATGATTGCTATTAATTGGGCCATGGAACCTCTGAATTCAGTTTCTTCATTTACAAATAGAGGACATTAGACCAGACAATGGTAAAGGTCTTGGTCCATAGATATTTCCGTGAGTTTTAGAAGCCAAGGTGCTTAATGAGCCATCTGCACCCTGAGTCAAAATCCATAGAGGAGGCAGAGATTCCCACATTAGTGTTATTGATGCCTGAGCTTGAGTGATCATGATAGCCATCTTTCCTAAACTCTCAAACTGCAGGCCAGGCCACCTTTTCTTCTATTTAATTTGAAAGGGTCACAACCTCCTCTGATACCAGAGGTATACATCTCTCCTAGCAGAACTGAAAGATACCCCCAAAGGAAATAAGGGGATGACATATTCAAGAAAGACCTCCCCATCATCTATCTTGGGGCAAAAGCAAAGACTGCATGGTTTAACCTTAGTGATAATGCAATGGATCAGTGTACCCACTGTTTGCACAACATAATAATAATAATATTTTGGGGTTTCCAATTTTGGTAACAGGAAAATAGTAATTTAGAGCAACACTCCCACAGAAAACAGATTTTTTAAAAACACTGAATGAAATATGAATCAATCAGTGTCTAGCTCAGAGACAGAAATCACTCATTTTAGCAAAGATAATTTAATATAAAGAATTGTTTATAGGTATAAAGTGGTTAATTAGGTAACTTAAAGGGCAAAAGAAAACACTAAGGTATGGGAGGTAACACCTGCTGGAGGCAGCTGCCAGTCCTGGGGCTAGGGAACAAAGGAAAGAGGTTGGAATTATTAAAACTCAGAAGCTTGAAAGAGGGTTCCATTGGGCTGGGCTCCAGACCTCTCAGGAGGTAGCATCAGCCAGTAGTGCAGGTGTTTGGTGGGGGAGAAGATGAGGTGGTGGTGGAGGGTGGCAATGAAGTTGAACTTTAATGTTAGAAAACTGCAACTTCTGTTGGAAAGGACAACCACTGCCAAGACGCCATGCTTCCAGTGTGATGCTCACAAGAAAAGGAAGGAGAAAGTCCTTTCTTCTCTTGCCTTATAATATCTCCTGATACCCCCGGTGGGAGAGCCTAATATGTAAACAGCTTGAAAAGCAGAAATGGATTTGTGTAGTCTCATCACCAGCATCACAGTATGTAGATGGTTTGCAAATCAGACCTACCAAAACATAATACCACAGAACAGACAGCTTGAACAACAGAAATTTATTTCTCATAGTCCTGGAGTCTAGAAGTCCAAGATCAAAGTGTCAGTATGATTGATTTCTTCTCAGGACTCTCTTCCTGGCTTGCAGATAAATGTCTTCTTACTGGATTCTTGGATGGCCTTTTCTTTGTGTGTGTGTGTATATCTACTTCTTATAGGGACATCAGTCATATTGGATTAGAGTACAACTCTTTAAGACCTCATTTAACCTCAAGTACCTCTTTATAGTCCCTATCTCCAAATACAATTTCATTGGGGGTTAGAGACTCAATATATGAATTAGAGAAGGACAGGACTCAATTCAAAACAGATACATTTGGAGCTGAGAGAAAATAGATAACTAATTTTCATAAAATGCATGAAACATATTCAGAATTGTTAAGGAACTATAAGATGGTCACCACATTGAGATCTCTAAGAGGACAGAAACCTTAAAAGTGAAGAAAAACTCTCCAAGAAGCTTTTGTCCTACATGCTCATTCTGATTTGAAAGGAGCTATTAGGATGTACTTTCAGCACAATCATGGGACTAGGGGACAAAAGTTAAAATCTAGGCCCATCAAATGTGGAGATCCCAGTAAAGCATCACAGTTTTTACTGAGATCTTGAAGGTTGAACCCTTTGAGGAAGAATGAGAAGGAACTAAATAAGCCATTAACTGAGTCTGCAATTTCAGGGTCTGGGAGCTCTGAAAATCCCACACTTTGACCTTGGTCCTAGACTACTCTCACCTCCAGAATCCAGGAGAAACTAAAGAAAATCCTCTCCAGAAAAAAGTAACATTTTCCAAGGTAACAAATAGTTACTCAAATGATTTTTCAATCATAATGTCCAGCACACAATCAAATATACCAAGCACATAAGAAAATGAGACAATACAACTAAAGACCAAAAGAGCAACAATAGGAAGAAGTCACAGATGGGTAATAGATATAGAATTGTTAGACAAAAACTGTAAAAATTATTGCTTGTTATATTGAAGGACATAAAAGCAAAGCATAAAATTTTCATCAAGAAAAGAAATAGACAATGTAAAATAGGACAAAGTAAATATGAAAAAATATCTAGAGGTAAGAAATGAAATAGCCAGGTACAGTGGCACATGCCTGTAATCCCAGTGGCTCAGGAGGCTGAGGTAGGAAGATTGCAAGTTCAAAGCCAGCCTCAGCAACGGTGAGGCTCTAAATAAAATGCAAAATAGGGCTGGAGATGTGGCTCAGTGGTAGAGTACCCCTGAGTTCAATCCCTGGTACCCCCACCAAAATGAAATAATCAAAATTGCAAACTCAATTGACACCTTTATCAACAGCTGAAGAGATATTCAGTTGATGGGAAGAAAGTTCACAAGAAATTATCCAGAATAAAACAGAGAGAGACCAAAGAGAGGAAACTACAAAGAGAGAGAGAGAGAGAGAGAGAGAGAGAGAGAGAGAGAGAGAGAGAGAAAATGAGATATAAAGGATAGAATGAGAAGGCTCATGTTATTTTATTATTCATTATTTTGTTTTATTTATTCCAAAGGAGAGAAGACAGAAGCACCAAAAACTATATACATGAACTTCAGCCTAAAGAGATCATTGTTAAACTTAAGGAAACCAAAGGAAAAAACCAAAATTTTAAAGGAAACCAGAGGAAAAGATAGATACTTTTTGAAGAAATGGCAGTTAGACAGCTGCAGTAGCAATAGTGGAAGGCAGAAAGCAGAAGACTAATAAATATATCCAATGCAGTGAAAATAAGTGATCACCAACTTAGAATTCCAAATCTAATATGAATATTCTTCAAAAATGCATGCAAAGTAAATAGTATCTCAGGCAAAAATTGAGAGTTGTACATGAGCAAACAGATGCTGCATGATGCTAAGAGAAAATAATACAAAATCAAATTAAAGAGGCAGAAAAGAATAAACAGCTATGAAAATGTATGTGGCTGCCTGTAAAATAACTTTGCCTTTATAAAACAATAATGCCTTGTGGATTTAGAAATTATATTTAAATGTATAAATATAGAATGAAATGAATAGATTTAAAAAGTAAAACCCAAATAAATTCTGTTAACAGGAAACCCTTTGGAAGCAAAAGGATACAGATAGTTGAAAGTAAAGTGATAGTGAGATATATACTACCCAAATACAAATCAAAAAGAAATCTGTTTGTAGCTACATTTGTATCAGACTAAACAGACTTTAGAGCCAAAACTCTTTGTACTTATAAAGATCAAATTCATCAGGATGATATAACAATTTTAAGTTGATATGTAAATAATATGGCCTCAAAATATAAAGCAAAATTCTCAGCACTAAAAGGAGAAATAGATAATTTCCACAATCATAGTGGGAGATTATGATATCCCTGTCCCAAGAATTGATAGACCTACCAAACCAAAAAAAAAAAAAAAAAATCAGTAAAAATAGAAGAGCAGAATAAAACAGCTAATAAATTTGACCTAATGGGTCTATACAAAATATTTCATCCAACATTTGCAAAGTACACATTTTTTCTTGTATACACAGAACATTTACAAAAATTGACTATATGCTGGGTTACCAAGAAAGTCTCAAGCAAATTTCAAAAGAACCAAATCTTGCCAGGTGCAATGGGAGGATCACAAGTTCAAAGCCAACCTCAGCAATTTAGGGAGCCCTAGGAAACTTAGTAAGACCTTGTCTTAAAATTTAAAACAAATAAAGAAGACTGGGGCTTCTATTTCCAGTACTAAAAGAAAAATAAAAACAAAATTTGAAAAATGTTCCATAATTTAAAAAAATTTAAGTGAACAACAAAATGATTATTAGAAATACCCTGTTATTAAAAGTTAAAGGATTCTTTCTTAATTAACCCATGGGTTCAAAAGAGAAATCAAAGTTTATAAAATATTTTTCAACTTCTTATTTTGAAAAATCTCAAAACTTTAGAGAACTTGAAGTGATACAAAACCACCTGAATACCTTTACTTAGATTCTAAATTGCTAGCATTTTGATATTTTTTTCTGTGTGTGTGTGTGTTCTCTAATCCATTTAAAAATAAATTGTAGATACCATAATATTTCACTACATATCCTATAAGAACAAAGATATTCCCCTGGAGAGCAACAATATCATTACCACCCTAAGAAATTTAACATTGTTACAAAACTATTTAATACAGAATATATTCAAATTTCTCTGTTTGTTCCAATAATATCCTTTAGCTATTTTTTGTTTTTGTTTTTGTACTCAGGGATCCAATTTAAAATTATGCATTTTTAAGTTGTCATGTTCCTTAAACTCCTTTAATTCAGAATAACCCCTTTCTTCTTTCTTTCTTTTAAAATATGTTAGGACAATAACAGATTTTAAAGAGTCCAGACTAGTTTTCTTACATAATATCCCATGTTTGATTGTTTCCTCATTATCAGATTTAGGGTAAACCTTTTTGGTGAGAAAACCACACAGTTAATGATGTGTGCTTCCCACTGCTTCACATCAGGAGACACAGTATGTGTTTGTCCCATTTTTGATGATGCTAAGTTTGATCACTAGGTTAAGTGAGACATCAAGGAGACATGAAGAACTTTTTTTCATTTTGCAATTAATTAGTAATCTGTAGTGTGATAGTTTGTAATTGTGTAAATATCCTCTTCTCAAATAATTTTTACCCATTGTAGAAATTATTTTGAACTATCTTTTTATATATTTATTTTTTAGTTAAGTTGGACACAGTACCTTTATTTCACTTATTTATTTTTATGTGGTGCTGAGGATTGAACCCAGGGTCTCACATGTGTGAGGTGAGTGCTCTACCACTGAGCCACAACCCCAGCCCTACTTTGAAGTATCTTAAAAATATTACATATCAAAATATGGAGGATGCAACAAATGTAGTGCATACAGAGGGTTTTAGAGCCTTAAATGCATATTTTAGATCCTGAAAAAAAATCTTAATATTGATGAGCTAAATATTCATTGAATATGTTAGAAATGGGGAAACAAGATAAAGCCCATGAAAGTACCATAAAAATAATAAAGAAGAAAACTATTGAAATGGAAAACAAATATATATTACAGAACATTAATAAAACTACAACTTGGTTTTATTTAAAAGACTAATGAAACTGGTAAACCTCTGGTGAGACTAGTCTTGAAATATGAGAGCACAGATTACAAAATTTACAACTGAAAAAGTCTTGTAGACATTCAAAATGATAATAAGTTGATAGCATAAATATATTTATGTCCCCCAAAAGAAAATTTAGATAGAACACACAATCTGTATACAAGGACAATTTATCAAAACTGATATGATAAAGAAAACTTTGTTAATAACTATAAAATGCATTTAATCTATAAATGAAAAACCTTACAATAAAGAAAATGCCAGGTTCTGATGGCTTCTCTAACTAGTTTGATCAAATAATTAAGGAAGAAGTAACTCTTAATCTTAAACTTTTCAAGAAAATAGAAAAGGAATGAACAAACCCCAACTTGTTATCTGACCCTGGTATAACTTAAACAGCAAGACTCCACAAGGGAAGAATAGGGTGGATGCAAAAATTCATAAGATATTAAGAACCAAAATCCAGTAATATATAGCAAAGTTGGCATTATCATAGAAATGCAAGTCTGATATAACATTAGCAAATGAATCAATGCAATGTGCTATAGTGGATTAAAGGAGGAAATCATTTTAATAATTGTAGATAAGAACTTTACTTGTAACTTCTGTTCATGATTTAATATTTTAGCAAATTAGAAAGAGATGAGCTAGTGCAACAATGCTGGAAAGCAGTATAGAGATTCCTCATAAAACTAGGAATGGAACCACCCTATAACCCAGCTCTCCCACTCCTCAGTATATATCCAAAAGATTTAAAATCAGCATACTACAATGACACAGCAACATCGATGTTTATAGCAGCTCAATTCACAATAGCTAAACTATGGATCCAATCTATGTGCCCTTCAACAGATGAATGGATAAAGAAAATGTGTGTAAATACACAGTGGAATATTAAGAAGAATGACATTATGGCACTTCCTGGTAAATGAGTGGAACCAGGGAATATCATGATAAGTGAAATAAGCTAGACCCCAAAAGTCAAAGGTCAAATGTTTTCTGATATGCAGAAGCTAATCCAAAATAAGGGGTGGGGAATTTTAAAAAAGAGAAACAAAGGGTGGTGGGAGGGAGAGAAAGGAAAAAAGAGGGGAAAAGGAATTTCATCAAAATAGAGGAAACATCAATAGAATTGATAAAGGGGATTGAGGAAGAAAAGAAGAGATAGGAAAAGGGAATAAATTTGACTGAACTTTTGCATGGATGTGGCACAGTGGGTCCTGGCATCTGGTGTATTCACAGGACACTAATTTTTAAACTAGTAAACTGTAAATGGATTGAAGAGGAATCAGTGGAGTGAAGGGAGGGGAGCAGAGGGTGGGTGGGTGCCATGTTTTGTGATTATGTCAAACCAATAACAGTATTTTATCATAACCAAAAACATTTTTTTTAAAAAACCTTCCATAATCTGATAAAGAGTATCTACCAAAAAACTCTCTCTTCATGTTATTGTTTCCTTTGATGAAAACTTTTTAGTTTGAATCCAACCCCTTTATTGACTTTTTAATTTGTTCTAATTAATAATACATGACAGTAGAATGCATTTTGACATATCATACATAAATGGAGTATAATTTCTCATTCTTCTGGTTGTACATGATGTAGAATCACACCAGTCGTGCAATCATATATGTACATAGAGTAATAATGTCCGATTTATTCTACTATCCATCCTACCCCAATACCTCCTCTCCTCACTCCCCTCTACCTAATCGAAAGTAACTCTATTTTTCCCTAGCTCTGCCACCCCACCCCACCCCTGCTTATTGTGAATTAGCAACTGCATATCAGAGAAAACATTTAGCCTTTGGTTTTGGGGGATTGGCTTATTTTGCTTAGCATGATAGTCTCCAGCTCCATCCATTTACTGGCAAATGCCATAATTTCATTCTTCTTTAAAGCTGAGTAATTCCATTGTGTATATATACCACATTTTCTTTATTGATTCATCTGTTGAAGGGCATCGAGGTTTGTTCCACAATTTAGCTATTGTGAATTGAGCTGCTATAAACATTGATGAGACTGTGTCACTATAGTTTTCCTATTTTAAGTCCTTTGGGTATAAACCAAGGAATGGGATAGCTGGGTCAAATGGTGGTTCCATTCCAAGTTTTCTGAATGGAACCACTATTTGCTTTCCAGAGTGGTTGTACCAATTTGCAGTCCCACCAGCAATGTTAAGAGTGTACCTTTTCCCCCACATCCTTGCTAACATTTATTGCTGTTGTATTCTTGATAATTGCTATTCTAAAGGAGTGAGATGAAATCTTAGACTAGTTTTGATTTGCATTTCTGTAATTGCTAGAGATGTTGAACATTTTTTTGAATATATTTATTGATCAAACCCTTCCTGCAGTTCCCAGTGGCAGCTCAGGAGATCAGAACTGATCCAAATCTGGCTGCATTTGAAAAACTGTTACTCAATTCTTTCCTCCTAGCCCCTTTGTGTAATAACAGAAAGGATACAGAATGGCATCAATATTAGCCCCAACCTGTCACATTATACCTAGAAAATTCAGTTGTATGTGTAAGTGAAGGAGCAATATAAATAAACTGTAAGGGTCTTTCTAGCTCTAAGCATCCTTTCATGCATTCATTCAACCTACATGTACCATGTATTATGTATGTAGGAGACATGGTTCTAAGCACTTGCCATGTGCTCTCTTCATTCTCAGGACACACTAACTACTATGTACAATGTACCCAACACAGCTGTAGGCACTGGACACTAAAAATGACTGAGACATACCCCTTAGGCTCAAGGAATTTGTTAACCAGCCACAGTCATAAGGTTTCTTTTTTGTATCTTTCCTTCTCCCTCCTTATACTCTAGCTCATTTTTCTCTCTGACTGATTTTCCATATAGCACAACATATGTTAGTCTATCAACATATGGCATGTTTTGCAAACAGATACAGTGGCACATATGCAACCATATATTCCTGGCCCACAGATGCCCCAGCTTGGCTTCATCAGCCTCAGCAGCAAGCATTTGGTAATTCTCTCCCAGAAACTCCAGAATGCATGAGCAGCCCATGCATCCTCTGACAAGTGGTTAAAATAAGTTGTTCCATGTCTTCTTTGGTGTCAAAGCCAGAATATTGTCTCCCCACCCTTTGAATTCAGAGGCATTTAATACCAAAGTCTCCAGCCTCACTCTCAACTATTTGAGATGTTCTAACTAGAGGTCAAGTTGCCCATTAAAATTCTTCTGTTTTTCCATTTGGCAGTGGTTCATTGTCTCCTCTGTGCCAGTAGATCAGCCCTACTGGGTCATGGATGGGCTGTACTCTAAGAGACTTAGGTCTATTTTGCCTGCTTAAAAGTTAAAATAAATCTGTGTAGCAAACTCTGTAGAGGCTCTGTTCATCTCTCTCTTCACTTGTCATTTCCCAGCATGCTGGCCTGATTACCCAAATCTGCATTCTGTGTCCAAGAGCTTTCTCTGCTCATGCACACAGTAGGCCCAAAGTGCTCCTCTACTCTACCCTCCAGTATCCTTCAATCAATGACTTTTAGGAGATGATTGGTAAATGAACCAGTTCTCTTACCTTTCAGTGCAATAATTCTGGGCACTATATCCCTGAATTCCCACTTGGAAGCATATCAACAGTGTCTTCTTTATTGACTTCCTTCTTTTTCCTCTCTCTCTTCCTCATCATTCCCTACCAGTGTTTCCTGAGACCACCCATAAACAAACTACTTGCACTTGAATCGTTATACCAGGGTTGTCTAGGGATATTCAAATTAAAATAATCTGTAATTCAACTTTGGATAAAAGGTGATCAATGATATCTCAGGGTCTTTTCCACTCTGAACTTTAATTATGGCTTAGGAAGCAATCTGCAGTTTCAAAATGTTCCTTGATGTCAACAAAAGCAGTAAGAGATCTCAGGATTTTGGAAATACCACACCCAAATTCTACTTGGTTATTTGGTCTGGTAAGAATTTGTCCTCACAGCTAAGTCCTGTGCCCAGCCATGTGGAAATGGTAGTGGTGGAGAGAATGAGAAAGTTGGATTCTGCCAGTTTTTCTACTTGTGAATAGCTTCTTGCCTCCTCCTTCTTAAGATTATATTCTGTTCCTTTTCCTAATAAAGATTAAAATGTACAAAAACAATTAGGTCATGGAAAACAACAATTGACTCTGGTCGTTCTACTAGTTCATCTGAAGCTCATTGTCTACTAACTCTGACTTAACATATAACTCACAAAAAACAGGATAGATCCAAGGAGCCAAAAGTCATTTAAGAAAAGTAACTCCTGATAGAAAGTTTTCCAAATGCTCTACTGCCCTTTTCCTCTGCTCCAAATTCAGGGAAACCCCAGTGGTAAAATTTGGCTTGGTAGAAGCTGAATATAGAGAAAAAGGAAACAGAAGTTTGAGATGAAAGCGAGGCCCATTACATCTCAACCCTTGATCTATTTGGCAATAGGCCAGTGCTGTCCAACAGAATTTTCTGCAGTTCTAGAGCTTTGCTGTCCAATACAGTAGCCATTAGCCAAATGTAGCTGTTAAGAACTCAAAATCTGGGTAGTGCATTCAATATGTACTATAGTCACTGAAATAATTCACTTATTGCATTATTATGTTTGTTGTACAATATAGGTTTAAATTGTATTATAATTATGGTTATTCCAATGCCAGATTTTCTTCCTCCAATCACCTTCCCCTTCCCTGGCTTGAGCTAATTTTTCTGTATTTGACCCAAGTATCCCTTTCAGGATTTATTTTTCTACTTTTGCTCTCCAGACCTGCTCGCTGTTCAATACCTCCCAGCCTTTGGGATCTATTGGTGGAGTTTCCTCACAAGGGAAATATTACATAGTCACCGACCCTCCAAGCAAACTCCTCTGTAACCTCGTTTCTATTGAGTCAACCAAAGGGCAAAGACATTAAAGAAAATATGGCTACCTGCCTCAACTCTTATATTACCCACATTGCACCTCTTTCCCCTCACACATGGGCTTGCTCTTCACTTGAGAAGACCTTGACAAATGATCCCTTATAGAGTAATGAGACAGATGCTGTTAAATGTTTGCACATATCCCCTTGGAACCATTTCCCATCCTTATCCATATCTGCCCTCCACCACTCCATGCATAGCTGACACCTGCACCTCTTTCTTGGAGGACAGTTCTCAAGCTCCTGGAACCCACTTTACCTGTTCAAGGAAAACCAGAAGTGACTGCGAATGCAGGATGCAGTAAGTCCTAATCCATCGATAATTATGGTGGTAAGGAAGATCTATAAATACTCCAGCTCCCTTGTGCCCTAATGAGGACCTACACTAGTCCCAGAGCAGGACTGAGTTTGAGCTACCCTCTTCAGGACTTTGCTTTATATCTTACCCTTCTGAGTGGTCTTTTCTTCCATACTCATTCCCTTACTAAAAATTCTTTTCTCAGAGTTCATTACTGAGAGAATCCAGCTTAAAATAAGTATTTCTTTAAATAAAAAACTAAATCTAACAATCCACTAGGATCTTTTTTTAAAGTTTGTTTTTAAAGGAACAAGTGGGTGGAAAATGCCTTTCAATGGAACATTAAAAAAAAAAAAAAAAAAAAAAAAAAAAANCATCTGTGGTGAATTGCAAAAAGTAGCCTCAAAAGATTCCTACCCTGACATGCCTGTACCTTTGGAATGTAGCTTTGGCACTCCTTCCACCAAAACATGAAGTCTATTTCTTGACCTCTTGAGTCTATGCTTAGCCAATTAACTTGCTCAGTCAATGGTACATCATAGGTTGAATGTCACTTATCCAAAATTCTTCAGATCACAAGTGTTTAACATTCTGATATTTTTTTGAGATTTTTAAAATATTTGCATAGACTTTACCAGTTAAGTCTCACTAACTCAAAACTCAAATTCTGAAAGGCTCCAAATCTGAAACTTGTTAAGTATTATGTTGGTACTAAAGAACTTTTGGATTTTTGAAGCATTTCAGATTTGGGATGTTCAGATTAAGGATGCTAGCAGAGACCTGAAAAATGCCTGTTCTTTGATGTTTTGTCTCTGTTCCTGCACTTGGAACCCTGAGACCACCATGTGACTAGCCCCAGTGACCTGCTAGAGAGGTCACATGGAAGAAAACTGAGGTTTTCTGGCCAACATCCTGCCAGCCATCAGCTGTAAGTGAATGAGGTCTTCCTCAACCATCAGCCTCTCCTAAATCCCAAAACACTGAATAGATAAAATGAGCCCTGCCCAAATTTCCAGCCCACAGAGCAGTGAGATAATAATTGATTTTTGCTTCAAGCCACTAAGCTCTGGACAGTTTGGTGCATTGTATTAGGGATTGTGGTCCGAATATTTCTGTCCTTCCAAAATGCTTATGTTGAAATCTAATCCTCAATGTGATGGTATTAAGGGGTGAGGTGATTAGGTCATGAGGGCTCCACCCTCATGAATGTAACTGGTGTCTTTCTGCTCTTCTACCATGTAGGGACTTGGAAGGCACATCTCTAAGTTCCTAACAAGACACTGAATCTTCCAGCACCTTGGTCTTGAACTTCCCAGCCTCCTGAACTGTGAGCAATAAATTTCCATTGTTTATAAATTACCCGCTCTAAAGTATTTAGTTATGGTCTGAATGGACTAAGACAACAGAATAGTAGAATTTGGATGTTTAAAAGTTCAAAAGTAATTTTTATAACTGCATTTTCTAAACTTTTCAAAGAATACACATAACTTTTAAAATCAGAATAGCTTTTCTATTTAAAAAAAATTTATTTAGAAAAAATGAAAACGTCTACCTAACTTTAGCTGCTCAACACAACAGTGATAGTAATAACTAATGTTTAGATTGTACTTAATATATGTAAAATGCATAGTGCCTAGCACATATTATCTCAATCCCCACAACAATTCAATTGCAGAGAGTACTGTTATCATTTCAATTTTCGGGTCAAGGAAATTGAGACTTAGAAAGGTTAAGTAACTTGTCCAAAGTCACACAAGTAAATTGGCAGATCTGTGGTTGATCCCAAGCAATCTGTTTGAGTCTGCTCTTTTAACTAGCACAACATAGAGACCAAAGGATATGTAAATCTCAAAGGTCATTTCTCAATGACTTGGCATCAGAAAGTTATAGCTGTGAGATGTCCAGGACACTCCTTGGTCTCTTGAGTTTCACACAATTTGACTGAAAACTAAAATGTTGAAGTAGATGTGTTATTAAGTAGATGTGTTAAACGGTTCTATTTTGCTGCTTGTTATCAACACACAGGGATTTGATGAGGAGGGTGGAGGCTCTAATTAAAACCAGGTTTGTCAGTTGACAAGGCTTTTATAATTTATGTATGCTTTTCCTCTCTACCAAGACCACCAATAAAGAGAGCTACTTATAGGATTGTTTATCCCATGTTCTAGTATGCAAATGCATATTTTAGACCATACTTCTGGCACAATTCTGCACATGCCTACAAATAACAAATGCATAACAAAAATGTAGATGAAGATGATGATGATGATGATGATGATGATGATGTTCAGACATATCAAGAAAGCTCTGAACAAGGGATAGGGAAGTTGAGTCATTAACAGTAAAACTTTAGAATGTGATTAACCCAGGTTCAATCCTAGTGTCAGCATTTATAAACCATAAGTCCTTGAGCAAGTTAATCTTTTGGTGACCATGGATTTTCCTATGTCAAATAGAGATAAGAGATTTGCTGTAAAGACTAAATAATACTATTCTTATAAAGGACTTGGCAAGAGGGACTACTCTCTATCATTGTCACCACCATCCATTATCATCATCATCATCATCATCATCATCATCATTATTTCACCAATAAAAAGGTCAAAACTATGACCTTATCAAGTTCTAAATTATCTATAGAGCTCAAATTTATCCAAAGGAAAGAAATAGGAGATATTTACCATGAAAGATAGAACTGGTAGTCTAAAATTCTTGGTGAAAATCCCTTTTTGTGGTTGTGAGAGTATAAAAACAGAAGAAGAAGGTAGCCTCAGGTGGTCAGTGGAATCAAGATTGGCAGTACCTGCTGGAGTCACCTGATGATCCTTGCTGTTTCCTGAAAGAAATTACCTCTAAAATATCCCTGTGTCTTGGAGATGTGACTCTTCTTCCAAATTAGCATGGCCACAGCCATAGACTGTCAATGCCTGAAGACAACAGAAAGCAGGCCTGGGCCTGTTCTGCCTTTTCCTGATTGCCTCCCACAGTCATAATTACCCAACATGACAGACTTCTCTTACAACAGACAGAGTTAATATGTCCAGTCTTGGATAATAACTTGAAGTCTGCAACAAGTTAAACTGTAAACAGGACAGAGTCATGTTAAAAAAAAAAAAAAAAAAAGAACAAGGAACAGATTTTGCCAAACAAAAAGAAGTGAAACTAAAGGATAGGTCATAGCTTTTGCATTTCTGTAACAAATGCTGTCTAATGATAATCCATATCTGCCAGAATCCTTCTGTTTTTAAGTTATAATTAAAATTTTCCTTGACTAATCATCTTGCACACTTTCCTTAGGGGAAACCGTTTATGTTTCATCATATCTTTGAAAATGTAATAGACCTCTATTTTAATCAGTCTTTCCTATTCAGAGCATTCCTTTAAAAGACCAGTGAACTGGTTTGGTTTTAAAAATATAACTTGGCAGTGAATTTTGTATCAGAGGCACCATAAGTTAGTTCACTTTTAGAGATAGTTTTGATAATGAATGGTTATGATGCCAGAAGTAGCTTTGGCGGATTGTAGGAGTAATAGCCCCCAATTTATTCAAGTCTCCCTGTATCCACGACCTTGAATAGTCTCCTGTATTGACTCTAGACATGGCCATATAGTACAATAACAAATATGATGCAAGAAAAGATTTGAAATGCCCTTGCACTTTGAAGTTATCTTTTTCTTGCTGTTCTTGGGACTTTCATCATAAGCTACCATGTGAACAAGCTCATTCAGGGCTGTCTGATCGATGATGAGAGAGACCCATGACTGGAACTCAAAGAGCTGCCTCAGCTAACAGCTAGCCAGTATTCTAGCTTACCCAACAGCTGCCTACAAGCACATGAGGGTCACCTAGCTGAGACCAACAGAGGACTCATCCATCTGAACTTAGTCTGAATTTCCAGACCACAGAATTGTGGTTGTTGATTTAAGCCACTCAGTCTGTCATGCTTTATTATACAGTAGCTAACTGACATAGTGTTCCAGTGAGAATAGTACCAACATCAGGGCAGATGTTGGATCCCACCAGAATGATTTTGCTTATAAACAACTGAGATTGGCATGAACATAAAACAATCAAGTGAGTAAATATGGGATCTATCCATCCATAGACAAAGAGTTATCAACATGGTCACTATAATTGGAAAGAGGGGCTGGGGTTGTGGCTCAGTGGTAGAGTGCTCACCTAGCACATGTGGTGCTGGGTTTGAGCCTAAGCACCACATAAAAATAAATGAATAAAATAAAGATAAAAAAATTGAAACGAGCAGAGACAAAGAAATAAATCTTAGGATATGGGCTAGATTTATTATCTAGTAGTATAGGTATGGGCTGATCCTTCACTACTCGTGTTTGGGATCAATCGAGTAGACACTTGAAATGATGAGGATTTTAAAAATAGAGAGGGCCTTCAGCTCAGCACCACCTAAAACTTCATTTGTTTGCTGCTTTGCATTTTTATGATTTGCACAAAATTCCTGAAGCCTTTGGTTGGACCAGATCAACTAGCTCATGAAACTGGGACTTGATATATTTATCACATCTACTTTCCTAAATGTGTACTCTATTAAGATGAATCTTGGGAAAAGAGTTTTGTGATCACACAAGTCACTACATACTCTTGACCTATTGTAGTTTCACAATATACCTTGGCATATTAAAGACCTGTTCGTCTACATTTAGCCCCTTGCTCCCAAAATGAATTTTAATATATATCATCACATACTCCCATGGAAGAGCCTTCCTGTGATTGATGTATATTAAAATTTCACTAACCAGTGTTTTTTCAGAGCAGACTTTGTATAACAGTTTTTAAAACATTCTTATAATGAAACATAGCATACATATGAGAAAGTACGTGAAGCACAAGCATGCAGTACCTGAATTATTGCAGATTAACCACTCTTACAACTAACATCCAAAATGTCACTATCCTCTCTACTAGATTCCTGTGTACTTCTGCCCCATCACAAGGCCCTTCTTCCTCTCTAGAAGTAATTATTCTCCTGACTTTATGATAATAACTCCTTGTAGTGTTTAATTTTTTGCCACATATGTATACAACCTTAAATTATACTCTGGTTTCGTTTCTTTTCAAAAGCTATATAAATGGAATTCTAAAGTATGTATTGCAGGGGTCATAAAGTATAAGTATCTCCACCTTTAACTGACAACATCAAATTGGTTTTCTAATTGATGGTACCAATTGACATTCCTACCAGTAGTGCATGACAGTTTCAGTGTTCCATATCCTAGGTTGTACTTGGTAGTGTTAAATATTTTAATTTTGGAAAACTATTCAGAGTGTAGTAGAGATTTAAAGACCTGTTTGTCTACATTTAGCCCCTTGCTCCCAAAATGATTTTTAATATACATTATCACATGACTAGTGATGGCTTTGGACATGCTTTATTATGTTTATCAATCATTTGGGTATCCTCTTTTGTATGGCTCATGTTTAAGTCCTTTGCTCATTTTTTTCCCTTGGGTTTCTATTTTTTTTTACTTTATATATTCTATCTAAATGCCCTTTTTTGGGTATAGGAATTTAAAATATCTTCTCTCTTTCTATGGCTTAATTTTTCTCTTTCTTAATGATACCTTTTGCTAACATAAGTTCTCCATTTAAATGTAACCAAATGTGTCAATTGTTTTCCTTTTATGTCTCATACTTTAATCACATCTGTCTCCATGTCCAGTGGTGTTCTGGAAAACTTTACTTTGAGTGGTTAAGTCTAGTAGTAGTGAAAGCCAAAACTGCAGGCTCATGGCAACTGAGAAGAAAAGGAGAGTGGGTGGGAAGGGGAAGGGAAGGCCAGAGACAGAACAATAGAAATCAGCAGGAAGGTGACAGGGGTCCTGGGGATGGATGGGAAATGTTTGAAGTGGGATTAAATGTCACTTTCACCATCCAGCAATTTATGCATGGAATTTTGCAGTATCATCAGGAAGGGGACTTAGTTAAGAAGATATGTAGAGTAGTGGATATATCAGCATGCAGGAGGGAATTGTACTGAGAGAATTACTACTTTACCTAGACCCACTAACTCCATCTGTTAAGCCTTTGCTATGATCATTGACCAACTGAAAGATAGGATCCCACAACCAATAGATCCTGGTCACCCTGAACATGGTGGTCCCTGCTAATCAATGTGGCTCTCTCATTGGCAATTGTGGTTGCAAGATCAAGGAAATATGAGAGAGTAAAGGGTTCAGGTGCAAGTGGCAGGGAATGTTCTTCCCACTTCTACTAAACAGGCTATCACAACTGTGAGCATTTTACAGTCCATCATTTAGTGTGTCAAACAGACCTGTATGCTTATGGTGGAATTCTCCCAACCCTGAAGTACACCCAGCTGTCCAGTCATCTTTGAAAGTGGTCAGGACAGGTCAGCACAGGCAGCAACAGAGCAAGCTTTCCCCATACCTTCCATCTATGTATGTTAGCTCTGACCTGGAGGGATCTCCTCTATAGAAGCCTCTATCATTCAAGAACAACACACTATTCCACAGTCTCATTTGACTGAGCTGCCCAGTTGGCAATTTAACTCTTGTTTTCCTATTTGCATGGCAATATCTGATTCAGTGGCATTGCATTCATTCCCCAGCAGTTTAAGGTTATTGGGTAGGTTTGGATGCATCTGCTTACGACTACTCATGAACTCATCATTCCAAGCATATTAATGGGGCATCAGGGTGCCAAGATCAACAAGGTTCACCAGATGTCTGGAACACATATCAAAACTGCAAACCCAGTGGCAGGATCTACTGATAGGCAGGTTATAATCATTGGATCTGCTACAAACATTTGCCTGGTTCAATATCTAACTGCCAAGTCTTCCTCAGAGATGCTGCCATGAGTAACAACTGGAACAATGTAGATTTATCCATAATCCCTTTCAACTGTTCACCACCCTTGATTCATCTGTGTAGTTTCTGAACACTCAGCAATTCCGGGTTTTAAATAGTCTGTAAATTTCAGTTTCTCTATACTTTATCATTCACTTGTGATTTTTAAAATTATTTTAATTCCTTTCCCCATTCAGCTGTTAGTACTGAGCTCTATATTTAGTTTTATAAGCCTCTCCCTGCTTTGTTTTATTTTGGAAATTTTTGCTCACAGGTTTTTTTGTTTGTCATAGAACTACTGGAGTGGTTTACTTCTGTAATGTTAGAAATTTTTTAAAGTAATTAAAAGACTGGAATTTTTTTTAGCTAAACAGGGTTTCTTCAGAGTTATCTTTACTACTTTTTTCCCCATCACATGAAGCTTGGAATATTGATGTATTCTCACTCTGTTTATGTATCTGCTCTACATTCTATGAGAAATGCTACAAGGACAAAACATTACATCCCACTGGTAGTGGCCAGCAATTGGAGGTAGGGCAACTGAAATTTATTAGATTATTACTATATTTCAAGCACTGTACTGAGCTGTTGACGTACATTATGCAGTTGTTTCTCTTACCAACTCTGGAGAGAGGTATTATCCCTCTTTTGTAAGTGGGGAACTTGAGGTTTGTTAAGGCAAAATTACTTGAACAAGGTCACACAGGTAAAATAGCCAGTCAATGACAAAGGCAGAATTTGTACTCAAGGTTGAATCTAAATCCTAAATCCATGGCTTTCCTAATGTAACATACTGCTTTCCTATAGAAATGAGATTTAGGAAGTGCTATGGACTAAAATGTTTGTGTTTCCCAAAATTCGTATGTTGAAATATTGACACCTTCCAAGGTGATAGTATTAGGAGATGGTTGAGGAGTTAGTTGATTAGGTTATGAGCATACAGCCATGAATGGGATTATTGCCCTTGTAAAAACAACCTGAGAAAATAGAGAAGATAATGCTAAGTGAAATAAGCCAGTCTCAGGAAATTGAGGGTCAAATGTTTTGTCTGCCATGTGGAAGCTAAAGCAAAATAAGAGAAAGAAGGAGGGAAGGATAGAATATCATAAAGATATATGGACAATCAGTGGAGTAGGAGGAGATCAAAAGGGAGGGAGGAGGGATGAGAAAGGGGAGGAAATATAGTTGAATTTAACAAAATCATTTTATGTGATCTTAACAAAATCATATAAATATACCACAGGGAATTTCACATTTATGTATAAGTAGAAAGAAGCAATAAAAAATAAATGAGTGAAAGAAAAATCAATAGAGGAAAGAGAATGGGGGAGGGAGGAGGGAACGGAAAAAGGGGGAATAGGGAATGAAATCAAATTTCATGCATGTATGATTTTGTCAAAATGAACCCAGCTACTATGAATAACTACAATGCTCTAATAAAAAAGACATCTCAGAGAACTCCTCACTCCTTCTGCTATGTGAGGACTTGGGGAGAAGAAGCTGATGATGAATTAGGAAGAAAGCCCTTACCAGACACAGAACATTATGCACCAGTTTGGGGTGTGTGTGTGTGTGTGCTGAGCATTGAACCCAGAGCCTTGCACATGCTTGGCACAAGCTCTACCCATGAGTTCCATCTCCAGCCCTATACTGGTACCTTGAACTTGGACTTCCCAGACTCCACAACTGATACATAAATATTTATTGTTTAAGTCTATAGTATTCTCTTACATTACTTCAAACTGACTGAGACTACAAGGTTGTTCTATGAAAGGGACAATAGAGTATTTCTTTTGTTACACGATAAGTGGCAAAGAAAATCTTTATATTCACTTAGTCTTCATGTAGGTTACTCTAGAAGCAGAGCCTAAGACAAATATTTGAATGTAAGTCATTTGTTTGGATGACGGTGCCAGGAAACACCAGTGGAGAAAATGAGAAAGGGAAAGTATCCAATACAATGAACATTAACAAACTCTGGAGGCAACAGGAACCCAATCATGCTAGGGAACTCCCAGATCTCATTGTTACCCCATATCCTAGGGTTGTTCCACTCCAGTTCTTTCAGTTGATGGATAGGGAAGCTGGGTATTTATCCACCAACTCACATCCATCACTAGAAGAGGGCACCTCTTGGACAGATTGGTTCTTCAGCACTTTGGACTTGCCTAGAAGCAGGTCTAGGTGCTCATAGAGGTAGAAGAATTCCTGTGGCAAAGCATCAGAGGTGCTTGCAATAAAAACTTTGTGGCATAGAGGTGGCTATTGAGGGGATATGGCAGAAAACCCAATATTGTCTGTGACACCCTCTACTAATGAAAGCCAATTAAAACAGAGCTTTGTTAAAGGAGTGAAAGCTATAGAAAAGTTTAAAATCCCTCCAAAGCACTGTGCAATGTAATATTCCTGAGATGTTCACACTGGCACTTTCAAATGTAATTTGCCACACTAAGGAAGTGACATCCACCACACTACAGTGTAATAATTTAGCTATTATTTAAGAGTGAGCTTATTAACAGTCCATTCATTTTCTCACAGCAGTTCTGTCACTGAAATTCACCCACTGTGTCTTGTGACTATTAGTGATACTCTGAGAAGTATTATTTATAAGTGTATACAAAAAAAGATTTGACAAAGATTTCCCATGCAATCTGATGCTAAAGACACCATTTCCAAGGCTATCTGGGAAATTGGCTGGGCTGGGCTTGATCTCAGACATTCTTTTATCACTGGAGTGTTTCATTTCATTTTTCCACTCAAAAAAGTGGAAAGGTGTAAAGCAGGGGTAGTGTTTAGATATTTTAAACACTGACTAAAGGAAAGGGCTGTTTAATGCAGTTAACCTACCTAATCCCTTTTAGAGAATAGCACTTTCAATTGAAGAAAACTAATAAATGGGGAAAAGGGAAAAATCAACTATTTAAGAAAGTGACAACCAAAGTTAACGTGCACAAAGTATAGAGGGTTGTGATACTGGACAGATATAAAAAAAAGCAAAAATATACTACAAAATGGAAATAACTTTCAGTTTCTGGATGAATTCCTTGTTAGATGATATACAACTAATGCTCTGTTTTATACAAGTATGTACCACAATTTAATTCACTTGCACTATAAGAGTAGTTTTAGATCAAAGAATAAAAGTAAGATTAAGGTACTTAGTTATCAAGCAGTCACTCCTTTCCTAACCAGCTCCCTACCACCACATATATATGTGCACATGTCCATGCACACACACACACACACACACACACACACTTCTAACTACAATATTCTCTTTCTTAAATATGAAATAATTTTGGGCTGAGGTTGTAGCTCGGTGGTAGAGCATTTACCTAACATGTGTGAGGCACTGGGTTTGATTCTCAGCACCACATAAAAATAAATAAAGTTCCATTGACAACTACAAAAATAAAAAAATATGAAATAATTTTTAAAGAGTTGTAATGTTGTGGCTAGGGTTGTTGCTCAGTGGCAGAGCATTTGCCTTGCATGTGTGAGGCACTGGGTTTGATCCTTAGCACTACATTAAAAAAGTAAACAAATATAATAAAGGCATGTTGTCCATCTACAACTGGGAAATTGGCTAGGCTGGGCTTGAAAAAAATTTTTTTTAAAGAATTGCAATGTTTGGTTGTATTTTAGCTTCAGGATTTTGTTGTTCTTGTTATGGAGGCAAAATAAACAACTCATTGATCACAGCACTAATGATTGGACCTGACTTAGCTGAGTTAGAATTCTGGTTCTACCACTTAATGGCCTTAGTTTCCTTATTCGTAAAATAGGGCTAATAGTAGTGTATTCCTTATCAGTAGTAGGAAGAGAAATTTGTGATTCAGTGGAAAACCATGTACTGTCCACTGTAGGAGGGTAGAGAAACCTTTTCTATAAAAGGCCAGAGAGAAAATATTTTAGGTTTTGTTTGCTATATGGTCAGTGCTCAAATTATTCAATGACAGCAGCCACAGATGATATACAAATAAATGTATTCCAATAAAACTTCATTTATAAAGAGTCAGGTAACGGACTGCATTTGGCTCAATCTAGAGTACATCTTTCTGGGTTATATAATTCTAGCCTCTCATTGCCATTGAGGGTTTTTTACAACTCTGTGTTTGCAAAATTATTCTTGTTCATAGACATGCAAATTCTGTCTAGTAGAAATTCAACCGACTTCCTTCTCCCACTGTGGAAAAAACAAGTTTTGCCTTCATTTGTATATTTATTTCAATATTCCTGATCTGTAAATATGTCTGTTCTTTGGAATCTCCCTTCAGCTGATTTGTAGCATCTGACTGTTTCCATTATTAGTGAGTTAAATTTTTAATATTTTTAAGGAAAAAAGTACTCTAAAAAGTACTGTTAAAATGGTAAGGGAGACTTATTTAGGACTATTATGACAGGTGTCAAGACTATCACAATAGAGGAGAGAGGTCTGGCTCAACTCCAAATACAGCAAAGACAGCTGAAGATTTATAGCCAATGAATACAGTGGATGGAAAATTACTAAAATGAGATATCAAGAGTTGAGGGATTCTTGCTAAGTTGGCTTAACAGGACTTTAGCTGAATCCAGGCCAAGAGGATCAGATATCAAGGGTGGGGGAATTCTCACTAAACTAACTTAGCAAGATTATTGCTAAAATTGGGCTATGCACGCTGAAGACAAAGCCTAAGAATGAGACAGTTTAAATGAGGGCTCAAAGGAGCCTGTTTAAAGACTGATCCAGAAGATAGTCTTTGTCAGTTCCTTGTCTTGTTCAAGGAAAGAAGAATAATACAAGTCTATTACTCCTTTGGTTGCCTTTTATTCAGTAGAGATCAGCTGCATCATGACAGATTTGGTAGTAAATTATTTGGTTAAGAAGATTTCTAGATGTTGAGCTCAATGTATCCTGAGTTGCCCACACAGCAGAAGTTCTAGGCATGAAAGTTTCCTGTTGGCTTCAGCTTGCAAGACTTCTTTAGATCCCAGTGATGGGCACAGGGAAAGGGGATAAAGTATCAAGAGCAATCAAGAGTCCCAGTAAGGATCTGGGCTGTCAGGTTTTAGTTCTCAGTGATGCCAGTCAGGATGGTGGGAGAAAAATTGAAAATGTTAATTGTAGAGTTGTAGTAAGATATTGGAGGAAGCTAGAAGAACTGAGAATTTGACAAGGACTGAAAAAAACTGTGAAAGACCATAGAAGCCAATTCAATTTGTAGGTAGACATAAGGCCTCAAAGACAATGAATATGATTAGATTCTGATACACCACAAGGGTGTGCTATAGTTTCCCAATGAAACAAAATTTCTATAGTGACCCCTCTTTTTGATTAATAATAACCAATTAAGCTTATTCTTGTTTTAAAAATAAGTCTTGTCTCCCTCAGATTTGGCCCTATTATTTATATAAGTATAGCAATAATGATAACTGTCTACATAGACCTTTTAAAGTTTGCTTTCCTAGAACATTTCATTAAGAATCTCAGAGTAGGCTTTCAAAAGCCTTTTGAGGATAGGCTGAGCCAAGAACTCACTCCCAGACTTCACCTACCAATACATAAAAATTTGGATGAGTTCTTCTCTATTCAAGGTTTCTGCAATACCCTAGTATTTCTGGGCCTTACTGTAATGGTTTAGATATGAGGTTCCCCCACTGCAAAACTTATATGTGAAACAATGCAATAAAGTTTAGATGTGAAGTGATTGAGTTATGAGAACTTGAACCTAATCAGGGCATTAATCCACTGATATGGATTAACTGAGCTGTAACTATAGGCAGATGGCAGGAAATGGCTGGAGGAGGTGGGTCATTGGGGACATGTCTTTGGAGTTTATATTTTGTCCCTGGTAAATGGAGTTCTTTGCTTCCTTGTTGCAATGTCGTGAGCTGCTTTTCTCCATCATACCCTTCCACCATGATGTTTGACTTTATCTTGGGCCAAGATGTATGGAGTCAGCTGATCATGCTCTGAAACTGTGAGCCAAAATAAACTTTTCCTCCTCTAATTGTCCTTGCCAGGTTTTTTTGTTACAGTGACAAAAAAAAAAAAAATCTGACTAAAACATTTACCCACCCATAAGACTAGGTAACCTGTGATCCAGGTACCAGGCAGGTTTTATCCTAGAGGACTTTGTAAGCCTAGGCTCCATAAAGTCAGCCTTTGTTCCTTAAAATTGTATGGGTCATATCTGATTTTCTTCATTGCCGCAGTCTGGCTGGGCACAATCAGGAGCCACTTGTCAAAAGAAACTAACTTTAATTTTAGAACCACACACGTCAAACAAAACAGCCTCTCAGGAAAAACCCTCAGAGCCTCAACTGCCACCACCGGCTTTCCACAAGCCTCTCTCTCCCACACAAGC
>NW_026000249.1:6918340-6989201 GCF_001458135.2 Marmota marmota marmota | reverse complement strand
CAAACTTCTCTCCACCTCCCACAATCCTCCTGCTCTTGAGGCCGATTGGCTGGGTCACGTGGGCGGAGCCAAAAAAGTCCCCCAATGAGCAGCTCCGTGGTCTGAAAGGGCAGGGAAACAGCCCAATGAGCATCACCGCAGAGGAGCCAATCAGCTAGATGTTGCTGGGGCCGCTGTGAGCCAATCATCAGCTGGCAGCTGGAAGTTTGCTGGCAGCTGGAAGTTTGCTGGGGCCCCTTCGGCTGTGGCTCTCAACACTTCATCATTCTAAATTTGACATTCTGGTAAAAGCCTTGATAATATAAATAATCTTAAAAATTATGTCCTATTACAAGGAAGATAGTTTCTTGCTGAACTCATGTAGATAATTATATTGCCATGGAAATAAGCATACTTAATAAGAATTTCCAAATTCTAGAGGGGCTAAGTAGAAAGGAAAGATAAAGATTTCACTTTTGTTTACAAAAGGATATTCTAATAAGTTATTATGAGTTATGGATATCTTAAGAAAAACTGAAAAGAGCTCCTTACATTTAAAAGTTAAAAACTCAGCAATATCTGAACAAAATTTATATAAAATCATACTCGTTATTCATCGGTTCAGTTAGTCCCATGTAATGACTTTTGCTCAGCTTGATCTTTGTTACTTTTATTAACCCAACAGCTTCTCTTCTAGAGTTATAGAACTCTTACTCACTCCACTGGATGGTATCAAAATTATTTAAACAATGCCACCAGAAGTCTATGCCCCATATACCATGGGTCTGCAAGACAGTCACTTTTTGTTGAAAATGAAGCACTCTGGCCTGTAGCTGGCAGCAAATGTTTTCAGAAAATAATAAGAGCAAAACCAAAACCATCTATGTATTAAAAAAAATTAAAATGGCAGTGGTTAAAGATATGGTAAGAGTTTACTTAAAAGGAAATTTGGTACTATGGAATACACTTTTTAAAATAAGAACCAGAATCATGATTGATAACATTATACCAGGACATATCATAGACAGTGATGATATTGGCAAATTTCTAGAAAGTTTATATAATTTCTGAAACACTGATAGTAATATTTACCCATACAAATATAACCTAAGGAAGAATAGTCATCTCTTCTTAATTGATAATGCTTTCTATGCAATTCAACATATCAAATAAACAACTATTTTTAAATATTTTGTTCAAATTGAAAGAGTAAATTCTTCAAGCTTCTTGAGAATTCCTCTGGGAATTATCAAACTCCACTCAAGATCAAGACTATTTCATTTAGAATTTGATTCAGGGAAGGGAAAATGTGAAAAGAGGTGAACATTCGACTAAGTAAGATACTATGTCACTATGAAATATTATTCAGCTATGTTTAGGAGATAACATTATTGTAGAATACCTTAACTCTTTTAAAAAGTAAAAAAGACTTAGTTCTCTTAAGAACAAGACAAAGGTTAACAAAAAGCATAGATATACAGATTTAATGCAATTCCTATTAATATTCCAATGACATTCTTCATAAAAATAGAAAAAGCAGTCATGACATTTATTTGGAAAAATGAGGCCCAGAATAGCCAAAGCAATCTGTAGTGAGAAAAGCACAGCAGGAGGCATCACACTACCAGGCCTTAAATTATACTACAGTGCTATAGTAACAAAAACAGCTTGGTGTTGGCACAAAAACAGACATGAAGACCAATGGAACAGAATAGAAGACAGAGACTAACCCACATATATACAATTTTCTTATACTAGATAAAGATTCCATAAATATACATTGGAGAAAAGATAGTCTCTTCAATAAGTGGTGCTAGGAAAACTGGATATCCATATGTAGAAGAATGAAACTGAACCCCTATCTCTCACCCTGCACAAAAATCAACTCTAAGCGGGCCAAGGACCTAGGCATGAGATCACAGACCCTGTGCCTACTAGAAGAAAAAGTAAGCCCAACTCTCCATCATGTCGGCTTAGGAATTGACTTCCTGAAAAAGACTCCTAAAGAACAAGAAGTAAAATTAAGAATCAATAAATGAGATGGTATCAAACTAAAAAGCTTCTTCACAGCAATCAAGACCATGAAGAGAGAGCCTACAGAACAGGAGAAAATATTTACCACATGCACCTCAGACCACTAATAATCTTCAGGATATACAAAGAACTCAAAAAAACTTAACACCAAAAATACAAATAACTCAAATCAATAAATGGGCTAAGGAACTGAACAGACACTCCACAGAAGAAATATGAATGGTCAACATATATATGAAAAAATGTTCAACATCTCTAGCAATTAGAGAAATGAAAATTAAAACTACACTGAGATTTTATCTCACTCCAGTCTGAATGGCAGCTATTAAGAATATAAACAACAATAAGTGTTGGGGAGAATGTGGGGAAAAGATACACGCATACACTCATACATTGCTGGTGGAAATGTAAATTGGTACAACCACTCTGGAAAGCAGTATGGAGATCCCTCAGAAAACTGAGAATGGAACCACTATTTGACCAGTCATCCCACTCCTTGGTATATACCCAAAGGACTTAAAATCAGCATACTACAGTGACAAGCCCATATCAATGTTTATAGCAACTCAGTTCACAATAGCAAAAGCTATGGAACCAATCTAGATTCCCTTCAACAGATGAATGGATGAAGAAAGTGTAATATATTTACAAAATGGAATATTACTCAATCATAAAAAGAATGAAATTATGGCATTTGCCAGTAAATGGATGGAACTGGAGATGATCATGCTAAGTGAAATAAGCCAATCCCAAAAAATGAAAGGCCCAATGTTCTCTCTGATATGTGGATGCTAACATGCAATAAGGTGGGGAGGAGAGTATAGAAGTGTATTTGATTAGACAAAAGAGAATGAAGGGAAGGGAGAGTAATGGGAATAGGAAAGAGAGTAAAATGAATTAGACATAAATTTCCTATGTTCATATAGAAGTACACAACCAGTGAAACTCCACATCATGTACAATCATAAGAATAGGATTCTAATTAGAATGTTATAATTTAGGTATGTAAAATATGTTAAAATACACTCTACTGTCATGTATATCTAAAAAGAACAAATAAAAAATTTAAAAAACAAAGTATAGAACATTTTAAAATTAGTTTCTTTTAATTATAAATAATACTAGGGTTCATTCTGATATAATTATATAAACATGGAATAGAAGAATCTTTTTCTTACCTAGAAGGTAAAGAAAACTTAAAAGGTTACTTAAAAGGTAATCTCTTACTGACAGCATACCAACAATCCAAGAATATTTTGTCATTTGTAACAGAAAAAGCAAAATTTTGATTTTGTATCACTATGCTTTTGATATTATAGCTCATTTTTTAAAAAACCTTATAAATAAATTCATCCAATCTTAGCTAGCTTTAACCATGTGAGATAAGATTCTGTTTCCTTTAAAATTTTATTACTGCAAACTTTCTAAAAATTTTAAAAACCTCTTTATTAAACTACAATTGACATACAAAAGGCTGCACATATTTAATTTATACAACATGGTGAGTTTGGAGATAAGAACACACATGAAACTACCACCACAATCAATGCCATAAACACACCCATCCATATTCAAGTTTTCTTCCACCATCTTTATTATAGTTTACATGTGATAAAAACATTTAACCTAAGATGTGCTCTCTTAGCAAATTTTTTAAGTGGACAATATAGTTTTAGTAACTATAGGCACTATGCTGTACAATAGATATCTAGGACTTGTTCATTGTATATAACTAAAACTTTGGACTCTTTGACCAATACTTCCCTACTTCCTCCTCCATCCAGTCCCTGACAACTACCATGTCCATGTTGTTCTCTACTCTTATAAGTTTGGGTAGCATGGATATTTTAACAATATTAATTCTTCTAATCCTTGAGCATTAAATAAATTTTCATTTAGTTGTATCTGCTTTATTCTTTTATCAATGTCCTAGTTTTCATTGTCACCTCCTTAATTAAGTTTATTCTTAAGTATTTTATTCTTTTTCATGATATTGTAAATAGGATTGTATTCTTAATTTCCTTTATGGATAGTTCATTGTTAATATATATGAATGCAACTTTTTTTGTAATTTGATTTTGTATACTACAACTTTACTGAATTCATTTTCAGTTCTAATACATTTTTGTATGTGTGGAGTCTTTGGGTTTTCTGTGTGTAAGATCAGGTCAGCTACAAACAGAGATAAGTTTACTTCTTCCTTTCCAACATGGATGCCTTTTATTTCTTTTTCCTGCCAGATTGCTCTGGCTAGGACTTCCAGTACTATGTTAAATAGAAATAGTGTTAGAGATATCCTTGCCTTCCTCCAAATCTTAGAGGAAAAGCTTTCAATTTTTTAGAATCAAGTGTGATGTTTTCATATATGGCCTTTCTTATGTTAAGTTTTTTTCTATATCTAATTTGTTGAAGTGTTGAGAGCCACAGCCGAAGGGGCCCCAGCAAACTTCCAGCTGCCAGCAAACTTCCAGCTGCTGGCTGATGATTGGCTCACAGCGGCCCCAGCAACACCTAGCTGATTGGCTCCTCTGCGGTGATGCTCATTGGGCTGTTTCCCTGCCCTTTCAGACCACGGAGCTGCTCATTGGGGAACTTTTTTGGCTCCGCCCACGTGACCCAGCCAATCGGCCTCAAGAGCAGGAGGATTGTGGGAGGTGGAGAGAAGTTTGTGTGGGAGAGAGAGGCTTGTGGAAAGCCGGTGGTGGCAGTTGAGGCTCTGAGGGTTTTTCCTGAGAGGCTGTTTTGTTTGGCGTGTGTGGTTCTAAAAATAAAGTTAGTTTCTTTTGACAAGTGGCTCCTGATTGTGCCCAGCCAGACTGCGGCATTTGGTGGCTCGCACGGGGAGCGACTGAGGGTAAGTGAACTGCTCGCCCCTGAGGGCAGGGCAAGAGGATGGGTAGCCATTTTAAGATTCTTCTTTTGTTATTTTGTTTCACTTTTGTTTTAAGTTGCCTGTCCCTGGAGATGTGTAAGATGGAAGAAAAACCGCTCACATCTGAGGAACAGATAGGGAGAAAGGACGGATGGACATTTCAGGAGGCTATTATAATGATTTTGTGTTGTTCCAATTTTGTTTCACTCTGTTTCAGTTTTGTTAGGCGTTATCTTGTTGGGTTGTATTATAGTAGAAATACGGGATCAGAAATTAGTAAAAAACAAACTGAAAGAGTGTTAAGTAAATTGTTAGAGGAAGGAGGCATCTCAGTAAAATCAAGAACAATCAGGGCATACGTTGATACAATACAAAAATGTAGCCCATGGCTTTTTAAGGAGGAGTTGTTAAATATATCACAATGGAACCATCATGGTGAAGATTTAAAAAGAATAGAAAAGAAAAGCCCAGGGACTCTGCCAGTTGGCACATTGCCATTGTGGACGTTCATATCTTGTTTGCTTAGTCCAAAGCCTTCAGTTCAGACAATGGTAGAGGAAGAAGAAGACATAATGATTCAAGTAAAAGAGAAGGTCTCTCAAGTTAGTCAGACAGAGGAAAAGATTCAAGTAAAAGAGAAGGCCTCTCAAGCTAGTCAGACAGAGAAAGAAAGTGTAAAACAGAAAAAGCCATCAGGGGGAAAGTTACAACAGGAGACTGCTACTAACACCTTTCTATCACCAGAGGGTGTAAGTGTCCAACCAACAGCACCACCTCTACAGGAGACTGCTACTAACACCTTTCTATCACCAGAGGACGTAAGTGTCCAACTAACAAGGCCACCTCCATATGCTGGGAGGTCCCCAACCCCCGCAGTTGATAGTTGGGATCCTGAGACAAGATCTCAAATATTAACATGCCCTGTATTTGAGGCAGGAGGGCAGCGATTTTACCAAGTTTTAAATTTCAAAACAGTGAAGCAGCTAAAAGAGGCTGTAACAACCTATGGTCCTCAAGCACCCTTCACTGTAAGCATGGTCGAATCCATTAACAACTTGAACATGACGCCAGCAGATTGGGCTAATATGTGTAAAGCTGTGCTAAATGGAGGACAATACCTGTTATGGAAGGTTGCCAATGAGGAATTTTGCAAGGAGACGGCTAGGCGAAATGCAGCAGCTGGTTATCCTCAGAGAAATCTAGATATGTTGTTAGGAAAGGGACCTTATGAGGATCAGCAGCAACAAATTGCATATGATCCTGGTGTATATGCACAAATTGCTGTAGATGCAATTAAGGCATGGAAGACTTTACAAGGACATGGAGGTTTACAAGGTCAATTATCTAAGGTAATACAAGGAGCTAATGAACCTTATGCTGAATTTGTAGATAGGCTTATTCAAACAGCTACCAGAGTTTTTGGGAATACAGAACAAGCAATGCCATTACTAAAACACCTGGCTTATGAGCAAGCGAATCGTTGGTGCAGAGATATCATTAGACCATGGAAACATGAAGATTTAAACACATATATTAAATTATGTAGAGACATTAATGAACAAGAGCAAGTCGTGGCAGCTGCAGTAAAACAGGCTTTAGATGCCAGAGACATTAATGAACAAGGGCAAATTGTGGCAGCTGCAGTAAAACAGGCTTTAGATGCCAGGCCAAGAACATGCTACAATTGTGAACAAACAGGACATTTTAAAAGGAATTGCCCCATTGGAGGAGGGTTTAACAAAACTAGGTATCAAAGGAGTAGAATACCAGGTATTTGCCCACGATGCCGTAGAGGGAGACATTGGGCTAATGAATGCCGTTCTCAAACCACCATAGAGGGTACTCCATTATCAAAAAACGAACAAGGACCAGGTGTTTATCCACGATATCGTGGAGAAAGGCATCGGGCTCCATTGCCAAAAAATGGACAGGGGGGCCCAATGCTCCGGGGCCCAAAACCACAAATATACGGAGCACTGGAGGAACCCAGCAACCCCATCAGGGTAGTGCCCAGGACACATTGTCCATCAGATCCCTCATCAGACAAACCAGAGGGAGCGCAGGGTTGGACATCTGCGCCTCCGCCAGAGCAGTACTAACTCCAGAGATGGGAGTTCAAATCATTCCCACAGGGGTGAAAGGACCTCTTCCCAAAGGAACAGTAGGCTTATTATTGGGACGCAGCTCTTCTACTCTAAAAGGACTTATGATAAGTCCTGGGGTAATTGATCCCGATTATGAAGGTGAAATAAAAATTATAGCCAGTTCTCCAAAGGGTATATCAGTAATTTCACCAGGAGATAGAATAGCACAGTTACTAATAATACCCAGCCTACATGATAAATTTTCCAGTCGTACTGTAGAAAGAGGTTCCAAGGGATTAGGCTCCACAGGTGTAGATTGGGCTATGCTTTCTTTAAATTTAGATTCTCGCCCCATGCTAAAACTAAATATTCAAGGACATGAATTTAATGGGCTACTGGATACAGGTGCAGACCTTAGCATCATCTCTCGTCAAGAATGGCCAAAACATTGGCCATTACAACAAGCCACTCAAACGCTTCGAGGCCTAGGAGTGGCGACTAATCCCCATAGAAGTGCAATGGTATTAGATTGGAAGGATCCTGAAGGATGTGAAGGAACTATACAGCCATATGTATTGGATCATCTTCCCGTAAATTTATGGGGACGAGATGTCCTAGATCAATTAGGTTTGACATTAACAAATAACATCAACCAAAATGCACCCACTATTATGACTAGACAAGGTTTTAGGAAAGGAAAAAGATTAGAAAAACAAGAACAAGGTATAGCAGCACCAATACAAATAGATCAAGGAACAGACAGACATGGGTTGGATTTTCAGAAAGGGCCACTGAGACAATAAAAATTACTTGGAAATCAGAAAGACCAGTATGGGTTCCTCAGTGGCCCCTGACTAAAGAAAAGATACAAGCAGCCCATGACCTGGTCAAACAACAATTAGCAGAAGGACATATACAACCTTCTGTATCTCCCCATAATACTCCCATTTTTGTCATCAAAAAGAAATCTGGTAAATGGAGATTATTGCAAGATTTAAGAGCCATTAATAATGAGATGGTTATTATGGGACCTGCTCAATCAGGGATTCCTCAATTGTCTGCTTTGCCAAAAACCTGGTATGTTTTAGTTATAGATATTAAAGATTGTTTTTTTTCAATTCCAATTCATCCTGAGGATAGTCCACGTTTTGCATTTACTATCCCTGCACTGAATCATGAAGGTCCTGATCAGAGATATGAATGGAAAGTACTCCCTCAAGGGATGGCTAACAGCCCAACTATGTGTCAAATTTATGTTAACAAAGTAATCCAGCCACTTAGAAATCAAAATCCTGAACTACAAATATTTCACTATATGGATGATGTATTATTAGCACACAAAGATAAAAACACATTGCTAGAATGTTATGCCACACTTACAAACTTATTAAAAAATTATAATCTAGAGATAGCAATAGATAAAGTACAATTAAATTTTCCAATTAATTATTTAGGAGTTCTATTATCCTCAACCATGGTCCGTCCACCAAAAATTCAAATACGAGTAGATCAACTCAAATCACTTAATGACTTTCAAAAGTTATTAGGAGACATAAATTGGATAAGGCCTTATTTAGGTATACCAACAGGAGAGTTGGGACCTTTATTTGATATCCTAAAAGGTCCATCAGATCCAAATTCACCCCGAATGTTAACGCCTGAAGCAAGAAAGGCATTAAAAATCATTGAAACATATATGGAAAATATGCATTTGGATAGAATTGATATAAGTTTGCCTTTATTATTTATTGTACTACCAACAAAAAATATTCCTACAGGAGTATTTTGGCAAGAAGGTCCATTATTATGGATACATTTATCTTATTCTCCTAACACTATTCTTACTAGGTATCCTGAGGCTGTAGGACAATTAATACTCAAAGGAATAAAAGCAGCAAAGGGAGTGTTTGGAATTTCTCCCAATAAAATTATTACTCCATATACTATGAATCAAATTGATGAGTTAGCTAATGAGTTAAATACTTGGGCAATAATCATGTGCAAATCTAATGTTTCATTTGATAACCACTTACCATCTAATCCTTTATTGTCTTTTTGGTCATTGCATCCTGTAATTTTTCCAAAAATGACAAGAAAAACACCTATCATGAATGCTCCAAATATATTCACTGATGGGTCAAATAATGGTACAGCAGCAGTAGTTACCCCTGATCAAACTTTTACATTTTTAGTACCCAAACAATCAGCTCAAAAGGTAGAGCTTAATGCAGTTTTACAAGCTTTTGTGATGTTTAAAGATTCTGTATTTAATTTATTTTCTGATAGTCAGTATGTAGTTAATGCTATAGTATCTCTTGAAGATGCTGGTAGGATTTCCCCTTCTTCTACTGTTTTCTCTTTGCTTTCCACTATACAAAGTCTAATCTGGGACAGAAAAGATCCATTCTTTATAGGACATATCAGGGCACATACAGGATTGCCTGGAGCCCTTAGTTTGGGCAATGATTTAGCAGATAAAACTACACATGACATACATATTTTCTCTACACTAGAAGAAGCTATAAATTTTCATAAAAAGTTCCATGTCAATGCTAATACTTTACAAAAGCGTTTTAAAATAACTAAGGAACAAGCTAGACAAATAATAAAACAATGTCAAAATTGTGTGACCTTTTTACCACAAGTTAATCTTGGAGTCAATCCTAGAGGATTGATACCTAACCATATTTGGCAGATGGACGTCACACACTTGCCAGAATTTGGAAAATTAAAATATTTGCATGTTACAGTTGATACTTCTTCTGGATTTTTGATGGGCTCCCTTCATGCCGGAGAAAAAACTAAAGATGTTATAGCTCATTGCTTACAAAATTTTGCCACTGTGGGTGTTCCAAAACAGTTAAAAACAGATAATGCCCCTGGTTATACTTCTACCTCTTTTAAACAATTTTGCTCAACATTTGGCATTACTCATATAACAGGAATCCCATACAATCCACAGGGACAAGGCATAGTTGAAAGAGCTCATCAAACTATTAAAATGTACTTATTAAAGCAAAAAGAAGGAATTGGGAAGGGGTATATATTCCCCAAAGATAAACTTAAAATAACCCTTTTTACTCTAAACTTTTTAAATTTGGATTCATCAGGACTTAGTGCTGCGGAAAGGCATATGTGTCCAAAAAATGTACATAAGCCCAAGGTACTTTGGAAGGATATTCTAACAGGACAATGGAAAGGTCCTGACCCAGTAATTGTCTGGAGTCGGGGGTCTGTTTGTGTGTTTCCACAGGGAGAACAGCAGCCGATTTGGATTCCAGAGAGATTAACCAAGGTCCTGACCCAGTGATTGTCTGGAGTCGGGGGTCTGTTTATGTGTTTCCACAGGGAGAACAGCAGCCGATTTGGATTCCAGAAAGATTAACTAAAGCGATTTCTACAGACCAAAAAGAAGATGATTTGGCTCAAATCCATAACAACTGATATCCAAAACTCCAGTTTGGCTATTCTTACATCTGCAACAGAACCAGGATGCTTTTTTCAATATCTATTTTATTATTGCCCTTTGCCATATCATGAAGTTCTATTTTGTTTTTTGAGCTCATACAGACCTAGGTTAATGTTTTGCTGATCAGTTCTATTTTTTGACTATAGAGTTTTTAAACATTGCAATGGAGATTTCACCTGTAAAAAGTTATAAGGCCTTTACTATAATGTTATGTGTTGTATGTATTATATTATGTGTGCACACTTGTGTTTTGTGTTATATGTTTGAATGTATGTATGTCCATATATCATATATGATGAGCGCTCATGATAAAATGGATCCAAATATTTTTTTTTCACGTGATTTATATGGTTTAATTTAAATTGGGTAAACAACTGTTGAGGATTGTTTTAATATGTGAACAAAAAAGAAGGTTAACAGATCTGTTTGTTTACTTTCACCTTTCCTTTTCATTATATTTAATAATTCTCTTAAAGACAATGTAAATTGTTAAGAAAATTGTTTTCTTTTAGTGCCTTCTGTAATGTTACATAATTTTTTCTTTAGCCATTATTGCCAGAATTCCTATCTTCATCCCAGTGCTGGTGAAGTCAAAGATAAAACCAATCTACAGCTTCTACAATAGCCATCACTGAACTGCTTGCAGAACTTGCCTGGACACATTGTGAGCTCACCTGTATGCATTGTGAACTATCTGTTGGTGCAGCGACTTGTGGTAGTGTTGGGGTATTTTTGCTGATGATGTCACCGGTGGTACAATTTTTCAAAGGAGCCCTCAATTGGCTTAATGTCATGGCATTTTGCATCCTCCTCTACTAGTGATGGTCTAAAATTTGGGGGCCAACAGAGGTGAGGCAAAGAACCTCACCCCCCCACTGGTGCAAAGGCCTATCCACAAGTATAGCTGTATGCTGGACCGGTAGTCAGTGACGGGTATGATCCAATTGCAGTGGTACCAACCTAAGACAGGAGGCTGACGCCTAGAGGTCAGTTCATCCGATGACGGGTAAGGACCATATGTTGAATTGGACTGCCTAACAGACACGGTCCCTAAGCCACATGCTTGTTGTTTAAACAGAGAGGGGGAGATGTTGAGAGCCACAGCCAAAGGGGCCCCAGCAAACTTCCAGCTGCCAGCAAACTTCCAGCTGCCGGCTGATGATTGGCTCACAGCGGCCCCAGCAACATCTAGCTGATTGGCTCCTCTGCGGTGATGCTCATTGGGCTGTTTCCCTGCCCTTTCAGACCACGGAGCTGCTCATTGGGGGACTTTTTTGGCTCCGCCCACGTGACCCAGCCAATCGGCCTCAAGAGCAGGAGGATTGTGGGAGGTGGAGAGAGGCTGGTGTGGGAGAGAGAGGCTTGTGGAAAGCCGGTGGTGGCAGTTGAGGCTCTGAGGATTTTTCCTGAGAGGCTGTTTTGTTTGGCGTGTGTGGTTCTAAAAATAAAGTTAGTTTCTTTTGACAAGTGGCTTCTGATTGTGCCCAGCCAGACTGTGGCATTGAAGGTTGTTATTGTGAAAGGATATGAAACTTTTGCAAGTGCCCTTTCTGCATCTATTAAGATTATTATATAATTTTCATTATAATTTATATGTTTCACCTGTTAATATAGTTTATCACATTAATTGATTTGCACATGTTGAACCATCCTTGCATCTCAGGGGTAAGTCCCACTTGGTCATGCTATATGATCTTTCTAATGTGCAGTTCAATTTTGTCTGTTAATATTTTGTTGAGGATTGTCACATGTATGTTCATTGGAAATAGTGGCCTGTGGTGACTTATGGTATTCCTTTATGACATTTGTCTCAGAGTGATTCCAATCTTATGAAAAGGTATAAGTTTCTTTTTCTTGTGTTTTTTGAAGAGTTTAAGAATTGCTTTTAATTCTTCTTTAAATGTTTAGTATAATTCACCTGTGAAGTCATCAGTTTTGTGCTTTCTTTGTTGGGAGTTTTTTTTTTTTTAATTTCCAGTTTAATCTCTATTTGTTATTGATCTTTTCAAGATTTTTACTTTTCTAGATTTAGTCTTGTCAGGTTGTACATTTCTATAAATATATCCATTTATTCTAGGTTGCCCAGTTTATTGGCACAGAATTATTCATAATAATCCCTCATGATCTTTTTATTTCTTCAGGTTTACTGATTCTTTATTGTGCTTAGTCAAGTGTGCTTTTGATAATTTCTATTGAATTTTCAGTTTAGTCATTTTATTCTTCAATCCTAGAATATGTTTGCTTTTTTAATGAATAAAATTCTGGTTTTGTTCATGTATTATTTTTCTGACTTCATTTAGTTTTCTGTTTTCTGAAGCTCACTGAGCTTCTTTAATTATTTTGAATTATTTGTTAGGCAATTTGTAGATCTCCATTTCTTTGTGGTTGGCTACAAAATTTTTATTTGATTCTTTGTTGCTGTTATGTTTCCCTGATTCTTCATGTTACTTATGAATTTTTGTTGGTGTCTGGACATTTGAAGAAGCAGTCACCTTTTAGAATCTTAATGAACTATCTTTAGCAGGGAAAGATCCTTACCAGTCCTCCCAGGGAGAGATTCTGGGACTCTCTCAAAACTTTGCACCCATACTCATTCCACTCTTCTTGATCCATCCTATGGGAGAAGTCTAGAATTGCAAACATTCTCTTAATTCTAAGGTTCTGAGAGTTGTCCATTCCTTTTTCTGAGGAAAGTACACCAAAAAGCATTAGGTGCAAGTTCTACTTTTCTCCATTTCTCCTGAAGGCAATGTCTTAGAACTATACCTTCTCCTAACCCACATAGCTGTGCTGAGAGCTGAGAGCCATCCACCTCTTTTTTTTGTGGGGCAGTGCATCAAGATGTTAGAATTATTGGGGTAAGCTCCATTTCTCTCTCCCTCCCCCTCCCTCTCTCCCTCCCCCTCCCTCTCTCCCTCCCTCCCTTCTTCCCGAAGGAGCAGTGTCAAGATTGTGTAGCTTCTATAAATTCTGCAGAATTTAGATGGCTTATTAGATCCATGCCAGCTGCTATAGTCTGTGTTCCAGGTGTAGGAGCACAAGGGAAACCACCTGCAGGAGCATGCCAGAAGCCATCTGTGAGGCATGTATAAGCCAGCTGCTGGGGGCTATGTACTAGTCATTGCAAGGGTCTGTGGGTGTGCTGGCCTGTGGGATCCTCTTGTAAGGTGATTTTTGAGATCTCCATGTCAGTTACTTTAAGCATCTGCCCCTTTACTTTGTTTTAGGTGCCCCTGAGCAATCTAGTCATGCAAATTCCCTCATGTTCTGGATGGGGAGAGAGAGAAATGAGACTCTTTGGAAGTACCCTCAAGGACTGGGGAAGTTACATGTTCACTACATGCTTTGTTTCCTCCACATGAAAAATCATAGGTCAAGGGGGTCTTCCTTGACCCTGAGTTATGTAGGTTTAGGGTAGAGATGATGCAGTTAAAGTGAAAGTTCTTATTATCCCATTAACTGTGGCTGTTCTCTAATTTTATGTTCTACTGGGGTGCTGGAATCTGTCAACTAGACTCTGGACCTCTCATAAAATCTGTTCATTCTGTTGATGATCATTGAATTGATGTTTCTGTGGGGCTATAAAGGCTAGGACCTCTTATTCCTTCAACATGCTGACATCACTCACTTTCTACAACTTTTTATATTCATCCAGTTTTTGTCCTACATTTTCCTCTTTTCATTTTTTTTGTATAACCTCTATCTCCCTGTTGAGGTTATCTTTTGCTTCTTGGATTTGTTTATGTAGCTCATTGTCAAAGTGATCTTTCACTGCATGTATTTGTTCTCTTATGCCTTCTTTGAGATCCCAAAACATTTTAACCAAGTATATCCTGAAATCTTTCTCTGTCATTTTTTTTCTGCTGTAGCTACCAATTCTTCTAATGACGTGTTGTCTTGATTTGTTTGTGGTACTTTCTTCCCTTGTCTTTTCATGTTACTTGTGTGTCTTCCTTTCCAGCTCTGTGGATCTGGTGTGTTATTGCTTTTACCCTATAGATTTGTAGTGCTCTTGTAGGGTTCCAAGATCTCTCCTTTGTGGGGAAGGACAATGTTAACAGATCCCAATATCAGCAATACATCATCTATGAACAAATCGTTGTTATTAAGACATTTACAGTTTAGTCTCAATGTCCAGAAATGTTGGATTCAATTATTATTTAAAATGTAATCAGTAGTTTCATAAAAAGGATTACAGTTTCTGGTGGGGTCAGGCATAGGACGATATGTTGAGGGGAGAAGATGTGAGGGTATATAGTTAATATGTCTTAGAAAATGTGAAGGAGAAATCTAGTGAAGAGAGTTAGTAGCAGGAGAATAGATAGGAGGTAATTTAGGGTAGACAATTGTGTGGGAAGACAGTAGAGTACATAAAACAAACACACATATGTTTTTAGAAAAATACAGGATGTTAAAATAGTATAATTTGGAGGGTGAAGTAAGAAGAAAGAGAAAAAAGGAAAGAAAGAAAGAAAAAAGAAGAAACAGAAAAAAGAGAAAAAATAATTTAAAAAAAGAGAGAAAAAAGGGCTTATGCCATCCCTCTATATTATATTATTCAGGTGACTCAGTCCTCAAAGCCCTATTTCATACAAAGTTCTTGGTTTTACATATGTTGGGGATGTGAGGGCCAGAGGATAGAAGGGTAGAACTTAGGGATCAGTTTCTTTGTCTTCTCATCCAGTAGGTGTCTCTGCCCTCAGGATGGTGTAGATAACCGGGGTGTGAAGATTGGATCTGGCATGGAGTGTCTGGAAGCGGGGAGTGCCGTCCAAAAGTCCCAGCAGGGAAATAGTGCCTCACGGGTCTTTTTTTGTGACCACTCCTCTGACTTGAGCCCCCCCCTCCATCGTCTCCCTCTCTTGCCTGGAGATTTCCCAAATCCTGATCTCTCTGTTATGCTCCAGACTTTAGTCCCCTCCTCTCTCTTATTTATCAGGTCCCAACTGCAGGACCTTTCACTCCCAGGCTAACACCAGATGGGCGGTGCCCTGTTTGCACTGCACTCCTGTCCAACTGAGAGCTGTTGTTACGTTGGGTGGCCATTGTGACGCGTTAATGCTGCTGGGGAGGAGGGAGGAATTGGAAACCAGGTACCTGCTCAAATGGCGATCCAATCTGATAGCCACGCCCACCACAAAATGGCGAGGAAGGTTTTCCAAGATGGAGTGGTCTGCTTCCATCGCCCGGTGTCTGGTGATGTGGGGGGAGCTGGGCAATGGCCTTGTGCTGTGGGTAGGTAGCAGCCCAGTGACCTGCGTGGGAGCGGGCACAGTCTGGAGTTCTGCAGAGGTGCTGAGAGGTGTTTCTGCTAAACTGCTTGTGAGCCGTGCGTGGGCTACAACTGCGGGCTTTGGGTCTGGAGTCCAGAGACTTACTGGAACCCAGAGGCTCTGATTTCTGCACGGGTGGTCACAGCACTGGTGATTTCTGCAGGAAATCATTTCTCCAGGTTCCACTGGACCCTGGAGATCCAATCTGGGAACTGCCCCCACCTAATATGGCGAGAATGTTGAGCCAAGATGGCGGCAGTCTGCTTTCAGCGACATGGTGTCTGGTGAGGTGGGGGCAACTAGGTGATGATGTTGTGCTGTGGGTAGGTTGCAGCTGAGTGACCTGTGTGGGAGCGGAGCGAAGTCTTGGCGGTCTGTAGATGTGTTGATAGGTGATTCTGCTAAGGTGCTTAGGGCGCTCACGAGTCTTGCGTGAACTGAAAGTTTGGGTCCTGCTGGAACACTGAGGCCCAGAGCCCTGTGTGGGGTAACAATGCTGGTGATTTCTGCAGAGAGTAGCTGTATAGGGGTCCTCTAACACTCTCAGAGATGCTGTATTTCAAGTAGGTGAGATCTGGATCACAGAGCAACACAGAATGCTGCTTCCCTCTGGTCCACCATCTTGAAACCTCCTACATTTTTCTCTTTTCAATTCATGAAAAAAATTACTTTTTCCCTTAACAAAAACATGTCTTGCCTGGCATGTGTGAGGCACTGGGTTCAATTCTCAGCACCACATTATAAATAAATAAAATAAAGGTCTATCAACAACTAAAAAAAAAAAAAATGTTAAAAAAAACATGTCCTACAATACTTTGCATACTTTGCATACAATTTCCATTTGTCTTATTATTAAACTTTTATTCTACTTACATCAACTTAATACATATGATTTTAACAATTATGTTTGGATTGTTCATGAAAATTTCATAAGACATTAAACATAACTAGCTATCATCTCAAGTTATTTTCCTGTTAACTATTTTTTTTGTATATGTGCATTAGGCAAGTAGCAAAAAAAAGCAAAAGCCTAAAAGAAATAGTTTTTTTTTTGTTTTACTGCTGCACTTGACATACACAGAGTAAAGGGATATCAAAAAAATTCATTTTTACTGCAGTTTTACTTGTACATTTGTTTGTACCTTGAATTTTTACTTTTATAATCTTAAACATCCAGTAGATATATTACCTTATTTGACTAGTAAATCCAAGCAGAATAAAAATGTATGCTCATTTTACACTTAGTACTGATAACTCAGAAGACATACCTGGTTTTATTAAACCAATAATGTCACACCAGCCTTACTTTCCAAAGATCACCTAAATTATTTGCACTTGAAAAACATTTGAGTTGGTTTTTATATTTCTGGGAATGTTTGGAATATTTAATTTACATTAAGTGCTTATTTATATCTAGGCCAGTTTGAATAGTACTTCTTGATGAGATTTTATGAAATATTTATATACATATATAAACATGCAAATAGAAACAACTAGAAACACTATAACTTCCATTCCAAAATTTTAACAATGTGTCAGGTAAACACAGTAATAGAAAACTCACTTTTTAAAATAAAATACTTTGCTCCACTTTACATTTTTATCCAAATTGTGTTTCTGACAGATGAAAAAAGTTAAGGTTACCTCTTCAATATGAAGGATAATGCTTTTGGTCAATATTTGCAGAGATTATTTAGTTTTTTGAAGGTTGTGAACTAAATTTTGAAGTTGTGGACTAAATTTGGGCAAGAACATTTTAGAACTACCAAGTGGCTATGTAAGTGTTTCCAAAGTCCATAAGAGTGGGTAAAATATCCAGTCTGTTTCTAATTAGCCCCTTTTCATTTATAGTTATCATTGGGAGTCTCTGAATTCTTTGAGAGTCCCTGTTGGGGGAAGGAGGCCTAAAGTTCAAATGCTAATAGGAAGTGGTGGGACTGGAATAGGAAAGGAATAGTCTGGCAAGGGATGAACATAGATGGAAGAGATAAGGTTTGAAAATGGACATATCAAAAGACTCAAGGGAACTGAATAGAGAGTCAAAGGTATTATAAGGAGGAAAGAGAAGCATAGGTGACAGGAAGGACAAGGTCTTAGAGAAGCTAATCTGTGGAAGCCATTAAACTGCCAAATTATTCTTAGTAATATCAGGCCAAAAAGAAAGGAAGAAGACAGAGTTGGTATCACAGAGGTGGAACATGGAGTCAGCAAGGATTTGAGAAGAGGAATTTCAGTTGACTGAGAAGTACCTATGGGAGAATCAGGATCTAATAGATCAAAGAGGTCTCACAAAAAAATCAGGCATGGAATAAGTCTCCACTTTAAACAAGAGCTAGGAAGAAGAACTATCAGTCCAAGAATCATGGAATGAATGAACACAAGAAGCAAGAAGCCAGGAAACACTTCCATCTTAGGTGATACTTTTCTAATAAACAAGACTGAGAGTCTAATCTAGTCTCAGAAATTACATGTAGAATCTTGAGAATCAAAATATGGTCTTCATACCTCAACATTGTAAAAGCTATCTATGCTAAGCCCAAGGCCAACATCATTCTAAAAGGAGAAAAATTGAAAGCATTCCCTCTAAAAACTGGAACAAGACAGGGATGCCCTCTTTCACCTCTTTTATTCAACATAGTCCTTGAAACTAATGCAAGCAATCAGACAGATGAAAGAAATTAAAGGGATATGATTAGAAAAAGAAGAATTCAAACTATCACTATTTGCTGATGACATGATTCTATATTTAGAAGATCCAAAAAATTCCACCAGAAAACTTTTAGAATAAATGAATTCAGCAAAGTAGCAAGATATAAAATCAATACCCATATCAAATGCATTTCTATACATCAATAATGATTCCATGCAAGAGAAATTAGGAAAACTACCCCATTCACATAAGCCTAAAAAAAAAAAAACCCTTGAGAATCAACCTAACAAAAGAGGTTAAATACCTCTATAATGAAAACTACAAAACACTAAAGAAAGAAATTGAAAAAGACCTTAGAAGATGTAAAGATCTCCCATGCTTTTGGATAGACAGAGTTAATATTGTTAAAATGGCCATACTACCAAAACTGTCATACAGATTTAATGCAATTCCTACTAAACCCAATGACATTCTTCATAGAACTAGAAAAAGCAATCATAAAATTCATTTGGAAAAATAAGAGACCCAGAATAGCTAAGGCAGTCCTTAGCAAGAAGAGTGAAGCAGGAGGCATCACAACACCAGACCTTAAACTATATTACAAAGCAACAGTAACAAAAATGGCATGGTATTAGTACCAAAACAGACATGTAGACCAATCGTACAAAATAGAAAACACAGAGATAAACCCACATAAATGTGGGTATCTCATACTAGACAAAGGTGCCAAAAACATACATTGGAGAAAAGATAGCCTCTTCAACAAATGGTGCTGGGAAAACTGGAAATCCACATGTAGCAGAATAAAATTGAACCTTTATCTCTCACCCTGCACAAAAGTCAACTCGAAGTGAATCAGAGACTTAAGACACCAGAATAGAGACCCTGCATCTAATAGAAGAAAAAGTAGGCCCAATTCTTTACCATGTTGGCTTAGGACCTGACTTCCCGAAAAAGATTCCTAAAGCACAAGAATTAAAATCAATCATCAATAAATGGAATGGATTCAAACTCAAAATCTTCTTAGCAAAGGAAACAATAATGTGATGAGAGAGCCTTCAGAATGGGAAAAAATCTTTACTACACACATCTCAGAGCACTAATCTCCAGGATATATAAAGAACTAAAAAAACTTAACACCAAATAAAAAAGCAATCAATAAATGGGCTAAGGAACTAAACAGACACTTCACAGAAGAAGAAATACAATCCATCAACAAATATATGAAAAAATGTTCAACATCTCTAGCAATTAGAGAAATGCAAAAAAAAAAAACTACTCTAAGATTTCATCTCACTCCAGTCAGAATGGCAATTATCAAGAATACAAACAACAATAAATGTTAGTGAGGATGTGGGGGAAAAGGCACACCCATACATTGCTGGTGGAACTGCAAATTGGTACAACCATTGTGGAAAGCAGTTTGGAGATTCCTCTGAAAACGTAGAATGGAACCACCATTTGACCCAGGTATTCCACTCCTCAATTTGTACCCAAAGGACTTAAAATTAGCATACTACAGTGACACAGTCACATCAATTCACAATAGCCAAGCTATGGAACCAACCTAGATGCCCTTCAACAGATGAATGTATAAAGAAAATGTGGCACATATACACAATGTAATATTACTCAGCCTTAAAAAAGAATGAAATTATGGCCTTTGCAAGTAAATGGATGGAACTGGAGAATATCATGCTAAGTGAAATAAGCCAATCCCCCCAAACCAACATCCAAATGTTTTCTGTAATAAGCAGAAGGTAATCCATAATGGGGGAGGGTAGGAAACAATAAAGGAACTTTGGATTGTGTAGAGGGGAGGGGTGGGGGGATGGAAAGGACAGTAGAATGAGACAGACATTATTACCCTATATGCATGTATGATTACACTAGTGGTGTGACTCTGTACCATGTTCAGCGAGAGGAAGGAAAAGTTGTGCTCCATTTATGTACAATGTGTCAAAATGCATTTTACTGTCATATATAACAATTAGAACAAATTAAACAATACAAAAAGATTAAGAATCTCTTCTTACCACACTTCAGTGCACTGCCATTCAGAGCATTGGCTCAGGAGCCAGATCTATCAACACAGTAGATCAGTGATGAATAAAAAAAGGAAAAATGTGGTGAGCCATTCTAATTAGACCGTGGCCGCCATTAGAAGATGGTGCCGGCTTCCACTGTGGCCTGTGATAAACAACTCCTAATATGGAGAATTGGCACACAATCCCTTACCACCCTATGAGAAAGGTCCACGTGGCAGCTTAAGATTGGTATGCTGGAGGCTTTATTAGGCTGTGCTTGGGCGCTCGGCGACGGGTCACTAGAAGATGATACATGAATCAAGGCCTGAATAAACTGCTGAAAGAAGAATCCTGTGTCGTGTTTTCCCTTGCCGGCGAGGGGTCGCGGCAGAAAAAGAAAGGTATAAGGTGTATATGTGAAGTCCTGATGAGAAGCCTAGATATTCACTGATGCATCTAATTCTATCCAAGTCATAGCCAACATAAATGTAAAATAAAAATTACTCTGACACTAATATGATAAGGATGACATTATTCAGGACTACTGTGACAAGTTTCAAAACTATCAAGATAGGGAGAGAGGTCAGACTCAATTCCAAATACAGCAAAAATAGCTTAGGATTTATAACCAACAGGCACAGTGATTGGAGAGTTACTAAGAGGAGACACTGCAGGTAGGAAGATTCTTGCTCAACCTACTTGACAGTATTCTTGCTGAAGGCAGGCTTGGATGATCAGATAGCAAGGGTAAAAGATAAGGGATCTTATCAGATAAGAGATAATCATATATCAAGGGTAAGAGAATTATCATTAAATTGACAACAAGATTCTTGGTAAAACTTGGCTCAGCAAGTTGAAGACAAGGCCCAAGAACTAGATCTAGTTGAAAAGAGGGCTCAGAAAAGAAATCGAAAGTTTAGTCAAGGAAAGAGTCTTTGTCCATATGTATTCATTTTACATCTGTATGAAAGTCATAATTGTACCTTCATTGAAACTTCTTTTAATCCAGCCAATGCTTTGAAGGGATTATTATACCACCTGGAACATTGTAAGCACTCACCAAAGTTGTTGTTGAGTTATTACAGCTGTTGTTGTTATATTTATATGAATCAAGGATCCAACAAGAAACAGAACCCATCCCAGATGGTTCAAATTCATTCAAATTCACTCCAATGAAGGGATTACTTTGTGTGCAAGTTATGGGAACTAACAAGAGATGCTAAAGCAGTGAGAGACTGTGATAAGAAACTATAACTATCCCTATGCTAGAGGAGAAAAAGGGAGGAAAGAGTGTTGTTGGATACCAGTGAGTTTGAACCATGCAAAGGGTGATTCAATGTCTGTGATTTTGGAGGGACCCAGCTCTTGCCAGAAATGGAATGTTGAAACAGAGGGGGGCCAGTGAAGAAATACCCTAACCTCTCTCTCTTTATTCCTTCTAATCACCTGCTGATTCTTCCAAGAAGTCAGCTGGCAGGGGAGCCTAGATGATAAGGTCTATCATTTCCGGCAAGACCGGGGCAAAAAAAAAAAAAAAGGTAGAGAATATATCTTGGAAGGGTTGTGTGAAGAATAAGCAACACAATTGTTACTACTACATCTTTATAAGACTCAAAGCCCATAGAATGTATAGCACAAGAGTAAGCACAAATATAAACTGTGGACTTTAGATGATAATGATGAATCAATGTAGATTCATCCATTGCAATAAATTTACCACTCTGATGGAGGATGTTGACATCCAGAGGGTATGTATACCTGGGAGTATGCGGGAAATCTTGGTACTTTCCATTCAATGTTGCTGTGAAAGTTAAACTGCTCTAAAAACTAACATCATTTAAAATTATAGAGTATTTCTACAATGTTTCATATTTTCTAAAACCTTTGCATAAAACATGAGCAATTATGGTATTCCCATAGTACAGACAAAGAAAATGCAACTTCAAGTACTTCAAATTCATAGCAAGTGGGAGAGCCTTCTAGTTCTAAGCAGTGTGTATAGAACAAAGGTCAGGCTTTTGTGGTATGAAATCTTAGGGAAAACAAGGAAGAAAGCAAAGACAAAAAATATTTGCATTTCCTAAATAGAAATAGTAGTGGATCTTACCTACTTCTTGCCTTCAAAATGTGCCCCAGATGGAGGGTATGTGTGCATGTGTGTGTGTGTGTGTGTCTAGAGTAGATAGCCTCATATGTTCATTCAGCATAACTTCTCCCCAAACTCTGTGTGTGTGTGTGTGGGGGGGGTGGTGCTGGGGATTGAACCCAGATCCCTGTGCCTGTGAGGTAGGCAATTTACCAACAAGCTATATCCCTGTCCCCCTTCCCAGAACTCTTGTATGTAGAAGTGGTTGTGCCTTGAGAGACCTTCCTTATATTTTAACCACCCCCTTCCACATGCGTTTCAGTTGATTTCCTGGGGGCAGAGTGATCCACAAGGATGCTTGAAGCACAATATGTCCCAAGCTCAAGAGTAGGGCAAAGGGCATCAGTTGACAAATCTCCCTTTTTTAGGCCTCAATTTAAATATTATTTCCCCTAGAGATGTCTTCTTTAACCCTAAATATAAATCAGGTTTTCCCATTATTACTGTTTTTTTCTTCAGAAAGTTTATCACAATGTGTTATATTTGCCAACCTGTTTATTGCTTGAGTTCCTGCCTATAGACTATAGAGTTCATGAGAACTGGTAAACATCATTTTCCAACAATAACACAGTGCTCATCACAGCTCCTGATGCAGAGGTAATAATCAATAAATGAATGTTGAATGAACGCATGAATAAACTAATTAAATAAACATAATTAACTGAATGAAACTAGTCATTCGATATATCAGCCTTCCCTACCTCCAAAGAGAGACTATGAATATCAAGACACCAGAAGGTTGTAAAAGATTTTGCAATCAGGACAGACCTTATGGACGACTGTAATGACTTGGACTTGTATTCTGAAATGGAAAGCTACTGGAGGGTTTGAGATAGCTTTTGTTCCACTTGTACTTCACTTACATTCCCTTCCATCCCTCATGACTCATAGTAAACAGTAAGTCTGTTCAATAAATGTGTGAGTGAATGAATGAATGAACACATGAATAAAAATATAATCTCTAAAGAACTTATGAGTGTTGTAATGAGATACAATTCATATTTGTGGAATTATTGGACAATTCTAGGGATAGGAGGCAGTGCTAGACACATGCCAGACTTCAACCAAACATTTGGTGAAAGAAACTTGATGATCATATTTATATATTTGAATTGGTTTATAATCTGCCTTGTCTCTACTATTTTAGTTATAAAGTTTCAGAACAGAGCCCAAGCCTACAACCAATTCCAACTCCTGGGGGTCTAGCACAGAGTCCAACATTGTGAGAGTGTGCCAAAAATACTCTTCTGTTCCTCTCACTGTTTCAGCACATTGGATTAATTATTAATGCAGTGTGTTTTGTATGCCAGTCCTGTAGCTAGATCCTGGGTACCATCACCTTGCATAGCCAAGATATGGGTCTGAAGATTCTCATCTTTCCCTTGGTTGTCCTGACTCAATAGAGTTCCTTGGTGATGGGGGGTGGGATTAATACTTGTTAGTCTGATATAGCATTGGAAAATGACTTCTTCAATGTACACAATTCATCTTCTAGCTTTCAGAATGCTACTAACCCATGTATTTGCTAAATCTCTGGACCATTTCCATAGATTTCACATATTGTTCTTCCTTTTATCTCTCTGACTTCTGAAATACTAGACTCGTTAGTTTAGTAACTGGAGCTTATTTTTATTTTTTGGCACTAGATTTCTGACATCTGGAACAACTTCCTGTCAGAATCCGGAAGGTTCCCTCCCAGAGTGTCTTCAACAGCAGCAAACAATTTACACCCACCGGGGACCCATCATGCCTAAGATGTCTTGGGGCATCTTATTGCAATTAGAAGAAAATGAAACCAGGAGCTCGTTCTGATGAAAACTGAGATTGGAAACTAGTATTAAAATAGAAGTCATTAATGCAAACAAAATGTAGCTGAAAGTACCAATTCATGTGAGGTAGTATGTTTGGGAGGGCAAGAAAACAGAGCCAAGTAGTTATGTCTGCAGTTCTATGGGACAAAACAAATTCAAGAATGCCATTAAGCATCTACTAGTATGTCAATATGCAATACATTCTGATGGTTGATAAAACAGAGCTGTTCAAAGACTCCTGGGATAGTGCCCTTAAACAACATCAAACTATAGGGCTAATAATTTACTATTTAGGGTAGAGTTCACCAATATCTAGACCCTGAGAAGAAGATGGGAGTGCAGTGATTTATTTAGGAGATGATCCCAGGAAGCACTTGTAGGGGAATGGGGAAGTAAGACAGGGAAGGGAAAGAAGCCAATAAAGAGAGAGTACCCTTTTATTGTGCAGAGTACTACTGAGTGCCTGGACCTCAATCCTTCTGAGGAGCTTTGAGAAATTGTGTAGAATATGCCTTACAGTATGCCACCTTGAGTATTTACCCTGCAGCTTCCATTCATCATTGGCTGAGTGACATTCCTGGATGTGTCATCGGCCTCCTTTCCTGAAGCCTGAGAGAATACCCAAAGGAAAGAGCTGTTGGTGCTTGAGGTAGAATGCCTTCATCATGTGTTAGAATGGTAAGTTCTGAGGGGGAAGTCAGTGGAGAACTGACAGCACCTACTATATTAAATCTGACCACAATTTACACTGCTGGATGGTCAACTCACAATCGGCCAGGTAAGGGGGAAAACATGGCATTTTTAGATGAGTACACCTTATCAATTTCTGATCTATTCTTCTCATTTTTTCAGGTAAGAAATCCAAGGTATAGAACAGCTCTGTCAAATGGAAATAGGATGCAAACCACATATGTAATTTGAAAATGTCTAAAGGCACATATAAGAAGTAAGCTGAAACAGGTAACAATTTTAATGACATATTTAACTCAGTATGTCCAAATTATTATACTTTCAGCATATAATCAACATAAAACTGTTTCTGAGCTGGGCATGGTGGCACATGCCTATAATCCCAGCAACTCAGGTAGCTGAGGCAAGAGGATTGCAAATTCAAGTTCAAGGCCAGCCTGAACATCTTAGCAAGGCCCTAAGAAATTTAGCAAGGCCCTGTCTCAAAATTTTAAAATAAATAAAAGTTAGGAATGTGGCTCTTTGGTTAAGTGCCCCTGTCAATACCCAGTATGAATGAAAGAAAGAAGGGGGGAGGAAAAACTATTTCTGAGATATTCTACATTATTACATTATTTGAGGGGAGGCATTGCTTTGCAATTCAGTATATATTTTCTTCTTAAAGTTCATTCTAATTCTAGCTGGCCACATTTTAAATGCTCAATAGCCACTTGTGGCTATTATCTACCATCATTGCAGAAAGTTTTATTGGACAATGCTAGCTAGTCTAGTTAGTTTGTGTCTCTTGCCCCAAGAAAGAGCTCATTGGTGGCAGAGGTAGTTGACAAGAAGCCAGAAGAGAACCCTAGGTCTCTGATCAGGATGAAATCCTGAACTGTATCCCCAAAATAGGAGGAGATGGGTTCTTATGGGCTCTCAAGTTATTGGTGCCAAGAATAACTTGGTTGGTTGCACATCCTTCCAGACATGAGAAGGTCCAGAGGTCAAACTCAGATCTCTTTAAGGAAAGGATCATATCTCTCTTATTCATCACTCTGTTCTCATCCCAGGTATTGGCCCATAAGCCTTCAACAAAACTCTGCTGAATATTCACTTAGAAGTATCCTTCAGGAGGCTGTCACAGATTCATCAGTAGATGAAGGCTGTGAAACAGTTGTGGATAGTCATGAATCTTATCACCATTTTGGAGGTCACCTAAGTGAAGAAGTCATGAGCAAACTGGTATAGGGATAATTGAACCAAAGAACTTTAAAAAAATGAAGCTTTTTCTTACTCACCAATCTTTTCCCATCAGACTACTTAACATGCCATCCTACAAAGAGAGAAATAAAGATATAGAGCAGAGAATTTTCCAGAAAGACCGTTGTGTTTGCCTGGAGTGAACTCCTTTGATAATGAGCCCAACACCCACATTTAACAAGAGGCAATTTGCTCAGGGTTTTATACCCATCATAAATCTTATCATTTTTCTGCTCTTCTGACTGCCTGTCTTCTCTTCTCTGCATTACACTAACAGCTCCCTTTCCCAGCAGCAGTGGTAATAAATGGTGTTCTCACAATGTATAAGTTAAGGTTTCAAGGTGAAGCCTTTGGAAGTAATTCTTTTGTAATTTCATTTATGGCCATGCCATATTTCATAGTGCAACTCACTAACTCTGTGGGTGGCTTTGTATGTGTTCCAGAGAAAGGGAGAGTGAGATGCATCTCTGTTCTCCAACTCTCACACACCCTTCCCAGTGGAATTTGGAAGTTAAACACCTCCCAGGTTTTTAAAGGGAGATTTTTAACCTTCCCTCATGTTCATCCTTGCTAGCCATGTTGGAGTTGTTACTGCTCCAGGAAGCATCCCACAATTCCTTCAATCTACCATGAGTTTCTGTCCTTAGAACTCTGACAGTATTGAGTGCTGAATCAGGTCTATGTTTTCTATCTAAAATTAGGCAACCATTTCTCTTGATAGTGGCTACTATAGAGCAATGTTACTTTCCTGCCTCCTTTCCTGCTCGATAAACATAGCCCAACCCCACCAGAACACTAGTAATTTGTTGACTGACTTAATGCATTTTTATCCTCCATATTGGGGGTTCTAAAAATCATCCAATAAGGGGACAAAGTAAAATTTTCCAAAATGGGCCAAGAGTCCTACAACCAAGGAGAGAAGAAAGTAAATTAATATGTTGGAGGCCTAGATCAGTTTCAAATTCTGTCTGAAGTCAAAGCAGAGTCTAAGTTTGCACAGATCCTTCCAGCACACACACATACACATACATTTGTACTCATACATGCATGATGACAGATCCTATAGGAATCCTTAAGAACATGGTCAATATATTTTTTGTTGGGTATGTAGTAGATGCTCAATAACTATTTGTAAAATGAACATCAATGAAGGTGGCCACTGTGACTATTTTTCTATCTTAGGAAGCTGTATGATAAAATGGGGAAAGTATTGGGAACAGATTCAAGATCAAATCCTGCCTCTTCCTCAAGCTATTCAAATGAACTTAGACAACTTCCTTGACCTCTCACTGTCTCAGGGTCCTCATCTGTAAAATGGGAATAATAATCCACCTCCTATAGTTGTCTTAATGATTACATGAGATGCTGTTAATAAAACTCCTGGACATGTAACAGGAACACGAGAAGCATCATTGTTTTCCCTGTATCTAAGACATTTCTCCTCACCTAGCTGACTTCCAAGCAGCCTCTAAGGCTCACCTTGAACATAACAAATCAAAAAGAGGTAATCCCTCCTTCAAGCCTGCTGTCCTTGTTCAGGAAGCTATTATTGCACTTCTTGCCTTGTACTTCAATTATTTGAGCCATTGCTCTCTGTCTTTGAGGTTGCAACCAAGCTTCCACCATTATGTATCCTCAAGGCTTAGCATATGTCCTGGCATGTAGTAGGAATTCAATAAAAACTTCCTTTTCTGTATAGGAAAAAAAAAATCAGAAGAAAATGCTGAAATTTAACAGTGGTTTAACTCTGTGGGGTTATGGACGGTTTTCTTCTTTTAGGGGGGGCTCACTCGTATTTTTAAAAATTGACTCTATTGTGATGTGTATCTAAAAAGAATAAAGAATGTTTTTCCCTACAATGACCATATTTTACTTGAGTAACAGATTCCATAAAAATAAGTACACATATGCTCAATGAGTGGATAAATGAACAGATGGAAGGATAAATACATTCAATACATTTAAGCAGCTTCCATTCTTTCCCATTCTCAATATCTGAGTCTCAGACTGAACAGGGTAAGATATTTTCTTTCCCTATGAACCTGTTCCATACTTCTTATTGAATGGCTTTGAAAATATCTATCATGTAGCTCCATCCCTTCTATTCAAATTCATATTCTTTGAAAATCCATTTTAATCAGGAAAAAAATCACCCCCACTTCTACTATGGTCCATGGCAGGACTCAGCCAATATTTTAAATATTAGTAAATATTTTAGTGTTTGGGGGCCGTGCAACCTCTATCACAATCACCCAATTCTACTGTGGTAACAGGAAAGCAACCATAGACAATGCAGAGGTGAATAATCATGACCATGTCTCAATAAAACTTTATTTATAAAAACGTGGCTGACTGGGTTAGGCTCTAGTTTGCCAACCCCTGGTCTATGACTTCACCAATATTTTTCCCCCTCTTGGCAGGCCCTTTCTCCTGCCTGCCTACTCATTTTCTACCTTTCAATTATAATATTATTACTTACTAACTACTGCCTTAGCCTGCAGTTCTTGCAAAATGTATTCTAGTAGGTACTAGACAAATATCAGATAATTTGCTGAGAAGTTTTCCACTTTGGTTGGAATTTTTAGGGTATGTGTTTTGCACTTATATTTAGAAAGGATTAGAACAGGATAATATAAATGACAAATATTGATTTTAATAGTGTACAGGGTATTAACCTTATAATGATGTGGTCAGCATAGTGATTGTCATTTTGAAGAAAAAAATAATAAAAATAGTTAAGTAGCAGCTCTACAATGACCTAATGGCAGAACAAGAAAGAGAATCCAGGTGCTATGACTCAATGCCCCATTCCTTAAGAACTGTCCTCAGTCTGTTTCTCCAAACCTAAAAGAAAAATAGCACTAGCAATTTTTTGTTGGGGAATTTAAGATCCAAGTGCAAAGGAGTTTTTAGTGTCTTTGGACAAGCTGGGGATGATAAATCAAACCCTACCACTAGAGATGTTGAAGTTTCCCTTCTAAATTAGTCACCATATAGCAGTTTCTGCAGAACTCTGCATTTAGCTTTCATTTTTCATTTTTCTGGTCTCCCAAATACAGTGCCCGTGTTCTTGGCTCTGTGAGATGGGCTAAGGTTTATGCTTAGAATCACGTGGCAGCCCCAGCAGCTCTCAGCAAATGTGACTGAGCAGTCCATAAATGGTCCTTATTTGGTGGCAAAATGCTTGGCTCCCTCTCCCTTAAAAGGAAATAATGCAGAAAATGTGCATTAGCAGTCACCATGCCACCGATAACACCAGCTTTCAGGATCACTTGCTGACAGAGCAGACCTTTAGAGAGTAAGATGCAAAGCCTGTTGATGCACACTTGAGGCTTTTCTGAACATTTGACAATCCCAAACTTTTTACCAGCAGCAGTTCTCTTTGTAAGCACACATCATCCAGCCCCAGAGCTGCTGGAACTAAATGAACGGAATACATTTGAAAAGACCATTGACCTGGGGTTTTAAAACATACCTCCTATGGTTCCCATTGGAATTTTAGACTTAATGACTTCCCCCTTACTGCCCCTGAATCCATTCCAATCATACCACACCTTTTAAAACAGAGCTAGCACATTCACTCATTGATTCAATCACTCAGTCATTAGGTAAAGTATATAGTGAGAACTTCACAAATGCCAATACTTCAGATAGATTAATGTGAAAGTTAGACAGGGTCCCTAGCCTCCCACTGATTACAGCTGAAGGGAATTAAACACTTATGATTCATTGTATAGAATGTTATGTTTGGGACACTACAGTGTTCTATGAGTAAGAGTAAGATGTGATTTAGCATCCAAACCGGGATGATATTGAGAGCAAAAGGAGATGCTATTAATAACAATTCCAGAACAACAGGTTAAACCAGGATTGTCTTAAGCCAGCCAGGACATATGGTTCCTCTAGGTCTGGCCATTCAGCAAGAATCCTAACTTGTTTATAGGTCTGCTTTCCCTCCTCTTCTTTGGTTCCTCTGTCCCTACTTTTCCCCTTTCTCCTCCTACCTTTGCTCCTTTGTAGGGTAGCAGAATTAGGTGGCATGAGTGATGGAGCCCACTGACGTCAGTGTTAAATCCAGTGCTACACAGAACTTTCACGCATCCATCTGTCATCATTTCCTCCTATCCCAGGTTACCTTGAGAAAAACCTTCACTACCCTGATGCTCTAAATTTTTACTCTTGCCTTTGATTCCAGTTCCCTTCCCATATTTCAAGAATGTGTCTGGACTTCTGCCCAGTGCTGGCCTGTGATTTTTTATTCTGCAGCAATATAAGGAGCAGGCTGGCTTTGGTGTTCTGGAAGATCCTTCTTCCATGATGATGGGCTTCCAAAAGCTCAAAGCTCACTCGCTGCGGCAGTCATCCAGAGGGCCTCCAAAAGGCATAAATACAGTACCACCAACTTATTATTTTGCTCTAATTGTAAGTCTGAGCTGTCAAAGATTTCTCGTTCAATTATCAAGAAAAGTCATCTCACTAATGGCAGCTTTGGGGCATGTGGCAGATGCTGGTGAGGCTCCATCCCAAAGCTCCAGGCCATTTCTCTGTTTACCTGCAGCAGCCACAGTGGGTAATTCCTTGCAGGTTGGCAACTTTCACTTCAAACACCTATAAACTCCTCCATCTGAGGCTCTCTTCAATCCCTTCTGCTGGAGCTTGCTCAACACTCAACCAGAGGGCAACCCTCAAACAATGATGGACAAGAGTCAATGGAAGTGGTATCTAGGCCTCAAGATGACCTCAAGATCCATGACTTCTGGTATTCATACCCTTGTGGGCTGATCTTTGCAACCCATACAATATAGCAGAAATAACGGTACGTGACTTTTTGCTAGATCATAATGGGCATCACTATTTCTACCTTGCTCTCTTTTGGATCACTTGTTCTGGGGAAAACCAGATGCCATGTTGTTAGGACATTCAAGTGTCCTTACAGAAAGGGCTATGTGGAAAGGAACTGAGGCCTCCTACAACAACTCTCATTGATATCACCACAGACATTTCTGAAATCCAGAGGATCATTAGGACCTAGTTTTGAAAATATATTCCAAGAGATAGAAAAATCTAGAAGATATTAACAATGTCTAAATACATATAACCAACAAAATTGGACCAAAAGGATATAGAAAACCCAAACAGACCAACATCAAGCGAAGAGGTTGAAGCAGTAATTAAAAGAAGTGAACTGCTTATTGCATGTCTTTTAATTTTTTATTTCCAATAACCTGTGTCTCATCCTCTTCACTTACTCATTTCTGCTGTCTGTGGTTATCTCCCAAATATACTACTTGCCTCCAAGTTCTTGCATTGACATCTGCTTTGAGAGAACCCAAACCAAGATAAGTCATCTTGTTCATATTCATGAATCAACTTGTCAAAAGAAGAGTAGTCTTTGTAAACATTTTTTCTATCTTTAGGAAACCCCTTTACTAAGGATGATGATGATGATTACTATTATTATTATTTGTACTGGGGATTGAACCCAGGGGTACTTAACCACTGAGCTACATCCCCTGCCCTTTTTTGAATTTTATTTTGAGACAGGGTATCACCGAGTTGCTTAGGGCCTCACTAAGTTGCTGAGGCTGGCTTTGAACTCACAATCCTGCCATCTCAGCCTCCCAAACCAGTAGGATTACAGGCATGTGCCACTGCACCTGGCCCTAAGGATTATTTTTATTAAAATAAAAACCCTTCCCTATAATGAATGATTCCTTTTGTCTGAACTTTCCAGAACCAGCAAATTTATAGAGTCAGAAAATGGATAGTGGTTACCTTAGAATGAGGGTGGGAATGGACACTGATTGTAAATGGGCACAAGGGATCTTTGGATGTGATGGAAGTGTCCTAAAACAGATTGTAATGATGGTGACACAACTCTATATATTTATTAAATGCCATTGAATTATACACTTCAAAGAGGCAACTTTGGTAGTATATAAATTATGTCTCAAATAAGCTGTTTTAAAGAAAAGACTGATTTTTATAGCTAAAACATATATAGAAACAAGAAAAAGAAAGAAGTGGGATGGGGGAAAATGAAGGAAAGGATTCCTACTGCCAGACACTTTAAATTCAAAGAACTAAATGTATTATTGTCTCATCCAAAATAAAATCACCATATTTGACAAAGGCCAAGTAATAGGTCAATTACATCTATCCAAATATGGAAAGTTAATACTAAACACAGACTTACATGGGCTTTGTCTTACCAAAGGAGACCCTCTCCAGAAATGCTACTTCTGTGGTTTTAGGAACAAATAGTCATATCTGATATATAAGGACAATTAGAGAATTTGTCTTAGGAAAGCCATCAGCATTAGGCAACCATTGTGGGGTATGATATACAGTGAAGAAGGTTATAAGACTCTTATATATAAACCTTATGGTGAACAAAGATAAAATAATTATAGAAAAATAAACCCCAAGAAAGAAAAGACCAATGGTTATCATCCCTCTCCCTAAGATCAGAAGAACTTGGGGTACCCATATATCTGTCCTCATTGCTGGGGCTGCCAGGGAGAGGTAGTACCCTTATGGAAATGAGTAGCAATGATATATTCTTGGTACATTTTTCTTTCAGATTGGTCAAGTTTCTGCCTGGCCAAGTTCCAAGTTCAAGAACTTGGGGCAGGAGAGGGAGCAGTGAGGGAAGAGATGACTAATTGCTTACTTTTTCTCTAGGAACTCCAAATTCTAAAAATACATACAGAGTAACTACATAAATACCTTACCTACTCATGTTGAGAGTATTCATTTTGGGTATGTGGGAAGATGTAAGAGGCACATATACAAACACACATATACATACATGGGCTGGCTGCTCAGTTGTATCAATTAGTTTTGGCTATATAACAAACCATTCCAAAATGTAGAAACTTAAAATAACTACTTTTTATTTGGGTCATGATTCTGAGGTTTGTTCAGTGAGTCCTTTTGGTGTGGGTTGAGATCCTCATTTGCCTACAGTCAGCTCATGAGTTATCTAGAGGCTAGGTGATCTAGAAAGGCCTCACACATATCTAGCAAGGCAAACTATTGGGTTGGGTAAGGAGGGCAGCTCATGTTTTTGCCATTCATCAGGTTTCAGAGTCCCAAGAGCTTCAAGAGAGAAAGCAGAAATATATAAGTACATTTCAAGCCTCTACTTGCTTCATTTTTGTTAATGCCCCTTTGGCCAAACCAGGTCTCATGACCAGCCTAGACACAAGGGGTAGAAAATCAGATTCCATCTCTTATTGTGAAGATCTTCAATGCCACAGGATGGGAAAGTATCATCTAACATATAATCTAACACACCTGTTTGGTTTTGTTTTTCTAAACTCTTTTCATTTAAGATCTACAGGTTGTCATTCTTTTTCTCACTTGTTGGAAAATGTGTTTTGTTCAACAGCTGTTCTAGCATCTTGAGAGTATAATTTATTTTGAGATGAACCATTCTTCCCTGAAATTAATTAAACTCTAGCTCTTTCTCTTAAAGAAAAAATTCTCTGTTGCCCTAATCAGCTATGACTGCCACGTAAATGTCCCAAGAGACTGGTTATAAGCCAAATATAGGATGCTATTCCAGAAGACCTATTGACAGTGTGAACTTGGCTCACAGGTTATGGTCATCCTGAAAGAAAGATAAACAGCATGATAGAGGAGAGGGAGAGAGGAGAAAGTGCTCACTTAATATAACTGGTGTCAGTGTCATCATGAAGGAACACCCAAGCACATACCACTCATCACCTTAGGAAGAATTTGTAGCCTGGAGACCTTAGCTTTATCTTTTTAATGGTGATTCAACTGCATATGGGATGAAGCTTAACTAATCACAGTGGAGGGAAAATGCTGTGTTCAATTATATACTGTCATAGCCAGTCAACACTATTGGGATCTGTGAGGGGGGAGAGAAGAAATAAAGACTGTTGGATAATGGAGGTTGCTGGGAAAGGATATATCTGGCTTGGGAGGATTTTCCAGGAAAAGAGAAAGTCTTGAAACTTTAGTGGCAGCGGGGACAAGACCCTTCAGCTCACTTCCCTCCTGCTTTACGCTGCTGCTGAAGCACATACGGCTCTAGCCTAACTTATTATCAGCCAAGAGTTCAAGAATTGTAAAGAATCCTACTGCCCAGAGCCCATTAGACCACAGGGAAAATGCAGGATAGGCCAAAATAGAAAAAAAGTCTCAGTGAGGTCTGAATAATAATGCTCTTCCTCAAAATGTGGATGAAATGGTCCTCCAAGCAGCCTCTTGGGTGACTTTAGGGCTTCCTCATACTACAGATTGATTACATTTCCCACTCTCCCTTGAGATTAGGCTTAAAAAGATGGTTGAATTCTGGCCAATAGAATGTAAGGGAAAGCTATTATGAGACTTCCAGAACAAGAACTTAAGACAGTAGGCATGTCTCCTCCATGCTATCTTTCTTCTTCCCACCAACTGGAACCTACAGCAACCTACCTTCAACTGAAGAGATAAACAAAACCCTAGAGAATGCCAGACCTGCATAATAGAAGGGCCTTGGGTTTCTGACTGTCCCTAGAGCAGAGCTGCTTCACTGATCTGGACCATGTACCTCTGAATTGTTATCTGAAAAACAAACTTCCTGGTGCTGTAGGCTACTATGATGTTAGGTGTCTTCGGTAGAGCAACTTGCTTTTTACCTTGTCGAATACTTTGAGTCATTGAACCTAAATGTTGTAGGGCTCCTTTGGGAGCATTTTCTCTGTTCTTCAGGTCATTTTGATTATATATCTAATCCCCAAAATTAGATGGATGGTTGTTTTTTTTCCTGAAATTTTCTTGGTGAGAGGGAGAGGAATTATTGACATTGCACATGACTCAGTAAAACTGCTTCAAAATATCTTTTTCCTCCCCAAAGTTTACTCCCTGTGGCAACTATCATACTCTTGGTGTTTCTCATCCTTTCTCTTGCTTTTTTGCTACACACACACACACACACACACACACACACAAATCCTCCTTACCTTTTATTTGCTATACTTCTACAGTATCTTCCTCCTCCTACCTTCTAGTCTGGTGTCTCTTGACTTCTGCTTTTCTTTTTTTTTAAATTTTATTATTTCTTACATACATGACAATAGTGGAGTGCATTACATTCATATTTTTTTGCATTAAAATTCTTAATACACCTTTATACCACAATTTATCAAATCTCTGTTTGTATATATGGTATGTTGACATACAACTCATTTAAAAGTTCATTTAAAAGTTCACATCTTCATACATGAATTTTGTATAATGGTTGGTTCTTGCTTTTCTATCCCTATCAACCATCCAGGTCACAAAATGAAACATCCTTAGTGCACCCACCCTTATTAGGAGGCAGAAAAAAATCAGTGAAATAGTAACTAACTTAATGCTTTTGAAGTCAAGAAAAATAAAAATAACAATACTTTTCCATCTCCTACCCAGGGAATCAAATTTTAATTGGGCATCTACTATGAACTCACAAGATGGGCATAGAACCATCTGGAGGAGAACTTGAAAAGCAACCAAAGGAATAAACCCCCAAAGTTCAGAACATTATTTGTCTCTGAACTATTAATGGAAGAACCAAGAGTAGACCCTGGTCTGCTAATCATGCATGCCCAGCTTGTATCCTACCCTCCTTCCTGACCCTACCTCCATCCCTACTCTGAAACTTTCAGAAGAATACATGAAGTCCCAGATAGAATGCTAGCTAGAATCTCAGTACTCAAGACCCAGCAGGAAGGCATGCCAGGCAGAGGACTGAGGGAAAAAAGTCAACCAGAGACAACCAGAGTAAAGGCTTCACACCTCCTCTATGATCTGACAATTTCATTCCTAGATACTCAGGAGAAATGAAAACATATGCCCATAAGAAAACTTGTATATGAATGTTCATAGTAGCTTTATTCAGAATACACATAAACTGGAAGTAAAGCAAATACTCAACAAGAGAAATGATAAATAAATTATGCTATAGTCATACAATGAAACATGATCCAGCCATAAAAAGGAATGAACTACTGGTATATACAACAACATGGATAATCTAAAAAACATATTGAATGAAGAAGCAAGACATGAAAGAGTACTCACTGTATGATTTCATTTTCATGAAAGTCTGGAACCACCAAGTCTAATATATTATGATAGAAATCATAGCAGTGATCGCCTCTGGTGGGGCATGAGAAATGAGTGCAAGCAAGAACAGGAGAACATTCTAGGGGTGATTGAATTAAAATGCTCTATATCTTGATTTGTAAGATGGTTATATTGGTATATTCATTTGTTAATGCTCATTTAAAAGTTCATTGAAGATCTTTTTCATTATATGCAAATTATACTTTAAACACATACACATCCAAAAAATAATATTGAAAGGGGGAAAAAAAGAGACTGTCACAAGAAAACCGAACATGTTAAACTGACAGCTTTTGTTTCTTGGTTTATAAGGTACAAAGCACATCTCTCCCAGTCTCATTCTTTTGTCTCTCAACCTCATCTTATCTTTTACCTTAACTCCATCTCTAATAACCATTTCAAAAGCTCCCACCTCCCCCACCAAAACTATCATGCCAAATCTTTTGGGTGCAAATGTCCAGCTTCAACCTGTGACAGAGACTAAATGAGACTCTTAGGCTCATTTCTGAGTCATGTGTTTTAGGCCAGGCTGCAGATGAAAGCGGCAGGGAGCTCTTTACCAAGTCCCAGAACACAATCCCATTAGAGACAGTTTGGAACAACTTGATTTTCTGGGATATTTATAAACTAACTCTCTTTAGTCATTGATTGAAGGTTGCTTAAAATAAGCATTAATTCTCCAGAATTTTTGGCCTACACTGAGCATAGGCAGAGTAGACTCTGATGACTAGAGAAAGCCCTCAGGCAAAGAAATGCAGAAACTGGCAGCTGGAAGTCAGGTAGACATGGACAGATATAGTCAAGCCATTAACACTGTCTGCTATAAGGCCTAACAACATAGGATCATGTATTGTTCCCCAATTGAGTCTGGAATCTTGATCCAGGTCCCCTGTATTGGTTAGCTTTTGTTATATAACAAAACATCACAAATCATGATGGTTTAAAATAATAAATATTTAATTTATCTCATAATTATTCTGTGAGTTTCTCAGGGGATTCTTTTAGTCTGTATTAGCTTAGCTGGTCTTTGCTCAATCTGTAGTCAGCTGGTCAAAAGCTGGAAGCCAGGTGATCCAGATGGCTTTACTCACATGTCTGGTGGTTGGGAGGCTTCTAGCTGGGGCACCTTCATGAGACCTGTACTCTAATTCTCCATCAGGCTAGCCTGAGCGTTTCATATAGTAGCTTTAGTATTCCAAGCACAGCAAGAGAATCAACCCCAATGTACAAGTGCTTTTCAAACCCTCTGCTTATGATGTCTTTGTTCATGTCCTATTGCCCACAGATTTGAATACAAATTCTTCCACTCCTTGTATCCATATGTTTGCAATGTGACTTTAGAACTCTTCCTATCAAGAGGTGAAGTCTTTTTCTTTCCCTTCAATCTAGGGTGGCCTTGTGATATGCTTTGGCTAATGGGATAGTAAGACATGCAATGTAAGTAGAAACCTCAACTTTTAAGAGTTTCACATTTAAGAGCTTGAACTTTTGATGTTCTTGAAACTATGCTTCCTTATGAGCTAACTCATTTTAGCCTTCAGAAGGATATGCATGGCCTTATCATCTCCATCACCCAAAATGACAGCTAGTCACTCACCAGTCACTTCAGTGAGGTCATGTAGGAGCAGACAGCCTCCAGTCAACTCACTAATTGAGTTTAGATCCAGAAGTGAACCCAGCCAGGCATAGTAGAATCACAAATTGAATGAATTCCAGTTGTTTTGAGCCACTCAATTTTGAAATAATTTTTGGCATATAACAAACCAAATGATAAATGGTATAAAGGAGTGAAGTTATATTAGGTGATCAAATAAAGCCCACTGAGAAGGAGCTATTTAAGCAGAGACTGCAAAAACACCAGGAAGATATGAATGCTAAGAGAGGGTGGTGCATTCAAGGCATAGAGAATAGCAACATCAGAGGTCATGAGATACGAAATGGCATAGAGATTTGAGAGAATTGAAAGAAGATAAAGATGTGCTACTAGGGCTAAGGAAGAGAGAAACAGAGACAAAGGGTTGCAGGCGAATCTATTCATACTCCGACTCATAAGAGGAATACAGTTATAGAATGTGTTCTTTATTAGTATTTTTCATTAACAGTCTTTTTCAAGAATAATTCTGACTATATATCCACCATTTCATTACATATTATTAATATAGAAGATGTTAATAATAGTTATTCATATTCTTTATACAATCCTTTCAAGGCTCTTCATTCTCCCCTTTCTCTTCTCCCTAGGTTCAGCTGTAAGTAGGAAGGAACTGGGAAAGAGGCAAACTTAATATTCCTTAAAATGAAGATGAAATGAAAATCCATGAACTGAACAAAATAATTCACAAAGGCGAGACTGTGGTGTGAATTGGTCATTCAGCAAATTGGTCACTTTGCATACTGGATTCTAGAAAATTGGTTTCTTTGAAAACTTTTCGCTCCACCCTCTCTGAATCTTAACCTCTTCAGAAGATAGATGGGATGAAGCCTAAGTCCATTCTAGCTCTAGTGAACCGAGGTTTCATAGGAACCACAAGTTTCATGGGGATGAGGATAGGGATGTGCAGTGTCTGCATATGAGGAAGCAGAAATTAATTAACCTCAGACACCCGAAAGACATTAAAACAGAAAGGGATCTAGGGGATTTGGAGGTTAAGGAAGGAGAGAATAAGAAAGGAAAGCTTTTTACCTGCTCTTGAATTGTACCAGATTTTAGTTCAATAATGAACTAGTCCCTAATTTCAAAGTCTAATGCCTGGGAACAAGTGTGTTATAATAGGAAAGTGAACATGGAAATTAAACAGAAGTGAGACCACTGTCTCAATGATTAATTATACTCACCAGGAAAATCCCAAAATAAGTTTTGTTTAATTGTGTTTTCTTAAATGGAGGAAGGAAAGTACACCATGTCTGGCATAGAAGCAGCTTCCCAGAAAAAAAAAAAAGTGGTAAATGTGGAAAGAAAATTGAAAAATATATTATACCTGAACATCAATAGTAAAAGAAGTTTCTTTAATTGGTTTAGTGTCATGGAAAAGGCACTAATCAAGAGATTAGGAAGCTAAATATGCTTCTGCTATTAACTGAGCAACAGAGAGAAAGTCATGTTATCTTTCTGTGTCATGGTTTCCTCTTATAAAGATAGGACTGCACCAGAGATAGCAAACATTTAGCGTACATGCCACTACTATTCCTGTCCAGACTGTTAAGAGAGATCACTCAGCAATTTTTGCTGTAACATCTTGACATGTCCTCAGAATCTATCTCAACACAGACTTCTAGTAACCACTGCCAAATTAACAGAGTTGCTCTCAAAATTAAACCTGTGTACTCTTTCAGACTAGACCACTGGTCTCCAACTGTGGGCTGCTGACTGCTGAGAGACTGTGAGGATACTGGAAAATGTTAAGTCAGATGCTCACCATGCCTTGTCTGTAGGATCAATAAAGTGCTATCTTATCTAGGTCTTCATTCCCAAAAGAGGCTAGGCATATCTGGCTAGGGGAGTTCAAATTCCTTTTCTACTCTGATATTTTCTATTCCTAGGTGACATTTCTCTATCTTCTACCCACTTCCCTTCTATGTCCTTCCTCCTACCCAAAATCTTCTAACATTAACACAGGCTCTTCGATCAAAAAAGAATTTCCCCACCCCACCCCCCTGTGAAAAGGGGAAAGAACCAGGCAGCATATAACATCAAATGAGTCACAGAAATCATGATTTCTTTGTCCTTGAGATAATCTGTAACAACTTGAAGGTTGTCTGCCAAAAGTGGCTCAAGTCTTTATCCTCATATTTAAGGTCAGAAGGCTAGGGTCTTTCTTTCTGAATCATTTCTCAGAACTTCTTAAATTCTTAATGTAACCCTGGGTCCAAATTTAGTTTTTCCTCCTTCATTTTAGGTAACCCAAGCTTAGGTTACATCCTAAAACCTAAGGCAATATGGAATAGGCACTTGGCCACCATCACTTACTAGTTGAATGAACTTTAGTTTTCATCTCTTTGCACCTCAGTTCCCTTACCTGTAAAGTAGGATAGTTGTGGTGACAAAGATAATGTGTGTGATAATGACAATAGATATATCTGTGGAGGACTTACTATAATGTCAAGCCTCTGTTAAGCTTGTTACAGACAACCTGTTTAAACAAACATACTTCCTTTTTATGATTGGTTGCAAAAATGGCCACAATTCTTTTCAGCTTCTATATCTTCATTCTTTGATTCTGAATATTTACCAATAATGTGACAGAAGCTACCTTGTGTAAGTTCTGAGCCTAGATCTCAATAGGGTTGGCAGATTTCTGCTCTTGCTTCTGGGAATCTGCTTAGCTACCACATAAACAAGCCTGATCTAGCCTGCTGAAGAGAGAAAGACAGATAGACTAAAGACCTGCTTTCCCAGTTAAGGCTATCTTAGATCAAGCAGTCCCAGTCAACATGGCAGCTGACTCATTTGCAAGAGTGAGCCCACCAGTGATCAGGTAAGTCTGACTGTGTTCAGCATAATCGCCTAACTCATCCCATCTCAAATTGCTACCCCACAGAATTGTGACACAATAAAGAGCAATTGTTTTAAACCACTTGTTTTGTGATGGTTTGTAATAAAGCAATAAGTAATAAACATTTATTCTTGAGTACATAACTAGACTACATTTCCTATATTCTCTTGTTTCTAGATTGGCCTAATGAATGGTTCTCCCCAATGAAACATGAGTGGAAGGTGATATGTTGTCTTCATGACAAAGTGGTTCAGGAGTTGATGTGCCTTCTCACTTTCTCTGTCAACTGGATGCAGAGGCTCTAGAAGAGGGCTCTACAATATAAAAAAAAAAAAAAAACCTGAGTTCCTGAATCACCACACAGAGGAGAGCCACTCACCAAATGAAAACATCCATTTGGACTTTATGTGATTTAGTAATAAACTTCAATTGTGGTAAACCTCTGAGGTTTGAGGATGTATCTGTTAATGGTAGCTGGCATTACCTTAACTGGCACACGAGGATTATGTAACTGAATTATCCTCATTTGCAATTGAGGGAAAAAGAAAAGGGACTGCACAGACATTAATAGAGGTTAGTATCTACTTAGATATAAATGAATATCCAGCATAGATAAGTATGGTGTATTTGATGATTATTTTGCCAACATCTAAGTTGTTGTTAGCTTGTATGGGGATCATCTAGAAGTTATTTAAAATGTACACAATGGGACTTCACCTTCAGAGATTTTAATCTGGAAGATTAGTAGAGATCCAGGACTCTGTATTTTTAACACACTCATTGGGAAATTCTAATGCAGACAGTACTTTGAGAAACTCCAGTCTGTAGTAAATGTAGTATTTCCATTGAACTTTGTAGATGTGGTACTAGAACTCATGGACAGATCTAAGCCAGGTTTCTGTGGCCAAAGGCTAGAGGCACCGAGCAACAACGTGACAGTGCATAGAGCAGCTAGCAAGATAGCCCCACACAATGCCCAGACCAGAGACAAAGAATCTGGTTAAGTCCATTGAGTGTGCATGGAAAAGTGGAAGGAAAAGATAACTATCACTGTTCAGACAAATAATGTGCTGAATGTGACTATTTGGCTTGAATTAAGATAGCAGAAAGTTTTCTGGAGTGGATTGTAGGAATACACTAAAATAGCATACAAACTGAAACACTTTAGGAGAACTTGGATTTTTCTTACTTTAAATCAAATATTCATTAAAAGGAAGATTTCATATCCCAAACAAGCAGCACTGAATTATTTCAAGAAGAGGCACCAGTTATAGCTGTATCCCTTCTCAAGGCCCAGCTCAGGGAGCAGATCACTCCCCTCTAATAAGAGATTTAGTTACTGAGGACAGAACAAGGACAGGTAGGTAGAAATTACAGAGAGGCACAGTTCAGCCTCTCTGTAAGGAAGAACTTTTGAATAATGTAAAAATGGAACAGGCTGCCTTTGAGGCAGCAAACTCTGTTATTTGAAAAATTTGAGCCAAGCCTAGATTCACTGCTGTGTATTTACCAAGCTTTCTTTGTATCTAGAGATTCAAATAATAAGATGAAGACAAATCCTTGGCCTTGATGGGCTCAGATTCTTGTGAGGGAGATAGACAAATAAACTCATGACTATAATATGGTATAATGATAGCATGACCATAGCACATTTGAGTACTGCAAGACCCCACAGAGGATGCTCTTTCAAGCAGAAAGGTTGAAGGCTTCCTAGAGGAAATGACATGAGATCTGAATGCTAGGTCACTCAGAGGAGGAGAACTGGAATTCCAGGCAGATGCAACAGCACTGTGAGGGCCAGGAGGCAGGAAATAGAGTTATGAGGCTAAAAGGCAATAGGATGTAGTGTAGGATCCTGGTGGATGGATGCAGGGCAAAAATCTAGAGAGGTAAGCACAGATTAAACCTTGAGGAACATCTTGGGCTAGGGTGATGGGTTTTAGCTTCATCTTGAAAATGATAAGAAGCCATTTAAGTTTCAACTAGAAGACCTCTGGAGCCCTTTTTTGATTAAAAAAAAAAACTGTTGATCCTAGGAAACTATTCACTTCTTCCAGAATTACTGTTTAAATTGTTAAGATGTATGTAAAAATCAATGCAATTTTAATCACAATCAAGCATGTAGAGGATCTTTGTATGTAAATGAGATGGTCTTATAAATCAGTACAGAACGTACTATTAGTGAGATTGGGACAATTGGTTAGCCATAAGGAAAAAGATAAAATTAGATCTATACCTTATACCGTAACAAGTATAAGCTTCAAATAGAACAGGAACATAAATATAAAATAGAGAAACCATATTAGTGCTTGAAGAAAATACGAGTGAATTAATCTGTAATTGGGAATAGGGAAAAGCTTTATAACTATGCCTCACAATCCAAAGGCAATAAAGGAAAGGGTAACAAATTCTATTACTCAAAAACAATATTTTCGTGTATCTGAAAACACTATAAACAAAGTCAAAAGACAACTGACAAATGGAGAAAAGAATTTTCAAATACATCACAGAAAAAAAAGCATTAATACTCCTAATATAGGAACAACTCTGAAACTGAAGAAGAAGGTGTTGAGGAAAGAGCAAAATGAAGAGTTATTGCTTAATGGTTGCAGCGATTTCTCTTTGGAATGATAAAAAAGTTTTGGAAACATGGTTGCACAACATTAGGAATGTATTTAATGTCATCAAATTATACAGTTAAAATGGCACCCCATTGTAGTATATATTTAATTAAAATAATATTTTTCAAAAATCTCAATTATAAGACAAAGGACAAGGAGCAAAAAATTCTGACAGAAAATTTGACATTACAAGTAGTACAAGAAGTTACAAAAATGGCCCTTAAACATAAGAAAAATGTTCAAACTCACTCATAATTAGAGAGATATAAAATAAAGCAACATTAAGATACCACTTCTCATATATCAGAGTGGCAAAACTTAAAAGTATGAGAACAAATTGTGTTGGCAAGGTTGTGGGAAACAGGTACTCTCATCCCTTCCTAGTAGGTATGCAAACAGCTACAACCCTTCCAAAGAGACTATTGCAATATGTACAGAGTTGCAAAGGCAAGTTACCTTTTGGTGCCCCAAGATCTTTTCTGGGAAATGCACCCAACAGTACAGAAACACATATGCAAGAAGGTTATTCATTATGGCATCATTTATAACTATAAAATATTGAAAATAATGTAAACACTGACACATGAGAAAGTGACTGAATAAATAAGAGTGCCTACCCAATGAAGTACCAGGAAGATGTAAAAATAAGAATGATAAAGATCTGTATGAACTGATGAGTGATTTCCAAGACATAATGGTAAGAGAAAAAGGAAATTGCAAGATTAGCTTGCTATACTTTATGTAAGAAAGAGAGGGATATAAGAAAATAGCCATGGATCTGCTCAATTGTGCAAAAGAAATACAGAAAGGATATATCAGATATTGAAGAGATTGGGTAACTATAGGAAGTGGATGGACACAAAGAAGAAAAAGTGGAGGGATGGGAATAGGGAAGTAGAGCTGAGAGGAAAGTGACTCTTATATAAATATACATTTTTGTTTAGCTCTGGCTTTCAGAACGGTTAGTGCTTTGCATATCCTTAAAAAATAATTAAATGCAGGATGTGAAGAGAATCTCAAATGCAATACAGTCAGTAACAAATGAGTCTAATTGTGTTACTAGTGAACAATATAATCACGCTGAAGGGAAAAGAACTAATTTAAGTAACTTTGTTAAACAGTTGATTGATTGTACACTGTCAGGTTAAAGACAGCAAGAACTGTATATTGTTCTCTAGTTAGCAAATTGCTTTTCACGGGAGTGTGGATTAGCAATTTTGAAACTACTTATGTGTATACTAGGATGGAGCAAATATAGAAATTTATTGTGAATAATGAGAACCATGTTTCTTGCTGTTAAGGAAAAGAATTTCAAATTTTAAAAACGACAAAGACTAGAATGAGGCCCGTAGTACTGGGTTGAAGGAAATGTCAGTATGAACTGATAGTTTTTAACATGTGTACATATGGAGAAGCATAGAAATAAATATAGATATGATTTCTTTTTATTCCTTTCCTAGTTTTCACCCATCTCCCCTCTTCCCTCCCTTTTTTCAGATTTCAGTCACCATTCATTTATCCAAAAGGAAGTCTGAATGTTTTGGGGAATAATTTGATTAGTTGATATTGTCAACAATTGCATTTTCAGGAGAAAGTCTCTTCTTCATAATGAATAGGAAAAGGGGAAATTTCAGGAAATGGTTTTTCTAAAGTGCAACATGTTTATTTTGTGATATATGATCAGGAGGCTAATACTGTACAAAACTTGGAATATCACAAATTAAACTGGCAGCACCCTCTGTACCCCATTATACCAGTTCAGTGCCTTGACAATCATATTGATCAGTGGTAATTTCCACCAGGGTCTCTCAGAGGTAGGAATCTTGTCTTGTTCATGTGTATATCTCCAATGCCTTGATCCCAGTAAGCACTAAAAATTTTAAATTGATTAGAATTGAGTCAGTGGCTCTCTTCCTGAGAAAACTCTTGGGCTTTCTTTCTAGCTTAATTTAGAGGGTGCTGTGACATGCCATCCTGCTCCTCCCTTCAGGATTGAAGTACTCATTCCCCTCAGCTGCCCGGAGTGTTAGCAGCCGAGCATTTCCCCATTGGTGGAAGAGATTTGCCTCAGCAAAAGCAGTGCCCTTTACTGGGGGTGCCCACATCTAATTAACTGGTTAATGCTCCAGAGCTCTCCATAGGATCAAGAGAGGCCTTTGTTGCCACTGTACTGTAGCTCAAGTTCTCCCCTGCCTAATCCTTTCTTTTCTTTCACAGGTATTGGTTCTGAAAGCACCCCTATTAAAATCTCTGCTCTTGAATCTCTGCATCAGTCTCTGCTTCCTGGGGAGCATGACAGGCAACAGTCTAACATCTGTTTCAGCTGTACCCTTCTCAAGACAGTCCATAAAACATCCAATGCCTGTTGGAGTCCAGATCCACTTCTGAGCTGTTTTCACTAAGGAGGTCTGCAGGATAAGGAGCTAGGGCCACAGCCTCACCCACAAGACACTCCTATTTCCCTGCTCCTCTCCTTCCCACTCCTCTACAAATATCTGTGCATCCCTATTCAGAGATCTTGTTACCATCCAAGCAGACAAAAATTCCCTCTTTGGGTCCAAAGTAACTGTAAACTGAACACTGTTTAGTTGAAACTGAATCCCTTCGCAGGAAGTGTCTGCTTCCAATGTCTTTTAACAACTGAGCGCATCCCAAGTTCAAATCCCAGCCTCCCTGCTGAGAGGTTGTCCTGCCTCACACAGCAAAACACCGAGCTCAGCAGAGGTCCCCTTGGCACAGACCAGCTGCTCCCCCAGCTTCATTGGCAGAGTTACAGCTCAGGGTTTCCACTACCTGAAACTCCTTTCAGTTAGGGATGGTTTTTGGATTCCTGTGAAGGAGATGGCTCCCACTTCCCCTCAACAGAGAGCAGGCTAGCCTGGAGTTTCCCCAAGTCAGTCTAGCCCCAAAACCAACCAGAAATGAGAATAATTTAGAGGAATGGGAGAATGATTGGAAAAAAATCAGATGCAGATTTGACCTAGTGGGTTTTGAGTCAACAGCCAGGGCTGTGATGTCCCTTGACTTCAGCCCTGGAGATATGTAGTGTCTTCTTATGTCCCACACCCACAACAGACACCAGACCTCAATCACATAACTGTCTGGGTATCATCACACAAATGTCTCTTTATTTGCTTCTTAACATATAGGCCTTTTCCTCCATTTCTCCCTCTGCTTGTGGAACATTCTCTCATGCCCACAAAAAAAAAAAAAAAAAAAAAAAAAAAAAAAGCCTTCTCTGGAAGCTCTAACATTCCTCTTTTAACCATCCCCCTCCCACAGCAATACAGATTTTTCTTTGTATTTGATGGAATCAAAATCAGATGGGTTGCCATCAGGTATACAGTATAAACTGTACTCTTGGTATTTCATCATAATAGCAGGTTCGGGACCAAAGCCAAACAGTGGCAATTTCTTCCCTTCAAAGAAAAATTGTTTTTAAGAATTAAATAGAATTTTCCTTCTTTATGCCATCCTCAGCAGACCCTTCCCCAGCCTATGGTATAATATTTTGAGGGAGATCTTTTTTTGTAGAATATCATGAAGATTTCCATATTTCAAAGCAATACACTTGATGCCTTCAGCAAAAATAAATAAGTAGATTTATCAAATGAGTTCAGAGTCACAGGCCAGATAAAATTAAGGTAATCTGGCCTTAAAGAGGAAAGTTTCTTAAAAAAGGAGAGCTAGGGAGAAAGATTATACTGCCTTGCTGTGTAAGCATGGAAAACTGATCTGGAGTGGAGATTTAAAGGGCTTTATTCTTACCCCTGGTATTTGGGGGCCTTCCAGCACCCACACATTTTTGTCAGTCAGTGTTTACAAAGAACTGAAGAAGCAGCAGCAATTCAGGAAAAGATTTTATTTCAGGATGGAAAAGATTAATCAAGAAGTCACATGGTTCATTATTATGCAACAAGAGGTAATGGACTTTAAATGGTGAAAGAAATGACTTCATAAACAATTTTTTCCCCTCTAAAAGGATAAAGGAAAGAAGAGGTGGAGAAAATTTCAGCACCACTTAGGAAGCGAAATTGGAGGTTTGACAATCTATGCAGACCTCCAAAAGAGTACGTAGCATTTCTGAGGTTGTAGTATCATTGTATAATTGTTATAGATCTACTCTGCAGCCCTTAAGAAAATATTCTTGGATTGAGGTTTCCCCCTCCCCCATTGCAGTTAGCCCATTAGAACAAAATGGTCATTTTTTCTGCTTCCTGCACAGCAATTATTTTGTTGACAGCTATGTAGAGACTGTCAACATATAGGCCTTTTACTGTCATCATGAATGTCTAATGGAGATAACCATAAGAGTGATGGTAATGGTGGTGATGGTAGTAATGGAAGTGAAAATGATGAGGTGATAATGGTAGGCATGGGGTGGTAATGACTGGTGACAGTGATGTGGTAGACGGGGTAATTGTAATGATAGTATTGGTGGAACTATGGTGGTAGAAATGGACTGGTGATGTGGTGATGCTAGTGGTTGTGGTGATTGTGGTAGTGCTGGTGGTGATGTGGTGGAGGAAATGATGATGATGGTGATGATGATAGTGAGAAAATGGTGGTGGTGGTGGTGGTGATGTTAATGAAGATTATGATGGTAATGGTAACAGTGATGATGATAGTGATGGTAATGATAATGATGTTCATGATGGTGGTTAGAGATAGTGGTGTGGGAAATATAATGATAAGACCATTCATTTGCAGAGATTCCGTCCCTATTCAGAAGGATATAAGATACCAGAACTCATTTCTGAACTTCCTTTAATGAGTCCTCAGTGGAAATAGGTGGATTTATTTATTCTGTCATTCAATAAATATTTGTTCAGTATCCACTATGTGTCAGGCATTGTTCAAGGTCTTAATGACACAGAAGTAAACAAAACAAACAAAACTCCCCTGTGAGTCTTCACTATAACCAGTGAGGTAGACAATAAACAAAATGAGCAAATACAATATGTCATATTTAGGGTGATGATAAACCCTAAGGAGAAAGACAAAACATAGGGGAAAGACATGAAGATGGGTGGGAGATAGTAGTGTGTGTGTGTTACTTTGGATGATTGTTAAGCAAGTATTCTTTACCTTCCCCCTCCCAGTGTGGGCAGAATTTAGTTCTCTGCCTCATAAAAGTTGAGCTTTGGTCATGTGATTTACTTTGACCAACAGGATTTCAGTGATGTGATGCAAAAAATCATAAATTTCTTATAGTGTTTAGCTTGGATCTTGAGTTTTTATGATAGAGCACAAGAAAAGCATACCCCAGACAGCTACTGCCCTTCATTCAAGGCCTCAACAAAAACACATTGGGTAGACCTGAACCCAACCCACCGCCTAAAGCATATGTAACCACAGCTGAGCTCATCTTGTGTATCAATCAAACCTCAGTGGAACTCATGAGTATGGAAATAAATGCTTGTTGTTAGTCATCAAGTTTGGGGGTGGTCAATACGAGGCCTGATTCTGGCATTAGCTCACAAACACAGATGAGATGCAATTTTCAATAAGGTGACCAGGGAAGGCCTCGTTGGGAAGATGGTATATACATAAAGATCTGAAGGAGGTGAAGCAACAAGTAATGTAGGTAAGTGTAAAAGATTATTCCAGGCAGAAGGGAAAGCAAGTACAGAAGGTCTGAGATGTGAATAGAAATGACACATTTAAGCAGGGAGGCCAGTATGCCTGTAACAAAGTAAAAGAGCAGGAGAAATTATTGATGAGGTTAGAGAAGTAATGGGGGTGGGAGGTAGATGGTATAGGGCCTTGAAGGTTATAGTAAGAATATTAGGAAGCTGCTAAAGGGTTTTGAGTCAGAGGAGGAACATCTAATTTGACTTGTATTTTAAGAGGATCACTCTGACCTTGATGCAGGTAGACAATAAGGTATTGAGAGGTAGGAGTGAAAGCAAGGAGACCACGTAGAAGGCTACCACTAAAATCCCAGTGACAGCTGATGGTGGCTTGTACCCAAAAGCGGGGAGCAGTTGCAGTGCTGACTTATTGTTTTGGGCCATCTCCAAGAATGCCTGGACTCTTCATCACAACACCCCAGTAGTCAAGGAAGCCGAGGCCAGGAGGCTTCTGTTTAATGGTGGTTATCAGTAACAGAACTGAGATTCCCACTCCCACATCTCCAATCTGTTGCTTAGCACAAGGAGCGTCCCCACTCTGTCCCTCTATTGTCTGTGGTCTTAGTGATTCAGGAAAGGAGGATCTTTTTAGAACAGCTCAGGCAGACACAAATCCAGCCTGACAGCCCAACCACAGCTCCTTGTGTACGTGGCTCCTTTCTGCTTTGTCTCAGTCGGCCACGCTCCTTTTATTCCAAGCCTCAGATGAAGAGCTTGCCTGCATTCTGGGGGCCCCAGCTGCTCTTCTTGTTTCATGGTGGCACCCAAAGTGCTGGCATTCCTGCATTCTAAACCTCCTTATTTTCTATTATCAAAGGCTCCACTTGAAAGAATTGGCCTGGCTTAGTCATTCAATAAACATCCACCTCCCTGTGGCACCATATTGTCCTTAACCAACCACTTCTCTACTTGGCCTTGGACCTTTATAGAATAATCAAAAAGGCAGACTTATCCCAACATTTTCCAAACTCTGCAAGGCACATTGCTTTTTTTCTTTACAGTTCACTCGATTCTATGAAAAGGTAGATAAGGGGGAAAGTAGGTGCTGCATGTTTATAGGTATGCTGGGAGGGGATACTGTCCAGAATATTTATTATTTGAATATCATTAGTTTTTTAAGCTTGTGTTCCCTGCCTTTTTATCCCTCTTGGCTCAAGTTGAAAGTCTCAGAGAATATGCTTTAGAAGAGAAAATAGTATTTTCAAAATCAAAGTATGGCCTACAATAGATGCATCTATCTGTAAAAACATTAGAAAATGTTAACAAAGTGAACTAAATTGGCCCTAGTCCTCTCTTATTTTGTCAAGTGACCTGCAAGAAAACAAAAGGGAAATTTTGTAACAAATTATCAGAGCAGCTAAATACCGTTCTCTATTAGCAAATCTCCAGGTTTGAAGAAATGTTCTGTCCTGACCTTGTGTGGCCACCCATGTGAGTCTATTTGGCTGGATTTATTGTGGATCTCAGAGCCTTCATCCACAGGTTACCAAGACAACAAGCTCCACCCCAGCGATGGGAAGGGGAGAAGGTTTTCAAGGAGAGAAAAACTCCAGGCAGAAGTGATCTTTCCTGGCTTTGGGAAAGGAAAAGGATAAGGCAGAAGTATACATGAAGCCACTGAGGAGAAGGAACAGTGAGAAGACAAAAAGGAGCTGGACGGTGAGTGTTCACCTCTTGGGGGCTTGTGAAGGAGGCCCAGTTTGTGGCCAATTTGTTTAAAACCATGTACCCAATGTACCAAAAATCAGCCTAGGTTGGTTCATTAGCCAAAAGACAAAGTAGAGGAGATTGAACTAACTCCATTCAGAATCTAAGCTGATGTTCAGGAGTCACAAGATCATCTTTGACCATCACAGTAGGCTGGGAGGGAACCTTGAGACCTTTAGTAAAGCTACCTCACTTTACAGATAAAACTGAGGCCCAGGGCTGGAGGTCATGAAGTGTAGTCCCCAGGATATCCCTGGGAAGTGGAATGGAGCTTCTAATGCAGCTCAATCCCAAACATAAACAGCTAAGCAGAGGTATTGCAGAATTGCTAGTTGAGAAATTAAATTGAGTAATGTAAAAGGTGGCAGTGGGGTTTATGATACGTGAGTGGTGGATAGAACAGTGAGGCAGGACCACTGCTGTGTCTGAATTCACTTCAAAGAAGGTATTCAAGGTTGAATCAAAAGTATAAAACCAGCTGAAAAAGAAAAAAGGAATTGTGTGGTTCTCATCAGCTGGTGGAAGTCTCCATGCACCAATATTGAATAGTCAGTCCCTCCCTGATTTCTGGCTCTCACAGCCTGACTTCCAGGCGAGGCTATGGATTTCCTGCACCCATACTTTCCTACCTTCCCTCCAACTGTATTTCTCTAGCCATGTGACTTTTAATTAGCTGCTGTCATTTGCAGAACAAGTTTCTAGAGAGTTCAGTGATCAGCCCAAGGTCATATATTTCTTAAGTAACAGAAACAAGTCTCTGGGACAATGGGCCCAGTGCTCTCTGACAACTCCACCCTTTCCCTGTCAGAAAAACATTACAGATTACTAATTGGATACTCAGTGCTAGAAATGGTTAGCAAATAAAAATGCCACGAAAATGCACAGGTGTGAACAATCTAAGTAAGGCAAGAGAGGAAAAGGATGACCGAAAGCTAGAGGAGAGAGGCCAAACTGTTGACAGGAGGAAAAAATAAATAACTTCTTTATTATCTGAACAGGCAGTCAATGAAAAGAGGAAATTGAGTGGTGCCCACCTCGATCACTATTAGATCATGAATCTAAGATAGCAGGTCAGAGTCAAATAGAGAATTCTGAAAGGGGAAAATCTTAAATTATTAAACAAAATGAGTTTGAGATGGGTCTCTTTTATGAAAAATAATTAAAACACCATAAAATGATTTCAAGGAAAAAAACTGATTTTCTTAAGCAAAGGAAGAATTAATTATCAGGCTATCAGGAGCTAAGAGAATGAATCAGAAGCTGGAGGACAAGACTTGGACAACTGGTAGGACCCAAGGGTTCTCCTAAAGCGGCAGAAACCATAGCCACAGCCTGACTGCCACAGGTATCATATTTTCCTTAAGTTTCTGTTCCCTGCTAAATATTTAATTCTGATACTCCCTATATATTCGTACTCCTTAAGATTCAGAATCCCAGAAAACCTTTGCCATCTGCACCTAAGATACAGCGTTAATCTCCAGGATATATGAAGAACTCAAAAAAAACTTAACACCAGAAAAAAATAATAACCCAATCAATAAATGGGCAAAGGAACTAAACAGACACTTCACAGTAGAAGAAATATGATCTGTATTTTAGTCAGCTTTTTCGCTGCTTCAACTAAAGGATCTGACCAGAACAGTTTTATGGGAGGAAAAGTTTAGTAGAGGACTCAAAGTTTCAGAGGTCTTAGTCCATAAAAGGCAGGCTCCATTCCTTAGGGCCCAGGGTGAGGCAGAACATCATGGTGGAAGAGTGTGGCAGAGGGAAGCAGCTCATATGGTGATCAGAAAGCAGAGAATGACTCCACTTGCCAGATACAATATATAAACCCCAGAGTCACTCCCCCTCAATGAACCACTTCTTCTAGCCACACCCCACCTGCCCCCAGTTACCAGTTAATCCCACCAGGGATTAATTCATTGATTAGTTTAAGGCTATAACTCAATCATTTCTCCTCTGAACCTTCTTGCATTGTCCCATACATGAGCTTTTGGGGATACCTCACATCCAAACCATAACAGTCAGTTAACAAATATATGAAAAAATGTTCAACATCACTGGCAGTAAGAGAAATGCAAATTAAAACTACACTGAGATTTTATCTTACTCCAGTCAGAATGGCAATTATCAAGAATACAAGTAACAAAAAATGTTGGTGAGGATGTGGGGGAAAAGTACACTCATACATTGCTGGTGGGATTGCAAATTGGTGCAACCACTCTGGAAAGCAGTATAGAGATTCCTCAGAAAACTTAGAATGGAAACACCATTTGACCCAGTTATCCCACTCCTTATTATACACCCAAAGGACTTAAAATTAGCATTCTATAGTGACAAGGCCACATCAAAGTTTATAGCAGCTCAATTCACAATAGCCAAGCTATGGAACCAACCTAAATGCCCTTCAACAGATGAATGGATAAAGAAAATGTGGTACATATACACAATGGAATATGACTCAGCCATAAAGAAAGAAATTATGGCATTTGCCAGTAAATGTATGGAACTCATGCTAAGTGAAATAAGCCAATTCCAAAAAACCAAAGACCAAATGTTCTCTCTGATATGTGTATGCTAACTCACAATGATGGGGGGAGGTTCACCAGATTGGATGCGGGGGTAGGGGCAGAGGGAAGGGAATAGGATGGGAATGGGAAAGACAATACAAAGACTTGACATAACTTTCCTACGTACATATATGAATATACAACCAGTGTGTCTCCACATCATGTACAACCACAAAAAAAATGGAAGTTATACTCCATATATGTATGATATGTCAAAATACATTCTACTGTCATGTACAATTAAAAAGAACAGATACATTTAATAAAAAGATTCAGTATCCCAGGAACAAGTGTCTAATTGGCTATTTACATCTTGGCTATACCAGGGGTCATAAAGAGGGAGAAACAGTTCCCCTCTGGCTTCTGTAATGAGATCATTAACAGGAGCTGAGACCGCTATTGCCCTCCTACTAAGACATTCACAATGGAGATGTATTAGCACATGCTAACTACAATGGCAAACAAGTCCCATGGTCTAATGGTTTAACACAATAGAAGAACAGTTCTTAGTCATGTAACTGTCCAACGCCAGAATTCCTGGTTGGTGATTAACCTCCCATATGATTACCTGCAGCCCAGAATTCCTCCATACTGTGACTCCGCCCTCTTCTTGGGCCTTGTAATCCTTTGCATTCTGCTGGAAGATGAATAAAGACAATGAAGAAATACCAAGTGCTTAAGCTTCTTGACCCAGATGTGACATACAACATTATTGTTCCCATGGGCAAGAGTAAGTCCTCTGGCTTCAACTACATGTAACAAGGCATGGGAAATACAATTCCTGGTAGGCAGCTGTTTTCAATCAATAATTTTACACTCTGCAAGAGGGAGTCCAAATCTTCAGTGGGCAAAGATAAGAAGGAGCAGGAAGGGAGTAGGTCGGATGTGTGACAGCCTAAAGCCAATACATGTTTGTTACAAAATGTATTTCCAGAGACTGATAAGGAAGCCTGTATTTTCATTTAAATTAAGTTAGCTGTACCTCCTTCACCAGAATTTATAATTCTCAAGGTCAGATGTGCCCTGAGAGGTCCATCTGCTACCCAGGATAGAATTCCCGTTTGACAACTCTGATGACAAGGTAGTATTCTACCTGTATTCACAAACATCCTCTGTTGGGCAGGGAGCCAGAACAGGGCCAGGCCACCGCCCAACAATGGCGACCGCCCCTAGGGCTTTTGGCTCTAGGCTTCTGGGTTCTTCTTCCTGTTTGAGAAAAGGGGCCCGCCAAAAGAGCCCACCAAAGGGCCATCTCTGGCCCAGGAGCCCAATAGGGAACTGACAACAGGCATGCCAATCATATCTACACACACTTCCCATAGGGGTGATGTAAGTCCCTGAAAACACTACTGCAGCTGCAGACCCTTCCACCTCTACTGTAGCCTGTGCGGAATAAACTGATCTCTGGATGACCTGGTGTGCTCCCTCACTGTCATGCCTCGAGTGGTTGGGGTCTTCAGGGGTCTTTCATTCTCAAGATCAGTGTATCAGTTAAATGTTTAAAGCTAGACATAATGGAAAACTCAATGCAAAGTGAAATTCAGAGGGAGAGGAGATTTCGGCATAGGATGATCAGCAGCTTAATGGGCAGGTTTTTTCTCTCCCATCTGCTGGTTTCATCCTAAGGGTGGTTCCCTTCATGGCCCCAAATACCTGCCAGTGACAGTCAAGACTAATGTGTCCTGATACAAGTCCAGTAGGAGAAAGGTAAAACCTTTCCTCCAACCATGAAATACAAGATATTTAAGTATGATTGGGCCAACTTAGTCTATGTATCAATCTCTGAACCAGTAACTAAGACAGTGCCATGTGCTAAAGGACTTGGACTAGTCAGAATCCGTCCCTTAAGCTGGGAATGGGGTCTCCTCTCTCATAATCACAAAAGGATAATATGTCCATAAAATTGGGTTTCTGTAGCCAGAGAAGGAGAAAAATGGATACGTCTGGTAAATCAACATTATCCAATGAAGATGGAGGAGGCTTTAAGAAAGGCCTTTCCACTTTGGGCAAGCACTTATTATTAAAAAGTTCTTATTTATACTGAGCCCAAATCTTGCTCCCTGATCTTCTTTCTGAAGCTCTACAGCATAAGACTAAACCTTCTTCCTTATAACATAACTTTTTTTCAAAACTTTAAAGATACTGTATGTTCTTATTCTACCCCAAAGTTTTCCCTTCTTCAAGCTGAGCCCCTTTGCTTATATCCTCCTCATGTGTCATTTCTCCCCTCCTCATTACTCTTATCTTTCATTTATATGCATGCTCCCATTTGACAAAATCCCTCCTATACAGTAATGTCCAGAAGGGAATCACATAACATACCTTGTGTTGGTTCTATAATCCCCTCTATTAATATAGCCAAATCTAAATATCTAATTAATAAAAGCTACTATAACAGATAAACCCCAACATCTTACCACCTTTACACAATAAAGGTTTATTTCCCACATAAAAACCCAACTGGTAAAGGGCTCTCCTCTATGCAGTAATGCAGTGATTCAGTGACACAGGCCCCTTCCATCTTGTGGCTTTGCTATATTCAACACACAGCTTCTAAAGTCACCCTTTTTATTTGTGTCAAGCCAGAAGGGGAAAGAATATGGAGGATCACATATAAGCCTACTTATGGGTCGGACATGGAAATAGAGCACCTCATTTGAGAGGGGTACTAAGGATTGAACTCAGGGGCACTTGACCACTGAGTCACATCCCCAGCCCTATTTTGTGTTTTATTTAGAGACAGGATCTCACTGAGTTGCTAAGCACCTCGCCATTGCTGAGGCTGGCTTTGAACTTGCGATCCTACTGCCTTAGCCTCCCAAGCTGCTGGGATTACAGGTGTGCACCACTGTGCCCAGCAGAGCACCTCAATTTTGCTGGCTAGAACTCAGTCACATGGCCATACCTAACTGCAAAGAAGGCTGGGGAAAGTAGTGCAACTATTTCTGCCACAGATATTTACCTACTGGGCACCTGCATCCCATTACTAGTTTTTCTTGAGCTTGCCAAAATCCTACTAGATTGTATCTTAATGAGCTGCTACTAAGCTGACCTTCCCTTCCTGTAATTATAGAACAATGAATTATAGAATTCATCTTTTGAACCATGGGGCACAGCTCTGCTTTGATCCCACTCACTGCCCATTTGGGCCTCTCATTGTGCCTGTTGCTTCTACTACTTTCCTCCCTTTTAGAAAGGTCTCTTTGGATATCATATAACTAAAACCTACCTGGAGAAGGGCAATTTCAACTGAGTGCAATCCAGTTTATATAAAGTCAAGCAATGGTGCTGACCTGTTTCAAGGACACCCAAAACCTAAGGGAGTTCCCAATTAAATATCTCCAGTAAAAAATGGGTGAACATTGTCACTTTCAATATATTTTTTCCCACTGTGTTTTTTCCCTGAATTTGCAAGTAGTCTTCCAGATACTCAGTTGGTTCACTCACTCATGTCCTAAGTGCCACGTGAAAGAAAGGAAAAATTGTATGGCTGGCTCTGCACTGAAATGCTGGGAATTTTGAAAATGGAATTAAAGTCTGTGTTGCTTTCATTGTGTTTTGGGGCTCTATGGGCCAGAGCATTTGCTCTGTGTATCTATTTCCAACCCATAATGCAAGACATGTAATTAGTGGTACCTCCGCCTCTCCCTGGCAAGCTCAATCAGGCAGAGCCCATCCAAATGTACTCCACAGACTCCTCTTCCATGGCAAACCAGCACAGATGTTTCTTGCTCCAAAGCACCATTTTCAACCATTCCTTCTGCCAAAGAATTGTCACTGGGATGTCTCTAAATGGTATTTGCTCTGGAGCAACAAACATTAACTAATAGGGTTATTAAATACTGGACATGAAGTTGTATGTGACTAGAATTTTGTTACAATATAACTTCAAAGGAACTATAGTACCATATAGGCCAGAAAATGTCTTGAAAGACCCTTCCCCAAAAAGCCACTGTCATGATATTTTTAGAGCTGTAAGAAATTCATAGGCTTATTTGCACATTAAAGAATTTACTAAGCATCTACTATGAGCCAGGCACTATAGTGAATGAAAGGCATAGAGGTGAATCCCTGGCTAGAGAAGATTTTAGGCCAGTAGGAAAGACAGACAGACATCAGCAATTTGATATAATAATATAATAGATTTTTAATAAAATGCGGTGGAAAGATATTAGATCTAGATGAGGTCTTACAGATCATCAAAATACAGATTTTCTCAAACTTTTAGAACCAACATCTTCCTTTATATAAAAGTGAAAATCTCTAGGCTACCTCTGTGGCAACTGGAATACCATCCCCACTCCTAGGAGGTATGACCCTTTTAGGAATTGGAGTTGCCTTCTGTGGATATTCTTTACTTTTTATGGGTTTATTTTTTTCTAAACCTTCATGTTTTCTAAATACTGAAGTGTCATGTTTAAAAGGCCTTTCCTCCCATCCACCACTCCAATTAGGAAGAGGTCATGTAATCCCAGCACCCACTCCCATTTTGAAGATGAAGACATCAAGGTTCAGAGAGAGTAAGATGAAATTTCAGGGATCCTGGTGTCCCTGGTGTTGTTTAGGATTAATAATGTAGGATGATGAAAGGAATCATAGAACTGATTTAAAGAATAGTGTAGCTCTTACTTTTCAAAATGTGGTCCATGGGCCAGCAGCATGAACATCACCTTGGAGTTTGTTAAAAGTTCAGAATCTGAGTCATTATTCAAGAGCTACATGATGAACATCTGCATTTTAACAAGATCCTTAGTTGATTTGTATATACCCACAAGCCCCCAGAAGCACTGTTATAGCAGTCATTGCGGATGCCCACATCCCATATCTCATCTGCCCACCTGAGTTCATCAATAGGGGTGGTTGAAAGTTTCAAACATGCCAAAAAATTCCTGCCTGAAATGCCTGCATCTAACTCCTTGTTAGTGGAGTTAATAACCTAAGGTGAACTCTCAACCAATTAGGGATGGAAGCCAGGGGATAAATGCCCCATTCTTCCCATCCTTACAATGGAGTTTACGAGTCCTCAGCTGATAGGTTTTGTCCAATGATACAAACATCACCAAAAAGAATACCAAATGATCCTGAAAGATTCTGTCCCCAAACTGCCTACTGGATCACAATGACCCTTCTCAAGTTCTACCTGGTTCAGGTGATTGCTTGGGTTTTCCCCGGCCCTTTGCCATTCCTCCACCTCCTAGTCATTTCCTATGACTTCAGATTACCCCAGGCATGGGAAAATGGCACCCAGTAATTTCTTGCAAACAGACTCCACCTGCTTCTCTCAAACAGGTTCCCCATGTTGCTTTGGGAATTCATCCAACAATCTCTACCTTTCAAAGCCTTGAATCAGACACCGATCTAACTGAGGCTGGAATTTCAGGGCACCACTTTCTTTATTTGGGTTAGTTTTTAATTGTAGGTTTGCCCTTCTCAAGTCGCACTGACCATAGTCCCTCAGGGACTTATTTTATTTATTTTACTTGCTCTAAGAGACATGCCTTCCACGAATGATGAATGTTGATATTCTGCCACCTAGTGGAGGAACTGGGGCTGCAGGGATGAAGTTTAAAGGCTGAAAACAAGGGATCAATATAGTAACAATCATGTTCTTATTGGAATGCATATTACATACAGACTACTTTATACATAGGAGCTATTTTAATCCTAACAACCCTATGAGGACAGCACTATCAAATTTCAGAGGCTTAATAAGATTAAGCAACTTGGCAATAGTGACACTGGGATAAGATGAAAACAATAAATGAGTGCATTAATTAGTATGTTACAACTCTGGGCAACTGAGGCTCAATTGGGCTGGGGATCTGTTGAGAAACCATTTGGAACATGCCTCAGAATCATTTCACTGGTGAACTGAGAAGTTGTAGCATTTAGCTACCAACTCCCATTCCTCATTGATTGAGAGTTCCCCGCAGGGTGTTAACTCACACAATTCTGAGTTGTTCTGGCTTGTGACTAAGCAGGCTCCAGTGGTATCAGAAAAAAAAAAAACTGTCAAGAAAGAAACAGAGAGATTCAAGCTCCTGAGGAGAAAAGCTGCCACTTCCCGAATAAGATTCTGGTCCGGGTATGTTTGATTCCAAAATCCATCTCCTAATTCACCCCAATCATACTGTCTCAATAGCTCAGCCATATATAAAGCAGATCACTTGCAAGTTCTTGCATGGAAAGTTCTTCTGTTTAGTCAGAGCTCTAACAATGATCAGTTAGACTTTGAGCTTGAGAGCTCAAAGTTCTTATTCCATCTATAATTTGAACTCAGGGCCTATGTATTTATATGACTCCCCTGATTCACTATGGGTGACTATGGTCTTCGGTCTGTTTCATATCACCACGTTCAGAAACAAAGATGTTTCCTCAGATTTTTTAGCTTTAGCCTGGGAATGCCTGATGGATGGAAATCCTAAAGCAACCAGCTATTGCCTAGGACAGGTTGTGAACATGCAATACAGCAGCCTCACAGTTCTTGGCTTTATCCAGGTCTTCCAGTCTTTGCATTAGTACCTTGCTCAATATTAGAGAAAGAATACAGGCTTTCACCAGGCAGACCCAGATTTCAATCTGAACCCTCCTATTTACCAGTTGGGTGAGCTTGAGAAGATCTCTTGACCTATGTATTAATCTGTTTTTATTGCTATAACAAAACACCTGAAGTTGTTTAACTTAAAAATAATATAGTTTTATTTAGCTCACAGTATCGGAGGTCAAAAATGTAGAGTGTGGGGCGGGGGTTGTGGCTCAGTGGTAGAGCACTTGCCTAGGACATGTAAAGCACTGGGTTTGATCCTCAGCAACACATAAAAATAAATAAATAAAATAAAGTTATTCTGTCCATCTACAACTAAAAAAAAAATATTTAAAAAAAATGTAAAGAGTGTGGCACCAGCTCTAATGAAGGCCCCTATAGCTGTATCATGGCAGATAGCATTATGGCAAATGGCATCATGGTGAGAGTGTGTGTGAGGAGAGATCATGTGACAAGACAGGAAGACAGAGTAGGGAGGGGCCCATCTAGCTCTTTTATAACAATCCACTCTCATGAAAAGTGCCTACGGTACTATAAGAACAATGTTAATCCCTGTAGGCAGCACCCCCAATGACCTAATCATTTCTCACTAGGCCCTGCCTCTTGAAGGTTCCAACGCCTCCCCAAATCATCACACTGAGGACCAAGCTTCCAACACACAAACCCTTGGGGGCTGCACTCAAACCATATCCAAACCATAACAACTTGCCTAAGCCTATTAACCTTATTTGACAATTGGAGCTTATAATATCTACTGCCCTTAGGGTCATTTTGGTGATTGGATAAGATAATGTGTTTAAAGTAGGCCATGAGATCAGGCTTTGGGTACAACTACTTTATTTAGGCCACACAGAGAAGACTGGTAGGGAAGAAGATGACAAGCAGAAAAGAGAGGACAGTCAATAAAGGATGCATTGTTAGGCTAGGTACCATAATGAACAACTGGTTTCATCCTGCAGGAAAAACTGGAAAATGGTGTCAAAACTCCAGCTCAAAATTATCTCAAACATGAGTTTCTGGGATGAGGTATTTTATACCAAGTTTTCAGAGTCATTAGTTGAATGCTACTTCAGGAGGATGTTAATTCTTCCACCTACACACCTTTGTGCAGGTTGGAAGAGTCAGGAATAAACCCTCAGACACAAAGATACCAACACTGTAGTCAAAAGTGGGCAATAGGATCTTGAAAGGACCGTGGGCTACAAGCAGGGAACCATAGCATCTGCTCTAAGTAGCCAGCCTGGGCAAAGCACTGAGAAGTTGTTCAATATGTTGGTGCCAGTCTCTTACCCCTTTCCCATCTCATACCCCTTCGAAGTCTCTATTATGCCATTTTCTGTGAAGCACTTGCCATTCTCCTTCTTAATAATCATGGACTTATTTAATCCTTATGCATCATTCTTACTCTTTTTTAAACTACATTCACCTTTCCCTCAGTCTATATTACTACCCCTTTGAAACTTACTCAAGTCCTTCAACTTTGAGCCACTGTAGTTTCCCCATTTATGTCAACCATCAGCTTCTTTCCCAACTGTTCAGGAGTCAGTCTTTGTGATACTTCAGAAGTCACTTCTTCCATGACTTGGTAGCAAATGCTTTTCTTTCTCTCTTTCTCCATAAAAGATCAGGTAACCCATTCAAAGTAAGAAGTTAAAAAGTACAGTGACAGGCACTATATTTCCCAGCCAGCCAATGGCCATTCTGTCCACTTCTTTTTGCCAACTACATGATGATTTTTTTAATCAAGGAGAAGTCATGTCCTTCAGCCTCTCCCCAGAACCAGGCAGGACACACATTTTGATCAGAAATAATCAGGATGCTAGCCTTTACCTTGCAAGTGACTAATTTAGATATTGTCAGGTTAGGCACTTCTGGACAATGAAACCTATGGAATTTCAGTGGAGGTTTCTGGGAAAATTTGCCTTGCTCATAAAAAGGGTCCTTTTTTTTCTTCTTCTGCCTCTGGATATTGTCACTTGCACATAATACCCAGTATGGCCATAATCATGTTGCAACCATGAGGGAAATACAAGAGAAGATTAGAGAAATGGAACAGGATTCACCATGTTGTTGACCCATTTACTCCACCCTACAGTCAGTTTACCTGATTTTATAAACCTATTTTAATTGGATCATCTTATACTTGCAAGTAAAGACACCCTTAAATGATATGACAAAGTCCTGAGACTTTGGGACTTCATTGAAAAGAAAACACCTCTAAAGGAATGATTTTAATGTACAGATGATCTGCTCAAAAATAATGGCTCATATATTTTCATTGGCCTTGGCCACATTCTCTAGCATTCGCATCATGATGTATGTAATGTCTGTAAGAATAAGACTGAACAGACACAAGAACACACCTAAATGAGTACATCTGGCCCTTAATTAATGAAATTTCTGAAAAGTCTGATGCAAATTGAATTTTTCCTCCATTGAGGAGGAAGCCAACCAAACTAAATGTGTTTGGAAGTGTTCTGGTAAACCTGAGGTAGTGGTAGTTTATGAATCACTTTAAACAATAAGATTTCCTTTAAATAAGCAAGCCTATGGCAAATCCATTTGGGTTCAAAGAATTCTTTTGTATAAATATATATTCTCCCTCTGATGAAAGATTCTTAAATTGGGGTTTGGCTTCAGGGAAACTGTGAATCCTGTAAAACTAGAAGCAACATACTGTTTATGTGCAAATATGAATTTCTCTGAGGAAGAGACTCTAAGCTTTCTTCAAATTCTGAAAGGACTTTGTTACTACCTGTACACCTCCCAAAAAATGGAGTTTAGAAGCACTGCCAATGTGGTTGTTTTCAGAGTCTGGATTTTCTTAAAGAAGCAGACTCTTATATTTGAAGGAAATCTGACAGAAGGCTAATGTAATATTTTGAGGAGCCAATGTTCAAATCCAATTTGTGAATTCTGTGATATCACACCAGATGTCCTTATTTTCATGAGGGCCATAAGCTCTATGGGAAAAAATACATAAGGGGAACTTAGTAACTAGTTTCTGTGCCCTGTATTCTCAGGTGGTATGGTAGATTGTTATAGTAATGGCCTTCAACTTTAAAAATATATATATATATATATTTATTATTTTTAGTTGTAGTTGGACACAATACCTTTATTCCATTCATTTATTTTTATGTGGTGCTGAGGATTGAACCCAGGGCCTTGCACGTGTTAGGTGAGCACTCACCGATGAGCCACAACCCCAGCCCTGCCTCCAACTTTTTCCACACTTCCCTGTATGCAGTCCTTGGATAGTCCCTTCCAATGCTGACTCTGAGCTTGGTTGTGTGACTTTGTCTGACTAAAGGAACAATAGCAATTGTGACAGAAGCAGAAACTTGAAAAATATTATATTGGGACTTTCCTTCAAGTACTGCTCCTGAAGCCCCTGCCACACCATCCATATGAAGAAGCCTGGGTAAGCTTGATGAATGAAGAGAACTATATGATCCAGTTACATCCATCTTCCCAGCGTACAGCCAATCTGTAGAAGCAGAGCCATGTACATGGTGGTAGCTGATGGTGAGCACATGAGTGAGTTCAGTTGAGAAAACAGTAGAACCACCCAAATGAGCCTATCCCAAATTGCCAACCCTGTAAGCAAGGAAGTAGTTTTTGTTATTGTTGTTGCTGTTGTTTTAAGCCACTAAGTTTCAGAGGTTTGTTATATAATAAAAGATAATTGTTACTGGAGGAAAGAGAATACTATTCTTCTCAAGCACCAGTGCCAGTTGTGGCCATGCATACTGGGGACAGCAGGAAAGCTGTAATATTATAGCTGTAACAGTTCTGGACCATAGGGAGGCTTAGTGGCAGCCCCTGAGGTGGTAGTTGACAAATCAGGCTGGGAAGGATGGGTGGCCAGTGAATGGAGTGGAAATAGGATCCCTACACTGGATCCCCACTGACCCTGGACTAACTGGAGCTACCTGGCCCCAGAAAATAAAATCTACAGGGCGCCTCCTTTCAGTTACTCCATCTCCCATTTCTTCAGGAAGATGGAAACTAACAAAAGTTTTTTAAGGGCTACTCAGGCCCTTGTTTTGAGAGATTAAGCAAGAGAAGAGAAAATCAAGATTTAATGTCAAGAAATATCAGTGGAGGGAGGGTGGTGGAAGGAGGGAGGGTGGTGGATGGAGGGAGAGTGGTGGAAGGAGGGAGGGTGTGGATGGAGGGAGGGTGGTGGATAGAGGGAGGGTGGTAGATGGAGGGAGGGAAGAACAAAAAGAAAAGAAAGTAAAATGGTGGTGCTGGGTCAATAAATGGTGTTGGGTCAATAGACATTCTGAGAATACAGTTCTACAAGCCTCGTTGTTAGGAATTTGAGAGAAGATATAGATGATTGGATTTGTTTCATATTTTGTTTTTAGAACTAGTATATGACTGTTTTTTTCCGTGTTTCATCATTTTGTCTTAAATGTGATATAAAAGAAACTAAAATAATAAAATAATCTTTGTGTGTGTGTAAGTGTGTGTGTGTGTGTGTGTGTGTGTGTAAAGAATTGAGTATCAGAGAAGGGGGGAAAGAATCAAAGAATAAATAAGAGAAAAAAGATATATCAGATATCACTGGGATGTTATCAGAAGGAGCAAGAGGGAAAACATACCATTATTGATTTTTAGGTACCTGCTCGCCCATTAGCCCATTTAACCTTCTCCACTATCATGGGGAAAATGAGGTCTAGCTTCAGTTGTGGCCATGCATGGAGGGGACAACAGGGAAGCCGTAATATGTGAGTGGCTCTAAAATTACACAATTCCAAAGCAGCAGAAGAAAGACAGGTCAGTACTTGTTTCACTAAGAAAATAGATCTTGATGTATATAGTCATATGAGCATTTGGGGAGTTCCTACTAGTTGATACTATTCTAAGTGCTTCACATGATTAACTAATTTGATACTCAGAAAAACCCAGGCATGATTATTATAATCTTCTCCAATTTTTAGATGATGAAACAGACACAAAGGGGATAAGCAACTAGCCCAAGATCACTTAGCTAGTAAGCAAGGAAGCAAGGACATGAACCCATACAGTCTGGCTTCAAAACCTACGCTTATAACAACTATAGTACTTTAATGGGTAACAAAATGCTATCAGATAAAAAATCCACTGCGGCTGATGCTGCTTTTCTGAGGGCTCCCAAGTGGCCCAGGGATGGGCCCAAGAATAGACCTTGAATAAGAAGTGACCACAGTAAAGACCTGCAAATGCAGGAATATCCACAAGGAGATCCAGTGGAACCTTCTGAAGTTTAAGCAAAAGCAGTAAATCCAGTGACAAGGCTGACTGTTTTATGCTCTTTCCAGAACCAAGCATACCTCTGGTGCAAAAAGGGCTCTGAAGATCAGCCAAGTAAACTGACCCCCACAGGAAAGAACAAGACATAGTTTCTTCTAATCTTGGTGGCTGGACTCTTGGAAGCTATGGAAAGACTTTGCTAGGAGCTGATTAAAGACAGAATAAGGGGTTACATGGGGGAAATGAGGGCAAAGAGATACGATTGCACAGACAGATGGAGGGAAGCCATAAAGGAGAAGGTGTTCCCCAGTGGTGTTTTTGTATTACTGACTGCATAGCTCATAAATTTATTTTAAGTCCTTTGGGAGCCATGGGTATGTATCCCAGGTGTACCCAACAAGAGTCTGGAATATGATTTCTCTAGAAGTTTTTCATCATTTAGACTTTAGATGATAATCCCAGGAGAAAGGGTGGCAGATTTTAGAAAGTCATTTAGTTCAGAAATCAATTGTTTTGAAGTTCCTCTAAAAGAAAATTGCCTTTGCCTCCCAATTTCCTCTAGTCTTACTTTTCTGATCTTCTTCTCAGCTACTAACACATTGAAGGCACTTTGAGGCAAAACATATTAGCAATAAGTTTAACATGAGGATTCATCAAAAAGAAGAAGAAAGAAAAATGTTTTGATGTTGGTGTCAAGGCCCAGTTTTGTGATATGAATCCAATTGCAATAAGGATACTGTAGCTTTGGCTATCTAGGGAGACTTTTTCTGGCATGTGGGAAGTCTCTGGGTCTCTTTCTCCTTCAGTGGGTTGCAGCATCAAATCATCTGCCCCCATTCCACATATAACAGAAGAAAAGGAATGTGAAGTCCTTCATTTCTCTATTCTATGGTTCGAAGTGTTTCTAGGAAGTGTTAACACTATCAAGAACCCCAAGGTGTATATTCAGATTTCTGAGATGGAAGTTAAAGGGAAGGAAAGAACATAAGGCTTCCAAAGGGAGACTTCCAGAAGTAACCATGGAAACCATTCCAAGGTCTTCAGAGTGGTGTCACATTGAGCTGAGAGACAGCAACCCCATTAGTGGGAAATGAAATCCTAAAGCAGAGAAGCTGAGCAAAAGAATGAAATGAATTGAAAATAAATGAAGCAATTTTTAATAACCAAGTGAATAAGACTCAGCAAGCAGTAAAGATCAAGGCAACAAAAGCCATCTGCATCTGGAAATGAAAGATGCAAATCTAGGTATGCTTTTAGTAGCCCTTCTTCTTGTGAACTGTATTTCAATGGCATGTATAACCCTAGGCTCTTCCAGCATACCAGCTCCAGATTTCAAGACTATCCATTCTCATGCATTTATTCATCAGTTCACTCTTTCATTCAACAGCTGTTATAAGTGTCTGATGCCACATTTACTCATTCAATATTTATTGAGTACCTACCATGTGCCAGATACTTGCCTACATACTGGAGATATTACAGTAAGAAAGACAGATATATTACCTGAATTTACACACCTTGCCATGTAGCTTAAACTGTGCTCAGAAATCTGGAAAATTCAGAGAGGGATAAAACAGAGTTTTCTAACCTCAAGTAACCACAATTTCTATAGGAGGATTAATCCTACTATACAAGCATAGTAGGAATTAAATATTATACAAGAGCTGTGTCACAATTCCAGGCAAGCATATAAGCAATGTCATAAGGCAATATATTTCCATGTTCCTGTTTTATAACTGGGCAAGCTCATCCCCAACCTTGTCTCCAGCTCTTTAATATATCACAAAGTTCTTTGTGAGATGAATCATTAATGAGGTGAATATCTTGAAATAAATCCGCCCAACTCCTGTCTACATTTCACTCATCCCTTAACCTCTATCTCCAAGGACAAATTTGGTTTTAAGTGAATTTCAAAATCCACTCGATGGAGTAGTGGGATAAGAAGAAAAATATAATTGAGTCTAGCTATTTAGAGGGCATCGTAAATAGGTGGTCCACTTTGAAATATGTCCCTGAGTCTGCTCTCAGCCTTTATGTACTACCAAAAGCATTTTCACTCTCACCTTTGGAATTAAGCCAGTACTAAATAACTCTGTGGAGCTCAAAATAAAACCTTAGGTCCTAGAATAAAACCTTAGGTCCTAGAAGACCAGCAAAAGGTGTGGGAAGAAGAGGGAAAAATGGAATGTGAGTATCAGCCAGCCTTGACCATGGATCTTGCAGTGGTGACCATGTAAAAATAGGGCAGAGTCAGGCCTTGGCAGCTGTGTTCCTTCCTCTTACCCAGCACCTGGCATAGCCCCCTCTCCTTTTAAATGACACAAGATGACAAGTTTCTCACATAGCAAAATGGCTGTACTTACTCCAAGAAAGTGACCACTGGGTAGTGGAAATGAGACTTTTTAAAATCTCTAGCTATAAAATTCTCAAAATGGGTTGATAAAAAATCTATGTTATAGGTCAGTGAATATTATTTGGGAAGGAAGAATGTTTCCTTTCTATTTTGTCTTTAGCTTACTTATCATTGGCAGACAAACACAACTTAGTGAACAAAACAAAACTATTCCATAATCCTGAACTATTGCTCACTCAACAATAGCTAAACTTCAAGAAACTAGGTGAAGGAGGCAAGCTCCAAGAGCCCATGGCAAGGCTTATTGATGGACTATTTTCAGACAAAACTGTGGCAGTCTTGATGAAGAGAGAATACATACTGTGGTTCATTTCAATTTTCTTAAATTTCTCAGTGCATCAAAATCGTTTTCACTTCATTGAGCTTTGATGGTAATTGGGTGATGAGCTACTCATTTGTCAGAATTTTCTAATTAGTAAGGAAAGAAAAGGAGTCTTCAACATTGCTTTTTTGTTTGCTTTCCTCTAAGGAAGAGGTCATAAATTGCAGTTGGGTGCAGTTGGGTTTGGGGTGGGGGATTGTTTGTGTTTTGTTTTGTTTGCTTCATAGGGAGAAGGCAAAGAATGAAATCTTCATTTCTGGACCCGGCTCACAACTTTATACCTGGCCTAATTCTTATTACTCCAAAACTTTAACTTAAAACAACAATCACTTCTTAGCTTTTGATTCTGTAGGTCAGCGGTTTGGTTTGGGATCAGCTAGATGGTTCTCTGGTGGTTTCACCTGGAATTATGCATACAGCCACAATCAGCTAAAGGAATCGGATTGCTCTAGGGTGGTCTCACACGTTTGGTGGTTGGTGCTGGCTGTTAGTTGGTGCCAGCTAGTGGTTGAGATAATGTGGGTAATTGGACCACACATCTTAGGCTGGCTCAAGTTTATTAATACAAAAGGCATTCTCAGGGTTACAAAGAGAGGACAAACTCTTTGTAAACAATCTACCACATCCTCGTTGTCCCATGCAAGGACTCTTGCATCTGGCTGGCAATGGACTCCATATTTCATGGGATTTTTGTGTGTGTTTGTATGTATGGTTAAAATGAAATGGTTTGGAGGAAACAAAGGAAAAGATATAAAAGTTGCCAGAATATTGTTTCAAATACATTTCCATATCTCTACAAGAAAAAAAATCACACACATATGAACATTTGAGATACATATATAAGTGCATATATATATATATATATATATATATATATATACATATATATACACATATATGTATGAACACATACAAATTGTGTATAGACAAATACATATTATGTTCCTTTGGTAACTGTTCATGCCAGAACAGAGTCTGGGCATGATTTTCCAAACAATGTTGATTATGTCTAGTCAAATAAATGAATAGTTCCATTCTTGACTTATTCATTTGATAGCAATAAAGTTTTCACACCAATTTATAAACTGATCCATGTAATTTCCTATAGTACATGCACATACATTACATTTTCAATATTTCTAAACAAGTATTTAAAAGCAATACAATTTTCTTTTTACTTCCTGATTTTTACAGCAACATCTGTTGATCTGCTCTTTAGATTCTTTGTATAAGGAGCATAAACTAGAGATTACAAAAATAATGCATTGTGTAATACTGTTTATAATACATATTTTTAAAATAATATTTAGCCCAGAGGGGCATAATAAAATGGTGGTTGAACACATATTTCATATGTTTAATTAATTTTATAATGTAAAGCAAACCAAAGGATTACAAACACCCTGCATCAGTCAGAATTTGGTCAGGAAACCAGAAACTACTCTAGGTGTTTCAAGATGTGGTTTTGATTAAAAAAATTCAATGCTTACAAAACTATTAGAAGGGCTTATGGAACAAAGTTCAGGAAAATCTGTCCCTATCTTTATTTTTATTAGTGCATTATAGTTATACATAATATTGGAATTCATTTTGACATAATCATGCAAGTATGGAACATAATTTGTTCAAATTCTGTCCCCAGTACTTCCCTCCTCCCCCTGTTATCTTTCCTCTACTCTACTGGTCTATCTTTTATTTATTTATAGTTTTAAATTTGTTTCTCATAGATATATATAAAAGTAAAATTCACTGTGGGATATTCATATATGTACATAGGATAGTTTGTTCAATTACATTCCACTGTTTCTCCTTTATCTTGTCCCTCCTCCCTCCCCCTTAATCCCCTTTCTCTACTCTACTGATATGTCTTCTAATTTCATGGAATCCCCCCCCCCCATTTTGATCTAACTTGTCCCTTGACTTTCTAACTCTGGCCTATTTCACTTAGCATGATGTTCTCCAACACCGTCAATTTACCAATAAATGACATAATTGCATTCTTCTTTATGGCTGAACAACACTCCATTGTGCATACATACCACATTCTCCTTATCCATTCATCTGTTGATGGGCATTTGGGCTGATTTCATAATTTGGCTATTGTGAATTATGCTGCTATAAACATTGATGTGACAGCATCTCTATAGTATGCTGATTTTTGTTATTTTGGATAAATGCCATGGAATGGGAGAGCTGGTTCATATGGTCATTCCATTCCCAGTTTTTCAAGGAATCTCCATACAATTTTACAGAGTGGTGGTACTAATTTGCAGTCCCATCAAATATGTATGAATGTTCCTTTTTCCCCACCTTCCCACCAACATTTATTATTATTTGTATTCTTAATAATTGCCATTCTAACTAGAGTGAGATGAAATCTCAATGTAATTTTGATGTGCATTTCCCTGATTGCTACAGGCATAGGTAGTTAAAACATAGGTTCAACACTCCAACATACTGGCACAAGCACCAATTTCCTTAACAACACTCCTAAAAATGCAAGATACAAAGCCAAGAGTCAATAAATGGGACAGAATAAAATTAAAAAGCTTCTTCACAGCAAAGAAAACAATTAAGAGCATGAAGAAAGAGTCCACAGAATGTGAGATCTTTGCCACCTGCTTCTCAAACAAGGAATTAATATCCAGAATATACAAAGAACTCAAAAATATTAACACCAAAAAAAATAACCCAATCAATAAGTGGGCAAAAGAACTAAACAGACACTTCTCAAAAAAAGAAATATACCAGTGGCTCAGGAAGCTGAGACAGGAGGATCACAAGTTCAAAGCCAGCCTCAGCAAAAGGAAGGTGTTGAGCAACTCAGTGAGGCCCTGTCTCTAAATAAAATACAAAATAGGGCTGGGGATGTGGCTCATCCTCAGTGGTTTAGTGCCCCTGAGTTCAATCCCTGGTAAAGA
>NW_026000249.1:6891714-6917374 GCF_001458135.2 Marmota marmota marmota | reverse complement strand
GGAGGGGGGAGGAGGGGGGAGGAGAAGGAGGAGAAAAGGAGAAGGAAGAGGAAGAAGGAGAAGAGGAAGAAATATAAATGGTCAACAAATATATGAAAAAATGTTTAACATCTCCAACTGTTCCTAGCTTTTAAGAAGTTAGTAGGAAGCTTCCATTAATGATCTCAGCTGCTAGCACACTGAAGTAGATAATTTACAAGAGAATACATGGAAGGTGCTGAAAAACCTCAGATCTATTTTCTGGGAAAATCCACACACTTTTCTGCTGCTATTATAATGGCTTCTACTTCTCTTCTGCCTTCCACATCTTGCATGAAAGCCTCTCATTTGTGGACTCCATCCTGAAAGCCTACTGGCAAGGGCTTCTGAGAAAAGTAGCTAGATTTCTAGTCCCTCAGGAGCAGGGATATCATATAAAGAATTAGGGATAAATACCAATTGCCAAAATAAAATCATCCAACACAGAACCCCCAACTCCTCTTACTTTCTAGTACACACTATCTTTTTTCCATATTTTTATTGGTACATTATAATTATATGTAATAGTAGGAATCATTATTGCATGTTCATACATGTACACAATATAACAATATCATTTGACCAATCTGATTTCCCCCTTTCTCTCCCCTCCTCCCTCCCTCTGGTCCCTTTCCTCTACTCTACTGGTCTTCCTTCAATTTTCCTTAAATCCCTCCCACCTTTCTTTTCCTTTTTCCTGTCTGGCTTCCATATAGGAGAGAAAACATACAAACCTTGACTTTTTAAAAAAAAAATTTATTGTTGGTTGTTCAAAACATTACATAGTTCTCGATATATCATATTTCACACTTTGATTCAAGTGGGTTATGAACTCCCATTTTTACCCCCTATACAAATTGCAGAATCACATCAGTTACAAGGGGGAGAAATGAATGACTTTTAAAATTTGGCTTATTTTTTTAAATGCTCTAAAGTTCCATCCACTTTCTTGCAAATGACATAATTTCATTCTTCTTTATGGCCAAATAAAACTCAACTATATATGTATACCACATTTTCTTTATCCATTCATCCATTGACAGACACCTATGCTGGTTCCAGAATTTGGCTATTGTGAATTGTAGCATCTGCTATTCTTAAGACTATAACCAATATTGTATAGACTTTAACAAAATGCAATTGATCTATACATAAATAGTTTGTGCTTTTTTTCTAACCTAAATTCATTGTTGTGTCCATATAACTATTAAATCTATAAGTTAATTTTTATGGCAATAATGTTTTTTATTTAATATATTTAAGCACCCTTGAGTTTTCATGCAAACATGTTTCTAAAATTTTTCCTGCTATAAAAAGCAGCTATTTTATATAAATAGCTACTTTTTCTCTTTTAAAGTTAATTCTTAAGTGTTATTCTGCAAATGAATTAGTGAGTCAAAATGCATAATCCATTCCTTAAAAGTTATTGACATGTTAAAGCTAATGTAGAATAGTAAACTGTACTAATAAACATTATGCAGTGTAATCTTACACCATATGGCATTAATCAGTGTGTTACTAGCTTTTGTTTTCCTCTGGGTACATAAGGGATTAAAAAGTACAGCTTCACACTAAGACATCTGGCTTCAGAACAATTTAAGTCACAAAGCAATATACATTTTTTTTTTTGCTTTCTCACCCTTCTTTCCTAAGTCTTACAATCCCACTCAGAATTTTTGTCTAATCCCTCAAAAAAGTCCTTCTGCCAAACTTTTGATTACTCCTACCCTGCCGGTATAACCTCATGTTGAACTTCCTATCATAGAATGGGAAGGGTCTCTGGTCAGCATAGGCCACATCTCAGGAGTCTTAAAAGGCTCTGGGAGTGGGTCCACACTCCAAAACTGCTGTTTTCCTGAAAGAGGGCCAGCCCTCCCTGTACCAGGACCTCTGAGAAGAATAATTAGATCACCACCACATCTGTACTTCTACATGGAGCTCTCTCTCCTTCAACTCTTGACTTCTTCAACTGCCCCCCACCCCCACCACTTTTGGTTGCCTGCTTTCAAATCCCCTCAGAAGGTCAAGACTTTGGTCATGATTTGAAGCCATGTTTGAAAGTCACTTCCTCTAAGAGGCCACTCTGATTTCCCAAATAGAAAACATTTAACTGCAAAACTGTTGAGGTATTTTATCTCTACTCCTTTCCATATAACTTTAATTTTTTTCTCATTTGTAAAGTGATTCATACTCATTGTAGAAATGTTGAGTAATATGGAAAAGATTAAAGAAAAAAATCACTCTTAATCCCACAACACACCAAGAAAATCATTGTTAACATTTTCTCATGTTATCTCCATAGATTTTTCAATTATTTTTAAAAAATAATTGAGAGCATACTGTGGATACAGTTCCTTTTTTTACTTAACATTTTAACATGAGCATATTTTCACGTTGTTAATTTTTTGATGTCTCATTTAAACAGGAATGTAAATTCCATTGTGCAGATGTACTATAATTAACTAATTCTCAGTTGTTTGATATTTGGATTTTTTTCCAATTTTATACTATTATACATAATACTATGAGAAACATCCTTAATAATAAATATTTGCCTACATTTCCTTAAGATAGTTTCTAGAAGTGGATTAAACAGTGGATTAAACAATGCTTTCATTTAACAATTACAAAACATAAGAATCCTCTCCCAAGAATAATACAATCAAACATATAAACACACTTTTGCATACACTTGAAGGACATTCATCTGAAATCCATGTGTGAATTTTCTAGGGGTCCAAGGATCCTTAACATATGCATTTTTAAATAACTAGGTCAATGCATATGAAAATTTTATAGATACTACTATTTCTAATTTTCCAGAAACATCTGTCTGTCTCACTTGTATGGTACAGATACTGCTGTCTATCTTTTAGAATTGTTATTTATGCCTTATTACCTCTGTTAGACTATAAGCTCTTTGAGGGAAGGGTCATGCTTGATTTTACTCTGAATTTTCAGGAAGACTAAGCAAAGTACCTAATCTACAATAGATGCTCAGTAAAAGGTTACTGAATCAATAACTGAATTTCAAAGTCAGCAAATCCAAGGGAAAAGAAGTTCCAAGTTTAATTGCTAGAAAGTTATTTGAGGGATGGTTCATACCCATGATGGAAGGCACCAAAAGATGGTCACTGGATCCTTCACCAAGCCTATTAAGCAGATGCCACATTGGGACAGTGATGCAAATAAACCTTCAATTGCTATATATCCCATTTTCTGCAGTGTGGAGTGTGGTTATTGCCTATATCTGTGATACTGAGGACTCTTGCATCAGCCACTGAACATCAATACTGAAAAATAACATACCACAATGACCTGTTAATTCTATGATTAAAATTATATGTGTCTTATTACCAACCCCCAGTTAACTTCTTGCATAATGCAAATTTTCCAAGCTATCTGGAAGGGAGCAGATACTGTGTGACAGGCATGCTTAGTGGCCTATCTAATAGCCACTCCTCTCCTCTATGAGAAGAGATCCCAGTTTGCCTTGGTTTGGAAATGTGCACAAGCTCAAAGGGTGACTATGATTAATGAGACACCAGTTGAGACAATTTCATTTCCCTTTTCCAGGTACAGATTTACTTCACATAAGGACTGTTCAGTTAATGACTTTTTGTCATAACAATTCTTGAAATGTACCATTTTTTGAACAATGACTCCCTTTTGTTCTCTAATATATTGACTTTTTCATTCCCAAAATATACTAAACAAATATGCTATAAGAAGTGATATGACATCATTTCTGTTTCAAGCTATGTCATGCTCACCAATTTTTCTTGACACACATTTATTTGTCAGAACATATCATATGGAACAAATTTGAATTGAGCATCTTGTTTGAATGAGCCCAAAATGTTCTGCTTTGCATATAGATGCCAAGTGAGAGGGATGAAGAAAGATCACTTACATTTCCTTAGTCTTTATGCATGTGCAACAAAACATTCTCATTAGCTTTCATTTTGTCCTAAAGGTGATTTCGAAGCTATGACTTTATATTTAAGTGCAATTAGATACAAAATAACAATGAACCCCCTCCCCAAAGCTGAAAATCCAATAAAGGAAATAGTGTAGATGAGAGAATTCAAAAAATGACCCCTTACCCTCTCCTCCAAAAAATCACTATAAGAACTATTTCCCTTCATTATGTTACACTTCGTGTACAAACTATATTTATTTACTTTCAAATTATTCTTAACTTCTTATATAAATTTATTTTCACTGTTCACTTGATATATTTTTTATCTGTGAAAATTATTTGGATATCTTGGGTAGACACAGAATGCATTATAATTTTTCCTATAAAAATTAATGGAATTTTAGAAAATAACATCTTTACTCTTCTTAGCAAGGATTTCAAAAATAAATTTAATTAATTAAGTGAAGGATGGGCATACTTGCTTCTCAGCTGTCCTCCGTCAACCGTTTACAGATAGGAATAAAATGAGAATCAGATTTGGCCAAAGAAAGGTAGTTTCCTAGGGAATCCTGGGAAAGATTCTTCTCCTCAATACAAAAAGAACACTTTCTCCCTTCCCTGTCTTCCTATTCTAAGTTTTAAAGTATTTTAAAGATTGGTTTGTGTAGAGCAATGGCAGCCATCCTGTGAATTTGAGGGAGAAAATGTTAGGAGAATAACAAAATGCAAACCCAGTTCCCTCACCTGGTAGAGTCAAAGAAAAATCTTAGAATTTCTTCCCTCAGTCATCTTGTTACATACAGTTTTTATTTAAAACAGTGTTAGTCAGGTTTCCTGTTACATGAACCAAAATATTTATAAATGATTCCACATTCACCCTCTACTCTTAAAAGTAGAAAGGCATTAAATAATAGTAACAATGCCTTTCACCGTGTACTGAGATCTTCAGTGTCAGAGTGCTCTCATGTGTTGATAGAAGTCTTCCTTTTACCCTGATCCCCTCTGGCTTTAACTTCTGTTCCCACAGGTCTTTGGTATCTCCTTTATTATCTTTCCTTTCATTCTTGAAGCTCTGCTCTGTCCTAACTTGTATGTAGATCTAAAAATGTCCACTCCCTGAAGACATTTGTGTGTGAAGCTTAATGCACTTAAGGTTTGAGTTTATATTGCAAAAGGCCAAACAGCTTAAAATTGAATATCAGACATTTTTATCTTTATAAAATATGTAGGCCACCTTCCATGTTGTTTAGCCATGCTGTTTATATTCTAAAGTTTCTTGTATACACAATTTGGGGATTGTCATCTCAGGGTTCTCCTGAAAATTCTATTCCCCTCATAATATTATGCAATAATATTTAGCTGTCTATATCTCTGCCAAGAACAGCAGCCACCACCACATCTAATTATTATATACTTTATTACAAAATGGGCCAAATACTCCATTGGCAGAGGTTTTGAAATATTCATCTTAGTCTCTTCTTCCCACTACAGTCCATGTGGTGAAAAGGGAACAGAGATTCAGTTCTTCATTGCTATCAATATGCCACCACTTTGGAAGGCAGAGGTGGATACAGTCAGCTTTAGGGGGGGAATGAAGAGAAGGGAGGGGCAATAGGAATAGGAAAGACAGTAGAATGAATCTGACACAACTTTCCTATGTACATATACAACACAATGAATCTCCACATCATGTACAACCACAAGACTGGGATCCTAATTAGAGCAAGATAGACTTCATGTTTGTATAAATATGTCAAAATACATTTTACTGTCATATATCTAAAAAGAACAAATAAAATTTTTAAGAGAACACATTTTGATAGTGTATTGGAAAAGAGCACAGAATTGGAACTTGAAAGATGTAGATTTTTTTTCCAACTAAGCTTTATTATTTACAAGTATCTCAGGATTCTAATGTCCTCATATATAAAAATATGGAGGGGGGATACATTAAAGAACATCTGGGATCCCATTCATCTAGCCATTTATAGATCAGGAATCTGGGCCTGACTACCTAGATGAGGCAATATTTAAATTATCACATGGTGAGTTTTTATTTCTTTCTAAGGTTAATTATACACTTGATATTTTGGTCATAGGCACTATTTCCTTTCTTTGCTTCCAAAGTTACAGTAATCTTAGCACTGACAATGCAAGAAAAAAGAACAAATAAAAGGTATTGAAATTCAAACTGGATAAACATATACTTGAACATGTGGGGGAGAATGTACAGGGCTGTTAATTGGGGCTTTGTAAACAGTGAAATAATTTAAATATCTATTACTAGATCAGTTTACCATTATCTATTATGAGATCAGTTTTCTTACTATGGATGGCTAGGCAACAATTAGACAGATCTTCATGTACTGATTGAAAACATGTATATATAATCTTGGTATGCCTTTCATATTTTTTTGTGTGTAGATGCGTATATATTTATATAGGTATATAAACACATATATATTTGTATATATCTGAGTACACATATATCTGTGTAGTTATAGAGCTCAACAGCATGTAAATTATTTTGTTACTGATTGAAAAATATATTTTGCTTGACTACATAAATATTCTATATATAGCTATATTCTATATATACATCTCTCCATATATGCCTATATTCTCCATATAATATAATATAGACAGAATACACAAAAGACTGATAGCAGTGGTTGCCTTATAGGAAATAAAGGTCTGGGGAGAAACTTATCTTTACCACCTACTCTTTCGTATCTTTTAAAATTCTAATTATATGTATGCATTGTCTGTTAAAATATAAGATAAATGAATTTTTAAAGACTACAAATTATTTTTTTAAAAATACAGAATAAAATGAGGTATGGATGTTATTGGTGGATTTCAATTGAACACCCTCTCCCCATCCTAAACTAATAATAGTCCTCCGTGTCCTAACTAGACCTAGAGAAGATTATATGACCTAAAGTTGTTAATGATAAGATATACTGTTTTATAACCTTCTACCTGAGCCTCTCCTTCCCATACTCAGTCACTAGACTTTAGGTACTGTATTTTGAGCTCATTATGGAAGAGACTGGGTTCCCCTCTTGGGACTATCAGCCATCATTGGATGGCTACTTCTGGACATCTCTGAATTTGGCCTAAATGAGAGGCCATCCTGAATTCATGGTAGAAATTGAATGGATACTGGAGTCAGATTCTCCTGGCTTAGATCACCATATCCACCTCTTCCCCACCCCACCCCAATACTGGGATGTAACCCAGGGGCTGAGCTACATTCTCATCCCTATTTATCTTTACATTTTGTGATAGGGTCTAATTTGCCTCATACTTGCAATCCTCCTGTCTAAGCCTCTCAAGTAGTAAGGATTACAGCTGTGTACCACCATATCTGGCTCAGATCTACTTCTTAATAGTCATATGCTACTGAGGTTCCCTAAGCTTCGAGTTCTTCTTTATAAGAGGAGGTGATGCTACCTTCTTCAAAAGAGTGTCGTGAGATTTTAGTGAATTAGCAATACACATGTTTGGGTCTGAAAAAAATATTCATCTCTCTCTCTCCCTGCCTCTTTACTTGCTTCACTTTCATTCATTCACTCTTCCCCTTGTGAATTTCATAATGGCATTCAAATTGATGTTTCTTAAAGATTTTTTCTTTTTAAAATTTTATTTATTTCATATATGCATTATAATTATACACAATAATGGGATTAATTATGTCATATATATGCACATAACATAATTTTCTCAATCTCCTTTTTCAATACATTCCCTGTCCCTTCCCTCTTCCCTCCCCCATCTACTTATTCTATTCTACTGATCTTCCTTCTATTATTATTATTATTATTGTTGTTGTTATTATTATTATTTTAATTAGTGCATTATAACTATATATGTGTGTATATGTAGATATACATATAGATAGATTCATTGTGGTTTATTTGTACATGGACATAACATAGATTTAATTCCCCAGTAATTCCCTATACTCTCCCCCTCCTCCCTCCCTATCACTTTCCTCTACTCTATTGGTCTCCCTTCTATTTTCATGAGATCCTTTTTATTAGTATACATTCTCTCTCTCTCTCTCTCTGTCTCTCTCTCTCTCTCTCTCTCTCCCTTCTTCTCCCTCTCTAACTTCCAAATAGAGAGAAAGCATTCGACCCTTGACTTTCTGAGTCTGGATTATTTCATTTAGCATGATGTTCTCCAATTCCATCCATTTGTCAGCAAATGACATAATTTCATTATTCTTTATGATCAAAGAAAACTCCATGGTGTATATATACCCAATTTTCTTAATCCACTCATCTGTTGATGGGCACCTAGGCTGGTTCTATAACTTGGCTATTGTAAATTGCACTGCTATAAATATTGGTGTGCATGTGTCACTATAGTATGCTGATTTTAGTTCTTTTGAATAAATGCCAAGGAGTGGGAGAGCTGGGTCATATGATGGTTCCATTCCTAGTTTTTTGAGGAATCTCCATAATGCTTTCCATAGTGATTGTACTAATTTGCAGTTTCACCAATAATGCATGAGTGTACATTTCCCCCTACATCCTCACCAGCAATTATTATTGTTTGTGTTCTTAATGATTGCCATTCTAGCTAGAGTGAGATGAAATCTCAACGTAGTTTTAATTTGCATTTCCCTGATTACTAAGGATGTTGAATACTTTTTTATATATTTGGTCCATTTGTATTTCTTCCTTTGAGAAATGTCTGTTTAGTTCATTTGCCCATTCATTGATTGGAATATTTTTAATGTTAGGTTTTTTGAGTTCTTTGTATATTCTGGATATTAATCCCATCACAAGAGTAGCTGGCAAAGATTTTTTTTTTCCATTCTGTAGGCTCTCTTCATGTTCTTAATTATTTCCTTTTCTGTGCAGAAGTTTTTTAATTTGATGGCATCCAAATTATTGATTCTTGGGTTTGATTTCTTGAGCTTTAGAAGTCTTATTAAAGAAGACAGTGACTTCACCAATGTGGAGTGTTGACCTTATGTTTTCTTCTAGAAGTTTTAATGTTTCCAGTCTAATTCCTAGGGTTTTGATTCACTTTGATTTTACTTTTACACAATTTATCCATATGTATATGCAGTTCTATTGAATTTAGGACCAAAAACGCTGGTAGTCTGCTTCATTCTTAATGTTCCAAATTATTTACACACACATGAGTTTTTCATAACTTTTCTTTGTTGCCTTCAGTTGGAGCAACTACTGTGGACCTATTTTTCAAATAGAAAAGACAAGTGGCAGGAAACCAGTTCATGATGATTTTTTAGAGCCAGACTGGGAGCTCAAACTTCTGGTGCTATGTCATCTTCCCCACAGTAAAAACATCCTCTTTCCATTAAAAAAATACCTTTCACTTTGTCTACACCAAGAACTATTCTCAAATATTTTCACACCTAAGAAGGAAATGAGCAAGAGCATATAATAGGAAAATAATCTCTTAGGCATGTAAGAATATGAGAGCTATTGTGGTTTTTCAAAAAGCACACTTAGATGAATATGACAGAAGTTTTATTTGATTATGAATCAGGACCTTGAGGCAGTACATGAGTAAGAACTTCTAATTCTTGTGGGTAAGATTAATGCATCTCAGGAAGAAATGTATGGGTTGTTCATATAATCAATCAACAAATATTTGAGTGCCAATTATGTATAAGGTGCTGCGTGTCTTTTAGCTCCTTTGGACTCTGAGGAAGAAAAAGGGAGGACCATAAACTCAACCTGGGATCATAGAATGAGGATTGAGCCCCCAAATAAGAAAATGGCTTCATTCAGTACAAGTTCCTATGACTTTTTTTCTAGTATGACCCAATTTCTTCATCTTAAAAAATGAAAAGAAATACAGAGACATAGCTAGAGTCTTATACTTCTGAGGAGTTTTACTTGACAATGTCATTAAATTCAACAGATACTTTCCTGTTATCCTCTTACTTGACTTCATAAAAAGTATTTGATACTAATGGCCATTCACTACTTTTTAAAAAATATTAACTTATTTTGGCTTCAAGAAAATAATGCTCTTCTGGTTTTCTTCCTACCTTTCTGAGATCTTTGTCTCCTGGGTAGGTTTGTCCTCCTCACCCAGCTATTAGATTTGGGATTCCTCAGTCCTTTACCCTTAGCCATTGTCCCTTCCCAGTCTCCCTAAAAAACTCTCATCTACACCTGTATTACAGATATTTATATGAAGATAGCTCATAAATTTCTATCTCCATCCTACACTTCTCTAGAACTACTACCAACAGCCTACTTGACACCTCTTCATGGATGGTTCAAGGGCACCCCAAATTAAGCAATTCCAAACCAAACTCATGAGAGTCCAAAACAAACCTGGTCTTTATTCATTGTATGTTCTCTATTTTGGTAAATTGCACCATCATTCATCCAAGGGATGCAGAATTGAAGCCAGTTGTTGTTCTTGGTATCTTTAACATCTGCCTCCCACTGAAGCCTCATAACCAAGCATTATCAAGTCCCGTTGCATTTCCTCCTATCTCTCTCTTTTATCCTTCAACTTTTCCCAATCCAGCTAGTACAAGCTACCATTATTGTTCACATCAATTACTAGATCCTCCAGTCTGTTCTCCACATCCTACAGCAAAATCATCTCCTTCAAGTGTTAATGTGAGCATATTAACTCCCCTACTCATATCTCCAGTTGTATATAAAGTATGTTGACACCCAATTTGTGTCTTCATACATGTACTTTGGATAATGATGTCTATCACATCCCACCATCTTTGCTAATCCCCTGCCCCCTCCCTTTCCCTCCCACCCCTCTGCCCTATCTAGAGTTNATATATATATATATATATATATATTAATATATATATATATATATATATATATATATATATTACCTTATATGGAAAAAAGCGACTTCATAGATGTGATTATGGTAAGGATCTTGAGATGGAAAGACTGTCCTGGATTATCTAGTGCACTTATTGTAATCACAAATGTCTTATAAGGGAAAGAGAGTCAGAGACAGAGATATATTAATGGAATCAGAGGTCAAAGAGAAGAGGTATTTAAACATGCTATGTTGCTGGCTTTGAAAATGAAGAAAAGAACCATGAGCCAAGGTGACCTCTAGAAGAATAGGTGGTCTCTAGAATCTGAAAAATGCAAGGAAGTGGATTCTCCCCTAGAGTTTCCAAAAGGAATGCAGCCCTGCCAAAATCTTGATCTTAGGACTTCTGACCTCCAGAATTATAAGATAATAAATCTGTTGTCTTAAGCAACTAAATTTGTGATAATTTGTTACAGCAGCAGTCAGAAACTAAAATACCTTTCTTCTCCATCTAATTGATTGCTACATTCCTTCAGGGAGGCCTTCTCCACATTTTGACCAGGTCAGAAATACAAGCCCCCTTAACTAAGCATGTCCTTACAGCTCTTGTCACAGTTGTATGGTTGTTGACAGCCCAGCTAAAAGCTCTGTGAAGTTAGAAACTATATCTACTTTTGCCTATCAGTATATTCCCAACACCTAGCTATGTCTGTTATATAATAATATTTAGTATTAATTTAAAAGAAATAATATTACAAAGTTCTATAAATCTCTAAAAACTGATTTTTGTCATAAGATGAAGCAAAAGAGACATGCTACACATTAGGGATAGGTATTAAAATGCATCAGAACTAAACAGCTTCCAACAAACAACTGTGTCTGGAACCTTTCAAATACACCTTTATTTCTTCTAAAAATTGGGGTATTTTTATCAGAACTCTGCTTGTGACATTCTTCAGACCAAAATCTAGTACCTTGTGTCATAAGTCCTTTTACAGTTTACAATTAAACATCATATTTTTTGTTACTTAAAGAATCTTTTGAGCTGGATTCTACTGAATGTCTTAGTAGTTTTATGCATGGAAACCAATGCTCGAAGGAATTAAGTGAATTTTTCAATGAATCACGATTCCCAAGAAACAAAGGTAGATCTCAAATTGAGCTATTTTGATTATACATGCAGCATGATCCCCAGTGCATTGTACCCCATATTAGGTTTTTGCCTCTGTGGATTTAGCAAGTTTCTTCATTTCAGTGTTGAACATGCTATTGATAAATGCTACCCATATCTTAAGCAACTTTTGAATAAACTGGTATTTGTCACAAAGACATTAAGATTATTATGGGCAAATTTGTTATGTCTCAACTGCTTGTATTTAATGCCTTTGGAGAACAGAGATTAGAAGAAGGTAAAAATATTGGAAATAATTCTAGGGTATGACTGTAGGAATGTACAGCTAATGTGGAGAGAGACAAAGTTGAAAGATGGAAAGTCAAGGTACAGAAAGGCAGAATATTGGAAGTTATTGACGTGGAATGGAATTCCCCAAGAATCATAACAGGAGCAGTGTTAGAGCAACAGTGAGGGAGAGCTAAAATCTTAGAGAAGGGGGGAAAATGACAACAGATGGCTATAACAAGAAGAGCAGTAGGTGAGATAGCATGATGATCTAAGATTCAAAGATGGGAAGAGAGACATGGTATTACTAACAGGACTATAATGTGGTCTTGGAAACTAGAAATGAACCAAAAGAAAAAAGCACCCATCTCACCTTCCAGTCTAGGGTTATGAGAAATATGGAAGAGAAAATAGCCAGCACCTCAGAAACTGGCAGGAAAAGCTGTGTTCTTAGATTTCACATAGAGTATGACAATAAAGAACACATTCAGAGAAGAAATTTAGGTCAGAGAGAATTTTGGTGGTGACTGAATAATAGTTCCCATGGGTATAGTAGAAAAGTTTGAACTGGGAAAATTTGGACAAAAAAAAAGGTCAGAAAGAGGGATATGACAATCTTGGTTGTTAACCTGACTGGATTGAGAGGTACCTAGAAAACTGGTAAAAATACACTTTTGGATGTTTCTGTTTCCAGAGATGATTGACATGTGGATCAGTGAACTGAGGTGCCCTGAATGTGGGCAGCACAGTCCAATAATCTGTGGGCCAGGATGAAACAAAAAGGAGAAGCTCTACCAACTTCGCAAGCTTGATTCCTCTTGAGTGGGTGTTTTTGTTTGTTAGCTGTTGCTATTGCCTATGGACATTAGACTCCAGCTTCTGCAGCCTTTGAAGGTAGACTTGCACCAGTGACTTTCCTGGGCCATCAGCCTTGGATTGGGGCTGCCTTATTTATTCCTCTTGTTCTGAGACTCAACTTCTTGGACTGAGCAGGTACTGGTTTTCCTAGCTCTCCAGCTTACAGGCAGCCATTGTAGGACCATCCAGCCTCTGATCATGCAAGCCAATCTAATAAATCCCCTCTTATAATTATCTATACATTTTGTTGGTTTTTTCCTCTAGAGAACATTGGCTAATACAGGGGGATTATGTCAGATAGTCACCAAAGATTCCCCAACAAGTCCTATGTACTCTCCCCTTAGATCAGTATTTCCTATTAACCAATAGAATACTTCTTTCCTGGGAATGCTCCCTTTGAAACTCAGTCATCATTTTGTGAGAGATTCAAGCCATAAAGAGAGGCCACATGGAGGAAAAATAAAAATTCTGGTCAACTTCCCACTGGTGCTTTTTACCAAAAGCCTGCATTAATTGCCAGCCATGAATAAGCCATCTTGGACATTCTAGTCTACTCAAGCATTCAGATAACTGCTGCCCCAGGCGACATAAGCAAAAAAAAAATCCAATTGAACCATTCACTTATTGTATCATGAACAATGAAATGGTGTCTGAAGCCACTATATTTCTGAGTGGTTTGGCTATTGTGGATGACTGAAACAGGGATGCACAAAGTCAGGTGAAGACTGAGGTAGGTAGGTGAGGGATGACCAAAGAGTTTGGGGTTTCATTTACAACATACATCATCACAGATAATAAATTTTTCCCCTGGGCAACTAGAAGAATGGAATTGCTTTGGGGAATGTACCTCCTCACTGTAGCCTCTGCACTGATTCATATTACAATAATGATTTATGTTTTGCTGCAGGACATATTCTCTGCCACTGAAACATGCACATACTCGAGACACAGAGTTTCAATCCTGGATCTGAAGAGGAGGTCTCCAGATGAATTGTAATTTCAGGTTGAACTTTAAAAGTTATTTCTACTTTAGAGGTGTCTTGATCTAAAACCCATCACCCAAACACTCAGGAATTAGGACTCTGCCTCCCCCTTCATGTATGATTCTCTTCCATGAAGGAGATGCTCTGAGTGGCTTTCAGGTTAATATGAAAGAAGCTTGAAGCTGCAAATGAATTAAGTAACCATGACAACAAAAAGGGAAGAAAACAAAACAATTATGCCTATGCAAATTCCTTCCTGAACCATCAAAATGAAAGAGAACATAGCTGTCAACAACAATGTCTTATGGCCAATGACAAATGCAGAATTAGTTAAAGCCACTGGCATCTGTTGGCACAGCTATAATCAGGAAAAAAGGTAGGCCTTCACAACTCACTCTCCATGTTCATATTCACAATGTGATGTGTGGGGTGTGTTTTAGTGTATCAGTGACTTTCAAATAAAATATATTATATTTTAACGAATTATCTTTGGTCCAAACCTCCTGGGACTTTTGCTCTAGTGGCACCACTAAAGCCCTTAACTCATCAAATTCCAATCTGCATGAGGTAGAGCAGTGCTTCTCCAACTGTAATAAGTGCATGATTCACCTGGGCATCTCATTAAAATGCAGAATCTGATTCAGTGGTTCTGTAGTGGGCACAAGACTCTTCATTTCTAATAAGCTCCTCCAAAACCCACATTGAGAAGGGACAGTGTTAAGGTTAAGAGTATGCATTCTGCATTCACACCACCTGATTTCAAGGCCTGACCCTGTATATTAGCTCTGTGACCTTTGAGAAGTTACCTGGCCTTCTTGCACTTCTTTATTCATAAAATTTGGATAATAAAAATGACAAAAAAATAGTGTCTACCTACAAAAGTTATTGGGTGACCTAAAGGAGTTTATGCATTTAAAATGTTTAAGTAAGTAGTACTTGACATGTCATAAGAACTCGATAAATATTAACTACTGTAATCTTCTTATGTCTTACCTGCTAATGGAACATTGTTTATATACTGGGACTGTATATTCCGTGTTTAACCAATTAAGTCACAAGTTTTCATTTCTGTGAATTTTTCAATGAAATTGACATGTGTTTCTGGGTGTGGTGGTACATACCTGTAATCCCAGTGGCTAGGGAAGCTGAGGCAGGAAGATTGCAAGTTCAAAGCCATCCTCAGCAACTTAGTGAGCCCCTAAGCAACTCAATGAGACCCTGTCTCTAAATAAAATATAAAAAAGGGACTGGGTATGAGGCTCAGTGGTTGAGTGCCTCTGTGTTCAATCCCTGGTACCAAAAAAGAAAAAGGAAAAAGAAAGAAAGAAATTGACATGTGCATTAAAATAGATTTAAAATCATAATCTAGAGCTTATATATCACATATTTTACTGCATATATATGAAAGACATATTTTTGAGTGCTCTAATCATTCACCTATTACATTTCTCAAAAGAATAGAACTCTTGAATCACAGCCTCTGGGACAGGAGTCCCTGTGTTTCTCCTTCACTAGTAAAGCAATAAATCTTTTTCCTTTTCCTCAAAACTGTTTCCTTGCTTTTGGCATCTGGGACAAGAATCAAGCTTTCAGTAACAAAATTGGCAACCCACATGGGACCTGAGAGCAGCCCCCACTCCAGCTTTCTTGGGCAGGCCTGGCTCTCCAAGGAACCCCACTTCCATGCTAAGGATTGAAGGTAGCTGATAAACTTGTTGAGAGCCAAATGCAGGAGAGTTAGGAGTTGAGTTGCTCCATCATGGTCCACTTTGAGATAAAGAATACTAAACTCAGTAAAGTTGGGACACCCTTGGCCATCTGCATGATCCATGCCCTATGTATGCCTTGTCCAGTCACCTGCCATCTGCCATTGTGGACCTCTGCACTGCTCTGATACTGAATACCCTTAACTGTCAATGCTCCACCTGATAGAGAACAGGACTTTAGGTTACTTCCCCAATTTTGCCCTCTTTCATCAGGAAGCAACTTGGAGATGTTGTTACCTATTTTCCATAGAAATGGAATGTAGAAACTGATAGTGGGGAAATGTAACAGAGGTCCACTTTATGCTTTGAATATAGCCCTTGATGCTCTGCCAATGCAACTTATTTTTTAAGTGGACATGTTTCTTTCTATTCTTCTCTCCCTGGTCCTCCTTAATCTCTCCCCCTGCCTAATCACAGGGGAAATAGGATTACCTTTCTTTCTGATCCTAGACAGAGTTATCTGTCCTTGAGTACACACTCAAGGAATGAAGTAATCCAGACTTTGGGGATGGTACCAGATCTCAGAAATGACTATCTCCCAAATTTACAAGTGAATTTACAACTTCAACAGAGAACACGTGGAATGTAGCCTTTGAATCACCTCTTTAAAAGCCCCATGTTCCTGCTGATCGGCAGAATCACAGCCTCTGAGACAGAAGTCCCCTGTGTTTTTCCTTTGTCAGCAAAACAATAAATCTTCTTTTTCCTTTTTCTCAAAAAAAAAAGAATAGAACTCTAAAAAGATAATATTCATTTAAAAATTGCCATAAGTGATATACTTATTACTCAACTTTAAGTCTTATAGGTGTGCCACATCTGGGACAATTGGACTTAACTTTAATCATAGATATTATCACAACTCTGTAAGAAAATTGGCTCCACTTTACAAAGAAGAAAATGAAGGTTTACTGAGGTCACAGAGCTATAGTAGTGTTTGTCTGATTCCAGAACCCACAACATCTATGTTGTGCCTGTCAAGAAGGAAGGAACTAACTATTCATGACCATATACCAAAGGAGCTAGTGTAAATGCTCACACAGTAGATGCTCAAAAACATTTGTTGAATGGATGACCCAGTGTAATAGGCATTTTTCCCTCTAAATTTAGAGACAAGTGAACTGAAGTTCGAAAGAACTTTAAAACTTGCTCAATTATACCACAAATGAAAGAGTTGGGATGAAAATGTAGGTTCCTTATATTCCATCATAGAAATAATATTGACTTTGTCTGCTGATAGAGATGAGAGTAAGTAATGAAGACAGGCTAACTGATGAGCAAGCACTTGAAAATGACCAAACTCAACAGGAGCTGCCTGAGCTGTGTTGAGGATAATTGACCAAAAGAAATGCAAAACTAATGCATTTTTTCATATGCAACTTATTTGTCAGTTTCCCTGCTCTGTCAGAGCCTCTAACAGTTGTTTGAATAATTTCCCCATGTTTCTTTGAAGATTCAGCTAATGGGTTATTGGAAACTCCTTCAGTGGTCTTATATAACCTTTGGTGGTTATCTTAGTTTGGGTCCCCCTAGAATTCATTGCAAGTAGTTTATTTGGGAGGTAATGAGAACGTGAGTAGGAAAGTGGAAAAATGTTTCAGAAAAAAAGAAGACATCCAACTAGGAATACATTATCAAGCTATCTTCCCACACTAGGTCATTGGAAATTAATCCCATGAGGATATGAAGGGGAATGGTAAGAAACACAGTTCTCGAATTCATCCCACATAAAGGGAAAATAAGTTGAAGTTTTACAGACCAGTGGCCAAGAGTCATTGATTGAGGGCTGCTCCCAGTGGTGTTAATTCCTTAGCACTTCAAACCTACCGTATATAAGTACAGAGTAGCCGCTAGTACTTCAGAAAAAAAGCCATCAGGCTCACATTCATTGATGCTGCCATTTAGATGTTAGTAGGAGCACTTTGAATGGTAGCATTCAAGAGATATGGACAGGGAACCAGGAGAATCTGATAAAAATAAAAATAAAAAGAAGCTCTTTTGCTGCTTCACACTATTAAAGCTCTCTAAGATGGTAATTACATGGAGAAAAAATTACCTACTTGTCCAACTGGAGTTGTTGGGGGAAGGGTATGCAAATATTATACATTTTCAGTTAGGTACTACACAATCATTTCCAAAAAGGGGATGCAGGAGGCAATGAACCAATCTATTGACAAGAGTGTTGATAAGCAGCCCATGTCTATATCTCTTAATCTTGAATTCATTTAAATGGATTGCTGAATTTGGTTGCTGAAAAAGGAATAAGAGAATCTGTACTTAGGGGATGGTAAGGAAAGAAGGTTCAGAGGAGGTGTCCTGTATGTGTTATTGGGTTTGTTCTTATTCCCAGAAGGAAAAAAATACATATATTTTCTAAAATATCAGTGTGTTTTCCAGAATCAGTGAGGTCATGGAAACCATAATCTTTGCCATGTGCTCTTGCAGCCACAGTTATGCTAATTAAACCAGGGAGCTCTGGTGAACATGGTGAAATCAGACTTGAGTCTGGGAGCTGGAGGGGGATGGGAAAGCATTTGGGAGCTTTGAGAGTTGTTTCTGTGTTCGAGACTTAAGTCTGAGGCTAATGGGCCCCTAATTTTCCTGACACCTGGGCCTTGGAAACCACACATACCCCAGAGTGTGGAGTGGTGGACAACAAGATATGCTATCACTGTGGACCTGAATTGTCATCACCAATGACTGAAGGGAAATCTTTCTAAGAGGGTTTTGAGACTGCATTTGGGGTCTAGAGGTCTACAGATGTTGTTACTATTTTTACTTAGTTTCTTAAATCAAAGGGCCTAATTTCATTGTGGAATTATAGTAATTAGGCCCTCAAGAAGCCACAATAGACATTTATTAACATTTGGAACTCTACCTCTAGAATAGAAAATACTGAATTTGCTTCCATTCCCCAGTACTTCTCCCCCTTCACCCCTCTTTCAAACCATCATACAACCTTTACTCCAAAGACATCTTTAAAAGCCTAGGGAAAGTAGATTTGCTTTATATGTCTATGCAGTCTCTTTTTGTCTGACCCCTTCTTCCTGCTATCCCTACTTCTCCATACAGAAAAAATGTCTTTAAAACATAGAACGATTCTGTGTATATTTGCATAACAGCAGTCCTCTCTATAAAAATAAATCCTGAATAGATTGCTCTATTGTATATACATGTGGGCATACATGTCACATATACAGATTTATTTTTCCAAGAACAAATGTCTTAATGTTTCTTTTCCTTGAGGAAAAAAAAAATCACCACTGCCAGAATCTCAAATTCCATGTAGAACTTTGCAATAACAGAGAAATTAAATATAGTGAAGAGTCAGATTTTTGTTTCAAATAGCCGTGAATCTCCAAAGACTTCACAAGTCAAGTAAAAAGCTATTCTTAGAATGACTTTGTTCTTTACAGTAGATGAACAATCTTTAGGAAACCAAAAGGCAATTAAGTAACCAAGGTTTATACCTTCCCTGATGCAAAGAGGGGCCATGGCCACAGAATTATTTCAGAACTGTGAAAAAAACACAGTTTGAGAATCACATTGTCTTGAGTTCAAATCTAATCCTTCCTCTTTCTTGAGCAAGTTTCTAAACATCTCAGTATCTGTTTTCTCTTCTTGAAAATGGAGCTATAGGGTTATTGTGAAGATGAGAGATATGTAAAAGCAACTGCCACAAAGAAAGTATCAAGAACTGCAAAAAGTCTAAGATTTATCCTTCTTGAAAACTAACAAGCTAGCCTGCTTGTCAAGGAAATTATAATCTTTGCCAAGTTTTGCAGATGCTGGTAGAAGACCCAGGACTCCTAGATTATAAATAAGGGACAGTTTATTAAAACATTGACAGTAGCCAGATTATCAGTATTTTTTGCATGTTTCCCAAGTCTCAATTTACAGAGGGTGATCCAAAGAGGGTAGGGTGATACCTGCATATACACATGGGTTTTACTACAGGAAAGGAACCCTGAGCTTAGAAAACTAGAATCTTTAACAATGAATAGTAGACATGCCTTTCTTTTGTTCCTTGATGTCTTTATTATACTAGATGGTAAGCCAGGTGGCCCTTTACTCTGGAGGAAAACACCATGTCTATCTTCCAAGGCTATTTGCTAAACAAGAAGCATCCTTGAGAAGGTAGCCCAGAATAAAGGGTAGTCAGAACCTCTGCTTGCAAGATGCACAGAAATAAGGGAGAACCACAGAGAATAACCTCCCAACAGCAGACTCTCAAAAAATGGTAGCTGGCAATAGAAATGGGGAAAGGGTGATAAAGAATAGTAACCATTTCTCTGGCTTCAAAATGACCCCATTTTGCAGGGCCTCAAGGAATAAAGGCTATATACATCCTTCTTATAGATGAGACAATCTAATTCTGTGGGGAAAAAAGGTTTTAGAGTCATAAAGACATAGGTTCAGATACTAACTCAGCCATTCACCTACTAGGCAACCTCAGTTATTTCTTAACTTTTGTGATCCTCTATTTCCATGTCTGTCAAAAGGGAATCATAATATAAGCTACTAGGTACTACATATACACTAACAAGTATAAAGTGTATGGAGAAACCAATAAATGGCAACTATCTCCATTCTTCTATGAAACAGTATTTATGGAAAATCTGCTACATATCCTTCAATTTTTCATTTGAAAAATGATTATTATGTATGTATTTTGTACCAAACACTTGCCTGGGCAGTGCTGATAAAAAAATAAGTCAAGAATGACAACAGACTTTGAGGATAGCACTGTTAAAGGATAGAAACTGCTCGGTACTAGCAATAAGAGGCAAGTTCCAAACTAGAGGTCAAAGCCAAATTCTTTGAGTAACTCATAGGAAGAAAAACCAACTCCAGAGGATGCTGAGAAACCTTCACCAAGGAGCAAATATTTGAATTTGGTTCTAGGCAGAATGTTCCCAGAAAAGTGCTTCATAGGATGGAAAAGATGTGAAAAAGCTCATGAGTCAAGGGTAAAGGTCCAACGGAGAGGGAAAGGAAAAACACACAAAAATTTCCTGGGCAGGTTGGGGCAGGGAGTAGTGGATCAAGATGTAAGGGGAAGTGGACTCTGGAGAGAGGGAACCCTGTTTTTTTGGAAAAGTATGGTAGGGAGAAGAAGGCAGAATAATACACTATAAAATGAGAGCTGGAGAGGAAATAGAAGAATATCTAATGATCTCTAGTCTTCCACTGAGAAAGGCAATATACCTGTGATATTTTCTAAGAATGGCCTTAGTAGTATTTCCAGTTCAACAAGCTTTTCCAGAAATTGGACACTCTCTCATCAAGAGATCAAGTCGATTTTCCTACCTGTTGAAACTGAGTGGACCTTCATGACAGCCACAACAAATAGAATGCAGCAGAAAATGATGTGTGACTTTCAAGACTGGGTTTAAAAAGCTACTCTATCCTCCATCTGGCTCTCTCTTTCTTGAGATGATTATCCTTGAAACTGAGTTACCATATTGTAAGGAAGCCCTAGCTATGTGCAGAGAAGTATTCTAGTGAACAACCCTAGCTAAGGTCACATATTAGTGAACAGCCTTCAGATGACTCTAGCCCTCTGTTGTCAAGTCACCAGCAACCTGAGATCATCAGCTGAGCCCCATTGTATAACAGAGATAAACCATTTCTGCTGTGCCCTATCCAAATTCCTAACCCAAGAATTCTTGAGCACAATAAATGGTTGTTTTAGGTCATTGAGCTTTGGCGAGTAATTTCTTATACAGTAATTAGATGACCACAACTTGGAAGGAGCAAAGCCTTCTTAAATAGAGCTGTGGGGAACTGTCTTTTAGAGAGTAATGAAGAGCTTTCAGTGAGGTAGAACCTACCTGAGGTGTGTGTGTCACAGATTTGCAGGGGAATCAGGCTTAGCATAACATTTTTGAGCTGGGCTCAGAGATTACAAACAGTGGACAGTTGTATCCTACAGGCAAAGGGAAAGAAGGACCCTGTTTTCTCAGCATCTTGAATTCATTATCCCAACAGCATCTCTACCCCTCACACCAGACTAGTTGCCTCACATCCTTCTCCTACTAATCTTTATTCTTCCTCCTTATTTCCTGGCTTAAATAGGTTGGCAGCACAAACCAGCTACCCAAACTAGAATTTGGTACCATCCTTATAAAGCTGAACACCTGTTATTCATTTCCATGTGTCATTGCTTCAATTAAGGCCTTAAGCATCTTCTTCTTACACTACAGTATATAATATACATTATAAAATTGACTACAATTAGTCCCTATGTCCACAGCTTTTGCAATGTGACTTTGCAGTTCTTCCCATTAAGACATAAAATCTGTTTTCCTTCCCTCAAATCTGATGTTTTGTGACTTTCATCAGCCAAGAGAATAAGGCACAAGTTATGCTGTGCCAATTCTAGACCTGGGCCCTCAAGAGGTCTCATGCATTTCTACTTCCTGTCTTGTAACTGCTTAGCTTCCATATGAACAAGCTCAGGCTACTCTGCTGGAGGATGAGAGACCAAATAGAGCAGAAACAAGTCATTGTATCTAACATCATCATAGACCAGATGGTCCCCAAGCAATACAACTACTGATTGTAAATATATGATTGATCCCTGCTGAGACCAGAACCACACGGATGAGCCAGACCAGATTGCCAACACACAGGTTTGTGAGCTGAACAAACAACTTTTGCTTTAAGCATTAAGTTTCGAGGTAGTTTGTTATGCAGCAAAAGCTAACTGATATATGAGACAATGGCTTCCTAAATAATCTCCCTACTTACAAGGTCACAAATCTCTCCTTACAACTACCACCAACACAGCATCCCTTCTGCAAGACACAAAAACCTCAAATCTGATTTTTTACTTCCATACTTAAAGTGTACCAGTAACTGTCAATCAATTATAGGATAAAAGTCAACCTTCTTAGACTTAGAAATAATAAAGGGCTTTTTAAAATTTAGTCCCAAAATCATTTCCCAGAATTCTTGACCTCCTATCTTTTCCCATCTTTTAACTTACCATTGATCCATGTTCTATTATTCTCAGTTCTGATAGAAGAAAACATTCCATCCCTACATTTCTCCAGGCTTTTGCTCTAATAGGCTATTTTAGTAAGAATATCCCTTCTCCCCTATTCTCTTTATTCCTCTAGAATATAGCACATTTCCTGGCATATAATAGGTATATGTTGAAATAATGACTAAATTACATTCCACGATGGTGCTATGATTGATCTATAGCTACCATTTGAGAAGTGCTTTCTATGTGGCCAAGTACTGTACAATATTATGGCAACCCTATTAGGTATGTCATTATCATAATCTTCATCATACTTACACTGCAGATTAGGAAACTGAGGCTTAGAGAAGTCAGATCATTTACCAAAAGGTATTCTGCTAAAAAAAATTAGCAGAGCTAGTACTAGAAGACCTAAGGAATTCAATACTGCTTTTTGTGTCAACAGTATCAGCCCTACCTCTACAAGCATCTATGTATTGGCTCTGTTTTCTTTACTAGCCATTGCTGACCTTTTCAATCTTGAACTTGTAATTTAATATTTCAAAGTGTTTGTCACTAGTTTGGTCTCATTCATATTCTTTCATTTAATGGGTGTTTCCCAAAGGGAGACTGAAAACAAATTTAAATGTATGTTGAGAACTGAAATTTTAGACATTGAGCTAGGGAAGAATTCCCTTGGTATCTAAAATCTTTATCTCAGATAGGTTCTTATCTTATAGTTGGTGAACTATGTATAGCCCACAGTCTGTTTTTCTATGACCTTCAAGCTAAGAATAATTATTTATAAAAGGGTTGTAAATAAAAAGAATATGCAATGGAGACCCATATGTATCCCAAAAAGCCTAAAATATCTGCTATCTGGCTCTTTACAAGAAAAGTTTGCCAATCCCATATTCCACTCATATTCTTCCCTAATTTAGTTTGGGTTCCCCTAGAAATCAACTCAGAGGAAAGGATTCTAGTGCAAGTCATTTATTTAGGTGGTGATCCCCAAAAAACACCAAGAGTGGAGTAGGGAATTAGAGAGAAGGGATGGGAGACAAATCAATAAAGTATGCATTGTCAACCTAGTTATTACTGTGATCAACTATAGCTTAAACCCACAGTAGAAATGTGGAAGACAATATAGAATGCACACATCAGAGTCACTCCACCCAAGGGATGTGGATGCTGGGATATTTATTCAGCAACTCTCATCAGTCGTTGACTAACAGTTACTTCTTGGAGGGTGTTAATTCCCCAGAAATTCTAGCATTCCCAGAATAGGGAGAGAGTAAGTTCTAACTGTCAGAGAAGGCTCTCAGGCAAAGAATGGCAGGGGCTGGTAGTTGCATGTCAGATAAGTAAACACAGAAATGGTAAATACCAGGGGATATAGGTAAAGCATCAGCAGCATTAGCCACAACTACTTTCTCCCACTCTTCTTTGAATAAACTATACTTATTTTTTTTTTAAAAAGGTGTGTTAGTGTCAAGATTTAAAGTCCACAAACTGGGTGTATGTAAATATAACTATTTCTTGCTTTCAGGCTCACATCCCAATTGATGATACTAACTGTAGTCATCTCAGTTTATTAGCATTAATCTCAGTTGGTTACTTAGTTTCTCCAAATTTTGCCTCTTTATCAAGGATTCTTCCTTCTCTTTTCTCTAACATGGTGACTAGGTGCATTTTTATGGTTCTGGGGAATATGGCCTGGTCTTCCTACTGTCCTCTGGGGATAGCTTGGCCCACCTGATCACTTGCCATCACTTCCTGGTCTTCACTGATGTGTGACTGGTCTCTTGGGCATTGTGTATGGACTTTGCCATTGCCTTCATTGTGAGGTTTCCAAATTCTGCAGCCTCCCTGTCCTCAAACTTTCTCAAATACACCTGTTCTTTCAATGCTTCCATTAGGCATCTGGAAATTCTCTATTGCCTTCTGGAGCATGTAGACAATGAGGGTACTGGGATGCATCTCTCCACTGCTGTTACTTCACTTCTCCCTCATCAAAGAGCAGGAATTACAATATTGCTGCAGCTTTCTCTGAGATGCTTGTATTAATCCAGGGATATACCTGATGAGGTGGTCACCCCAATGCTTTCATTTCTTTCAAGTTGGCATGTTCCTACCACTCCAATTTCTAGCCCCTTGTACTATTTGGAAAGTGGGAAGCAGGGACATGGGAGAACTTGCATCTTTTTCCTTTCTCTGTGCCCATATTTTTACTTCCCAGAACTGGAAAGCTGTTCCCTCCCTGGTGTAGACGTGCTTCCTTTACTTTCATTGTATCCTTGTCCTTCCTACTCTATGGCTTTTATATGACCAACACTGGTCTTAGTCTGTTTGGTCTGCTATAACAAAATATCATAGTCTGGGTGGTTTATAAACAACATATATTTCTCACATTTCTGGAGGCTGGGAAGTCTAAGACCAAGGTATGGAAGCTACTGTGTCTAGTGAGAACCCACATCCTAATTCACAGGGAGCAACTTTTCCCTTTTTCCATACACAGTGGAAGAGGCAAGGCAGCTCTCTGGAGGTCTCTTTTGTAAGGCCATTATTCGAATTTGTGAGGGTTCTGCCTCATGATCTAATCACTTCCCAAAGATACCATCTCTTAATATTATCACCTTGGGGACTAGGTTTAAACATGAATTTTGAGGGGACATAAATTTTCAGACCCTAGCAGCCTTCTAAGTTTTGGTTTCTGTTACATAAGAGTCGAGCTTCAGGAGTCCCAAGAAAAACCTTTCCTTTCCCTTTACTAGTCTGACTTTCAAGACTATTGTCACAGTAAGAGAGTTTTTAAAAATTAGTGGAAATTTAAAGCTAAGCAATGACTATTTTGTTCTATGCTATATCTATCCTCCCCTAGGACAGTAAGCCTCCATCTTCTGCAAAACCTTAGTGGCTGAAGAACAGCAGGTAATTCTCCTCCTCCTCCTCCTC
>NW_026000249.1:6857779-6891601 GCF_001458135.2 Marmota marmota marmota | reverse complement strand
TCCTTCTCCTCCTCTCCTTTTCCTCTTCCTCCTCTTTCTACTTTCTCTCTCCTCTCTCTCCCCTCTCTGTTCCTCTTTCTCCTCCTCACCCTTCTCCTTTTTATTATTCAATAAAACCAAAGTAGAAAACACTATTGGATAATATTATGAAAACATTATCCTAATATGTAATCTAAATTGAAGAATAAAATCATGGGAAGTTGTGGAGTATTGGCTTCTATTTTTTTAATTATATCTGCTCCAAGAAAATGAAAAGCAGTTTGCCAATAATTAAAATATTGAGTAAATTTTATTGCATTTTACATAAGTCTAAATTCAAGTTAATTATTGTTATCCAGAGGGAAATTTTGAAGCCAGAAGGAGAAATCTTTGAATATTACCTCAACTACACCAGGTAAAACATTTTAAAGCATTTTCCCAGGATAAAAGAAGCAAGATCATGAGTTTAGAAGACATAATTCTCATCATCAATCATCAGTTGATAGAACTAGAACACCAACCAGAAGTTACATTTGTGTTAATGACAATTTCATTTCCCAAATGTGTACATACCCTTAAATTTGTAGATCCTTGTTTTTGGAGGTGTTTTTTTAAAAAAAAAAAAACTTATAAATACATTGGAGGATGGATGAATTTTTATATGGAGAAGATTAGAGTGGGCAGGGCATTCTGTTGGGCTGTTTGAACAGGGCTAGAAAAAGATCCCCATCCCTAATCACCAAGATGCCAAACCACAGAGAAATATTCCTGTAACTTAGGAATGACTCTAACTAGCAATCCTATGTTAAAATATTTTCATTAGCTTCACCAAATATTCCACGCACACTATACACAAGTCACTATGCTAGGGCTCAAAGATGAGTTGGTGATGAGGCAGAGATGAGGAAGAAGCAATTGATTAAATCAGCAACACTTTGGTGTGACTTAGTTTTTCCTCACATTTTTCCTTTCTTTGGAAATTAAACTTATGAAAACTCTGGATATCTAAAGGAGAGCAGGAATAAGGAAGAGAAATAGAAAATGGAAGTTGAGGAGGCAACTACCAGAAATTATGCTATTTCCTATTTAACTTGCAATTCTACCTCCCTCACACCCACATTTTAATATTTCTCAAGTCAAGATTTATCCTACAATCTATAAATAGACTTAATAAGGCAGTGCATTTCCCCTTTGTTTTAAATTATTAAATCAAACTTGTTATTAAATAGTGCTTCTTATAATCCATGACATATTTGTATTTAAAGAGAACACTAATATTTTAATTGAATTTTTTGAGGTGATTATAGATTTATATGAAGTCATAAGACATAGTAAAGAGAGGGATCATGTACCCTTTATCCAATTTCCCCTAAAGGTGACATTTTTCAAAACTATAGTGCAACACCACAACCAGGATATTAGCAATCCATAGATTATATGGAATTTTACCAGTTTTACTTGTACTTATGTGTTTTTATTTCTATGCAATTTTATTGCATGTGTAAATTTGTGTAATTTGTAAATCCAACACTACAATCAAGATACTGAACACTTTCATCACCATAAAAATCCCTTATATTGCCCTTTTATAATCATATCCAACCATATACACACCCACCTTCCCATCTCTAAACCCCGAAAACCACTAACCTGTTTTCCACTTCTAAAATTTTGTCTTTACAAAAATGTTATGTAAACTCAAGCATACAATATGTAGCCTTTTAGGATAGATTTTTTTCATTTGACATAATTTTCTGCAGATTCATTTAAATTATTTGTACTGCACCAGTAGGTCCTTCCTTTTTATTGTTGAATAATTCTTCACAGAATGTATGTACCATGGTTTGTTTACCCATTGATCTGTTGAAGGACAGCTAATCTGTTTCCACTTTTTGGCTATTAATTAGTACATTTATTGACTACTTATTCCATATGTTAGGTACTTTCATATTTGTTCTCCCAATTTATCTTTACTTTCCCCTTGCTCCCCAAAAATCCTTATGAGATAAATATTAGTAACTGCAGTGTGTAAGTAAAGAAATTGAGGGTCTACAGTGCCAATCTACATGCCAATTTCACACAATTGGCAAGTGGCACAGTCAGAAATCATAGTCAGATACTCAATTCCCAAGCCCATGAGTGCTAGTTATCAGTTTACTTGATGGTTTGTCCCTTGGGTTATCATAGGTATTGGGGTTGGGAATGGTCAAAATGAACCCAGAGTGAAAGAACTCAGGGCTATTTATGCATCCCCAGGTTCCTCCACTATTTTCCTACTCTATATCAGGACAGACCTGAGGAAGTGCAGAGTAAAATACCTGGCAGCTCGCCTGCTTGATGGGATTTCTTTTGGGGAGGTACCTGTGCTTAAAGGGTCATCAACAAACCAAATAAAAAATGTTTAGGTGATATTTGGTTTCCCTCACCTAGATAAACACTCATTTGGTTTTTGTGCACTTTTACTACTTTCTCTTCAAATTGACAAATGTATCAGAGGAGTGGTAGTTAAACTGACACATTGTCATTCTGAAAACAAATGACTGGAAATGCCACATCAGCTCCTATAATCTCAGAAAAAGTTTCAAAGAAGCCCATCTACCCAGGGAAGAGATATATCATAATTCAAGCACAATCTTTTGGAGGAATGAGTATGCCTGTCAATAATGAGCCAGCCCTCTGTGCAGACAGCCCTGAGGAAGATTGGCATAGGGATACCATCTGCTTTGGCACTGCAATGCTGGGGCAGTTGTTAAGCACTCTATCCTAATGAACATGTTTTTCCCACAAGCCCATCACCTACAATTGTCACTTCCACTTAACACCCCTGAAACCAATCAGAAATTTTCCTCTACAGGGCAACAATAAGAGGGCACATGTATATTTCAAGGAGGAAATTAAACAATGATGAGATGGAACCATCCATCTACCATAATGTCTACAGTGACAATACCAAGTGCTAACAAGGTTCAAAACAATAGGAACGCTCACAAAATGCTGGTAGGAACACAGAATGATATGTTTTAGAAAACCATTTGGCAATGTCTATTGAAGCTAAACATATGTACTACCTATAACTCAGCAATTCCACTCCAGAGATAAACTCAAGAGAAAGAAATGCATACATCTACCAAAAGACATGCACAAAAATGTTAATAGAAGGGCTGGGGCTGGGGCTCAGTGGTAGCACACTTGCCTGGCATGTGTGAGGCACTGGGTTCAATTTTCAGCACCACATATAAATAAATAAAATAAAGGTCTATCAACAACTAAAAAAATATTTTAAAATGTTCACAGAAGCTTTATTCATAATAGCCAAAAACTATAAAAATTCAATGTTCATCAATGTTTCAATGGATAAATGAATTGTTGAATATTCATGCAGTGGAATACTACACAGAAAAAAATTCTGAGGCATACCACATGGAAAAATCTTATGAATATTACATTGAGGGGGAAAAAGCCAAATTCACACTGTGTAGTACCACTTATATGAAGTTCAAAAGCAGGGAAAACAAATGTGATGATCAGAACAGTGGTTACCTCTGGGAATGAGGGGGAAATGGTTGCTAAGTAAAAGGTGACATGGGGAATCATCTAGGGTGTTAGAAATGGTTCTCTATCTTGACCTGCATGGTGGTTACTTGACTGTAGACATAGGTAAAAATTCAGGTCACCCTTTAAGAATTTTGGCATACCATTTAATAGTAAATGGAATAAAGTGTATTGTTAAATGGTATGCCAAGGGCTGGGGTTGTGGCTCAGAGGTAGCACACTTGCCTGGCACGTGTGAGGCACTGGGTTTGATTCTCAGTACCACATATAAAAAAAATAAAATAAAGGTCTATCAACAACTAAAAATACTTTTTTAAATGGTATGCCAAAATTCTTAAAGGTAAAAAAAGGGGGGTGGAATTGTTACCCCCATTCAGCTCTGGATTGGACCACCTTTTTTTCCTGTCTTCCCCCTCATCATTATCTATGGACACCAGGACATGTAACAGAGCCAGGTGACTGCTCCACCCAACAAATTATTTGGGGGAGCCAGACTGATACAATGGTAGGCATAATTAATAGGAAAACAGATGAGAGATTGGTACTGCAGTCTGAGACAGGATAAGCACTTCATGCTAAAATGCCTCCAGAGACTTTTTCTGTCTCCTGTTAACAAAAGGGTGACTCATGCTGAGGCAGAGATGGAGGAATTATTTGAGCGTGGATGATTTCTGCTCCCTTGGAAACTTGAGTTCAGGAGACAGACAGAACATGCATACACACACACACACACACACACACACACACAGAGTGACCTACCTCTGATAGACAGATTCCAAAGGAATTTAAATACTCAAAATGAGAGATAGAGCTTTAAGAAAAATTAACAGTGAACCAAGCTCACATAATAGATGTATTTATCCTTTCTATTTCTCTAATTTCCATTTTTCATATAGTAAAATTCACTCTTCACAATGTGTAATTGTATAAGTTTTAACAAATGCATGTAGTTGTGTAGCCAGAATCAAGACACAGAACAGTTTTATGACTGCCAAAAAAATCCCTCAATGTAGGACTCTTTGTGATCAACTCCTTGTCCCACCCTTAAATCTTGCAAACACTGATCTGTTTTCCATTCCTATAGCTTTACCTTTTCCACAATGTCACATAAATTGAGTCATACAATATGTAGCCTTTGAGGTCTGAATTCCTAATGTAAGGCATTTCAAAAATCATCCATATAATTATGTGTATCAATATTTCATTTCTTTTTATTATTGAATAGTATCCCCTGCTATACAGGTAGCAGTTTGTTTAACCATTCACCAGTTGAAGGACACTTGGGTTGTTCCTAATTTTCAGCAATTTTGAATACAGTTTCTAGAAACATTTATGTACAGGTGTTTATGAACACATTTTCATTTCTTGGACAAATAAACAAGTAGGATTGCTGATAAGTGAAGGTCTAATTTTATAAGACACTAGAAGTTTTCCAAAGTATACTTTACCATAGCAGTGTAAGAGAGTTTCAGTTCCACATCATTGCCAACATTTGTACTTAGTGCTTTTTAAACATTTTAGATACTGTAATAATAAGAATGAAGTGCTATCTCATTGTGATTTTAACTTTCATTTCCCTAATGACTAATGATGGTGAGCACCTTTTCATGGGCTTATTTATCATCCATTTATCTTCTTTGATGATGCATCTGTTAAAATCTTTTTGCCCATTTTTTAATGGAGGGTTTATTTTCTTATTGCTAAATTTGGAGAGTTCTTTTGTCTGGACACTAGCTCTTTTTTTTTTAAATATTTATTTATTTATTTATTTTTAGTACTCGGCAGACACAACATCTTTGTTGGTATGTGGTGCTGAGGATCGAACCCGGGCCGCACGCGTGCCAGGTGAGCGCGCTACCGCTTGAGCCACATCCCCAGCCCCTGGACACTAGCTTTTTGTAAGAAGTGTAATTTGCAAATATTTTATCCCAGTCTATGACTTATCTTTTCATTCATCTCACAGTATCTTTTGAAAAGCATAAACTTTTAATTTTAGTAAAGAACAATTTATCAACTTTTTTCTTTATGGATCATACTTTTGTGTCATGTCTAACTCATTGGGTCACAAAGATATACTCCTGTTTTTTTCTAGAAGCTTTGTAGCTTTATGTTTTGTGATTACTATAATCCATTTTGAGTTAATTTTTGTATAAGATGTGAATGTGTGTCAAAGTTTATCTTTTGCAAATGGATGTCAAATTGTTTCAGCATCATTTATTGAAAAGACTATCCCTTTCCCCCCATTGAATTGCCTTTTGCAACACTGATGAAAATCAATTGATTATGTTTGACTGGGTTAACTTCTGGAACCCCTATTCTATTTAATTGATCTATATTTCCAGTCTTTCACCAATACCACACTGTTTTAACTAATGTGGCTTTAAAGTAAATCTTTATATCAAATAGGGTCAGTTCTCTAATTTTGCTCTTTTTCAAAGTTGTTTTATCTATTCTAGTTCATTTGCTATGTAAATATAAAGTTTAGAATCAACTGATCAATGTCTACCTCCAAAAAATCCTGCTGGGGTTTTTATTAAGATTATGTTGAATCTATAGATCAATTTGTAGAGAACTGACACCTAAAAATATTGAATTTTCTGGTGGATAAATATGTATATCTCCCCATTGCTTCTTCAGTGTGTTGTAGCTTTTAGCATAAAGAGCCTTCACATATCTTATTAGAATTTAAATATCTCACATCTGAGAGTACCACTGTAAATATTACTATGTATAAAATTTGAATTCCAGTCTTTTTATCACTAATAAATAAAAATACAATCAATTTTTGTATATTTTTCTTGTGTTCTGAAAATTGCTAAACTGACATTATTTCAAGCAGCTTCCTTGCAGATTCTCTTGGATTTTCCATGTAGTTAATTATATCTCCTGTAAATACAAATATTTTTTTTTCCTTTCCAATCTGGATGCATTTCACATATGCATTTTGAGTTCATCTCCATACCTAATAAAAAGTTTTCCCTTCCAAAATTCAAACTTCACAGTTCTTTTTTTTAATTTTAAAAATATTTTTTGTATTTGTAGATAGACAAAATACTTTTATTTTATTTATTTATCTTTATGTGGTGCTGAGGATCAAACCCAGGGCCTCACACATGCTAGGCTAGTGCTCTACCACTGAGCTACAGCCCCAGCCCTAAGCTTTATAGTTCTTAAGATGTCGCTCATCTTTTGTATTGCACACTGATAACTAAAACTAGGGCTCAACAAGACTACATTAGTCAGTAAAGGTTAGGTTTTGCTGTAGAAACAAATAGCCCCAATATCTCAACAACTCAAATGTCTTAGAAAAACAAAAAATTTTATATCTTGTTTTTAGTACATGCCCATTATGAGTGTTGCCCATTATGGTCTCTCAGGGACCCAGGCAGATGGAGCAGCCACTGTCTTAAATACTGCCTGTGACTGTGCCAGAGCAAAGAATTCTAGAGGTTTTTCACAGACAATTCAATTAGTCTCCAAAGTAACTCACATATATTCTACTCACAAATAATTGACCAGAACAACTCACAATGACCCCACCACAAGGGTTCTAGGAAATCCAAGTCTGCCATATGTCTGAAAGTGGAGAACCATAAATATTTGGTGATGTATACTAATGATTATTAAGGAACACACACATGCACACACACACACTGAGGAAAATGAGACATTTAAACATCATTCTGATGCAAGAAAGAAAGTAGTATGTGACTTTATAAAGATAAGGAAAAGGTAAATTGGAGTTTAAAGGTTTCCCTACATGCACTCAGAGGAGGCCTTAAGTGGCTGGAACCTTCAAAATTGCACCTTGAAAGATGGTGGAAGCATGCCTACAATCCCAGCAGCTCCCGGAGGCTGAGGCAGGAGGATTGGGAGTTCAAAGCCAGCCTCAACAATGGCAAAGTGCTAAGCAACTCAGTGAGACCCTGCTTCTAAATAAAATACAAAATAGGGCTGGAGATGTGGCTCAGTGTCCCAATGGCCCTGAGCTCAATCCCTGATAATCCCCCAAATAAAGAAGAAAAAGAAAGATGGTGGAAGATGGATGTTGAATATGTTTACATTTCATAACACAGTATAATTGTTAAGAACAGTGATTCTGGAGGCAGATTGTTTACACTCAAATCCCAGATCTGCCCAGCACTAATTGTGTAACCTTTGGCAAACCACTTAACTTCTCTGTGTATTTCCTCATCAATAACATGATGTTACTACTAGTATCTGCTTCATAGGTTGGTGAGAGGTTTAAATGGGTTAATTGTTGGAAAACTCTAGAGTAGTGCATGGCTCATAAATACTATGAATGGTAAAACACACACACACACACACACACATACACACACAAATCCTTTCCTTGAGAATTTTAAATGCAGAGACTGGATAAGAAAACAAAAACTAGAAAATGATTTGTCTCGGACAAAATTTATACCTGGTTCAGTAAGCAAAGTCTACAAATCGATAATGCTATCTGTTGGCTATTTCCTTGACCCTGAAGCACTGAGCAGGGTCTCCTTCTTTCACTTTACAAACAAATTCAGATCAGATTTCTTTAGTATAGGTCAGCATTCTCCCTTCCCTGACCAGAACTAACCAAAGCTGGATATACCAGTTGAGCCATTTCAAGGAGATTTTTCTCTCTGGCTTTGGAGATTTATACTGTGTTTAGGAAGTTCTGCTCACCAAGCTACATATGAAACTAACCCTTCACTCATTGCCTGCCTCAGGATGTCTTTGAGTACACAGAGGAGTAGAGATCCCAGAGGACAGATAAGCATGTGGAAATAAGGGATTTGCTCAGAGACACTCTGTGAGGAAAAAGGTGGAGCCGACACCAGAAGACCTCCATAAAGGTCATAAGAGGAGGAGTAAAGAAAATTCCCATTGGTTTAGCTTGTGTGAATGAACAAAGCTCCTTCCAGTATATTACCATGTTGGGTTCTCATGGAAACCCCATAAGGAATGTGAAAGATAGTATTCACTCAATTTCACAGCTGAGAAAATTGATGCTCAGCAAGGTCATAGAGCTTGCCCATGACATTGCAGCTAGCAAGCAGCACAGGAGAAACTTGAATTCAGAGCTCCTTCTACCACATCATGGTTATCCTTAAGGCCTTATTTCCAAAAAGGTGGAAGGTATATTGCCAGTGGAATGCAAAAAATATGATTTTCAACTTATATGTTTATTAGAAAAAATGTAAAATCAGGAAAACTAGTGATTTGTGAAGCTTCCCTCTTCAATAAATTTTGTCTAAAACATTAGTCAATTTCAAGAAAATCTTATGTAATTAATGGCACAGATGGTATGCAGACATGGCAAAAATTCAGTCCCCAGAGGACTGAAGGCTGGAGACCCTGCTGCACAGTGGTTGGAAAGAACAGTGACTTGGGTAAAGGTACTCTAGACCTGGCTTTGTCACTAAAGGACAATATTACCTTATACCAGCCACTCACCTGTCTGAGCTTCATTCAGCCTTATCCAGTGTAAAACAAGAGTGTTGGTTGCAGTAATTTCAGGAGCCTCTCCAACTGGAACCTTCTCAGATGGAAGCTGGGTGTTATGTCCAAGAAAGTGTGAAGGGTGGGGTTTCTTTGGCCCCCTTTGCAGTCAGCTTTAATTTGCCTGAAATAAAGCCGACAGGAGGCTGCTGGATTCAGGGCACATTCCTCTCTGTCAGCTGCTCAGGATCTCTTTTCTCAAGAGCTTCTAAGGAAGGCCCCTTCCTTGGCTGCATGCCCTGGGCCCCGCAGCCCACTGCAGAGGGGAGATCAGGAAGGACAAAGGGGGAAGGAAGGGGTTTCTGCAGAGCCGTCCTTGGTTCTTCTATAATGAAAGAGCAAAATAGAAGACTTGTCAGGATTCCAGCAGGGAGGGGATTAGGCTAGCATGAGGAATGGAATTCATGACAGGCCCACTATGAATGGGGTCAGGGTCAGTGGGAAGATTTTTTTACAGGCATGATTCCCATTTGAATGCATCTTAGATATACTCATGGGTGGGTGGGATAATGGCAGCTCTCCTACTACTGACTCAAGTAGGCACCCAGAATAATGAGGTACAAGAGGGTTGCCATCAGCTACTGAAATTATAAGGAAATCCAGGGCCACTCTGACCTGCTTTGTGACATTGGGCAACAACTTAACCTCCCCATGCCTCAGTGTCCCCTGTGAAATGGAAATAATAACTGTAGCTATAGCCTAGGGTAATGGTGGGGATCAAATGAAATAATGCATAGAAGGCCTGGCATGAGATAAGAACACAATTAATGCTACTGACTGTTTTTATTAATAATGTACTGCAAGGCCAGGATAGAGTTCTAGCTTGGAGTTAGAGAAACAAACATGAGTTGAAATCCTGATTTGGTCACCAAGTAAAGTCCTATCACTTTGGGATTCAGTTTCCATTGAGAAAACAGTGACTCTAAAAGTAACATAGTCAAAAGGGGGTTGTTGTTAAGATTCCATTGTGTGGCAACATAACCACTGAGCAGAATATCTGGACATTTGACTTGCTCAATAAAGGATAGTTGTGATAGACATGGAACTGCACCCCCCAAATCTTCCCTTAAGGAGAGATTCATGGCTGCAGCTGCAGGAAGCACTACCAGCAGGCAGCATTCATTGTTAGTGTCTTCATGGACTGAGTGTCCCTCATAAGTTCTCTGAGGCAGAACCTCCCACTTTTTGGTATCCTCAAGACATTCAGCACAACACTGAAAAGATAGCAGGTCAGCTCTAAGTGCTGAAGGATGGACTGGCTAATTTAATGACTTTACTTCTAAAACATGGAACACATTTCAATGGAATGTCCTTTGAAACAGTTCAGGTAAGAGAAAAGGAAACACTCCACGTAGTCTCATTCCAAGCCCACAGTAGGGATGAGGTTGCCCTTGCCAACATCTCTTATCAACTTAAGAGAAATTTTTTTAAGATAGGATACAGAGCTCCATCTTTTTGGAATCCAATTTAGTTCTCATCAAAATCCCTCTGTTCTCTCCCCAGGCCTGGCTGGGAGGGAGGACACTAGCTTCATGCTGACCTCGTTTCCAGTCAAGACTGCCTGTGAAAATGCAGTCTTGGCAGATGTGCCCTTTCGAGAAGATTTTTATCTTACAGAACTTGACAGATGTTCGGCCTCACTCTTTAATTTGAAGTTTCTCATATTACCCCCTCCCCTCCCACCATTCCAGCTTGGGTAATTTTTCTCAAAAGCGACAGTTTCTCAGTTGGCGGTTGCATTCCAGAGTTGGTTAATGTAAAAGGCAGAATTGCCACATCTTGAATAACTTAAACCAAAGTGAGGACTGAATATGGAGTTGACCATAATGTAGCACAGTCTTGGGCTTTGGAGCAGTCGTTTCCAAACACCAGCCAAGACCCTCTTTTCATGAAGTTGCAATCCAATAAGGGTATGGTAAAATGCAATAATGGCCACTGACACTTTGCAGCTACTTTCATGAAGAGGTGGAGTCCATTTCTGCACCCCTTGAAGCTGGGCTGGTTTTGTGACTTATTTGACCAATGGAATGCAACAGAAGTGACACTGTGAAATTCTTATCTTAGAGCTCAAGAAGACTTAATATTTCCATTCCCAATCTCTTTCAACCTTTCAATAGATGAATGGATAAACAAACTGTGGTATATGTATACAATGGAATATTACTCAGCATTAAAAGAGAATAAAATTATGGCATTTGCAGGTAAATGGATGGAGCTGGAGAATATCATTCTAAGTGAAGTAAGCCAATTCCCCCCTCCCCCCCCAAAAAAAAACAAAGGCCAAATATTCTTCTGATAAGCGGATGCTGATTCATAATGGTGGGGAGGGCATGGGGAAAATGGAGGAACTGTGATTGGGCAAAGGGGAGGGAGGGGAAGGGAGGTGGCATGGGGGAAGGAAAGATGGTGGAATGAGATGGACATCATTACCCTAGGTACATGTATGACTGAACATATGGTGCAACTCTACATAGTGTACAACCAGAGAAATGAAAAGTTGTGCTGCAATTGTGTACAATGAATCAACATGCATTCTGCTGTCATATATACCTAATTAGAATAAATAAATAAATGAATAAATAATCTCTAAGGTTTGTTTTTAAGAAACAGAAAAAGACTGTGTGGCTGAGTCCAGTAAGAGAGGAAGAAACATGGTTATAGGGGAAGACAGAGAGGTGAGTCAAGTGCAATAAGAATCCACTAGAAGTTTTTAGACCAAAGACACACAGTATCTTATTTCTACCTTTGAAGGTCACTCTGGCTGAAGGGTGGAGGATGGATTGTAGAGGGCTGAGTGGAAGCAAGAAGACTCTGGAATTATTTTAGAGGGAAATCCTCCTATGGCATATATGCAGGCTTGAACCCAACTTTTGTTACTTGATCCATGTATCTAACAAACTTTACATTATTACCATTGCTTTACTATTTATATGCTTTTTCTAAAATTTTTATTGAGGAGTTTATAAAAGTTTTATTTTATTTTTGATTGGCAAACAATAATTACATATATCTGTGGGGAATAATAGGTGCATGAGGTTTTCCTCATCCTTAAAAATGTAGATAAAACATAAATCCAGCATCTAGTTATATTGTAGAGTATTTGGTTCAGAATTCCTTTTTATTTATTTGTTCTCTTTAGATATACATGACAGTAGAGTGTATTTTGACATATTATACATACACGGAGTATAACTTATTCTAATTAGGATCCCATTCTTGTGGTTGTACATGATGTGGAGTTTCACTGGTGGTGTATTCATATATGAACATAGGAAGAATTCTCAATTTCACAATTTGTGAATGGGATTAAATTTTTCCCTAGTAACTTCTCTGAAGGTAGAAACTCCTTTTGAGAAAATTCCTCCTTTGAATATTTTAAACCAGAATCCCTATTATAGTCTCCACATTTACTTATAAACCACTTACTTAAAATGTTATTTTTCCTAAAAATTCATTTAGAAACATTAACAATTATCAAGAAACAGTATAGTTAGGTGATTAAAATCATGGTCTATAGAGGCAGTCTGCCAGTTTCAAATTTCAATTCTGCCATTTATTCCTTGCATGATCTTTGCCATGTTCATAAAAATGGGCAACAATAGTACCTCCCATATGGTGGTGTGATGATTAAATAGTCAGTATAGTTGTTTAGTACATAGCAGGCACTCAGAACCAGCTATTATTATTTAACATCAAATGCCCTTAGGACACCAGTCACAAGGCTACTTGTCTTTTTTGCTGTGACCATCTGAAAGATGTAAAAATCACATTTAAAAATTAACAAAAAAAGTCATATTTCAGATCTTTACTAATTCAACATTTCCTTACTAATTTTCTGTCTCTGTGAGTTCTGACTATAATTCTGTTGTCCACTGTTGACTGGCTCTCATGTTGAGGGTCCCCTTAGCCAGCACCAGCTTTGTGCTCTCAATTGTAGGTTGTATATGTAAGAAATGTCAACTGCACACTGCATGGAAACTATGTCAGATACTGTGGTAGAAAAGGTGCATGCTGCTCCATAAGCAATGGTTTTCTAGTTACTCATGAGGTTTCAGTTAGAGAGGGGTTGAGGCTAAGGTCATCTGGCCACCTTATGCAGTCATATATCTAGTGGAAATATGCAAACAGCTGGCAGCTGAACAACTTGGGCTCCTCATGCCTCTCTATCTCTGTGTGGTCACTCCATGTGACTTCTCCAACTTGGAAGCCACAGTGTGGCCATATTTCTTACAATGGCAGCTCAGGGCTCCAAAAGAACTTGTCCTGAGTCAGGAAGGGGGAGCAGAAAGAGAGGACAAACACACATCAGGCAGAAGATGCATTTCCTTTTATGACCTAGCCTCTGAAGGTACATATTAGTCACAACTAATACTGTGTTCTATTACGTAAAGTTGCAACAAGAGCCCAACCAATGTTCAAGGTAAAGCAACACAGACTCCAAATATTGATGGAGCTGTAGCAAGGTTCTGGAAGATGATGTGAGATTAGAAATATTATGGCCATTTTTTCTGGCTCTGCCACCAATGGAACAAACAAGTCAGTCAAAGCATGACTTGTCCTGGCCATGGAGATGATATCCATGTGAATAAAAAAAAAATCACAGGTCGTGGTTTAGTTTGTAACTTGATCTGGTGGGATTTACCTTTATTGGTTTAGGGATGGGATGATTATGGAGGCAAGGGAAAAGAGAAGAAGAAAACTCTCGTCTATCAAGCATCTCTTATGCCCTGAATGCTTTACACAAAGTTAACTACAGATCAGCAACTATTCAGTACATGATTTGGTGGGCTGGCAATTTGAATATATTCAACTGTAGTTTTTCTAATCTGCATCAGGCTCAGCTGATTACTGGGCTGGCTTGAGCAGCATCAGTGGCTGCCAGTTCGACTAGAGGCTGGCTGACAGCTGAGGCACTTTGGTTCTCTTCCACATGGTCTCTCATCCTCCAGCATACTAGCCCAGACTTCGTATAGTGGAGGGGTCCAAGAGCACAAGCTGCATTAAGCAGGGACTTTTCAAGTCTCTTCTTACATCACACTCACCATTGTACCATTGACTTAAATCAAGTTGCATGGCCAAACTAGATCTACACTCATTACAAGACTGTGAATACAGAGAAGAGAGGAATGTGTGACCATATTTCAAAGTACAATAGCATGAGATCTAAACTTTTCTTCACTAACTTGTCTGCAATAATATTTCACAGAAAAGAGTCCCAAGTAGAGAAGGACCATATCGAAAACTCCCTATGCTTTTCCTAGGGGACTAAGGGAAAAGCAAGAGCAAGAAGTCTCCAGAACTTCTACGTCTTACCAGAGTAAGCCCCATGTGGTCCATGAGCAGGTACCACATCCAACCTTGAACGAAGTCAGCATAGTTTGAGGCAAGGAAAAACTGAATGGAAGAAAAGTGAGGGGAAATTTTTGAGGTATTGAGAATCTGAGAGGTAGAGAAAGAGTGAATTTAGGGGTGCAACCAAGAGACAGTGCTACTAAACCAGGTTTGTTTTGCCCATTGTGCAGTATGACAATCACTGAAAGGAGAAGTTTTACCAAAAAAAGAGAATTAATCCACAAGGTGGCCAAGTGCATGGAGATTGGAAAGTAGGTCTCAAAAACACCTCCCAGTGAATAAGGTTTGTGAATATTTATGGGATGAGGCAGGGAGAAATGGGAATGGAGGTTAACTAAGAGCAAATGAAGCAAAAAAAGTCTAGAGGGTTTATTGCGGTTTCCCTAGGTTTCAAAAGTATGGTTAAGAAGGCTGGTTTTGTAGCCAGACTACCTGGGTAGCAATCCTACAACTCTGCTTATTTTTGACATTGAAATGTGACATACATGTAAAACACAGAAAATTTAGGACACATATTCAAGGTTCAGTGAACCATCATCATTGTCATTATTATCATCACTATCACCTATGTGGAAGTTACTGAGAAGGGAAATGGTAGGAGAAAGATTTTGACAAAATTTTGTAACACTTCACTTTCCCCCCAATTCCCTTTTGAAGATGGCGAATGAGAGAGCAAGAAGAAGAGAGAGAGGAAGAGAGAGAGAGAGAGTCAGAGAGACAGAGAGACACAGACAGAGACAGAAAGAGAAAGACAATGAATGAATATAAGGAAGCCTGAAGTACTCATTTATTTTTTATCTGTTGACTGTATTTCTTTAGACAGGATGTCAACCAAGACTGGACGTGGGGAAGGTAAGGCTTATATTGGGATTATGCATGCAAAATGAGGTTCTTATTTAATCCTCACAATCATTCTGCAAGGTAGGCACTGTTATGCTTCCTTTTTTGTATTCAAACTTCATTTAGTACATTTGTGCTAATTTCCTTTTATAGTTTAGTATCACAAATGAATGAAAATCAAAGGTCTTATTAAAATGTAGATACATTTAATTATTTCCTATGACCAGATTGAATACACAGAATATGGATAAAATAAATTTACAAAACAAGGACCAATATTAGGGTAACAATAGAAATAATCCCATCAATTTCTTCCAATGACACCCATTATAGAAATTATGTATAATATTGGGTTTTGCTCTAATATTCTTTTTTATAGGTGTGGAAACAAAATCCCAGGAAAACCAGGTAGCTTGCTTAATTAACATCACTTAGTATGTGATAGATCAGGATTCAAGTCTACATCTGTCTTACTGTAGGTTCCGTGTCCTTATTAAATTTAATAGGAAAATGTTATTTCCTTTATTGTATTTCTTTTGTTTCAAAGACAAGACATGATCACTCTACCAAGTGAAACAATCCAAAAATATATATTAATAAGACCATCTTCTTTTGTTTTGCTTTGTTTTTTGTTGTTGTTTTGGGGTTGTTGTTTTTTTTTTTTTTTCAGTACCAGAGATTGAATCCAAGGATGCTCAACCACTAAACCACATCTCCAACTCTTTTTGTTTTTTTTAATTTGAAACAGGGTTTCACTAAGTAGGTGAGGGTCTCACTAAGTTACTGAGGCTGGCTTTGAACTTGTAACCCCTCTGCCTCAGCCTCCCCAGCCACTGGGATTACAGGTGAGCACCACCATTCTTGGCCCAAGACCTTCTTTAATATCACACACTATGACCAGGAGCCTTGCCTGTTTTTCCCCAATATTACTAAATTATCCAGTGTAACCAGCATGATGTGAATCTTTCTACACAATTCTCCAAACACCTATAAACAGAAATACACATGTGTAGAGTTAATTACTGTTCATTTTTACACAAATTGAATATTATAAATTACTCTGCAACTGTTTTTTTCTACCTTAAAAATATATCACAGAGATCTTCCTAAGGTGATTAATATAGATCTAATTGACTCTATAATAACTTCACAGTCTGTGGTGTGGATGGTATATATAATTTATGCAACGATTTCTCTAGTGACTAGTATTGTGATTGCTTCAAAGTTTGGGTTTTCCCTACAACAAAAACACACTTATAGATTTACTTATATACTGGTGATTTATATCTATAGAGTATATTCTGAAATGTGGGAGGGACTTTTGGATCCTAAATGTTGCGATTGCCTGTTACCATAAAATAAGCAAAACTTAGAGGCTTAAAAAAGATGGTTCTCCCACATGGATAGTAAGCTGGTGCCAGCTATTAACTGGGAGCTCTGTCAGGTTTTTAGGCCAATAGACTTGGTTCCTCTCCACTTAGGCCACTCAGGCTGTTTGGGCTTTCTCACAACATGGATCTGGGTTCTATGAGTGAGTATCTGAAAAGAACCAAGCAGAAGTTGCATAATCTCTTTATAAGCTAACCTCTTAAGTCATACCATATCACCTCCTCCATATTCTGTTTGTGAAAATAATCCTTGATCCAAGAAGGGGAGAACTAGACTCTGCCTTCTGATGGGGGCAGGCAAGGGTTTAGAAGAATATGTAGGATGAAAGATATTGTTACAGCCACTTTGGAAAGCACAGTCTTGCTATACCAAGATCATATAGCTAGTAAGGGATAAAAACTAAGACTTAAATCTTGGTCTGTTTTTCATTCCATAATGTGATATTGTTTCACTGGTATATGAGTAGAGTCATCTTCTGAAGGCTGGATTTGGGGTATGCAAACCAAGTCAAGGAAAGACTGAATTGGAGAACCAACCATGTACTAAACCTTATGGAAATCAACATATCAGTATTATTCAAGAGCCCCTGTGTGCAGTGAGATGCTTCTCTGCCCTTAGCATTGCAAGGTTAAAGAGAAGAGGATCAGAAACCCTCTGGGTCTTCCTAATACCTTGGCAACCAACTTCCATCCAGATGATATCAGTTTAGCACTGCTGCTCCCATTCATCATTGGCCACGTATCCCCAAAGGGAGTCATCATTCAGCCTCAATACATGAGTATTATCATCAGCAAAAAATTAAAATCATCTCAGTTCTGCTTTTTCCTCTATCCTTTTCTTCTTTTCACATTTTTTGTTTGAACAGAATGGAGCAATTCAAAGAAGGAGAGTGTAAAAACAGAAGGTCAGCTGGGCAGGAAAGCTAGCTACCACATAAATGAACACACTTATGTGGTCAGATAAACCCCCAGCATTAATTGTGTTATTGTGCAAAGTGAGGCCATGAGTGCATTCAGAATATTACGTTTTTTTTAAAAAAAAAACTGTCCTTGGGTTGTTGGTCTTGGTTATCTCTGCTACTTAAATGCCTTGTTTATTTACCCAAAACATAAACCATGGCATTGCTCTGTAGCTGCATCTATTGTAGGGGGTTAATACTTAACTAAGCTTCGAACAGTTGGTCTCTAAAGAATAATCCCCATCTCTACTTTCCATCCTCCAACTTCACCACTTCCCCCACAGCTTGGCAGCAAACCCCTTAACGGAGTTCCAAACATCCATTCCTCCCTCTTTCAAGGGGATTAGGCCCAGGCAGGCGGGAAGAAGGAACTCTGGCAAATTCCTATGAATTTGTGATAGGTAGGAAAATGCACAGCAAAGAAGCAGTAGTTCCCATGTGCCCTGAGCTCTCCTTTATGAGATGAATGGTAGCCATACTTAGAGACAAGAGAGCTTCCAACAAACCTGAAGCAGTCAACTTGAACGCAGCTGGCTGGCACAGTGGGATGGAGCAAAGCAGTCCCTAGTCTTTTCAAGCTGCCTTCAATCCCTGTAGGGTATGATGCTTAGGTTAAAAGCCAGAGGTTCTACCACAAACGTACCTCAATGGGACATTGCTAACCTACAGTGGGCAGAGGCCTCAGCAGACACCAAAGTCTACAGTCTTCAGGAGCTCAAGGAAGGCCTGGTCATCCTGAGAGGGTCACATGCCCTATTCACATGGAGAGAGAGGTCAGAACCCAATATGCACCAACCAAAGGCATAGGCCTGGCATCCAGTGAAGGCAAAGGAAGCTGCCTGCTGTTTTCCTCATGGTGCTGAGAAACAAATTTTCAACAAATGAGAATTTCAATATCTTCTAAAAGATCCATTTATATTATCACAAATGACTACATTTAAACCAGATTGCACATTTCATTTACTTTTATCCCACCAATAATCAAGAAGGGGGTTAGCAGACTCATTAGCAGAATTGGCAGGTGTGAAAAATCCCTGCCGTCCATCACTATAAAACTCATCTTCTCCCTGGGTCTGAAGCTAGCAGAGCTGGAAAAAAACAAAACCAACCACACACACACACACACACACACACACATACACACACACACACACACAGGAAGAAACTCTGAAGGCAAAACAGTCAGGGTTTTCAGAGTCTGACATGCTGACATTCATCAGCATTAGTCAAATGAACAGTTAAGCCACAGGTCAGCAACCTCTCCATTACTGACTCCCTGCTCTGAAGAGCTGGCAGAAGGTGAGCCAGATATCTTTGAGAGGCCCACAAACTTAGATATCTATAAGTTTGTGGTAGGTAGGAAAGTGTGAAGCAAAGAAGCAGTAGAACACATGTGCCCTGAGCTCTTCTTTCTGGGATGAATGGTAGCCATTCTTAGAGACAAGAGAGCTTCCAACAAACCTGAAGCAGTCAACTTGAACTCAGTTGGCTGGCCCAGTGGGATGGAGCAAAGTAGTCCCTGGTCTTTCCAAGCTGCCTTCAATCCCTGTAGGGTATGATGTTGCAAGGAAGGCTGGAAAATATATTTAGCTATGTGCTAATGGAGACAAGGACAATGGCTTTTAGTGAAAAAAAAAAGATATATATATATATATATATATATTTTAAATCAGGAGAAANTATATATATTAGTCTTGTCCACAATATGCCCCTGAGGCCTTGAGATCTCTTCATTCCTGAGGTCTCACCTTTTTGACCATACCCACACCTCCAGAAAGCTGTCACCTTGGTATAAGATAACCCTATAAAGACTCCTGGCAATACTATGGCCAAGTACCCTCAGTTCTCCTATCCTGACCTATGCACATTGAGTAGAAATTTGGTAGGAGATCATTGTCAGAGTAGAGCTTAAATGAAGCACAAAACAGCTTTCTGGAGAAGGTGTGGACGTGGTCAAGAAGGTGAGGCCTCAGGAATGAAGAGACCTCAGGACCTCAGGGGCATATTGGGGACAAGACTACTCTCTCTGTATTTTTTTCACTAAAATCCATTGTCCTTGTCTCTATTAGCACACAGCTAAATAAATTTCCCAGATTTCCTTGCAATAGGCATTGAGATATGACTGAGTTCTGGTTAATGGGATGTGGATAAAAGTGAGGTGAATCATGTCCTTACCTAGTCTGTGGAACTCCCTATAGGATCATCCACACTCCCTTTCCCCACCTGCCTTGCAGATGCAGAGGCCTAATTGGATAACAAAATGCAGATGCAAAACCCTAGGGGAGGACAGAACCTTAGATGAAATAAACCTGGGTTCCTGTTTTAGTCAGTTTTTGTGTCATTGTAACCAAAAGACCCGACAAGAACAATTTTAGAGGAAGAAAAGTTTATTTGGGGGCTCATGGTTTCAGAGGTCTTAGTCCATAGATGTCCAACTCCATTCCTCAGGGCCTGAGGTAAGGCAGGACATCATGGTGGAAGAGTGTGGTGGAAGAAAGTAGCTCAGGACATGACACCAAGAAACAGAGAGAGCTCTGCTCACCAGGTATAAAATATATACCCCCAAACCACCCCCCCAGTGATCACCTCCTCCAGCCACACCCTACCTGCCTACAGTTACCACCCAATTGATACCTATCAGGGGATTAATGCACTGGTTATATCAAGGCTTTCATAACCCAATCATTTCACCTCTAAATTTTCTTACATTGTCTCACACATGAGCTTTTGGGGGATACTTCACATCTAAACCATAATAGTCCCTAAATGATTACATGGAGCAAAATCTTCATCCCTATATGGCCAGTTGGACTTTATGTGAGCAAGAACTAAATGTCTGTTGTGTTAGGTCTCCAAGATGTGGGGGTTTGTCTGTTATAGCAGTTAACATTGTCTAAACTAATTCAGTGGGTAAGATGAACCATGAAAAGCAATCTTCAATGTTTCAAAATTGGGCCAAAGACAGGCCATGATGGCAATAATTCTAAGAGAAAGCAAGGAAGTTAACAAAAAAATGAACTGCTTCAATCAAAAATTTCCCTTCCCAATTTGAGAAGCAGAACCATGTGCCAAGAACAAATGCTTTGTAGGCCAAGAGGCTAAATTTCTTCATCTGTGAAATGGAGTTAACTACATCTAGTTCTTGGACTTGTCATACTCAATGATATTACACCTATGATGTATCCAGCATAATGCCTGATGTACAATAATAGGCCTGCCTTAAGTATGAGTTTTCTATTTTCTTCATTGTCTTTCTTTGAAAACTTCTCTACACCACCATTTTCCTCCATAATCACTGGGTAGTGTCTGATTTCAGCAAAATGGCAGACACTTACTTCTCCCAATTTACCAGATGCAGGATAAAGACAGAAGCTGGAGCTGGTCTTCTCTGTCATGCTGGGAAAACTTGACCAAGACTTTCATTTCATTGATTGATCATGTTCATTTTGAACTGCATTTGGCTCCTTAGAGAAATTTATTCCCAGTCTTCATGGTGAGCTGGAAGGCTGGCCTGGCCCCAAAGACACCTCAGCAAATCTGCTACCCAGCTCCAGTGGCAGGCAGCCAGGCGTCTGGTCCCTTAGCCTCAGTCATGCAGCTGTGACTGACAGGCAGCAGGATACTGAAGCTCTGATGTGAAGATCTGCTTTTCCTCCTAGAAAAATAGCAGCAGGCTCCACTGGAAAGCAACCCCTTCTAATATGGCTGATGCTCATGCCCCACTGCCCAGGGACCCACACCGGGGGTCAAAACAGCAGGTAATTGATGGCTTCCCAAACTAACTTTGCAGACTGAGTTGAATAAAGTTTCAGACTGAGGTTTGATCCAGCCTGACCCTAGTGTGCCACTTCCTGACAGTAAAATGAACAGAAAAACAAGAACTGAATGTTACTTCCTCAACAATCTCTTGCAAGTATAGGCAGCTCTAGTAGTGGATCTCAACTCTGGCTGCACATTAGATTCACCTAGGAGCTTTAAAAAATTCTGATGCCCAGACCATAGCCCAGAACATTTGCATCAGAATTTCCAAAGCCAGAATCCAGGCAATTCTAGTTTTTTAAAGCTCCACAAGTGATTCCACAGTGCAGCCAAGGGTAAGAATCACCAGTCTACAGTTTCTAAGTACTTGCTCAAGTAAATAGTGAAAGAAGAGATAGTAAACTTAGACAGGAAAAATAACTGTAGTTATTTTCATTGTTATTTTGTAGTCATATGCTTGATGAATGGAGGGGCTGGAACATGACCCAGGTCTTTTGGTATTCAATTCAGTTACCTTTCTCTTTACTCTAGCCTCCTCTTCTATAAAATGCAAATAGTGTTAGTACATACCCCAAAGGGCTGATATGAGGATAAAAATAACTCAATTTTATTTTTGTTTATTTTAATTAATGTGTGAATGTGTCCTTCCAGTGTGGCCAGCAATATTCAAGCAGTTTATAAATACTAACCCAGTTTAGTTCATTAAAAAGCCTCCTGTCCCCTTATACACTACACTATTAATTGCCTTTAAAATGCATGAACTTTTTGACCCAGAAAATCCATCTCCTATAATTTATGAAAAGGATGTATAATTAAAGGCCTATGAAAAGATATAACTACAAGGATGATTAATACAGTTTGGATTTGAATGTCCCGCAAGGATCCATGTGTTAAAGACTTGGTCCTCAGTGTGGTCCTATTGGAAGGTGGTGAAAATTTTAGGAAGTTGGGCCTTAGGTCATTGAAGGACATATCCTTGAAGGGGATTGTGGTACCCTAGCTATTTCTTCTCTCTCTTTTGCCTCTTGGCCATGAGGTAGTAGTTTCGCTCCACCATGTGCGCCCACCATGATGTACTGCCTCACCACAGGCCCAAATCAATAGGGATGATCAATCATGGACTGAAATCTCCAAAACTATGAGCCAAAATAAATTTTTTCTCTTTGTAATAAGTTAATTATATTGGGTATTTTATATTGATAGAAATCTGATTAATAACGTGATAACTGCTATTTTATTTATAATGACAAAAGCATAGAAACTAAATTCCAAATATAAGGAGTTCAGTAAAGAAATTATAGTATGGCCGGGCATGGCAGTGCATGCCTGTAATCCATCCTAGTGACTTGGGAGACTAAGGCAGGAGGATCACAAGTTCAAAGACAGCCTCAGCAACTTAGCAAGGCCTTAAGCAACTTAGTGAGACCCTGTCTCAAAACAAAATATTAAAAAGGGCTGGGGATGTGTCTCAGGAGTTAAGCACCCATGGGTTTAATCCCTGATAGAAAGAAAGAAAGAAAGAAAGAAAGAAAGAAAGAAAGAAAGAAAGAAAGAAAGAAAGAAGGAAGGAAGGAAGGAAGGAAGGAAGGAAGGAAAGGGGGGAAGAAGAAAGATATCAAAAGCTAAAGTCATCCTCTTTTTCCAGCTGGAACCATGGAGGGTGCCAAAGAGAACAAAAAGAAGGTTCCTGCTGTACCAGAAACCCTTAATGAAAAGTGAAGGAATTTCACAGAGATGAAAGTAAAGCACCTGAGAAAGAAGTCTGTCCAAAAGATGCTTTGAAAGTCAAGGAGAGGGCTAGGGATATAGTTCTGTTGGTAGAGTGCTTGCCTCACATGCATAAGGCCCTGGGTTCAATCCACACACACACAAAAAAAAAAAAGGGCAAGGAGGAAGCTTATGTATGAAAAACCCAATCATTACTATAAGGAATATAGGTAGATGTACAGAATGGAGATTTGTTTTTTTAATTTGCTCTAATTGTTGTACATGTCAGTAGAATGCATTTTGACACATTGTACATGAATGGAGCACAACTTCTTCCTCTGGTTGAACATGGTGCAGAGTCACAATGGTAGTTTAATCATACATGTATATAGGGTAATAATGTCCATCTCATTTCACTGACCTTCCTCTCCCCTCACTCTCGTCTGCACAATCTAAAGTTCCTTCATTCTTCCCTTTCCCACCCACCATTATGGACCAGCATCCACTTATCAGAGAAAACATTTGGCCTTTGGTTTTTTGGGTTTGGCTTATTTCACTTAGCATGATATTCTCTAGCTCCATCCATCAGAATGGAAATTCAAATGGCTAGGATGGCAACAAAAGCTGGCAACTTCTATGTACTTGCAGAACCCATATTGACATTTGTCATCAGGATCAGAGGTATCAATGGTGTGAACCCAAAGTTTTGTAAGTGTTACAACTTCTTCACCTTCACCAGATCTTCAATGGCACCTTCGTTAAGTTCAACAAGGCTTCAATTAGCATGCTGAGGATCATGGAACCATATATTGCATGGGGGTACTGAAACCTGAAGTCAGTGAATGAACCTACAAGTGTGGATATGGCAAAATCAATAAGAAACAAATTGCCTTGACAGATAACACTTTCATTGCTCTATCTCTTGATAAATATTCTGCATGGAAGATCTAATTCATGAGATCTACGTGGTTGGAAAACACTTCAAAGAAGCAAATAACTTCAAGTAGCCCTTCAAATTGTCTTATTCAAGAGGTGGAATGAAGAAAAAGACCACCCATTTTATAGAAGGTGGAGATGCTGGCAATAGGGAAGACCAGATTGACAGGCTTATTAGAAGGATGGACTAAGGTATCTACCATGCTATTTTTGTAATCTGGTCAGTTAATAAAACAGTACCTGCTCTCAATGTTAAAAAAAAAAGCTGAAATATCATGACTCAGTTTTAAATAGTGTGTGACAAATAGACCCTACAATAGCCCTATGGTCTTACCTGTATAATCTCCTTTCCTTGAGTGATGGGAGAACTTGGCACTTGATTTTATTAAATACAATATAGCAAATGTGATGGGATGCCACTTCTGTGGTTAGGTCATGATAGAGACAGATATAATACTTGCCATGTGGTGGTGCACTCTGTAATCCCAGTGGCTGGGGAAGCTGAGGCAGGAAGATTGTGAGTTCAAAGCCAGCCTCAGCAACTTAGTGATGCCCTAGGCAACTCAGAAATATCCTGTATCAAAAAAGTTTTTTTTCAAAGGGCAGGGGATGTGACTTAGTGGTTAAGCATCCCTGAGTTCAATGTTCAGTACCAGAGAAAAAGAAAGAGAGAGAGAGAGAGAGAGAGAGAGAGAGAGAGAGAGAATGAATAAATGAATGAATATACTCATCTTGTAGACCTTAAAGAAACAAACCACCATATTGTGAACCCTCCATGTGGTGGGCCTCATGGCAATGAACTATGGACAGCCTATAGGGCCTGAGGCCAGCCTCCAATAAATAGCTAGCAAAAATATAGGCCCTCAGTCATATAGCCTCAAGAATATTAATTTGGTCAACAACTTGAATGAGCTTGGATGTGAATTCTTCCTTAGTCAAACTTTTGGATAAGGATGAAGCCTGATAAACACCCCAATGACAAACTTGTGAGACCCTGACCAGAGGATCAAGTTAAGCTAAGCCTGGACTCCTGATCCATGGAAACTGGGAGATAATAAATGTGGGTTGTTTTAAGTCACTGAGTTTTCAAAACAGAAAACTTGCCTTATTATAGTTAAAGCAACATCCCAGGGTTTCATAAATTGACTTCCAGACCACTCACGTATAATCAAATCATGCCTTTATTGAAGCACACCAGTGGTGACTGACCAAAACATAAAGCTGTTCCCCTGATCAGCCCCAAACAATTGCAAGAGCACTCCTTTAAGCATGAAAACTGAAAAACGGGTGTTTGAGGGTCTAGCCAATGCCAGCAAGCCAAGTTACAGAAGCAGGAGAGTGCAGTCAGGCGGAGGGACACTTAGCCAATCACAATTAGCCAAGTCATCCCAGTTACAGAAACAGAGCCCCATTACCCTAGTTACAGAAACAATGCCCCATTAGGTAGTTCCGTGTTCTTAAAGGTTTCTATAGCAAAAAGGAAAAGATCATCTTGCCCTGGTCATGACCCTTCTACTTGGCATGGTTGTTTTACAGAATGGAGTCACAAAACAAAATGGAGTCATTTTTGCTTTACTATCACAGCCCATAGTGTAGTTAAGTGGTAGAGTACATGCTAAGCATAGCCATAGGTTTAATCCCCAGCACCAAAATCAGAAGAGAAAAAAATTCCAGTAGAAGTGTCATGAAAGGGCATAGAAGTGTCACAAAATACATTTATAAAATATTGTTAAATTACAAAACTCAGATTATAAAACAATATGACCCAAACAGAGAGAGAGATACAGGCAGACTGTGAGAAGCTGATCATGCAATAGAACTCAGAATGACTTTTATTTCTTTTTGATTCTTTGTACTTTCTAAAAGTACTTTTATTATTAACATAATATTTGAAGACACTGAAAATAAAAATACTAAAAAATATTCAAGTATTAACAATATTTGAATTAACAATAGTTATTTCTGGGTGGTGAAATTATGGTTGAATTTTATATTCTAGAAGTCTAGAAAGTTATTTTTAATTTTCCTTGCTTTGAAGAGCTGATGGTGACTGGTGTAATTACACAGAATAACTCCCAATGGTTTTTTTTCAATTATTGAAGAAAATTCCACCATCATTTGCTCCCATATTTAATTAAGAGGGGAAAAAAACATGTAACTAGGACCTGTCTGCCACACACTGAGATACAAGATAACATAAAGCTAACAACACAAACACATGGCCTGTATTCCAAGCTACCTAATTGTTGTATTTTATGAAATTTGGTAAATCATTTCACTTTTGTACCTCTATTTCCTCATCTGTAAAATGAAATAATATTTATCTTACAGGGCAAGGGTATCATGGGATCTCAATAAGATACTATATAATTTAGTTTTAAATGAGCCTGACATGTAATAGGTGCTCAGTAAATGCTGATTAGTGTTATTATCATCACTGTTATTATTATCATTAACCAACTTCCCATTATAGGGGTGGCCAGTATTTAAGTCTTGGTATCGATCTTGGTTTCAACTCCTAAAACAAGCACAAAAGGAAAACATAAAAATTATAATTATGGCATTTTAGCTCAGATAGTAGAAGAAATCTCACATCCCTTAAAACACTAAAGTGGAATGTTGTGGGATCCTGAACACACATTTTTTTCCCAGTACAACACTAGAAAGAGATTTTTAAATAAAATTAACAGTATGCTCTGCTAGGATGATATGGGATGTTTGAAATTGGCCCTTTAAGAATCTGAGTCAAGCTGGTTTGACTTTTATTACATGCTATAATAAACTTATTAGTTATGGTGTGAGGTGAGCCAGGTCTAGGTCAAAGCTCCTTCTCAACATTCCAGGGAGCTCTGGGAGCTGGGTGGGAGGTGGAAGAACTCCAAGGCCACCGTGAAGCACAGCTGAAGAGCTACAGATGCCCTTAGGATAATGTCAAAATCTGGGCTTGGTTTGGGTAGACTAGGTCAAGGAGACTTGACAAACAGGCTGGAACAAGGGAGGGGCCAATACCAGGGGACCCATACGCTAAGCTGCTGGTGGTGTGGCCACAGGCAATAAAGAAAATGCTCAGCCAGACAGGCTGCTGGGTTCAAGGATGTCCTATGAAGTCTTGGAAGTCAGGCAGAGAGTTGTGGGAAGAGGCACAGCCAAGCCAACCAATGATGCAAGGAAGCCAAACTACTTGCAGCAGTGCCACAGCTATGAGATGCCAAGGATGGTTGTTGTCCCAAGGAGCAATCCTAAGAGATGAGTCTCTTCCAGAAACATGTGGCTCTAAAACACTCCCATATACAAGCTCAGAATTGCTCCTACAGTGAACAGAAATGAAATCCATCTAAATTGTTTCCAAGAAAATTCTTTAAAACCTTCCTGTTTCCTCAGGAGGATCTGTGTTCACATTCACAAAGAAGAATGAAGCAATGAAATGGCAGTATTTGTTTAGATTAGGATCTCAGTAGTGCATTGGAGAAAGCAGCAGGGTGTTCCAGAATCAAGAGAGGGGACAAGGCATTTCTCATAGATTAAACATCATCATTATTATTATCCTTTAAAAAGAAACTTTGAATGTTTTTGAGAACTGGGCTCTTAAGATTCCTATCCTGAAATATTAGGTGGGACCAGTTTTCTAATTCACAACCAAAAAGGTGAAAACAAATTTAGGCATAAATATTTTCTTATTCAATAGTGAAACTGTTGACAGTTTAACTAGTTTCCTCCCCTGGAAGGAAGATAACTACCACAAAATGGCTTTCTACTTTGGTGCTTTTCTTTCTGCTGTCATGTCCAAGCCCATATTCAGGTAATTGCCTCTTCAAGAATGCAGGTTGCATTCTTGTGGTTCTACCATTCTGTAGGTTCAAGGTTGCCTGAGTATCATCCAGCTGCCAGAAGGGGAAGAGGGAGAGCATGGAGGATCCTATACCAATACCTAGCCATCTCAGCCTAAAGGTTACACCTATTCCTGCCACTTATAACTCCATGGAGAGAACAAAGAGATATGGGGAAATATAGTCCCTGCTGGGGAGTCCCTTCATAGGAAGGAATAGGGAGCCTAAATCTTTGGTGATTCGCCAGCCATTTCCTCCACTGTCTCCTTACCTACTGAATCACTTATAACCTTGAGGATGGCATTCAAAACCTACCTCAGTTGACCCTTGATCTAAGTCATGGATGTCATCTTCTGGCTAATCAGGATGACCCAGTTTTCCCTGATATATCAGTTTTTATTGCAGAGAAAATCATTCCAGAACTTAGTGGCTTAAAACAACCACCATTTATTAGCCTGAAATTCTTCTGGTTGGTGATTTGTATTGAGCTCTCTGGTCCAGCTTTACTCACTATATGTCTGTGGTCCCTTTATGGGGTGACTGGAGTATCTAGAGGGTTCCCCTGCTGAAAAAGCTTGTGCTTCATGTGGTTCCCATCCTCCAGCAGGCTAGTCCTGATTGTAAACATGGCAGTTATAAGAATAATAGCAGCATTTTACCAGGCTGCTTAAGGCCTAACCTAAGCTCAGAAGTCACACAACTTCACTTCTAGAGCAAGCCAAGGTCAGTTCAGATTCAAATAGTGAAGAATATATTCCACATCTTTATACATCAAAACTACTACACCAGGTATATACTGTGCTCTCAATGCCTTCCCTACAATATGCCACTACCTAACCACCCCCCTTTACCTTGTCTTTGCCTGTGGACAAGGCCTAGTTCAAATCCATCATAATCATAATGGCTTCTGCCTTAATTTGGTTTCTTACAAATACAGACCCTGAGACAAGGACTTGAGTACACATATTGAGTAAAGAAGTAAAGAAAGTAAAACACAGATGGAGGAAAATCCAATATAAGTTGCTTTACTGAGATCACTGATATAAGCAATAAGAAATTGATTCCACAGGGATCCTCTCAGAATGGTCCATCTTTCAAAGAACTGGACTTAATCCACCAGCTCCCATCTTTAATTGGTTTTAAGCTACTCCAGAGGACAGTATATTCCCCGCCTTTTTAAGATGCTCTTGTACATGGACCAAGCCAGCTCCTACAGTGTTAGAGAAAATCCTGAGGCAGAAAGACACACATGTTAACACATGGAGGTAGGATGCTATCAGCATCACCATGAAATTGCTTGGAACTATCCATTGCAGATGTGTCCAAAATCAGAGGAAGAACAAGGAATGTTCTATGAGGCACCAAAAATGCCAGGTATAATTTTCCTGATGTGCTGTTGAAAACGAATTCTCCATCCTAGAAATCCTGTACTCTGAAGGTTCCATCACTTCTATGGTACCCATCATAAATCTTTTCATTGAAGACATTCATAGATGTGTATAAACTCCTTGGGGTTCTTGGAGGACAGAAGTAATATCAATAGAACTTTTTAGAACTCTAACTTGGCCCCTGTGCAAAGCCCTATCAGTCTTTTTAACTGAGTAAAAAAAGAAACATCTAGATCCAAGATATTGGAATGAAATATTTAATTCATTCATTCCATCAACAAATAACTGTAAATGTTTATAATGTGTAGTGCCAAAGCAATTTCAAAATGAATTAAAAAAAGAAGACACACTAATCTTGAGAAGCCCTTGATCCAGTTGAGTTTATAAACCATACATAAACAGGGGCTGGGGATATAGCTCAGTTGGTAGAGTGCTTACCTCGCATGCACAAGGCCCTGGGTTCAATTCCCAGCACCATAAATAAACAAACAAACAAACAAACCACACCTACATACCAAAAAGTCTAACACACCCAAAGCAACAAGTAAGCACCATGGGAGTGATTTGGGAGAAAGCAACAAGTAAGCACTGTGGGAGTGATTTGGGAGAACAATGGTTAGGTAGGGAACACTCAGTGGAGGTGTTATAATGGACCTATCTGAGGGAGATAATGCAATAAAAAGATGATGCCATCTTCTCCCTAAATAATTCACTATTTTTACATGACTTAGATGAGATAAATTAGATACACACACACACACACACACACACACATACAAAGAAATACACACTTCTCTGTGTCTGGGTGAACTCATTTTCCATACATTATGGAATATTTACAAGATGGCAAAAGGAACAAAAATAAAGTTAGTGCTCCCTTAAAATCCTACCACTTCTGAAAATATTTTGCATAGTTATTTCTTGCCTTCTCCCCGCTTCAATCCTGTGCACTTATGTTACAGGGTTGGGGTCATACTGAATGTTGATTCCTGGTTGATTTATCATAAGAGCTAGAAGAGACAGAAAATTGAAGTCAGCTTCCTCACTATATAAATGAGACGTGAAATCCCCAAAGAAACCAAGTGATATATAAGAACTGAGACCAGAACGGAGATCTCCCAGTTCCAATCCAGTCTATGGTGCGATGTTGCCTCTATTTAGCAATTCTTCCTTGCCATATAATTGTGAATCCAGACTTCAGAAACTTGTGTTTGGGGCTTAAAATTCCCAGTTCAACATATTCACTTAAAACTGTCTATATAAGCATACATTATAGTGGAAAGAGCAAATGGCTACAACCAGGGCCACTGTCAGGGTTAAAGAAGATAATATAAATGAGAGAGCACCCAGTATACTGCAGGAATGGGGTGTGCATTTGTGTGTAGAAAGGGCAGAGAAGAAATTCCAGCTATATTTTCTCCCAATGTCCTCAAGTATAGGCACACAGTGTTCTGCAGCTCATGTTGAAATATAAAACAACAAAGTTCTCAGCCAGGAAGGTGGTTCTGCCAGGTCTCCTCTGTGTCTGGGTGGACTCATTTTTCTATAAACTTTATGGTCTTTTGCAAAGAATGACTACAAGTGCTACAGATGTTGCAGGCTCCAGTGAGCAGATGTTCATGACTGGAAAAAAAAATCTCAGGGAAATTATACCTCAGCCTTTTAAGTCAATGAGCTAAAACCTAACATAACATTCTGGGTTCATTTATTATTTCCCCCCTTTATAGCAGGCTGTGGATTAGCAGCAGTGAAACAACTGTACTTCCTGGGGAGCAGCCCATGGTCACCAGAGTCACAGATAAATCCAACCTCTCTGTGCCTTAGCCGCTGTGATTATCCTTCTTCTGGGCTTAACTGACAACACAAACCCTCTGTTATGAGAGAAGAAATATATTCAGGAACTCTATGGGGAGCAACAAAAGCCACACTTCCCCCATCTCTCTTCCCATAGCAACTTCCAACCCCTCCACTGTCATTATCACCCATGCCAGGTTCTAGAGAATCAGAGTGTCAAAGAGAGTTTTGGAATTATTTAACCCCCTCTTGTGCTGGAACCCAAGAAAGTGTTATAACAATTATGTATAATAATCATGAAGGCTTAAAGGAATTTTAGAAACAGCTTTAGAAGGAATCACAGCTTGCTGTCTTCTCTCTCTCTCTTTTTTCCTTCTTCCCTTTCTATGTCTCCCTCCCTCTCTGTCTCTCCTTCTCCCTCTCCTCTCCATTTTTTTCTGTAAATACAAGAACATCTCCTTTCTTCTCACATATAGCTCAGTGCCTAAACACAGTTTTGTGGGGAGGGATCAGTTTACTTGTATAAAGCTAGGCTAATTTTTCTTCAAGAATAAGAACAGGCCATAATACTCACTACCATGAGCACACAACTACACATGCTGTTCTCTTTCTTTTCCTCCACCCAACCTCTCCTCCCTTTGTAGCACTCCCACTTCCCAAGCTTAGAAATAAATGACTAATGAATAACAATCTCCCTGGTATGATACTTCAACGTTAGTCCGGGACATAGCAAAAAGCAGATTCCAAGTAATTTCAAAAGCAGAATCTGTTCAAAAGCATTCTGCTCCTCCCTCACACAAATAAATAGGGTGCAGATTGGTTCACAACTAGATTCATCACAGATAGAACATAAAGAGAGAAACATATCCCTTGAAACAAAATTGGGGGGAAAGTCACATGAAAATATTGTACCCACTTTAAATTCCCAAGGGGAGAACAAGTTTCCCAAGTAAGGCAGGCAGTGAGAACAATTTCTAACCAGCAAACACACAGGTACTTCATTGTTGAGCCCACTCCAAGCAATGTAGCCAGGATTCACCCTCGTTCTGTTAGTGGCAATTGGCAAAGGTCCAGGTTCCCTTAGTTTATCCAAACTGGTTTATCTATCACTCATTTTAATGCATAGAATTTGTTTTCAAAAGTCATCACCAAGGGCTTCTCTTATAGTTTGATTGATTCACTAAATCCATGAAATGAAACAGTAAGTTTGATGGTCAGAAATTAAAGAATTTCCCATCCGATGGCTTTATTTTCCCTATAAAAATCATGACACAATTATTTCCTACAAATTTAGTGCATTTGGCACATGTGTGAGCATGCTTTTGTGTGTGCTGGGTTGGGGGCAATATTGAGGAAAATAGAAAAGGTTAGAAATAACCTCTGCAGAAAACGAGAAGACAAGAACTAAGGACAATAGATAATCAACTGTTTAAAACACACCATATAACTGATCCCATAAATGTTGGTCAATTTTGTTGATCTTTTCAAAGACCCAGCTTTTGGTTTCATTGATATTTCTCTACCACTTTTCGATTTCCAATTTCATTAATTTCTACTCTAATCTTTCTTATTTCCTAACTTCTTTTAGTTTGCTGTTGTTTCCCTAAGTTTCTTAAAGTATAAGTATCGACCAGAATCTTTCTTCTTTATCATGGAAAGTTTTTATTTCATCTTCAAATCTAAAGCTTAATTTTGCTGGATACAAGATTCTTGGTTGACACCCATTTTCTTTCAGAGCTTGATGTATGTTGTTCCAGGATCTTCTAGCTTTCAGGGTCTGTGTTGAAAAATCTGCTGTTATCCTAATTGGTTTTCCCCTATATGTAATCTGATTCTTTTCTCTCGTGGCTTTTAAAATTCTCTCCTTATTCTGTATGGTGGGCATTTGTATTATAATGTGCCTTGGTGTGGATCTGTTATGATTTTGTACATTTGGCATCCTGTAGGCTTCTTGAATCTGGATTTCCAATTCATTCTTCATGTTTGGAAAGTTTTCTGATATCATTTCATTGAATAGATTGTTCATTCCTTTGGTTTGGACCTCTATCCCAATAACTCTTAAATTTGGTCTCTTTATGCTATCCCATATCTTGAATGTTCTGCTCATGGTTTCTTACCATTATTGCTGTGTGGTCTATGTTCTTTTCAAGATTATATATTTTATCTTCATTGCCTGATGTCCTATCTTCTAAGTGGTCTACTCTGTTGGTGATGCTTTCATTTGAGCTTTTAATTTGATTTAATGTTTGTTTCATTTCAAGTATTTCTTTTTGTTTGTTTGTTTTTTTAGAACCTCTATCTCCCTGTTGAGGTGACCTTTTGATTATTGGATTTGTTTATGTAGCTCCTTGTCGAAGTGATCTTTCACTGCTTGTATTTGTTCTCTTATATCTTCCTTGAGTTCTCAGAACATTTTAACCATGTATATCCTAAACTCCTTCTCTGTCATTTTTTCTGCTGTGGCTGCCAGTGATTCTAATGATGTGATGTTTTGATTTGTTTGTGGTACTTTCTTCCCTTGTCTTTTCATGTTGCTCATGTGTCTTCCTTTCCTGCTCTCTGGGTATGGGGTGTTATTACTCTATAGATTTGTAGTGCTCTTGTAGGGTTCCAAGATCCCTCCTTTGTAGGGAAGGACAATATTAGCTGATCTTAATATCAACAATACATAACCTACGAACAAACTGTTGTTATTAAGACATTAACAGTTTAGTCTCAATGTACAGAAATGTTGGATTCAATTATTATCTAAAATATAATCAGTAGTTTCATAAAAAGGTTTACAGTTTCTGATGGTGGACAATGACCTGGGGGTTGGGAGTAAGACAATATGCTAAGGGGGGGG
>NW_026000249.1:6840498-6857242 GCF_001458135.2 Marmota marmota marmota | reverse complement strand
GGGGGGGGGGGGGAAGATGTGAGGATACAGAGGTAATATATCTTAGGAAACGTGAAAGAGACATCTAATGAAGAGGGTTAGTAGCAAGAGGATAGACAGGAAGTAATTTAGGGTAGTTAAGTACATGAGAAGACAGTAGAGTACATAAAACAAACACAGATATGTATTTAGAGAAATACAGGATGTTAAAATAGTAAAATTTGTAGGGGGGAAGAAAAATGAAAGAAGAAAAAGAAAACAAAGGGCATATACAACTTCTCTATATTATATTATTCAGATAATTCAGTCCTCAAAATTCTATTTCATGCAAAGTTCTTGGTTTCACATATGTTGGGGATGTGAGGGCTGGAGGATAGAGGGGTAGAAGAGAAAGAGAGGGAAAAAACTCGAAAGAAGAAATCAGGGTTGTTGCTAGTTTTAGAGATCCGTTTCTTTTCTGTTTCTCTTCTCATCCAATAGGTGGGGCTGTCTGTTTTAAGCTGGTGTCTCTGCCCTCAGGATGGTATAGGTACCATGGTGGGAAGACTGATCCTGGTGTACGGCATCTGGAAGCAGGAAGTGCCACCTGCCAGCCTCTGCATGGAGGCTGCACCTCACAGGTCTCTTTTTGGGACCTCTCATCTGACTTGAGCACTGTATCTCCCTCTCTTGCCTGGAGATTTCCCAGCTCCTGGTCTCTCTGTTAGGCTCCAAACTTTAGTCCCATTCCCTTTCTCCCACTTAGCAGTTCCCACCTGCGGGACCTCTCACAGCCAGGCTCACACCAGGTGAGCAGCACCCTTGTCACACTGCACACCTACCCAATTGGGAGCTGTTTTTATGTTGAGTGGTCACTGTGCCAAGGTCACTGCTGAGGGGTGGGGGGAGTGAGTTGGATACCTGGTACCTGGCCAGATGGAGATCCAGTCTGAGAGCTGAGAGCTGCCCACACCAAATGTGGCAAGAAAGGATATCCAAGATGGAGTTGGTCTGCTTCCAGTGCCGGGGAGTCTGGTGAGGTGGGGGAGCTGGGCAATGGCCTTGTGCTGTGGGTAGGTAGCAGCTGAGTGACCTGAATGGGAGCAGAGTGCAGTCTGGAGTTCTGCAGAGGTGCTGAGAGGTGATTCTGCTAAGCTGCTTGAGAGCCCTGCGTGAGCTAGAACTGTGGGCTTTGGGTTTCAGGCACCCTGGGTCCAGATTCCTGCTCGAATGCTGAGGCTCTGAGCCCTGAGCAGGGGTCATAGTGCTGGTGATTTCTCAGGAAATCAGCTCTACTATAGGGGTCCTCTTACACTCTCTGAGATGCAGTATTCCGACTAGGTGAGACCTGGGTCACAGAATGACACAGAATGCTGCCTGCCTCTGGCCTGCCATCTTGAGAGCCCAGAATCTTTCTTCTTTTAATATAGGCAGTTAGAGTTATAATTTTCTCTGTAAGCACTGCTTTAACTACATTCTATAGATTTTTTGTTTCTCATTTCAAATCTGCCAGCTTTTGTTATACATCTTATTTTTTGTCCCTGTATTCCTTCATCACTGACTTTTTTGTGTCAGATATATTTAATGTACCATACCTTCTCTTGTACTATATTTTTGAGTCATTTTCTTAGTGATCGCCTTGAGTGTTACAATCAACAACTTATAAATATTTAGTTTGGATGAATATCAACCCAATTTCAATAATATGTAAGAAATTTTCTCTACATTCCCTTTTTCCTCTTTCTTGCTGTCATACAAATTACATCTAATTAATTATGTGTTCATCAACACAGATTTATAATTATTGCTTTATTCAATTATCTTGTACTTCTTTTACTGGTACTCTATTTCTCCATGTGGACTGAACTTACCATCTAGTATTCTTTCATTGTAGTCTACAAATGACTTTCTTTTGAGTTTCTTCTACTTGGAATTCATTGAGCCTCTTGTATTTGTAGATTAATGTTTGCCATCAAATTTGGGAAGGTTTCAGTCATTATTCTGCCCATTTGTCTGTTCCTTTTCCTGGGACTCTCATTGTATATTGGCATGCTTGGTGTACTACAGGTTTCTGAAGCTCAGTTCATTTTACTGCATTCCTTTTTTCTTTTCCATCTAAGAATGGACAATCTTAATTCACCCATTTTTGAGACTACTGAATTTTTTTCTGTCTGCTCAAATCTACTGTGTTACCCCTGTAATACTTTTTAACCCTGAATTTCTATTTACTCACTTTTTACAATTTCTCTCTCATTATTGATTCTTTATTTGGTGAGATCATTCTCATGCTCCTATGTTTCCTTTAGTTTTTAGGACAGAGTTTCCTTTAGCTGATCAAATATATGTAAAATAACTGATTTAAGTTATTTGTTTTGTAAGCCCAATATTTGAGCTTTCTCAAGAACAGTTTCTATTGATTGTTTTTACTTTCATATATGGGCCATGCTTTCTTGTTCCTTTGCATGTCTTATAATTTTTTAAAAACTATTTTATATAATATAGTCTGGCAACTCTGAGAACTATCTTCCTCCCTAAGGTTTGTTGTTGTTGCCATTCATTTTGTTGTGGCTCTTTGTTTAGGGACATGCCTGAACTAATTATGTTAAGTCTGTATTCTTTGTCCCATGTAGCCACTGAAGTCTCTATTCAGTTAACTTCTGGTGAGCTGATGATTGTACCATATTTACTTAAATGCTTTGAATGAATAATTCTCTGAATCTTTCCTGAGGGGCTCTCTGTGCATGCTGGGACACACTTTTTACACTCAACCAGTTTGGATGTTCTCCATGTTCTTATCCATATTCAGCCATATATATTCAACCATATTTCTTGAATTGTTCCAAGCCACTGGTTTATTTACAGAACTTCTTTAGAACTTTGCCTTAGCCTTCACATTATGCTTGTGCAGAAACTTAAGATCAGCCAGACGTGAGAGCTTAGGGCATTCTCAGTTCTTTCTTAAGCATATATGTAGCCCCAGGCAGGAACTCAGATTCATACATGTAGGTAGCCTTCTAGATTTCCAGGAATATGCCAGAGCTTTCAAAGCCCCTATAAATATTTCATCCCCTAGTTTTTCCATTTAAGTGTTTTAGTTGTCTTGTTATTTGTCCCAATTTTACCACTGCCTCAGGCAGCTGTGATATTAAACAATTGCTACTGATTGTTTCTGACAAATGCCCTTGAGGAGAAGGGTTTTCACACTGGATGAGCTCTGAGTCAGGTCAAATAAAGACAACCCTTGTGAGTGGAATATTCTAAGGAACTTTAAAATAGGTCAAATAATATCACTAATCTGGGAAAGTGGTTTTGCAAGAGCTCCAACTCTATTCTAATGCATGCAGTAGCTGCTAGGCTGCTGGTTATCACTGCAATTGCAGGCTGTTAGATTTCAAGGATACCATGAGATTGGAGAGAGGGTGATGAGAATAAGGCAATAATACCAAAAAAATTCAGTATTCTTAAGGGGACCCGATTATTTTTAAAACAAATAAATAAATAAATGCTTCTCAGATTGCTGCAAACATTCAGTTAATTTCCAGGGATCTAAAAATGCTTATTTTGACCATATTTTCCAGGGTCTTTGTTACTTTTAGGGGAGAAAGGATTTTCAGAAGTCCTGTCTCTGACATACCCAATGACATTACCCACCCCACCCCAGACAGTTGATACCTACAGTCCTGGGCAGAAGTGAGATAGATTAGCTAATGGTATGGAAATAAATATGACTGTTGATTCTCAGTAGGTAGTGAATTATGTTTTTAAATTGTCCATCCCTCTCTCTATCCATGCCTTCTGCTATATGACATTGCAACTCTTCCATTTAGAGGTGGGGTCTATTTCCATTAATAGTGCTTCTTTCTCACATAACATTCTTTGGTCAAGTATAATGTAGAAAAAACAAGTGTGCCAGTTCTGAACATGGACCTTAAAGCAGCTAGTATTTCCATTCATCTCTTTTCTATTTCTGCTATGGCCATGAAAAAAGGTCCAGCTAGCGCAGAGGATGTAGCTCAATGGAAGAGCACTTCCCTTGCATACATGAGGTCCTGGGTTCAACCCCCAATAACACAAAAAAAAGAATAAAATGCTAGAAAATATGTCCAGCTAGCCTGCTAGTACAAGAAGTGAGATATAGGAAACTGGTCTGGACCCTAGCTTGTAGCCAAGTTTAGCCAAGCTCAGTCTGTATCATCCAAATGCCAGTCAACCCATAGGTATGTGAGTGAGATGTGTGAACAAATAATTTAAAGCACTNTACCACATTATGACTGCTAAGATGTCACTTTGGAATGGTAATTTTTTATCTCTATTATAATCTTTTTTGGACCCCATTATACATGTGGCCCATCATTGACCATTATCATGACCATTATCATGAGGTATGTGACTATATTTATATTCAAGTAAGTGTTGTCATTCAAAATAACTAGGGAAATTGTTCATAATGGTTATTGAGTAAAATGATGTATTTCACTCGTGAAATAACTTTTTATCCTATCCTTTATTACTGGAGATACAAATACAGTATGAAGACTGGTGAATTTTTGTATCCTTGTGTCTTAGAAAAGCTTTTATTCCACAGCACATCAGGAGCTGCAGAATTGGACTTATTTTGCCATGGCCAAGGTGGCTCCTCTCACCATCCTGTGTATGGCCGGTATGATCTTAGATCATGACTTTTTCACCAGAAACACACCACTATCTGCTTCTGTTTTTACTAGCTACTAGTGCTACAGATCTGGTAACTTCCTCAGATTTGGGTGTTTGCCAATATAAATTTTCTTCTAAGGAGATTTGTTTTTTTTTTTAATTTTTTTTTAGTCAATGATGAACCTTTACTTTTATTTATATGCAGTGCTGAGGATTGAACCCAGGGCCTCACACATGCCAGGCAAGCACTCTACCACTGAAATACAGCCCCAGCTGGGATGTTTTTTTATGTAGCATTATTGTGGCAATAGATGATGAATACAACACATGCTACTTGATTAAACTCTTAAGAGTCTGCCTATTCTAAGAGTTGGACCTTGAATATATCTAACAGTTATTTGTACTACTGCTGCTCCTTCTTCTGTAGGTTAAGTTACCATTTTAGACTTTCAACAGTTATAGAATAAATATCCCTAATATAAAAAGGCAACAACTGTATTAGGTCAAACACACTCAAGCCAGTTTCTACCTCTCGGGGAAGCATGCAGCAAATCGTTCCACAGAAAACACAAACAACATCAAAAGACATTTTTTTCTAAAGAAAACTGTTCTATTCTCTCTGAGGAAACAGTTTGCAACAGGGAAAGCTGTAATGGAAACTCTAATTTTCATTTCAAAGATTTTCCTCAAGAAAAGTAGCTATTTCCTTCAGAGCAGTTTGGGATTACACTTTTCTGATTTTTTGTTTTATTTGTAGGGAAAAATGTTTCCAGCCTCGGTATTTTTCTGGTCAAAATTTGGTCAACTGCCTATAGGTTGTTAGCCCTAAAAATGATAGTCTGTTAGAAAAAAGGTGTGAAAGTACTTGGTAAACTTTATGGGTGTTTAAAAAGGTGCTGGTATTTTATCAGTTGACTAGTCTCTTGCTCAGTCAAATTTTTAACCTTCAGTAGGTAAACTCTAATGTACTGATGTTAATCATGCTTGAAGGTCATTTACTAATCACTGGAATATTAAAGACTGAAGTAAGCATAGAATAACTTTATTAATTCTTTTGTGGACATAGAGAACAGTGTGTGCTATAAATTGTTGAATAAATATACACATATGAAAGTTAAAACCCAGGAGTTCACTGTTTGATTTCTCTGCCCTCAATCTTAGGATATGTATTATTTATATAACTTCCTTCAAAGGGGGCTTATATACATCAAAGAGGTGCTGGTTTTCTAAATGAAGGAGAAACATACTTTCTTGAGAACCAAAGAGTAAACTAAGCACAATTATTTGTTTGGATACCCACAACATATGGCAGATTTACAACTTACTTGTCTGAGTTTGTGATAGCCACTTTTTTTTTAACCTATGACTGGAATGACTGGAGATCCAAACCACAATATTGGACCATGATGTAACTTAGAGAAATTAAGCCATGTGCTAAGGATTATAAAACAAATAATACTGATAATGTTTTCACAAGAAGTCACCAGTTGGTGGGTATTTGCATTGTATCCAGTATTGGTAATTATGAATAAAGCTCCTATAACTATTTGTGTACAAATCCTTGTGTGGACTTTGTTCATTTCTCAAGTGGGATTGATGGGTGGTGTGTTAGATGTATGTTTAATTTTATAAGAATTTTCCAAACCTGTTTCATCCACCAATAGTGTATAAGATTTCTAATTGTTTTACATCCTCATCAACACTTAATAGTGTCAGAATTTTTCATTTAACCCTTCTAGTAGGTATGTAGCATATATCTTTGTGGTTTTAATTTGCATTTCTTTAATGACTGATGAGTCTGAGTATCTTTTTCAAGTGTTTATATGCCACTATATTTCTTTTGTGAAATGTGTGTTCAAATTGTTTGACCATGTTTTTAAGTCTTCTTATTAATGAATTGTATTTAGGACATAGATACTTCATGAGATATGTCTTTGAAATATTTTCTCCCAAGTAGAACAAGAGGATTATGGGAAGGAAAGAGGAGAGGGAAAAGGAAGGTACTGGGGAATGAGATTGATTAAACTGTGTTATGGACATGTACAATCTCACTGTTGTGTATAATTATAATGCACCAATAAAACATTTTAAAAAAATATTCTCTCCCCCCATGCAGCTTGTTCTTCAAATTTCTTAACATTGTTTTTAAAAGTGCACAAATAACCCAATCAATAAATGGGCCAAGGACTTGAACAGACACTTCTCAGAAGATGATATGCAATCAATAAACAAATAAATGAAAAAATGTTCATCATCTCTAGCAATTAGAGAAATGCAAATCAAAACTTCTCTAAGATTTCATCTTACTCCAGTCAGAATGGCAATTATTATGAAGACAAACAACAATAAGTGTTGATGAGGATGTGGAGAAAAAGGCACACTCATACACTGCTGGTGGGACTGCAAATTAATGCAGCCAATATGGAAAGCAGTACGGAGATTTCTTGGAAAATTGAGAACGGAACCACCATTTGACCCAGCTATCCCTCTCCTTGGTCTATACCCAAAGGACTTAAAAACAGCATACTACAGGGACACAGCCACATCAATGTTTATAGCAGCACAATTCACAAGAGCTAAACTGAAGAGCCAACCTAGATGCCCTTCAATAGATTAATGGATAAAAAAAGTGTGGCATATATACACAATGGAATTTTACTCAGCAATAAAAGAGAATAAAATCTTGGCATTTGCAGGTAAATCGATGGAGTTAGAGAAGATAATACTAAGTGAAGTTAGCCAATCCCCCCAAAAAAACAAATGCCAAATGTTTTCTCTGATATAAAGAGGCTGATTCATAGTGGGATAGGGAGAGGGAGCATGGGAAGAATACATTAACTCTAGATAGGGCAGAGGGGTTGGAGGGGAAGGGAGGGGGCATGGGTGTTATTAATGATGGTGGAATGTGATGGTCATTATTATCCAAAGTACAGGTATGAAGACATGAATTGGTGTAAATATACTTTGTATACAACCAGAGATATGAAAAATTGTGCTCTATATGTGTAATAAGAATTGTAATGCATTCCACTGTCTTATATAAATTTAAAAAGTGAATAAGTTTCAATATTTTTTAAGTCAAATTTACCAAATTTTTCTTTTATGGCTTGTACCTTTTTTTTCCTAACTGGGGATTGAACTCAGGGGCACTTAACCACTGAGCCACATATTCAGACTTTTTTGCATTTTATTTAGAGACAGGGTCTCACTGAGTTGTTTAGGGCCTCACCAAGTTGCTGAGACTGGCTTTGAACTCATGAGCCTCCTGCCCCATCCTCCGAGCTGCTGGGATCACAGGCATGTGCCACCATACCCACTGGCTTGTGCATTTTTTAAGTATACTTTGCTTACCCCCAAGAATCCTTAAATTTTCTTATGTTGCCTTCTGGAACTTTTAGATTTTTAATGCTAACATTTTGATTTGTGATATGTTTCAAGTTAATTACTACATATGGTACAAGATGAAGACTGAAGTTCACCTTTTCTGCATATGGTTATTTAATTGTTCTAGCACCATTGGTTGAAAGACTGTTTTTTCCACATTGAGTAATCTTGGCACATTTGACAAAAATTAACTGACTATATATGTAGTGGACTATCTATAGACTCTCTGTTTTCTCCCATTCATCTATATGTCTATCCTTATGCAAATGCCTGATTGTCTTGGTTATTATAATTTTATAGTAAACCTTGTACTCAGATAGTGAAAGTCCTCAACTTTCTCTTATTTAAAAAAGTGTTTTAGCTATTTTATTTTAGTTCCTTTAATTTTCCATATAAATTTTAGAGTTATTGAAATTGTAGAGCCTTCAGTTTCTACAAAACAAAATTCTGGTATATTTGGCTGGGGTTGCTTTGAATCTACAGATAATTTGGGAAGAATTGACAACCCAATAAAACTGAGTTTTTGATCCATGAACATGGTATATCAAGAGAGAAAAATAAAATTCAGTCTTGTTGAAGACATGTTACTTAAGAGTTTTTTGTTACATGCAGCCAAGTCTAATGCTAATCAATATAAAAGTATTCATAACTCCTAATGAATGCAGCAGAAATTCTATTAAAAGAAACAGGTAGAGGTACTCAAAAAGTTGCGGGACATGTCATAAAGATAAAGAAGCCACCCTGGGAGAGCTTCCAATTGTCAGAGGTGAAATAATTTGAGTAACAAATGAAGTAAAGGGAGTGTTATAATCTAAAGGATGAAATAAATATCTATGGATCCATACTTATATAAATAAATGATTGAACAAATTAATGGGGAACAAGAAACAAACATCCTTACAGAAGAATTCCTATTAATAAATGTTAAAAGAAATGAGGGAAATAGAAAAGTCACTCTGAGAACAATGCAGCAATAACTGCTTCAGGCAAGATTCACTGATGTGTTATTCATATGTCAAAACTCATCAAATTGCACACTTTACATATGTGCAGCTTACTTATGTGCATCAGTTACACCTTAATAAAGCTGAAAAATGTATGAATTATAGTGCACTTTATTCTCCAATAAAAACTTAATATTTTGTGCTTTACTCAATAGAGGTTAGTGAGGTAGGCAAAATTGTTCTACTACCTATAGTTGGGGTATCAGAGTTCATGCAAGGAAATCATAGCAGGTTCTGTCAGTGTTCTCCCCTTATACTCTTACACCCTCATTCTTATCATGGTCAGGTGTTGTCCTGACGTCCCATAGCCAGCATTTGCATTTGTCTGAGGGAATTTGTCTGAGGTTGTTTGAAGCCCACTTTGCCTGACTATTTGTCAGGCCAGAGGTACTAGGGAATTAATGCCTCAGTCACTCAATGAGTGACTGCTGAGAGTTGACTGGTGTATAAATATCCCAGCTTCCTCATGCCTTAGGTGTAGTAACTAGGAAATACATATTCTACAGCTTCCCAGACTTCTGTAACAGGATACTCTCCAGTTGCTCACAGAGCTAAGTGGATTGACTATATACTCCTTACTTTCTGCCTTACCATCCTTGTCTCACTTCCTTATTGGTATTTCCTCTACTTCCAAATAAACTACTTGAATTTGATTCCTCGTCTCAGGACTGGCTTCTAGGGAACCCTAAGACAAATACACAGTGGGCACCTTTGAGAAATAAATGAGTTATTTCTTAGAAAAAAATTACTAAGAACACACTCCCCTCAAAAAGAAAACCATCAAGAATTTCGAGAACCTAAGAACCTAAACACTTGCAATTTTTGGCAGTCCTGGGGATTGAACCCAAGGCCTTGAAAATGCTAGCTCAGCATTGTAACACTGAGCTAAATTCCCAGCCCAACACTTGCTTTTCAATCCTAAATATATTATTTAAAATTACTGCTATAAAACCAGTAGAATTAAAACTAAGAAATAATATGTACAACTGACTTGGAGTTGATCTGCTTTTCAACATTTCTGATAGGTAGCTCAGGCAACCTTAGCCATGACTCAGTTTATTCTCAGCCTAAAAATATGTATTTCTCTATTTGTCACTATTTAATAACTCTTTTCCCCTAGGGTTTTTGTTTTTTCTACCCCTTGCTTGTTTATTTTCATAAGCTATCTGAGAAGAAAGGGAGAGGGCAAGCTCAGGGTACAAAGATGCAGTTTTATAAGGCAATTACTTATCCTACTGAGTGGGGGTGCTGAGCTCAGACTTGAACACAATAGGTTGTCAATGAATGTTTTGTGCCACATAAACATGGCAATTATAAGCCCTAAAAATGTAGACATTGAAAATGAAATGGTTCTGAAAATAGCAACAGTGACATGATTACTAATCACCACTGTGAAAAGAATGTTGGTAAGTGTGATACAACTCCTTTGCCATGTAGCTTTTCAATACATTTCTGCTGTTTCCGGGCTCAGCCATGTGGATGCTTTAGGACGACAGGATGTAAAAGAAGATAACAGAGGCAGAAGGTTGAAAGGAGCTTCTATGATTAGACTAGCTCACTCTTGCCTTCTGCCATTACCATGATAACATTCTCAGGATGGACTTCTAGAGGATTAAAGACATAGAAAGGAGCCAAGTAACCCTATTCCTTTTAGCCAAGGATATCTTGGACTAGCTGACAGTCAATTAATTGCCAGATATGAGACTGAGCCCAGGCAAAGCCAGATATACTGCCCAGCTGAACCCAGCTTAAAACATCACCCCATAGACAGATTAGCTAAATTTATACTTAATATTATAAACCATTGGGTTTTGCAGTGGTTTGGTTACATAGCATTTTGGTGGACATACATAATTAAATATAACAAAGTCAAAGATATCCTTTCCTGGGGCAATAAGGCCCAAAACTTATATTAAAGTGGATAAATTCAGCAAGTCATTTGAGAATTTAAAAATATCTACAGAAATGAGAGATCCTAAAACACCAAGAGCAGAAGTTGCAAACTAATGACCTACCATCCACATTCAGTCTAGAGATATGTTCCAATGGAATAGTGAAAGTAGGATTACTTGTCCTCATTTGAGTCCATATTAGAGAGTTCAACTCTATTCATTTGAACTTTTTCCCTGCTATAAATTGGATGTAAAATCTAAAGGTAAGCCAGGAAAACTTGACTTTGTATATCAGCCAGTTCAGTCAGAGGAACAGAATCATTAGGAATTATAGAATAGGAAATTACTATAGGAATTTGAACTTAAGCAATTATAGGAAATGGTAAAAAGTAGTTGGCTATGGAGCCCTTTTTATGATTCTTTCTTCTGTGTCTGGTGCAGAGCCTGAAGTCAGGTGGATGTGAAGTAGGTGAGAACAGGGGTACAAGTTGGAGAGGTACAGGTTGGAACTTGTTTTTGCCTTTCCCCATCTCCAAGCTTTCAACTTTGCTGCCTTGGGTGGCCTGCAGGAGATGGTACTCTTGCCATAAAGTCACATTCACACTTGGCTGAGGATTTGGAGAAATGGAATAAAGCCTCGTGAATAAACTGAAACTTCAAGCCTGGCTGATGTTCTACCAGTAAGATTCATGAAAACGTACATAAGCAGTAACAGGATCTAACCTACACTGACCTCCTGCAAGCAAAATGGTTATGGCTTCATTTCTACCTTGCTAATCTCCTCCAAATTTCTCTTATGACCAACTCTAACTAGAAACATACAGAGAAAAAAACTTTGGTTGATGTAGTACCAACATTACAAAGCCATTATATCTTGGCACTTATTTGGAACAAGTGAAAATCAGGAAGCAGTTATTATATCCTAAACTTTTAATTTTTGGATGAAAACTAAAGAGAGATGAGTTCCTGCTGTGTATCTCAGGAAGTTTTTTGACTGCAAGTGAATCAAACTGGCTTGCATGTAGGGATACTTATTATGTCTCACAATAAGATATTAAAAAGTAGTGTGGTTTCATAGAAGGCTAATTAATGGCTCAACAACTCCATCTAGGATCCATGTTCTTTCCATCTTTTTGCTTACCATTCTTAAGAGTGTCGTTTGTCCTCAGGCTTGTCTCTTCCTGGTTGCAAGACAGATGAAGCAGTTCCAATTATCAAATCCCTACAGAGTGATATCCAAAAGTGTCAATTTTTGAACTGTGAGGAAACATTTCCCAGAAGTCTCTAACAAAACTCTCTTGACATACCATTGGCTAGAACTGGTGATATGTCCACCCTAAATGAATTATTGGCAAGGAAAGTCGGATTATTAAAAGCCTCCTTATGGCTGGGGTTATGGCTCAGTGGTAGAGCACTCGCCTGGCATGTGTGAGGCCCTAGGTTTGATCCTCAGCACCACATAAAAATAAATAAATTAATTAAATATATTGTATCCAACTATAACTAAAAAATAAATATTTAAAAATAAATAAAGAAAGAAAAGCCTCCTTAAGCTTTCTCCACAAACTTTTTATCTTATTTTGGTTATTGGCTTTATGACACATTCTCCAAAGTGCAATTATTAGATTAAAATGCATGAATAGTATTTTTTGATTTTTTAAAAGATATTAAGCTAAACTGGCCCTGTTATGGACATCACTTTTCCTCTCTGGATCGATCACTGCAGTGTTTATCTACTGTGCCAACCAGTGTATGAGTAGTGTAGTCTCCCCTGAATGACATGGCTCCCCATTAGCTGAACCAAACTGGGCTTCATTAGCAAGGAATAACAGGAGAGATGGATGGGCAGTGATTTTTGTGTGTATGTGTGTGTGTGTCCATTCATTCAATATTTACTTTGCACCTGCACCATTATAGCACTGGATATGAAAGCGCCACAAATAACATGTATAGAAAGGGAATAATTCTTCCTTGACCCGGAGAAATAAAACATGATGACCTAGTAAGGTTTTTTTTTTACATATATACTTCCAGTTTCTTTTATTAACATCTTGGATTAGTGTTGTACATTTGTTATGATCAATGAATCAATATTGTCATTATTGTCACTTAAAGGCCATAGTTTAAATTCAGGTACTTTGTGCTGTACATTTAATAAGTTTTGACAAATGTGTCTCCATACAGTATGTAGCCTTTTCGGATTGTCTTTTCTACTAAGCAATATGGACTTAAGTTTCTTCCATGTCTTTTCCTGGTTACTTCTGCTCTCCATCCCCACCCATTCTGGGGATTGAACCCAATGATACCTTACCACTGAGCTACATCCTCAACCCTTTTATTTTTTATTTTTGAGACAATGTCTCACCAAGTTGCCCAGGTTGGCCCTGAAACTGCCATCATTCTGCTTCAGTCTCCCCAGTACCTAGGATTATGATAAATGATGGATGAAGAAAACAACTAATTATAACCAGAAACTGAAGTGAATTTGGGGTAGATTATTCTTTATACTATCAATTAATGTGTTTATACACTCAACAAAAAATTTTTGAACAGTGACAGGAAGATAAAACTGCATATACATCCACATTTATCTTAAAATTAAATTTTAATTTAAAAATACACACAAGTTGTGGTAATAGTAGGCAGACCACTAGCATTTTGTGTTGTCAGTATTTTTATTGGTTCCTCTTAGTTATACATGGCAATAAAATATACTATGGCATAATTATAGAGGCATGGAATAAAATTTGTTCTAATTCAGTCCTCAGTGTTTCCCCTTACCTTTCCTTCTTCCCACCCCTGTTCCCTTCCCTCCACTCTATGGATATTTCTGCTGTTTATGTATAGTTTTTTATTTAGTGTCTTGTGGATGTATCTGATGGTGAGATTCACTGCGCTACATTCATATATATATATACATAGGAAAGTCTTTCCCTATCCCATATCCCATATGTGTTTCCCTACCCCATCCCTCCTCCCTTTCTTTCATTCCTCTTTGTTTAGTCCTCTGATCTTATTTCTATTCTTTCTTTTTATTGCCTCCCTCATATTGGATTAGCTTCTGCATATCAGAGAAAACATAAGAACTTTTATTTTGGAGTGGGGGGAACTGATTTATTTCAGATAGCATAAAAGTCTCCAGATCCATCCATTTACCTTCAAATGCCATAAAGTCATTATTCTTTAAGGATGAGTAATATTCCATTGGGTATATGTACCATGTTTTCTTTATCCATTCATCTGTTGAAGGGCATCTAGGTTGGTTCCATAGCTTAGCTATTGTGAATTGAGCTGCTATAAACATTGATGTGGCTGCATCACTGTAGTATGCTGATTTTAAGTCCTTTGAGTATAAACCAAGGAGTGGGATAGCTGGGTCAAATGGTGGTTCCATTCCCAGTTTTCTGAGGAACCTTCATACTGCTTTCCAGAGTGGTTGCACCAATTTGCAGTCCCACCAGCAATGTGTGAGTGTGCCTTTCCCCCACATCCTCACCAACATTTATTGTAACTTATATTCTTGATAATTGCCATTCTGACTGGAGTGAGATGTAATCTTAGTGTGGTTTTAATTTGTATTTCTCTAATTGCTAGAGATGTTGAACACTTTTTCATATATTTGTTGACCAACCATATTTCTTCCGTGAAGGGTATTTTATTTATACACTCTGCTGACTGGGTTATTTTGTTTTGTTTTGGTTTGAGTTCTGCATCTATCCTGGAAATTAATGCTCTATATGAGCTGCAGGTGACAAAGATTTTTGCCCATTTTGTAGGCTCTCTCTTCACGCTTTTGATTGTTTCTTTTGCTGTGAAGAAGCTTTTTAATTTTATGCCATCCCACTTATTGATTTTTTAAATTTTACCTCTTGTGATTTAGAAGTCTTGTTAAGAAAGTCAGTTCCTGAGTTGACATGTTGGAGTGTTAAACCTACATTTTCTTCTAGCACATGCAGGGGTTCTGGTCTAATTCCTAGGTCTTTGATCCACTTCGAGTTGGGTCCTGTGCAGAGTGAGAGAGAGGGGTTAAATTTCACATGTAGTAAAAACATGTGGATTTCCTGTTTTCCCAGAGCCATTTGTGAAAGAGGTTATCTTTTGTCCAAAACATGTTTTTGGCACCTTTGCCTACTATGATGACTGTATTCACGTGGGTTTGTCTCTGTGTCTTCCATTCCATTGGTCTTCATGCCTGTTTTCATGGTGCTGGTACCATCCTGTTTTTGTTACTATAGCTCTGTAGTATAATTTAAGGTCCAATATTGTGATACCTCCTGTTTCACTTTTCTTGCCAAGGATTTCATTGGCTATTCCAGGTCTCATTTTTCCAAGTGAATTTCATGGCTGCTTTTTCTATTTCTGTTAATAACATCATTGGAATTTGTTATGTAATTTTTTGTTTGTTTTAATTAGTTATAGATAACAGTAGAATGCATTTATGCACTTTGTTATATCATTGGAATTTTGATGGGAATTGCATTGAATCTGTATATGTGCTTTTGGTAGTATGGCTATTTTGACAATATTAATTATGCCTATCCAAGAACATGAGAGGCCTTTTCATCTTCTAAGGTTTTCTTTAATGTTCTATAGTTTTCATTGTAGGGATCCTTCACTTCTTTTGTTAAATTGATTCCCAAGTATTTTTAGGCTATTGTGAATGGGACAGTTTTCCTCATTTCTTTTTCAACAGATTTTTCAATGCAATTGATTTGTGGATGTTGATTTTGTATCCTGCTACTTTGTTAAATTCATGTATGAGATCTAGAAGTCTTTGGGTGGAGTTTTTTTTTTTGGTTTTGGTTTTTTTTTGTTTTGTTTTCTAAATGTAGGATGATGTCATTTGCAATCAGAAATAATTTAGAGCTCTTCTTTTTCTATTCATATCCATTTAATTTCCTTCTCTTGCCCGATTGCTCTGGCTAGAGTTTCAAGAACTATGTTGAATAGAAGTGGTGAATGTGGGCATCCTTGTCTTGTTCTGGTTTTTAGAGGAAATGCTTTCAGTTTTTCTCCATTCAGAATGATGTTGGCCTAGGGTTTGTTGTATATTGCCTTTTTAAAAAAAAGTCAATGTACCTTTATTATATTTTATTTATACACAGTGCTAAGAATCGAACCCAGTGCCTCACACATGCTAGGCAAGCACTTTACCACTGAGCTACAACCCCAGCCCTGTATATTGCCTTTTTAATGTTAAGGTAGTTTCCTTCTATCCCTAGTTTTTCTAGTGCTATACTTTGTCAAATGCCTTTTCTAAATCTATTGAGATAATCATGTGATTCTTGTCTTTAAGTTTACCTATGAGGTGGATTACATTTATTAATTTCCATATGTTGAACCAAACTTGCATCTCTGGGATGAATGCCAGGTCATGGTGCACTACTTTTTTGATGTGTTTTTTTGTTTTTGATGTGTTTTTGTATGCAATTTGCCAAGATTTTATTAAGAATTTTTGCATTAGGCCTGGAGATGTAGCTCAGTGGTAGAGTGCTTTCCTGGCATGCATGAGGCCCTGAGTTCAATTCCCAACACAAGAAAGAAAGGAAGGAAAGAAAGAAAGAGAGAGAAAGAATTTTTGCGTCTATGTTCATCAAGGATATTGTCTGAAGTTTTCTTTCCCTTATGTGTGTTTTTCCAGTTTTAGTATCAGGGTGATACTGGCTTCATAGAATGAGTTTGACAGGGTTCCCTCCTTTACTATTTTGTGGAATAATCTGAGGAGGATTCATATTAGTTCTTCTTTAACAGTCTGGTAGAATTCAGCTGAGAATCCATTGGGTCCTGGGCTTTTCCTTGTTGGAACCCTTTTGATGACTGCTTCAATTTCCTCCTTTTTTTTTTTTTTTTTTT
>NW_026000249.1:6744632-6840477 GCF_001458135.2 Marmota marmota marmota | reverse complement strand
AAAACCTTTTTTTTTTTTTTTTGTACTTGGGATTGAACCCAGAGACATTGTACTACTGAGCCATATCCCCAGCTTCTTTATGTTTTTATTTAGAGACAGGGTCTCATTAAGTTACTTAGAGCCTTGCTAAGTTGCTGAGGCTGCCTTTGAACTTCCAATCCTCCTGCCTCAGCCTCCCCAGTCACTAGGATTACAGGCAAGCACCACCAAACCCAGCTGGCTGATTCAATTTCATTAGTAGAAGTTGATCTGTTTACATTTTCTATATCCTCCTAGTTCAATTTGCATAGGTCACATGTCTCCAGGAATTTGTCCATATCCTCAAGATTTTATAGCTTATTGGATTATAAGTTTTCAAAATAGTTTCTGCTGATCCTTTAGATGTCAGTAGTGTCTCTGGTGATATTTCTTTTTTAATCTCAGATCTCAATAATTTGAGTTTTTCTCTCTTTCTTCTAGTTTGGCCAAGGGCTTATCAATTTTGTTTATTTTTTCAAAAAAACACAACTATTTCACTGATCTGTTCAATTGTCTTTTAAATCTCAATTTAATTGATTTCAGCTCTGATTTTAATTATTTCCTGTCTTCTACTGATTTTGGTGTTGCTTTGTTCTTCTTTATCTAAGGTCTTGAGCCATAATGGTAGGTTATTTATTTGGTATCTTTTCATTCTTTTAATGTATGAACTCAGTGCTACAAACTTTCCTCTTCATAGTGTCCCAGAGATTCTGATATGTTGTATCACTGTTCTCAGTTACCGCTAAGTACTTTTTACTTCTCCCCTGATTCTGCTACCCATTCATCATTCAAGAGTGTATTATTCAATCTCCAGATGTTAGAGTGGTTTCTCCTAATCATTGATTTCTAATTTCATTCCATTATGATTTGATAGAATGCAAGGTATTACCTGTAATTTTTTTTTTGGTATTTGCTAAGATTTGCATTGTGACCTAAAATATTGTCTATTTTAGAAAATGTTCCATGTGCTGCTAAGAAAAAAGTGAATTCAGTCATTGATGGGTGAAATGTTCTAAAGATGTCTGTTAAGTCCAAATTATTAATTGTATGTTTTATTTCTATAGGATCTTTACTTGGTTTTTGTTTGGACGATCTATCCAGTGATAAGAGAGGCATGTTAAAATCACCCAGTATTATTGTATTGTGGTCTATCAGATTCTTAATATTGAGAAGAGTTTGATGTATGTAGATACTCCATTGTTTGGGGCATAAATATCTATGATCATTATATCTTGTTGATGTACAAGTCCCTTAAGCAGTATGAAATGTCCTTCTTTATGTATTCTGACTAATTTGGGCTTGAAGTCCCTTTATCTGATACGAGAATGGTGACCCCTGCTTGTTTACAAGATCCTTGTGACTGGTATGTTTTTCCCCGTCCTTTCACCTTCAGTCTGTGGATTTCTTTGCCTGTGAAGTGAGTCTCTTGGAGACCGCATATTGTTGGTTCTTGTGTTTTTAATCATAACTGCCAACCTATATTTTGATTGAAGAGTTTAGACCATTTACATTAAATGTTATTATTGAGAGATGACTCTTATTTCCTGTCATTTTTTATTTAAATTGGATTTGATTCTTATTTGATTGACTATTCTTCTAGCATAATGTTTTCCTATGCTGGTTTTCATCTTTATTTCTGCTTCATGAAACATTTTATTGAGTATATTTTGTAGTGCAGGCTTTCTAGTTAAGAATTCTTTTAGCTTTTGTTTATCATGAAGGATTTTTATTTCATCTTCAATTTTGAAGCTTAATTTTGTGGGGTATAGTATTCTTGCTTGGCATCCATTATCTTTCAGAGGTCGACATATACTATTCCAAGACCTCCTCTCTTTTTTGGGTCTAGATTGAGAAATCAGCTGAGATCTGGATAGTTTTCCTCTAAATGTGACCAATCATTTTCCTCTATCAGTTTTTAAAATTCTATACTTATTCTGTATGTTAGGTATTTTCATAATAACGTATCTTGGAGTGGACCCTTTGTGATTTTGTATATTTGGAGTCCTACATGCCTCTTCTATTTGACTTTCATTTCATTCTTAAGCTTGAAAATTTTTCTGATATTATTTTATTGAAAAGATTGTGCATTTTTTTCGTTTGTGTTTCAGAGCCTAATCTATCACAATGAATCTTAAATTTAGACTTTTAATGGTATTTCAGATTTCCTGAATATTCTGTTCATAGTCTCTTAAATCATTTCTCTCTGGTTGACTATTTTCAAGATTTTATGCTTTGTCTTTGAGGCCTGAAAAATCTGCCCTCCAAGTAGTCTAATCCATTGGTGATGCTTTCCATTGAATTTTTAATTTGATGTATTGGTTCCTTCATTTCAAGAATTTCTATTTGATTCTTTTTCAGAATCTCTCTTTATTGAAATTATCTTTCACTTCCTATATTTTCTTTCTGAGTTCACTCTTTACATCATCTTTTAGCTCTTAGAACAGTTTAACTATGAACTTTCTAAATTTTTTCTCTGACATTTCCTCCACTGTGATGTCAATGAAGTCTGTTGTTGAAGCCTTATGGGTTGTTTGGGATGGTGTGTTCCCTTGTTTTTCATATTGTTTGTATGTCTACCCATTTATCAGTATAGCTCTGACTTCTTTTAAGTGAAGGACTACTATGTGAGCTTTTTCTTAAGAGTCCTGGGTTGGGTGGATATCTAGATCCTCACATTTTAATTCAACATGTGACCCCTGCTGATCTCAATATCAGGTTCACTTTAAGAGATACCACTGAGCCCTATTTATTGTAATCACTTCTGAGCCAAGTCTCACACTATTCAACACTGTAAGAACAAAAACTTGTTGTAATTGTTCTCTGTGGTTCCTCAAATTTAGGTATATACCTATAATAAAATTCTGAAACAGGTCAAAAATTAATAGTTAAATTTAGTAAACTTACTATATACTTAAGCGAGTACTAAAAGGAGGGAGGAAGAAAGTTTGTACAAATGGGGGAGGGAAAAACAAGGACAGAAAGAAAGAGAGTGAGAGACTAAAAGGGTAATTCACACCAATGTACAAAGGAGGAATAAATGAATTGGTGTTATTTGTGGGAGAAGCAGGTATAAACTAGAGCTAGGAAAACAAAGATAGGAAGGTTGGTTCCAATGCTTTAACCCATTAGATGAAGTGCATTCAAATGGGATGGAGGTACAATGTTGGCTATGGGGTTAACTGTTATCATTCAAGCTAAGGAGTTATTTATGTGATCAAAATTGGCATTCGAGTTGTTAGAGTGTTGGAGAGGGCAGTGCTGTGAGTTGGCTGATTCTACTGTTGCACAAGTTCAGGTTAGGATGTGCCCCCATGTTTGCTGTGGGTCACCTGTTACCTGTTCCCTTCTGCTAGATTCTTTCTGTGGTAGTGAAGATCCTGGTAGCTGTCTGTGTGTGCAGGAACACTGGTTGTGGGTTTTCTGCAGGTGTTCTGTGGTGCCCTAGTATTCCCCCTGGTATCTGCACCCTCTGAGGTGCTATAGTAAAGGGTTTCTGGTGGTTCACCTGGACTCTAGTTTCCACTGCCCCTGTGAATAGTGGGCGTTGATTCCTTCTGCTGAATAAGTCTGGTGCAAGGTCCCCTAAGTATCCAAACAATGCCCTGTAGTTTACTAGTTGGAATCATGGGTCAGGCTGTAATGCACCTAGGCTGGCATCTGCCCTTTCTGCTGTGTAGCCTCTGGCAATGTCCTGCTGGGTCTGTACATCACTGGATGTTCAGGGAGCTTCCCTCTGATAGGGTGCTGTGATCCTAGGAACTGTCCTTAGGCTTCCCTTGGGTTTCCCCCCTCAGCCCCTCACTCCCACCCCTGTGCCAGTGATAGGGGGGGCTAGTGAATCAACTTTCCTGTGTTCAGGCCCAAAGCTGCTTTGTTGTGGCCTCTGAGTCAAGTGAACCTGCACAGAGGTCTTCGCCCTTGCCTGGGTCCCAGAGGCTGAGTGGGGCTAGACTTGCATGTCCCTTGGCCCAGGTGCCCTGCAGCCCATTCTTGTTGACAGTGAGGGGGAGGAGGAGGGAGGGTTTCTGAGATTTATAATTTATGCTCGTAGTGATCCTTCTAGAAGTTCTTTCTGGCCAAATTCTTAAGCGGGCCCACTGCAGGGGGCTTCCCTGTGGCTCACTTTGCTGCTGTCTGGGCGTGGGCAGCCACCTGGCTGTTTTAAGAGGGGGACTGGCCTGGGCTTCAGGCGCCTCACTCAGCTTCCTTCTCACAGCTGGGCTTGGAGTGGTTTGTGCTGTTTTAAGGAGCCTCCTGCATTTTAAATTCTGTCTTTTCAGCCCTTTTTAATTGGTTGAGCTGAAGAGAGGCCTGCTCCCTGGCCCACCCCCTCTTCCCTCCCCAGGTTCCAGTTAGGACCTGAGTCTTGTTTTCTACTCTGGTAACCACCTTTCAGTCTCTCCAGGGCTCCCACTATGTAGGATCCAGCCATAGAGCATTAGTCCGTCACTCACCGCTCAATTATGCTTTCATTCGCTGCTTCCTTTCTGTGACACGAGGAGATTGGGCCGACAGCCTTGTTTGCTTCCGCCATCTTCCTAACATTCAAAGCTCTTGTAAGCGCTAAAGGTGTTCCTGTTCGGATCTGAAATGTTGAATGGTCCTCAACGCAGCAGTATTCAGAAGTGGGGCCTCTGAGATGTTGTTGCATCATGAAGGTTCTGACTTTATCAGTAGTAGATTCATTAATAACGATGTGCTATTGGGAGGTGGTGGAAATTTTGGCAGGTGGGGTCGAGTACGAGGAACACTGGGGGTGTGCTCTTAAAGGGTATATTTTGTCCCTGACTCTTGATCACTCTCTCTTGCTCTTGCTTCTCAGCCCTGCTGTGCTGTAGCTTGCTCTCCCCACCGTGATGTTCTGCATCACTACAGGCACAGAAACAACCGAGCCAAGTAACCATGCTCCAAAACTAAAACCCTTCCTCCTTTAAGTTGACCCGCGCAGGCGCTTTGTCACAGTAATAGAAAGCCAACTAACACAAAAGAAAAGTTTAAGAAGACATATTAAATGACCCAAAAGCAAATAAAAGATGCTCAACACAGGGCTGGAGTTGTGGCTCAGTGGTAGAGTGCTTACCTAGCATGTGTGAGGCGTTGGGTTCGATTCTCAGTATCACATAAAAATAAATAAAATGAAGGTATCGTGTCCATCTTCTTTAAAAAAAGGATGCTCAATATAGATAGTCATTAGAGAAATAGAAATCAAAACCATGATGAGGTATCACTTCACAACCACTGATTTTTCCAAAACAAAGAAACTAACAAGTGTTGGTGAAGAGGATGTGGAAAAGTTGGAACCTTTGCATACAGCTATTGGGAATATAAAATAGTACCACTGTTACAGAAAATATCTGAAATGTCCAGAACAGGCAAATCCATAGAAACAGAAAGTAGATCATTGATTGCCAAGAACTAGGTACTGGGTAGGTTGGGGGAATGAGGAGTGATTACCCCCTGGATATGAGCAGGGTGATGAAAATATTTTGGATCTAGTTAGAAGTGGTGGTTGCATAACAGTGTGAATATACTGAATTCCATTGAATCAACCACTTTAAAATGGTTAGTTTTATGTAAATCTGCAATTAAAAAAAACTTTGAAAAATAGGGGGCTGGGATTGTGGCTCTGCAGTAGAGTGCTTGCCTAGCACATGTGAGGTGCTGGGTTCAATCCTCAGGAACATGTAAAAATTAATAAACAAATAAAATAAAGGTAGTGTGTCCAACTTCAACTAAAAATATGTATTTTTTTTAAAAAAAATAGCTGGGCAGGTGCAGTGGCTCATACCTCTAATCCCAGCTACTCAGGAGGCTGAGGTAGGAATATCACAATTTCAAGACCAGCTTCAACAACTTAGTGAAACCCTGTCTCAAAAAATAAAAAGGTCTGAGGATATACCTCAGTGGCAGAGTGCCATTGGATTCAATCCCCCATACTTCAGGGGAAAAAAAATAGATTTTCTTACATTTAGATGTCATTATTAAGAACAAAACAGTAGCAACTACTATAGCCACCTGGTGGTCAGACAGAGACAAGGTCTGAGGAATAACAACCTTGTAGGATGGCAGAGCAAAAAGGTAGATGGAACCTGGGTTCTACATATGTTGTCAAGCCATTTAATAAAATCTGATACAAACCACTCTTTTTTAGGATTACTGTTGGTGTTTTTGCTGCTATTTGGTGCTGGACGTTGAACCCACAGCCTTACACATACTAAAGCATGTGCTCTAACACTGAACTACACCCCAACCCAGGAATTTTTATTTTGTGAAATAATAAATTCTCTTATCAAGAAGTTTTGGGGATGGAACCTTTTGCCAAATGCTTTTTTCCTTTTATTTATATTTGCTTCTGGGAAGCTGCTGGGCTTCTGAAAATTTCCTGAATGATTCCAGGTATTCCTATAATCATTTTCAGGCACCACAACTTTTGAGAGTACTCGTACTTACTTACAGAAAGCAGACATGCACCATTCTTGCTGCTATATGAGTCAAACCCTGTGAGCCTAACTATTCCAGACCTTTCGTAAATGGAGATTAGAACTGGAGAGAACACAGTTCCGTTCTATCCAGATCTTATCAGCAGTCGACAGGCACTTCAGATACTACAATCAGAAGGAACCTGATGTTCAACAGAATGGACATCTCCCTGTTCAATCCCAGTCTCACTTCAATTAATTTTAATGGTTCCCTATATGCTGTTTGGGAGCCTCTTTCCATTCCTACCACATATAGGTGCATGTAAACACATGCACACACAGGCGTACACACACACACACACATACACACACAATGTTTCCACCTCATAGAATATTCCTGAAGATTTTTTTTTTAATTTTAAAAATCATTTAGAAGTCATATTGCCACAAAACCTTCTATCCAATTCTACCTCAGCCTCCTCCATCCCATCTCCCAAGAAAACTACCTTGCTGGAAGTAGAAAGAAGGTAGAAAGGCAGATTGCCAGTTCCTGCCTCTGTAGCATACTAGAGCTATGAATCCTCGAGGATACTTGAGCTATGCCTGTAGGTGTCCCACAATAGCAGTATTATGGCTGAGATGTGAGGTGTCCCCCCAAAATTCATATGTAAGAAACCATGCAAGAAAGTTCAGAGGTGAAATGATTGGGTTAGGAGAGCCTTAACCTGATCAGTGCATTAATCCCCTGATAGAAATTAAATGGATGCTAACTGTAAGCAAGTTACAGGGTGTAGCTGGAGGAGATAGATCACTGGGGGTGTGCCTTTGGGGTTTATATTTTGTTCTGTGGTGAGGGGAGCTCACTTTCTCTACTTCCTGATTGTCATGTCCTGAGCTGCTTTCCTCCTCCATACCTTTCTGCCCTGATGTTCTGCCTCACTTTGGGCCAAGAGCAATGGAGTTGGCCTTCTATGCACTGAGACCTCTGAAACCTTGAGCCCCAAATAAACTTTTCCTCCTCTAAAATTGTTCTTGTTAGATCTTTTGGTCACAGCAACAAAAAGCTGACTAAAACAGGCAGCTATATCTGATATTCAGTAGGAGCCAAGGTAGAGTCTCCTTTGCATTCTCTAAGACATTTTCTATGAAGAGCTTCATCAATGTCTGTTGATTTGACTTGGGTATCAGGTGTAACAAATCCCAACTAGCACTTATTTGATGCTGCACAACTGACAAAATGTATCATATTATTTAGTTGGAGCTACAGTTCCTCAAGTTCCACACTTTATAATTAGAAGCCAAAGAGAAGTTAGGAAGAGTGATTTTCACAGAGCCACAGTCCAGAAGCAGCATCTAGGACTCTATCTCAGACTTTCTCACCTCATATCTCTTGTTCTTTGTCTATTTGTCCTCTTTTGCAGATATCTTGGGCCCAGCTGCCAGTACTTAGCCCTCACAGGCCTCCTCTAGAAGGTCCCCTGCCCTACTCCCATGCCCACAGTCTGGGCTGCCTGATATTCCTTTTCCTAACCTCATTATTAGAGCCTCTCTCTGCAACTGTTCTAAGAAAGGCTGCTTTTGTGGTCAAGCTCATGAACTGGGGAGGATTGCCCTGCAGGACTGACATCAAGAACACAATCTCTAGAAACCCACCAGAAGCATCCACTGTACCTCTATGGCACTCTTTATTTTCCCAAAAGACAGTATAATAAAAAGTATGAATGCTCAGAGAAGTCAGAAAGGGCCTTTATCTTTTGGCCTTTCCCCTTACCCTTTCCTATTTCAATCCCAGAAAATTCCTGGTGGACACCATAATGTTAGAAATTGAATAAGGACTTTGTATTAGTTTCCTATTGTTGCCATGACAAATTACCACAAACATAGAGGCTTAAAACAGCACAAATTTATCTACAGGACCATATAGGACCATAGATCAAAAGTCCAAGTACAATGTGGCTCAGCTGAGTCTTCTGTTCAAGAGTTTCTCAAAAACAAAATCAAAGTGTTGGAAAGGCTATAATCTTTTTTGGAGGCTTTGGGGATGAATCTGCTTCCATGCACATTTTGATTGTTGACACACATTCAGTTCCTTGTTACTATAGGGCTAAGGTCCCTATTTCCTTGCTGGTTGCCAGCTAGGAGACTCAGGTCCTCACTGCACTCCTCCCTCCATCTTCAAGGTCTTCTCATGCTTTGAATCTGACTTTCTCTTCTGCTGCAGAGGGTTCATGTGATTACATTAGGTTTTCTGGATAATCCAGGATAATCTCCATATTGTAAGGTTAGCTGATTACTAACTTTAATTACATCTGCAAAGTTCTCTCTGCTGTACAACATAGTAGTAATACCAGAGGGTGGAGATTATGAGAGTCAAAATTGTGTTCACTACACTCTGCCTTCATGTAGACCCCATGGTTCTCATTCATTCCACATGTAAAATACATTCACTCCACCCTAAAGTCCCCAAAGATCTCATCCCACTATGGCATCAACTCAAAGTCCAAAAAAATCTTATCTAAATCTCATTAGTTCAAAAGTCCCACATGTTATCATTTGTATCATCTAAATCAGGTACACATGAGGATTTGGGTATCATCTCTTAAGCACAACTCTAGGGCACAATCCCTCTCCATCTGTGTATGTGTGAAACTAAAGAAACAAGTTTGCTTTCAACATAAAATAATGAGACAGACATGGGATCAAGTTATGCTTCAAAAACAGGGGAAATGGAAGGTTAAAAATGAATCACGGTTCCAAAACATTTTTAAATCCAGCCAAACTCCATTAAGTTTCAAGCCTTCAGAATAATCCTCTGTTGGCTCCCAACTTTACTTTCTGGGCTCTCAGCTTCACTTTCTGGACTCCTGTTTCCCTCTCTGAGTCATGCTTCCTTTTTCATGAAAGCTGGTACATGCTTGTACCTGAATATTTGTATCAACTTGCTTCCTTCTAGCAGAATTTTGTGAATCTTATAGCCTTCTTTGTTTCACACACCCTGTTCCTTTTGGTCCCTGGCAATAGTGTTTCTATTGGTGTAAAATTCTCAAGAACTTTATGAATCTCCTGTGAATGTTCATAGGGATTCACTCACTCCATTAGAAAGAAGTCAGGTCTATAAACGGTTTTTTAATTAATTTATTTGTTTTAATTAGGTATATATGACAGCAGAATGCAATTCAATTCATAGTACACATATTTTTCATGTTTCTGATTGTACACAAAGTACAGTCACATGATTTGTGTCTTCATACATGTACTTGGGTTAATGATGCCTATCTCATTGCATTGTCTTTCCTACTCCACTGTCCCCTCCCTTCCACTCTCTCCCCTTTGCCCTATATAAAGTTCCTCCATTCCTCCCATGCTTTCACCACCATCCATTCCCATTATGGATCAGCATCCTCATATTGGAGAAAATATTCCGCACTTGTCTTTTTGGGACTGGCTAACTTCACTTAGCATAACATTCTCTAACTCCATCCATTTACCTGCAAATGCCATGATTTTAATATCTTTTAATGCTGAGTAATATTCCATTGTGTATATATACCATAGTTTCTGTATCCATTCATCTATTGAAGGGCATCTAGGTTGGTTCCACAGTTTAGCTATTGTGAATTGAGCTGCTATAAACATTGATGTGGCTGTGTCCCTGTAGGATGCTGATTTTAAGTCCTTTGGGTATAGACCGAGGAGTGGGATAGCTGGGTCAAATGGTGGTTCCATTCCAAGTTTTCTAAGGACTCTCCATTCTGCTTTATGAACCTTTTTGAGATACTCTATTTCCTGGTTTTGGCTTTTGTTAAAATGGCTGAGGAATTATGCCCTTAAGGTTTCTCCAGAGACTCTGGTTTGATTGCAATGATCTGTACCTTTAACCTCTTCAGAGAGCCTTTTTGTGACTAATACTTTGACCTTTGTAATCTGAACAGGCTAAGAATTTCCCAAGTCATCAAGCACATTTTTGTTTAATTATTCTTCCCTCTATTTATCTCTTTCCTCTCCCATTTTACTATAAAGGAAGAAGAAACCAAGCTGTACTTTCAATATTTTCCTGGGAAATCTCCTCAACTCAATATCCAAGTTTCTCTTTTCACAAGTTCTACTAATTTCACAACACAGTTCTGCTAAGTTTTCTACTACCATAACAATCTCCTTTATACCAGTTTCCAAAAACATGTTTCTCACTGTCTCAGAAGTCCTTTTCATCAGTATTCTCCAAGTCCAGATTTCTACCAAATCTCGTTATTTAGGCATTCTCTAAGGTGATTTAAGATTTCTTTGTAACCCGTCTTAATCCCCTTGAGCCCTCACCAACAGTCTCCATGTCCATATTTCTACTAACAGTTTGTTCAAGGCAATCTAGGCTTTTTATCAATCATGTGGCCATGTTGTAAGTTAGTGTCATTTCTTAGGCTTCAAGGCTTCCACATCTGCACAATAATTGTAGTTTCAATTTCTAGGGGTACTCCACAGAATGATCTTAATCTTCCTCTGAGTGGCTTCAGATTGTAGCCATCATCAGGTTTCATAAGAAAAAGAATGTCATCAAACCACCCAGTGGTCACATTTTGGCCAGTTCAAAGAAGGGGGAGGAGTCAAGTTGTTTGCTTCTCTTGAAATCAGGAGTGGGCTGGTGGTCTCTAAGACAGTGACCCCTTTGTCTTCTAGTTCCCAATGCTTGGCACAATTTCAAAGCCTGACAGACAACCAGCCAACAGTCAAATTTTAATTTAACCATAGCCATTACTTGGCACTATCGTAAGTAATACACACACTACTACTGGTAAGTTACAGAAGAGGGAGTGAGGCACAGAGAAGGGACCTACCCAAGATTACAAAGCTGTTAAGGATTAGAATTCAGGCAGTCTAACTGCAGATCCTGTTCTTCACTATTATGCTATGCTAGCAAAGTGTCATCATTCAGCCCAACTCCTCTTATTCAATAGGGTTAGAAGAGGTGACAAGAGGAAGTCCCCCACCCCACCCCATCATCTCCAACTGGACCATGACAGAAGAGAGAGAGACCAAAACCAGAGTTTGGGAAGAGGCAGAAAATAAAGAAGTGGGACATTAACTGCTAAAAATTTAAACTCAATCTATTTCCTCATGTCTTTGGTCTCATTGCAGCTCAAAGCTGACCTCCCAGATCTCTAGACTATCAACCTAGGATGCTGAGAAATTCTAGAGTCAGGGAGCAAAGTGAAAAGAGAATCAGTTATGGTGTCCACAGAGCCAAGCCATGCTGAGCACACAGTGAGGATCAATAAAAAAAAAGTTGATTGAATCATATTTTAAAATATTTTCTTTAATTATTGTGTCTATCAGCAGGGAAGAAAATACTGTTTAAAACCTAAACTCAGTATAACCAACCATTTTGCCATCTAAGTGAAAATTCTGATTCTTGAGAAATAGATCTCTCCATTGTTTCTCTCCCTCAAAACGGCTGGTCAAGGAAAGAAAAAGAAAATACAGAAATGTTAAAGCCTCTGCACTCTAACATGCTACTCAAGGTGAGGTCGCAAACTGGCAAGGCGTGGGCCTGAGCTGGCTCATAGACCTGTTTTGTTTGGCCTGCAGAGTGTCAGCCTGCACAGCGGTTTCTTTTCCCTCAGTGTTTAAAATTGGAAATAGTTGCCAACATAGAAAAAAAATAAGCAAGTATCCTGTGACAGATGTATTGCAAATAAGTTCTACTGTTCTGCAGCTTGCCAAAATTCTTAGTCATGGATTTTGATAAACAAAAGTTAAGAACTTTAATGAAATACAATTTATCAATCCTTTCCTTTATGGTTAGTGCTTTGGATGCCCTGGTTTTAAAAACAAACTCTATGAAATTCATGAAGATATTCGCCTATGGTTTCTTCTAGAAGCTTTGTTTTACCTTTCATATTCATAAGTATGATACATATTGAATTAATATTTGTGCATGGCAGGGATTCCAGGTTCATTTTTTTCCATATGGATATCCAATTGCTTCAGTGCCATTTATTGAAAAGACCATGCTTTCCACCACTGAATTATGATGGCTTTTATTGTAAATCAAGGGATTGCATATGTGTGGATGTATTTCTGGGCTCTCCATTCTGTACCATTAATCTATCATTTCAAACAATATATACTGCACTGTCTCAATTAATATAGCTTTATAAGTCTTGAAAACTGCTAGTCTAAGTCCTCCAATTTTGTTCTGGAGGATTATCTGGATGATTCTTTGGGTTGAACACTTAAAATTTGTGCATGTATGTTACATCTACAACAAAAAATACACAAAAAGGACTTGCAGGGGTGGTGAGGGAGATGAGTTATGGAGTTTCTCAAGGAACCAGAAATCTAGCAACAAAGGAGCCTGCATGGCCTTTATAAACAGGTAGGTAGGTTCCAACTTGCCATAGTCTCTACCATTCCCTCTTGTTTCCTATCCCTGAAGCAGATGTGCCAGTGCCACTTTTCATCTTACTCCTTACTCACTTTCCTCACTCATATTGATGCCTGAGCCCTGGAAGTATTTGAATTAATGGATTAATTTGGCAGAGCTTTTTCATGAAGATTTGGACACGTGAAGGGGAGTCCCTGGTAGTGGTGAGGAGGCGGCTAATTGCTCTAGATAATCGTGGATAAAACATCAATCCCTCTGCCTCTCAGAATTTCCAGAAAGCCCAGGATGGGCTCCCACCAAGTATGGGTTAAGGTCCAAGCCAATTTCATTTGAATTTCAAAGAACCTGCATCACAATTCTCTGTATCTGTATTTAATTTGTTTTGCTCTCCTTTATTCCATTCTCCAAGCATTATCTTTCTTTTCCTTGGCTTTCCTTCAACCATTTTTTGGGTGGTGGGAGGAGCAGTAATGCAGATTAAATCCAGGGCCTCATGCATGCTAGGCAAGTGCTCTACCACCGAGTACATCCCCAGCCCTTTATTTCAAATTTTATTTTGAGACCAGGTCCAAGTTTCCCAGGCTGGCCTCAAATTTGTGATCCTCCTGCCTCAGCCTCCCAAGTAGCTGAGGTTACAGGTGTGTGCCACCGAACCCAGCCTTGTAGTTTTGATTAAGTCTATTATGTGGTGGAGGCATGCACCCCACTCTGTAGTGCTACCAAGAATGAGAGTAATCCCAGTGGCTTGGGAGGCTGAGACAGGAGTATTGCAAGTTCAAACCCAGCCTCAGCAATGGCAAGACACTAAACAACTCAGTAAGACCCTGTCTCCAAATAAAATACAAAATAGGGCTAGGGATGTGGCTCAGTGGTTGAGTTCCCCTGAGTTCAATCCCCAGTACCCCCCCCACCCAGCCAAAAGAATAAGAGGTGTATTCTTCCTACAAAATTTAAAAATACCACTGAGTAAAAGTCAGCTTTTGTTATCACCATGCACCAGGAATTCTAAACCATGTCAATGACAAAATACTCTCCCCCCAAAATATTTTATTGTTCTATATTCTAAAAAATTACTATGGCTGTACACACACATACACAATTTATGCATTCTGATGATGATGATGCTCTTCTCACATGTGAATCTTGACAATTTATACAGCTTCTGTGTCAATTCCTTCTGCCAAATATGTTAACAGGATTTCAGAGCAAATAAAGGAAGGTATGTCTGGGTTATTAAGCTAATACTAGGTCCTTTTCAATCTGTTTGAAAGAAAAATGCAATGAGGGCAATACCATTCAGATACCTGCAAATACTGTTGTTCATACTTTCCAAATATATTTAAAAAACACTATGTCAGGACTCTTTGAAGTTGGAGTTTGCCCTGGAGATGTTCCACTTGGAGCTTTTTCTCTTTCTTTTTTATTTCAAGACAGGATTTCACCAAGGTCCTTAAGGCCTTAAGGCTGCTGAGGCTCGTTCTGAACTTGTGATCCTCTGCCCTCAGCCTCAGCTTGAGATTTTTCGGAGTTGTTAAATAAACTCATTGAGCACCATTGTTCAAAAGGATTTGGCAACCTCCTTTTTATTCCTTTAGAAGAGAAACCAATAGAGTAGAAGGGCATTGGGAAGGAGGCAGGAGGCGGGCATAGGGAAGGACTGGAGAATGAAATTGATGAAATTATGCTATGTTCATGTATGCATATACCACAATTAATCCCATTTTTATAGAAATTATAATGCACTAATTAAAAATAATAATAGAAGAGAGACCAGTAGAGGAAAGGAATCAAGGAGAGAAAAGAGGAGAGCAAAGGGGAGGTAGTGGGCAATGAGAGTAATCAATGATGTTATGTGCATGCAAGTATTGTGGCATACTGGCATTGTGACATTGTGAATATGTCACAATGAATCCCAATATTATGAATAATTTTAATGCATCAATGAAAACCATTAAAAAGAGGGGAACTGCATATTTTAGCTTCATTTCCAAACTCTTCATTTCTGCACTTTGTTAGCCTTCTTGACATAAAGAGAGCCCTGCACCTCTTGATCATCTCAGGGCTCATTATCTTTCCCAAAAAGGAAAAAGTCTTACATCTTCCCATAGAACTCCTGCCTACAAAGGTTTAGTCTCATGTGTTCTGGGCTTTGTTTGGTCCTTTGACCAAAAACTCGCAATATATATAACAAATCAAACTTAACAGATTTGGTCTATGTTAGAAACACTAGTTTACATATTCTAGGGAAGGAGAAAAGTTGGAAGAATACAAATCACTTCTTGAATACTAATGATGTAAACAATTACATGCATTTGTTCTTTTTTGTTTTCTTTTTGGTACCAAGGATTGGACCTAAGGGCACTCCACATCCCCAGCCCTTCTTTATTTCAAGACAGGATTTCACCAAGTTCCTTAAGGCCTTAAGGCTGCTGAGGCTGGTTCTGAACTTGTGATCCTCCAGCCTCAGCCTCTTGAGCTACTGGGATAATAGGTATGCGCCAATGCATTTGCTCTTAAATCTTGAAAGTAACTTTAATCTCAGGGTCATTTATGCCTTCTCATTGGGAGACCTTCCCATCTGGCTTTGTGTCCAACCTTTGCCACCTCCTCTCCTCCACATTCCATGCCTATCCATCCCATCCACAGTATCATCTCTTTGCATTTCCCAGAATATACTATATGCTCACCTCACCTTGCTTTAGCACATGCAACTCTCTCTACCAGGAACACCCTCTTCTTCCTAGTTAATGCTTTTCCCTCTTTAAGATTCTTCTTCCAGCCAGGTATGGTGGCATACTCCTGTAATTGCAGCAGTTCAAGAGGCTGAAGCAGGAGGACTGTGAGTTCAAAGCCAGCCTCAGTAACTCAGCAAGGCCCTAAGCAACTTAGTGAGACCCTGTGCCAAAATAAAACAAAAAAGGGCTGGAGCTGTGGTTCAGTGGTTAAGCATCCCTGAGTTCAATGAACTGCTACCCCCCCCCCAAAAAAAGACTCTTCTTCCACAAAGCCTTCCCAGATCCCCACAGGCTGGTTTAGATGCCCCTCCTGTGTGTTCCTAAAGCTCAAAGCTAGACTGCATTTCCTAGTCTCCCTTATGGTTAACCATTGTTATGTGGCTGAGTTCCAGGGAGTGAAATATGCATAGAAGTGATGTGTGTCACTTCTGTGGAGAGTAAATGTATCTTCTGTACTTTCTTCTCTTTTTACCACCCACTGGTTAGGAGAAAATTCCCCATCCCTAGAGGGCAATGAAGTCACACATGGAGGGAATCTCAGTCCCTGAATAATCACAAGGAAAATGATCCAGTTATGAACATCAACCCTGGATGGTCACGTGAGTGACATTCACTGAACCCTTGAGGTTGTTCATTTCAGCAGTTAGCCTATCCTAATAACCTCACAGCAACTATCCCACTCTGCACTGCCACTCATTTGTAGGTCTCTGCCCCAGTGAGGTGTGGGCTTCTTGAGAAAAGAGGTTTTGTCTTCTTGGTCTCATCACCAGCTCCTAACATACAGTGCTTGGTTACACAGTTGGGACATGGTAACTATCTACAGAAAGAAGGCCAGGGGATAGAGTGAACCCATGGATGGATGCAGCAACAGAGCAGGAAATCCACTCAATAGGAGACTGGTTCCTCCTAAAATTATTCAAATTTTAAAAGTAAGAAACTGCAACTGGGGTGCAACAATGAGGTCAGGATTTTGAATCAATTCTTCTTGATCTTTCCTTGTCGCCTCCACGCCAGCTAAGGATACCATGATGGAAAGATTCTTGAACAAAACAAAACCATTGAAAATATAAAGCCAATAAACTGACCCCACATTAAGCCAAGTTTTCAGTCCGATGGACCTTTAAAATGTACTGTGAGGGCTGTGGCTGTAGCTCAGTGGTAGAGTGCTTGCCTAGCATGTGTGAGGCATTGGGTTTAATCCTCAGCACAACATAAAAATAAATAAAATAAAGGCATTCTGTCCATCTACAACTATAATTTTTTTTTAAAAAAAATGTACTGTGAATTATCCATGACATTCTGTGACTGCCAAGTGTTTACGGTATGCAAGCATTGAAGGACCTGTCTTAGATCATCAGGAGAGGAAAATAAGCAAGTCTTATTGATTTCATTGGGAAGACTGCCACCTCCTTTTCACATCACTTGCATTTAGTGCACATAAGACCAAATGGAAACCACAAAATATTGACACCAAGACTCCATAAAAGCCACTTAGTTATCATACATTTATTTTTAACATAGCACCCCAGTTTCACATCATGTACATTTTCCAAAGTTGGAGAGTCTTACTATGTTCTTCACAGATTTTTCAACAAATGTGAAAGAGAGGCAGTACAAGTTAGCTTGAGTCTACAAGTCACAATCCAAATATAGGACACTCTCAGGATTTATTTAAGGTCAGTATACATAATGTTCCCAATGCTTAGCAAATGAATGAAACTCTGGCTGAGTAAAATGTTAACACAACTTGTTAGCACGTTATCATGAAAAGACAGAAGGCATCAAATATATACTTTGCTGTTACACTTTTTACTGTTCAATGTACCTGTAGTGAAAAAATATACATTTCTTTTTTTTTTACTTTCGAGATTAAAATAGACCATCAGCTCATTCTCTCTTTGCCAATAGCTATGAAGACTAAAATGGCTCTTTTGGCCTCTGGCTCACTTAAGTATCTTATTTGTGCTGAAGACAAAAGAATGGCAGTGCTAAAGAAGACAGCAAACCTGGTTCCCAAGAAGGGTACAGTTGAAACTGTCACAAGTTGACAAAAATAACACAACTTAGTTGATCCAAGCTGCATACAATGGGGTTATTACATTCAGTACCAGGGTAGAGCTCCTGGAAGGGGCTTTAGGATCTAGTCCTGTTATTCAATAGAGTACTTTAGGATGGAACTGGTACTTGAAGGTTTCCTTATTGTAGTTCCTAAATTCCAGTTGAAGTCCTTTGAAAGTCTACTATCCTGCAGTCTTCAGAATTCTGAACCCACTTTCTCCAACCTACCTTAGCCATGAAATTTGCTTCAAATGATAGGAAAATTCACAAGACATGAAAAATAAGCATTCCCAATTACTGAAAGCAAAGCATGGCTTCCATAATTAGAATAAGCCCTATCAATTGAAAACCTGCAGTACTTCTTCAAAAAGTCTCCTTTACCATCATGTGTGTTAGTAAACATATGGAATAACTATGCAAACCTAAAAGCAACTATGTACCCATGCCACCTTGCTCCCAACTGACACACAGGCTTCTTTGGGAATATTTTCAAAACAGCCTCTGAAAGACTGCTCTGGGGTGGGCAGCAGCTTTTAGAATCTGCTTGCATTGCTTTTAAAGTCTGTCCCTCCATGTCTGCTGCTCTTTGTGTTGCTCTTGGGAGGGTCACAAACTAGACGCATTTCCCCTCACAAACAAGCAAAGCAGATGGCCCACAGAGTAATTCAAACTACCACCGGTGACTGATCTATCTGTGTTGGTGGGCAGCCTCCCTTAGCCTGTGCTGAAGAATAAGCAAGACAGGCAGGCTTGGGGACTCTGAAAACCCAAATCCCCACCTCTCACTAGGAGCTTGAACCACATTGAGTCATGATGCAAAAACCATAACAAAACACCCATAACTAAAGGATAAAATTCAACTGATCCTTTGAAATCAGTGTTTTTAAAGAGTACACTTGAAACAGAGTAAACCAGTTGGAAAGAGAAACCAAAGTTACTTGTGTTTTATTTAACTAGAGAGGAAAGAAAGACCTCTTAACTGTTAACTCATTTTGTTTGCATTCATTATGTTCAAACCACAACCTAATGAGCCTACTTGCCAAAAATATGGGAGGGTCTGGTTGCTATGAGATGTTAAATTCATATTCTTATAATGTTAAAATCACATTCCCTTGATGATTTCTAGTCAGAAGGTGTAATTCTAGTTTGCATGGAACAAGTGCTTTTAGCTCTAAGGTGTTAATACTGCAATTGAAATCTTTCCAACTATTGCTTAGAAGAAGACATTTGCAAATGCTTGCCTTAATTGCACAAAACACATTAATTCCAGATATTAACTTATTGATCATCTATGTACATATCTATTATTACCATGGCTGTGAAATCATTTAAGAAACAGACAACTATTTAGAAACAGACTGCAGAATCAAATCACATCTAAAGAGAAAAACATTTTATGATAGTTCAGACATTGGTAAGAAATCAAAGGAAAATCCATGTTTTTGATCACTCACCCTGAAGTATGCTGAAATTGAACATTTTAGACCCAAGTAACCAAAGATATATTGAAGAAAACTATAACATAATACATATTGAGTTCATTTCAATCACAGTAGTCTATTTTAAAAACAAACTCCCAGAAGGGATATGGGAATGGAATCCATTCAAAGCAACAGCTGTCCAAAGTTCTGCCAAGAAATTCAGAGTAACTTATTGCATCATGAAAGGTGAGGTGTTCAGAAGAGCAAACCGTTCAATGATATTCCTTTCCTTCAGATTTTATTTTTAATCCAAGAGAAATTTCTAGATTGAAAACATGTTTTCATATTTTATGACTAATTAAGTCCATAAAATTCAACATGGTAAATAGAAAAAAAAACCTTCTACTTTATTTTTAGTATTGACAGAGGAGGACCTAACTTGGAATTGATAAAATTAGGCTGGCATCTCAACTCTACCACTAGCTATCCCTTTCTATGGATTCTTGGGCCAGGAACTGCTGGTTTGTAGGACTCTGATTTCCTTACATGCAAACCACAGGAGATGAGCACCAGTCCTGCCCAGATCTGACATTGTATTCTCCAGTGACATGCAGATGGGCACAGCTTCCACCTAAACTGACTCCTCTTGCAATTAGACCCAAGCACTTATATAATATTTGTAAAGAAGTTACTAAGGCAAATATCTGCCTTGATTTCAATATACACACCTGTGCCAGATAGTTACCACTTGGTTCATTTGGTTTTGCTTTAGGTCTGCCAAGTAGAGAGGTGGCAAAAGCAATATGCCACATACAAGATGTGCTGAGGGACCCAATAAGCCCACTTCCAGCTTCTACTGTGCTTTCATCTGTGAGACTGGAGAATCCCAATGGGGAAGACTGCTGAACAACAAGGTAATTAAATCCCCATAAATGGGGGCAACATTAACCTTCTGTCTGTAGAATTCTGCCCAATAAGCTAGCCTAATTTGGGAGCAGTTGTTTACAAGAGGTATCAATAAGCCAGACTTGCTGAAAATCACATAAAGCTCACAGAAACATTATCAGGAATCATAACCCTAAATTAAAAGTGTGTATCCTAAAAAAAACATAGAAATAAAGGATAAGCACTAGTTAGGTGATAATAGTAGTACGTGTGTGTCTGTGTATATATACACGCAAAAATACTTAATCTTTTTAAAAAACCACTTCTAAGCACTAATAAATTGTGGCCAAAATTAAGTCCAGCTAAGAAGACAGGGTACAGACATTACTGGTGTGTGCTTTGATGAAATGCCTATCTTAAAATATTGATGATGGGCTGGGGATGTGGCTCAGTGGTAGAGCACATGCCTAGTATGCATGAGGCTCTGGGTTTGATCCCCAGCACACACACATTTTATATATACTAGAGAAACTTGGAAGGCTTTGATTGTCCAATGCAAGATTTTTCCTTTATGAAAACCAAGCCAACTAAACAAAACCCCAACCTCCTAATCTGGCTCACTTTGTCATTTGTCATGGGGGAAAAACAGCATGTCAATATTTTAAAATGCATAGCATAAACTAACATTCCTTGGTTTATATGTCTGGTTGGTGGATATGAAGTGCTATCCCAAGTGACTGCACATGTACTGGAAGATTATGAGATAAAGTGCATATGCTAGTCTTTCCTGGATTGAATGTACTATAAAGCCAAACGTGCTGTGAAACACGTGCAATAAGAACATTGTTGATAAAATTTGTTGCAGCCTCCAGGTCTCAGCACATGGGGAAACAAGTTACCTAAAAATTTGCACTGACCCATTCATAATCTTAGGAAGGGTTTAAACTCACTTCCAACCCTTCCCCAGAAGAAAAAAAAAGGCAGCCAAATGAGAAAAAAAAAGGATATAGAGAAATAATTCAAGTTTCAGGACTTTCAAAATCCAATCACTTCAAAATCCTTAAATATGCATGGAATAGATTCAACAATTTGTTTTTCTTTGGAAAAAACATCATCTGTTTGAGCCTTTCTCTTCTGCTGATAAGCAACTGATAAAGCTTGCCAGTGGAACAAGGAAATATTAGATAAATGCCTACTTTTGCTAAAAGCTCTCAGCTATGTTGAAATCAATGGCTTAATAATACCAATATTGCAAACCTATCCAAAGCCATTTCAAATAGGACCCCAGGAACACCCTATCCCACTATCCAAAGAATGAGTAAATTAGCAAAATGCACAAGAGACATTATGTCTTGTTATAGAAGTCTCTCAAAGTGATGGTGAAATTGGCAAGCCCTGTGAGGGTCTGTGACCTGAGGGGTTGGTCAATCCCCACTTTCAACTTGGTCTTTCAGGAGAACCAGCAGCTACCTAACTTTCTGTAGCATACTGGCTCCTGCAATTTGAACTTGTTATTCACACATACCACCTACCCTGGAGTCGGGTGAGCTCCTCTGAACTGGATATAAACCAATTACTTTCCAAGGGTATATTTTACAAAGAACCAAATAGTTATATAGCCAGTGTGAGGACTACTTTCTTTAATTACTTCTTCATGTCCACTACTTTGATGATCCAGGTTAAAATAAAGACAAAAATAACTACCAGAGATTGTTGGGTTATTGGTAACCTTTTTCCTTTCCTCCCCGGTCTGGATACCTGGGTTCAAACAACAAAGGTTTATCAATCTGGCTTTTCATACTTGATGGGTGGTTTCCAAACTCATGCATTTACAGATATGCTGTCCCATGCAGGATAAAAGTAGAGATTTGGCAACTATATATTTAATTTGATAGGGCGAGGCAGTTAAAGTAGATTGCTCTTGCCCAGAATTTACATGAAAGAACTGAGTTATGTGAGTTGACGGCCCAGATTGGCCAAGTTAAATAGCTCATTGCCAAAATCTCCACTTCACAGAGGTGTAAAGACTCAATAAGTCTTTGACATTCAATAGAGAACAATAGTCATGTATTATTTATAGCTAGATATAACATCAAAATGGCACTAGACAAGCAATTTTGGCATATAGTGGTGGAGGGCATAGCGCCAGTCTAAATCTGATGCTTTTGTTTTATCTTAGTTTTTGTTTTTATTATCATCATGCCAAAGACTATCCACTTAGAATCCCAATTATTCAGGAAACCAACCTACTGCATGTGATATACATACAAAAATAAAACAAGCATCCCGAAGGTACTTGGTTATAAGGTTTTATACAAATCATAAATTCTTTAAATAAATAATGCTCTAAATTATTTGCTAAAAGATTGATTTTTGGTAAGGAGCAGCATCTAATATCTTGACAATGTACTTAAGAATGGGAGATAAATTCCACTAATAATTACAATTTCAAGTGTGATAATCAGTTGAAGAATTTTTTCCACCACAGTAAAATACACAAGTGCAAGAGAAAAGGTCATATGGATTATATTCTGCTGCTCACACCTTTTGACACATTAAGACATCTATGACAAGTAGTTGGGCTCAAACATTCAAAAGAAAGATCTTGGCAGACAAGGTCACCCGCTGTCACTTGAAACGTGGAGGTCACAACACAGTGACTGGACGAAGTTGTTCCAATTGGTTTTCCAATGCAATTCGTTCTTGGTGAACCTCCTGAGTAGTACAAAACAGGGAGAAGAAAAACAAAAAGCAAATGGGTCATTTCCTGGGTTTATCTCTACTTTATCAAATATTCAAAGGAAACTTACAACTGGATCCACAAATACTTAAGTGTTGGAAGGGACCCGATTTAAAACTGATGATTATACAAAGGGAGGCTTCACAATTTCTAATCTCTCAACTCCTTTCTGAAGATGATGATATGAAGCTCATGAACCCTTTTCCATTACCCCACTTTAGTCTTACCTTGTAGGATCAGCAGGGTAGCAGAGAATGATATTAAAAATTAAAAGGCTAATTGGGAAAGACCAGAAGGCAAAAGCAGATTTGTAATACTGAAAGGTAAGCCACCCGAGCTAAATTTCCAGCTGCAATCTCTGGCTTCTAATCCAGCAACATAGTCAGGTCTGAGGGATGAAAAGGCACGCTCGCTGTCCCTCTACCAAAGTTTTATCCAGGATCCTGCACAAAACATGCTTACTGTGTGACTTCTTGGTAATAGGCAGAAGAGAGAATTAGCAATCTTCTATTTGGGAAATCAAACTTTCAGGCCTAAAACAAATGTTTTTGAAGAGAGAAAGGAAGCACACATAGGCATTCTTAAATCAAATTAGTCAAGGTGATAAAGAATTCTGTATAAAGGCTCAATTCTGAGTTGTTTCAGAAGAGCTAACACACTAGTAATTAGCACAGAGCACAAGTGTTTATCCAGTTGATAGCTGGTTGTAGGAAGATTGGATAAGAACAAGCATTTCAAGGGCTGAGGTTGTGGCTCAGCGGTAGAGCAGTTACCTAGCATGTGCAGGGCCCGGGGTTCGATCCTTGGCCCCACATAAAAATAAATAAACAAAATAAAATTATCTGTCCATCTACAACTAAAAATAATACAAAAAAGAATAGGCATTTCAAAGAGAGGCTAAAAATTAATTATCTCAGATGTATATTAGATGTCTAGAAAGAAAAAGCAGAGTAAGAAATTCTATATGCATATTTAGAGCTTAGAGGAAAGAGAAGCAGGCTTAACACGTAAGCATTAATATTTCACTAGCTTATGGATCATCTTCAGAGTCATGGGACAGTATAACATCATCTTGCAATACAGGATAGAGATTTTCAGATAAAGGTTGAAGACAACGTTATGCTAGGTCCATACTTACACCTTCCTGGAACTTCACTAAAGCAACACAGGAACTTTTTAAAGTGATACAGTCATAAGACAGGGAAAACAAAAGAGAAGAAGAAATGATAGTAATAAAATATATAAGCTGATCAGGCAAAGAAACGAATGGTAAATTACTTAGCCAATATGGGGTGAGGTGAGGGGATGTGGGAATTCTGCCAGCTGCTATGTACATCTATTCCAAGTATACATTCTAGGGTTGAGGAAATACCCACAGCGTGGGTTTGTAAATGCCCTGAACCCACTATGAGACAGACCTAAGCCAATCCTCACTGATGACTTGACCTCCGTAAGCCTCTGCTCTGATTGGTGGGTCACAGTAACAGTTGGTCTCCTAAAACTAGTGCCAGTTCAGAGCCAGTCATTCCCACAATACACAGCCACTCTAGTAAATAAATGGCCACAGGTCCTTCTGGGAAAGGCTAGAAGATTAATAGTTTAAAATTTGAGCTGCATAGGGGAGCCCTTCATTAAGGAAACACATAGGTCATTTGTTCAAGGACCATTTGCATTTGTAAATTGGCTTGGTCAAGGTACTGACTGAGGGGCCATGACTAGAGCTCTGCTTTGGTGATTCTTAAACATCTGTTCATTACACCTAGAACTTTACTACACATACGGATCAAGTAAAGAGAGCTGAAACACAAGCTAAGCATATTGAAAAAATAAGAACCAATCGGATTTTACATAGAAGAGTCCCTGAAGGACTCCAACTGGCAGCACCAGATACCTATGAAAGTGGCAGTGAACAAGGGGAGGAGGACTGGCTAAAATAATTGTTGACTAGAAGTCTGTTTCAGAAGCAATTAGATTCCACGACGTTCCTGCCACCAGAGAAGAGCACTGAAGATTTATTAACTAAAATGGTAAAACAGAACATCTGGACAAGCAAGAAATAGGCACAGGTGAGGAGAAAAGATGCTGAAGAGTAAATAAATATCCTGGATGCTGACATCCACAGCCCTCCCACTCCAATGAACCAGGTCTTTCCACCCACACAGGAGACCAAAAGATTGACCTTTCTTGAGTCTCCCACTAGACCAAGAAGGAGCCAATGAAACTGCCTTTGCAGGTTCCCCAACTATATAATCTAACCAGGTCACTGAAAGTACAAAGTTGACAAGTTCCCAATGTGCTGTGCATTTCCAAAACTATCATTACAAGAATACATCCTAATAGGGCTAGAAATGTAGCTCAGTGGTAGAGTGCTTGCTTAGCATGTGTGAAGTCCTGGGTTCAATTCCCAGCACTGCAAAAAAAAAATGTATCATAATAATGAAAATTAAACAGAGAACAAAAAATGAACTCCTTTTATTAAATAAAAGGAGATGTACAATTCACTGTGATATATTCATATATGTACATGGGATAGTTTGGTCAATTTCATTGTATCATTCTTCCCTCCCCCTCAATCTCCTTCTTTTATGTCACTGATCTCTAAAGAGTTCTTTACATAATCAGGATATAAGTTGTTTGCAATATGCGATTTGTAAATATTTTCTTTCCTTTTATTACTGAATAGTGAGTATGAATATTGAGTGAATATGCCATAACTTGGTTGTTAGTTCTATTCATGGGCATTTTGAAACTGTTTCTAAACTGGGTATGGCTGTAATCCCAGCAACTTGGGAGGCTGAGGCAGGAAAATCACAAGTTTGAGGCCAGCCTCAGTAATTCAGCAAGGTTCTAAGCAACTTGACAAGACCCTGTCTCCCAGTCTGTAGTTTGCCTCTTAATTCTTGACAATGTTTTTGGTAGAGAAGTTCTTAATTTTTATGAAGGTAAATTTATTGTTTTTTTTTTTATAGATAATGCTTTCTTTAAAGAGAGACAGAGAATTTTTTAATATTTATTTTTCACTTTTCAGTGGACACAACATCTTTTTATTTTATTTTTATGTGGTGCTGAGGATCAAACCCAGCGCCCTGCGCATGCCAGGCGAGCGTGCTACCGCTTGAGCCACATCCCCAGCCCAATAGATCATGCTTTTGATGTCATTTCTAACCTCAGGTCATAAGGACATTTTCCCTATGTTTTCTTCTAAAAGTTTTGTAGCTTTATGTTTAGCATTTACATCTATGACTCATTTTAAGTTAACCTTTGCATAGAGTTTGAGGCTTAGATCAAGGTTCATTGTTTACATATGAATAACCAATTGTTACAAAACATTTTGATGAAAGACTAGTCTTTCTCCTTGAGTTTATTTTGCGTGTTTGTCAGAGATCAAAAGGCTGTAGGCATGTGGTCTATTTCAGGACCCTATCCTGTTTTATTGATCTATGCTCCAATCCTTCCACCACACCATTTTCCTAACTGAAATTTGATGGTAAGTGATTCCTCTAATTTTGTTCTTCTTTTACAAATTTGTTTTAGCAATTCCAGTGCCTTGGCCCTTACAGCTTTTGGGTCAGCTTTCTGTATTCTCACAAAAAATCCTGCTGGGATCTTTATTGATATTGCAATGAATCTAAAGATCATTTGGGAGAAAAATGAAATCTTGACTATGTTGAATCTTCCAAATCCACAAGCAAAATATGTCTCTACATTTATTTAGATCTTCTTATATTTCCTTGAGCAGTATTTTGTAGTTTTTAGCATACAATTCCTTGACAGACTCGCACCAAAGTATTTCACTTTGGGGAGGAGGCAAGCTATTATGCAATTATACTTTTTAAAATTTCTATTACCAATTGTTCATGGCTTGATTTGGAGGGGTGCTGGTCTTCTACTCTGTGACTTTCATAAACTCAACTAGAAAATAAAATTTAAAAAAAATTCAATTTGCAATCATGTCATAAAATCTTGGGAATAAACTTGACAAGAAATCTATAAGACTTATATACTCAAAACTGAGAACATCTGAGAGGAATTTTAGAAGACCTAAATAATTGTGGAGATTACTCTGTTTACAGATTAGCAAACTCAAGATTATTTAGATGTCAAGTCTCCCTAAACTGTTGTAGAGAATCAGTGCAAATCCAATCATAATCCTATCAGTTTTGACTTTGTAGAAACTGATATACCAATTCTAAAATCTATATGAAACAATGGGCTTACAATATCCAATGGAATCTTGAAAAGGAACAGTTTGATAAAAGAAAATCACCTGGTTTCAGCACTTAGTATAAGGCAACAGTAATCAAGAATGTGTGGTACTGGCATAAGGATCCAAAAATTAGTGAATGAGGCAGAGTAAGAACTCAGAAATGAACCTACATATATAAGGTCATTAGATTTTTGACAATGGCACTAAAGCAATCCAAAGAGGAAAGGAAGGTCTTTTCAACAAATAGTGCTGGAGTAAACATTAAAATGGGAAAAACTGAACCTTGACCCTTATCTCACATCATATACAAAACGTAAATCAAGATGGATCAAAATCCTAAATGTAAATGGTAAAACAATAAAGCTGTTAGAAGAAAACAAAAGAATATCTTAATAATTTGGAGATAGACAAAGTATCTTAATATAGGAAGAAAGTAATAACTATTAAAAATGATAAATTTACACTTTATTAAAATTTAGAACTTATGCTCATGAAAAGATATAGTTAAGAAAATAAATCAGCAAAACAAAGACTAGAAGAAAATATTAACAAAATTTATATCTAACAAATGACAGGTAACCAACATATGTAAAAAGCTACTACCTACAACTCAACACCAAAAAAAGACCCAAAACTCAATTCAACAACTGAACAAAAGATACTTCATAAAATACAAAAGGTAGGACTGGGGTTGTGGCTCAGTGGTGGAGCGCTTGCCTCGCATGTGTGAAGCACTGGGTTCGATCCTCAGCACCACATAAAAATAAATAAAGGTATTGTGTTTATCTAAAAAAAAGTATATTAAAAAATATAAAACGTAAGTAATCACACAGGAAAGTGATCCACATAATTAGTCATCAAGGAAATGATGATAAAAGTACATAACACAGACTAGCTAAAATTAAAAAGAATAACACCAAATACTAATAAAGATGTGGAACAACTGGAACTTTCATTCAGTAGTGATGGGAATGTCAAATGCTACAACTACATTGTAAAAAGGCCTAGCAGTTACCAATAAAACTAGTTAAGTACACATACACTTACCATATTAGCAACTAATCTTAAACCTAGGAATTTACCCATGAGAAATGATAACATACTTCCACACAAAAACTTGTTTTAAAATGTGTTTTCATTCAAAATTATCCTAACTGAAAATAGTTGCAGCACTTTTTCCTGTGTGTGTGTGTGTGTGTGTGTGTGTGTGTGTGTGTTTGTTTGTTTTGTTTTGTACCGGGGATTGAACCCAGGGGTACTTACCAGTAAGTCACATCCCCAGGCCTTTATTTTATTTTTTATTTTGAGACAGGGTCTTTCCAAGTTGCTTAGGACCTTGCTAAATTGCTAAGGCTGGCTTCAAACTTGTGATTCTCCTGTCTCAGCCTCCCAAATTGCTGGGATTACAGGCATGTGCCACCATTCCCAGCTTAGAAACAGTTTAAAAATGCCCATGAATAGAACTGACAACCAAGTTATGTCATATTCACTCAATGGAATACTATTCAGTAATAAAAAGGAAAGAATTACTGATATACACAGAATAAACGAATCTCAAAAATATAATACCAAGGGAAAGAAGCTTTCCATCAAAGTGTGTTTTAGGGTACCATTTACACAAAGTTATAGAACATGCAAAACTATGGTATAAAAATTTCAGAATAGAGGTTGCCTGTGTGTGGCTGGGCTAGGAACTGACAGAGAAGGACACGAGAAAGCTTCGTGGAGTGATGGTAATGTTCTCTCATTTGACAAGATTTTGGGTTCCAAAATATATACATTCAATAAATGTAACACCTCAGATCAGTACAGATTGGTACATTCACTGTATGTAAATTTTATATCATAAGAAAAACCTATAAAAATATTGAACTCTAGCTAACAATGTGTGAGCTAAAATATTTAGAAGTACTCATACGTCTGAAATTCATCTGAATATATGTTAAAATAATATGAATTAATGGAGAGAAGTGATAGATAAATGGAGGTGTACATAGACTATAATAAAACGTGGCAGAACTAAAGTAGTGGCTATGTGAGTGTGCATCATAGGACTCTTTCAACTTTCCTACACATTTGAAAATTTTTGTAACGAAAAATTTTAGCAAGGGGGGTGCATGTAAAAGAGAAATCACAGAAGGAAGAGACCACAAAGGAGGAAGGAAAAAGCACCAGTGGAGTAGAAGGAAAACCAGGAAAGTATGGTATCTCAAAATCTGGTTAGAAAAGTGATTTCTGAGGAAGAAATGGTTAGTTCTGTATATTCTTCTGAAAATTCAAATAATATGAAAGCAAGCCTATTGGGTTTGGCCATAAGAGGGCTATGAATGTAGCAAAACAAAGCCATACTAAAGTAGAAGGGAGAGAAAACCATTCGTGAGGAAGTGAAGACAGTGAATAGAAACAATTTCTAAGAAACTCTGCTGTGAAGGCGACCAGAGAAATGGGGCAGTAATCAGTCAAGGGCAATGGGCAACACTGGAGCACGTTTATGGGTGAATAAGGAATGATCCAGTAGAGAATCTTGTCTCACCAAAATATATATTCAAGTAGTGGCTATGTGAGTTTGCAGTACCTATAAATATGACCTGATTTGCAAATAGGATCTTTGCAGATGTAATCAAGTTAAAAATGAGGTCATACTGTATTATGATGGGCCCTAATCCAAAGAACAGTGTCCTTAAAAGAAGGATACAATAAGAAGAGGAATTTGGACAATGACACATAGAGACCCAGGAAGAATTCCATGTGACAGTAGAGGCAGAAATTGGGAGTGTTGTGTCTATAGGCCAAGGACTGCCAAGGACTGCAAGAAACTACCAGAAGCTAGGAAGAGGAAAGGAAGAATTCTCTCCTGGAGCCTTCAAAGAGAGCACGACTCTGACAACACTCAGGTTTCTAGCCTCCAGACCTGCAAGAGAGGCAATTTCTATAGTTTTAAGCCACTGAATTCATAACACTTTGTTATAGGAAACTAACGCAGAGGAGATTAATAATAAAGAGAAACAGATGATGACAAGAATTGCATTGATGTCCTTGAGGAGGTGAGATGGAACCATTTTCATGGTACCAGAAGAGGGGTTGCTCTTTGATAGTGTACCCAGGTCACTTCCTTTGAAAGAAGTCAACGCATCACCTTTCAGAGAGGATTTTAACAATTAAGCACTAACTCCGAAGCTTTGGACAACAAGTGCTTCAAAGAGACTTTTGGTAGATTTATCTTTCCTTTTAACACACATAATATGCAGCCTACCTATAAAATTTGCTAGTCCCTCCAAGCACAAAAGAACAGAGGCAACTCTTACCAACAGGGATGGGCAGCCAGCGGTCAACACAAAGCAAAATAAAAAAGCCAGGGAAGAGCCTGGTAATCCAAATCTTGGAAACATTCCTTACCTTAAGCTGCTGTTGGAGTTCACTGTTCAACCGAGCCAGCACTGCATTTGCCTCCTTATTTTTACGGATAGCAGTCTGAATGGCCTTCTTCTGTTTGGAAGACTGCCTATAGAAAAGTACAAACATTTTGGTGAAAAGAGCTTAGAGGTCTGGACCCTCGCAGGTCAGAACTCTGATCTATGAGAGGTGCCACGCTAACAAGGGTTAACATCACAGGACTCCAAAACTAAAACCCCATATTCACAGGCAGGCACCAAATGAAACAAATTTGTCGGGATGAATTATTTACACCTGAAATAATTCCCATTTTATAACTTGAATAAAAGCTGTGAATTGGGCCTTTACAAACATTGGTGTTCCATTTATTCTGGATATTTTAATAGGCATTTCTTCTAACAAACCTTATTTATTGGAATGTTCTTTTGTGTAAGGATTAACGACATTTAAAAGACCTGCAGTTGGCCTCTTTGGACAATTTTGAAAGAAAATAATAGAAGAATATTTTCTTTAGCTGCCTAACTTTCCATTATTTCTTTGTTAATGGATAGTGGAGTGGGGGTGGGGGTGTCCATGTGCATGCACCAGCATGGATCTGTGGCAATTGAGAAAAAAATTAGAATATTTTAATATCCCTGAGTTAATTCAATAGTAAATTCAGAGAAAAGGTGTGTACTACTTTGCACATTAAAGTCTCTGGTTAAACTCTTTGGTCACAGGTCATTTTACTACTATCTTTACCTCTCAAAACTGCCCATGGTTAGGAAGATACATCAACATGGTCATCACAGGCATAACCTACAACATTTTATCCTATAGCAAAAAAATACAAAATTTTTAGAGCAAAAGGGTGATTTCTATTTCCCTAGAAAAACAACCATTTGTAATTCATGAGAGAAGGACTCTAGGTTGGAGCAACTGAACTAGAATGGTCTGTGACTACTATATAGGTATATAGGTAAAATTAACATTTAGTGAGGATATAGAGTATGCTAGCCACTCTGTTTATCATAGAAGACATAATATGTCCCTAGTAAGTTCAGAATTAAAGATTACTTTCTTCATCCATAGAGAGGCAGGAAGAAGCTTCAAATCTGCTTTTTAAAAAAATATAGATTAGACAATCTATTAGAAGGGAACAGGGGATGGGGAAAGGAAAGGGGAAGGAGAGGTACTGGGGTCCTAATTAGAAAGATATATTCCATGCTTGTATAATTACATCAAATGGAGTCTACTGTCATGTATAACTAAAAAGAACCAATAAAATTTTTTTAAGTTTAATGTAAGGAAGGTTGAGGTAACCATTATTCTACTCTCTACTTACATAACATTATTAAATTTCACAAGTGAATGAGAAAAATATATTTATAGATTAGATTTCTAGGTCCAGGAGAAGATGCAGTAGACACATTTCTCTCTATTCTTCCTGCTAAGTACAGTGAACTCTCTGGACAATATATAAAAATAAACATAAGATAACTCTAAAAGACAGAATAAAGAGGTAAACCAGAAAGAGAACTCAATACCTAAGGAAACACACAGTAGTGAATTCTCTGGGTTTTCTTTTGCATCATATATCCCAGACTGGATGCTATAGAAGTTGGCAGTACATATATACCAGTGAGATCAGACAAAAAGGCTCCCCCTCAAAAAACTCTGTTTTCTCTAGCCAAAAGAACTGGAAAGGGGTAGCCAAGTAATATAGAGAACTTCTAGACAATAACTACTCTACTACAATCAAACACCACAAAAAAATTACAACCCCCAAATCCCATCTTCATCAGCCAAGGCCAAGTGGGATGGCTAGACTTCCTCCTCTGGGCACCCTCCAAGGTGGTGTTGCATCCGAGGATGTCAAGTAGGAAGTCAGGACCTTCACTCCTTTCTAGTGGTAAAGAACCTTCTTCTCACTGTGGAGGCCACATAAGGAGCAATAACCAAACACCACTCCCCTTCTCAGCCAGGGTGGTATCAGTGGAGGTCTAGGGGGAAGCCTGAAGTGCCACTCCCATTCAGCAATAACAATGCACCCTTCCATCCTCCATGGTGTAAATGGAAGTCAAGTAGGAAAGCACGATTAAATAGAAGATTTTAATAAGATTCAGAGTTTCATTATATAATACCCCAAATGTCTAGGATACAATAAAAAATCTTTATCAAATGGAGAAACAGAAAATCATAATGTGATGAGAAAACACAACAGATGCCAACACCTAGATAATGCAGATGTGAAATTACCTAATTAAGATTTTAGCTTAGCCATTATAAAAATATTTCAATTGACAAATACAAGCATATCTAAACAAATAAAAAATAGAAAATTTCAGAAAAGAAATAGAAGATATAAAGAAGAAACAGCTAGGCATGGTGGCACACGTCTGTAATCCCAGCAACTGGGGAGGCTGAGACAGAAAGATTACAAGTTCAAAGCCAGCCTCAGCAACTTAGCAAGACTTGCAGCAACTTAACAAGATCTTTTCTCAAAATTTAAAAATGGGCAGAGATTTAACTCAGTAGTAAAGTGCCCCTGGGTTCAATCTTGGTACCAATCAGAAAAGAAAAACACAATGAATGTTTCCTCTGACACTATGCCAGTGAAGGAAGAGTATTGCCACCTTGTTTTTTCCAGGTGAGGATGGAAGTCCAGTTTCCCTATTTTACTTCCATTTACACCATTGGGAATGGAGGGGTACGTTATCAATGAAAAATATAACATCTGAAATTAAAACCTCAATTAATGGGCTCAACTGCTGAATAGAGAGGACAAAAATCAGTGAATTTGAAGACACAAATTACCCAAACTGAACAGAGAGACTAGGCTGGAAAGAAAACTGAACACAGATTCAAGGACCTATAAAAGATCCACATCTTTTTAAAAACTTATTATTTTGAAATGATTATAGGTTGACAGAAAGCTACAAAAATAGTACAAAGGTCTTGTTTCCCCCTTTTATTGCATTTTACCTAACTATCATACAGTATCAGAACAGGATAGTTCTGTCGGTTCCTCACATTTTATTATATATATGTCGATTCTTATAACCACCACTGCAATTAAGATACTGAAATCACTCTTTCCTCCTTTTTCCCACCATTTTTAACCCCTGGCAACCATGAATCAGTTTTCTGTTTCTATAATTTTGTCATTTTGAGAATGTTATATAAATGGAATCACATAGTATGTCACCTTTTGAGTTTGACCTATTTTACTCAGCATAATGCCCTTGACATACATTTAGGTGGATATATATACCAATCAATACTGTTAAGCAGTATTCTATGGCATGGATTTAGCCATTCATCTGTTGAGGAAAATTTTGGCTGTGTCTAGTTACTGGTTATTAGAAATAAAGCTGCTATAACCATCTGTGCATGGTTTATTCTAAATACACAAATTTTCCTTTCTCTGGTATAAGTGTCCAGGACTGTGATTATTGGGTTGCAAGTTAAATGTATGTTTAGTTTGTAATAGCACTGCTAAGCTATTTTTCAGAATAGCCATACCATGTTACTTTCCCACCAGCAATGTATAAAGATTCAGTTTCTCTACATCCTTGCCAGCATTTGGTAATATTCCTTTTTAAACTTAGATGTTCTAATAGGTGTATGGTGCTATCACATTGTGGTCTTAATTTGGACTTTGTTATTCTATGTGCATATATGATTACACAACTAGCATGATTCTACATCATGTACAACCAGAAGAGTTGACACATCATACATAAATACATCTATTTATGTATGATGTGTCAAAATGCATTCTACTGTCATGTATATCTAATTAGAACCAATTTAAAAAACTGAACCAAATTTAGTTTTAAGTATTCACTTGCTTTAGAACCATTAATTGAAAAGCCTATTCTTTCTCCATGGACTTTTTTTGGCACCTCTATCAAAAATAATTTGGTTTTACATGTCCTATTTCTGGCTGCACTCTTTTGTGTGTCAAAGAAGACATTTGGCATTTGTTTTTTAGGGATTGGCTAGCTTCACTTAGCATAATCTGCTCTAATGCCATCCATTTCCCTGCAAATTCTATGATTTTGTCATTTTTTAATGCAGAGTAATACTCCATTGTGTATAAATGCCACATTTTTTTATCCATTCATTCTATTATCCTTCCTGCCCCCATACCCCCCTCCCCTCTCTTCACTCCCCTCTGTCTAATCCTAGTGGTTCAGTTCTGATGTTAATTTCTCAAAATGCTGATGACCACTTTGCAGCTGATTTACTTTTTTTGGCATTCTCAATCAGTGTTCTATTATAGCAGTGAGCCCTGAAGAAAATTATTTGTGAGTCTTTTCTCAATTTTTCCAAAGACAATACATAGCAACTACCACTCTAGATGCATGAGAGAGAGGTTAACTTACTACACACAATGAATGTCTAAGGGCATCAAGGCTTAATTCTCTCCAAAACTCTGGTTGAGAAAGGACTATAAACTGACCATCATATATCTGCTCTTTCCTCAGGGCTTAAAAAATCATGAATATTGAGCTGGGTGCGGTGGCACATGCCTATAATCCCAGTGCCTCAGGAGGCTGAGACAGGAGGATCACAAGTTCAAAGCCGGTCTCAAGAATTTAGTGAGGTTCTAAGCAACTCAGATAGACCCATTCTCAAAATAAAAAGGGCTGGGGATGTGGCTCAGCGGTTAAGCGCCCCTAGGTTCAATCCCAGTACAAAAAAACAATTATGAGGGACTGGGATTGTGGCTCAGTGGTAGAGCACTTGCCTCGCACGTGTGAGGCCCTGGGTTCGATCCTCAGCACCACATATAAATAAACAAATAAAAGGTATTGTATCCATCTATAACTAAAAATATTTTTTAATTGTGAATATTAAGTCACTTCTTATCACTCTAAAATAAACTAGTCTAGGAACTAAAATAAGACATTATATAAAATTCCCTGACCTCAGAGCCTAAGCTTCCTAAATCCCTGCTGTTTATACTATGAAATGTGCTAGTGCCTCCTAGCCTCTCTCAACTAGATATCATATAATCACCTCACCTAGCAAGAGGCTATCATGCTGAGGGACACTAATTAAACAGGCAGATAAAATGAAATATCTCCTTTAAATAAATGGTGCTAGGACTACTGGATATCCACAGGCAAAAAGAATAAAGTTGGATCCCATCCTCATACCACACCCAAAATGAATTCAAAACAGAATACAAGCATCAGTGTAAAACTTAAAACTTTTAGAAGCAAACATAGGAGCCAATGTTCATGAACTTGGAGTTGGCAATGGTTTCTTAGATATGAAACCAAAAATATAAGAGACAGAAGAGAAAATAAACTGGATTACATCAAAATTAAAAACTTCTGTTCTATAAGCAGAGCCATCAAGAAAGTGAAAAGACAAGTCACAGAATGTGAGAAAATATCTGCAAATAATATTTCTGACAAGGGGGTTGTATCCAAAATATATAAAGAACTCATAACTCAAAATAGAAAAAGATTAGCTGGGCGCAGTGGTGCAAGCCTGTAATCCCAGAGGCTGAGTCAAATAGACCATAAGTTCAAGGCCAGCTTCAGCAATTTAGTGAGGCCCTAGGCAATTTTGCAAAACTCTGCCTCAAAATAAAAAATAAAAAGGGCTGGGGATATGTCTCAGTGGTTAAATGCCCCTGGGTTCAATCCCCTGTACCAAAAAAAAGTGGGGAGAGAAAGATTAAAAACTTAATTAAAAGTGGGCAAAGGCCAGGCACAGTGGTGCATGCCTGTAATCCCAGTGACTCAGGAGGTAGAGGCAGGAGGATCACAAACTTGAGGTCAGCCTGGACAACTTAGTGAGAATCTACCTCAAAATAAAAATAAAAAAAGGGCTGGAAATGTATCTCAGTGACAGAGCACCCCTGGGTCTAATCCCCAATACCACACACACACACACACACACACACACACACACACACAAAAGACAAAAGACAAAAGCTGTGAATAGATATTTATTCAAATAATATATACAAATGTCCAATAAGCACATGAAAGGATTCTCAACCTCATTAGTCATTAAAGAAACACAAATCAAATCCACAATGAGACACCACTTCACACTATGATGGCTATAATAATAATAATAAAACAGAAAAATGCTGATGAAGAAGTAGACAAACTGGAATCCTCACACATTCATGAGAATGTAAAATGTTACAATTAGTGTGAAAAACATTTTGATAATGATAAATGTAGAATGATCACATAGCCCAGGAATTCCATGCTTAGGTATGCACTCAAGAAAAGTGAAAACATAGGTCTCACACAGAAACCAAGTACACAAATAGTATAGCAGCATTATTTCTAACAGCCAATAAGTAGAAATATAAAAGTCCATCAGTTGATAAAAGGCTGAATAAAATGTGGTATCTCCATACAATGGATTATTATTTGGCAATAAGAAATGAAGTTCTGATTCATGCTACAACATGAATGAACCCTGAAAACAATATAAAAAGAAGTCAGACACAAAGAATCACGCGTTGCATGATTCCATTTATATGAAATGGGCAAATAAGCAAAATAGATACAAAGTAGATTAGTTGTTGCCAGGCACTGGGCACAGAAGGGAAACGGGGAACAGAGATTCTTTGGGGGATGATAAGGATGTTCTAAAATTAGGTGGTAGTGATAGCTGCAGGGCTTTGTGCATATACTAAAAGCTAATGGATTGTAGATTTAAAAGATGAACTGTATGTCAATTTCATTTCAATAAAACTGAAATTGAAAAAAAAAGAAAACCAGAAAAAAATATCTCTTTTATGGATTGATACTACCAGGGAATTTTCCCTTTGCAGGGTGGGGAGATCATCTGAAGAAGAGGAATGCAGAAATTCAGAACTGTGTTTCAGCTACAAAGGCCAGTTGCTGATACCACCCACAAAACTTGCTGTTTTTCTTTCCACGACAGTATAAGTAGAAGAAAATCCACATAAGCCCCAGAGACCTAAAAGGTCTTTACAGAAGTGTCATGATAGATATTGAGCCCATACATTCATGCCCGGTCAGGCTCATATAAAGTTAAGTGAGAGCAGCAGGTTTCTGCCCTTGACACCTCACAGAATGTTACAATAAAAAAATGAGGCAAGTGAAGGCTCTTCCCAAAGCCAAATGATTTGTCCATAATTTTGTTGTCTCAAGTCTCTGGCCATGTCCACAAATGTCCCCATGCTCTCTCCAATATCAGTTTCAGCTGGTGAGATAAATATTATAGATGTTCTAACTGTGCCCATTCAGAGCTGAGATGACTGATGACAAGAACTCTTTATGGGGATTTTTAAAAACCACGTACCACTTCTATTGAAAGATGTGTGGTCATGGAGCTAGCCATATGCCTGGAAAGAATGAGATAAGACAGGAAAAGTGGGAAAACTGCCTATAGTACTGTCTTCTTCCTAGGAAAATCTACGTCAGCACAATAAAGAACAGTAGGAAGGCAAGAAGAGACAAAGGGCAGGAAACCCAACCAAACCACCACAGCCTAGGACTCAGTTGCCCCTTAAATTCTATAGGGTCAGGTTAAAATTCTATAGTTTAAAAGCCTTCTATGTGACTGGGAGACCTCAATCCTATCATAGAGGTGAATAAGACAATCATAAGACTATTCCACGGATGTGAGTTTACACTCACACACACATAAAAGAGAGTCTCATCTTGTTCTCATCAGTTCTACTTACTTTTGGACCGTTGGATGGGGTTTCACAGTTGCTACAGAAGTTGGCCCACCTGCAGCAGTAGAAGGCTCTTGGTTTTCCGTAGATTGATTTTCAGGTCTGAATTTCCTACGAATGGGCTTTGATGGAGCCTGAGAATATGATATATCCTGTGGATTAAAAACAAAACGAAAAACTACAAAGTGAAAAACAAATCCCCTCACCACCACCATCATGCTAGCTTTGTCCCCAAGATCAGAAGATTGCTCTATTCAAACTTCATACCCAAGGATAAGTGGCTGACTCCTAGCTAGGCAAGAACGAGAAAGATACAGGCATCAGATTCTATCAGGTAGCCAGCCTTCCTGCCTGCCTTCCTTTGTCTCTTTTTCTTTTAAATGCTTACAGTCTATTGCCTCTTTTTGTCATCTGGAAGAACACAGGAATCAGATTCTACTGGCCTTCCCTTGTAAGCGATCTATTACTTTTTGTGAATTAAACTCACGTAGACCCTGTGCATCTAACGTAGTTTTGTTTTGTTTTTTTTCCAACTGAAGACAAAATTGGCTCTGTCTTACTTTGGCACCTTTTGTAACAAAAATTTTGAAGTTTGTAAAGGTCTTAGTCATGTGCTTATAATTTTCTTCCTCCTGATGTCCACAAAAAGTCAAACAAAGAAGCTACACTGTGTTCTGGAAGGAGACAGCTGGTCTGCTTCCTTGGAGGACCCTGCATCATCTGTGCTCCCAAGCCCAAGGCCCATTCTCTTTACTGGGAGAAGGGCCTGGAAGAAAATGGGGAATAACAAGAAGAGGATAAGAAGAAAAGTAGGGAACAAGCATGATAAGTAGATGGTACTAACTGAGCAAATGAAAGGGAACTCAATGGCGTGGCTGGGCGGAAGTAAAGATAGTGGAATGCAAGACGAAATCATTGTACAAAGGCCAAGAAGGGGAGAGTATTCCACCCCCAAAAAATGTTCATTTAGGCTTAGCAGGTGTGTGGGGTTTCACTAAATGCATATATTCCTCCCCACATCATTTGATTTGCCAAAAGCAAGGCCACCATCTTTAGCTGGGAAGTTGAGGAGGGGAGTATGAACTCTCAATAATATCAAGGGTCAAGTTCAGAAAGTTTCAAGATCCTTATCTTCACAAAGAACACACATTTTCCAAAAAGTGGATTGTTCCCATTCCTTTCAGAACATGGAAACTTTAAAGCAGTAGATCTGATAACAGAGGCAAGGACCCCAGGAGAGGTCCTCAGAATGCCACCACAATGGCATCCTCATGCTGCCCTTACCTTCTTTGCTGGACTACCTTCTGCAGCCTGGGAAGGGGCTCTGTTCATCTGCGGGAGTACCTCAGTCTCGGATACTTGTTCAGACTGTAGCAAGAGATCACAGTGATGATATAAATGCAAAGATACAACCACCTAAATGTATACTACATTTGATCTTAACCAAAATACATAACACCTAAATATATAACAGAGTATTCAGGAAAATGGTCACTCAGGGAAAACTAATTTTGACCAAGTTGCAGCCAAGCATGGTTGAGTCTGGTCAGCCTCGGGGGAAACTCCTCACAGACCTTGCTATTCCCTTCTACCTCTCCTCCTCATATTATTCAACCTTAGGAAAAAGAATCATGGGAGTTTCTACTACAACTGACATACATATTGCTTAAAAACTAACACTTTACAAAATCAAATTCTAAAAATAATGGGGTCTATGGGGGGAAAGACCTTAAGATCTTAACTGGAGTGCTAAGAAAAACAATCATTATCATTTAAAACACACTGCAATTTTTTAAAAAAATGTTAAATACCTAATAAAGAAACACTCTAGTAAATTTGGCTCTTTACATTTAAAAAAGAAGGAGGCTTGTGGTAGAAGGACTCATCAGATTGTTGAGGCTGCTAAGTGGTATAGAATCAATGACTAAAATGTACAAAGATTGGCAAAGAATGCCAGAACACAGGGTAACTGGGTGTCACGTGTGGCCCCCTATTTCCCAGAGACTTGCTTCCTTCAGCTATGTTAGAGTACTTTGCTTTCAGCCAATGGTGCAAAATGTTAACATGCTGAGGAAAAAAAACCCACTTGCAAAATAAATGACTTCCACATTTCACTGACAGTCCTCCATTTACCCACAAATTAATTCATACTATAGCAACACATTGTAGCACAACCAACTGCCTTGATGTGCTCTAATCCAGCCTTCTCTAACCACTCAGAGAGCAAGGCTTCTTCCTCTGACTCTACTGAAAGGGTTGGTTCCCAGGGAACTAACATTCTCTCATTTAGTAGATTCTTTTCTAATCTTCTCATTCCCCTTCCACCCAACATGGCACCCTTGACTGCTTTTTTTTTTTTCAAACTCCTGTCCTTGGCATCTGAGAAGCTGCAATCTCCTGCTTGTAATCATTTTGTTGTCTTTTCTTATCCTTCAAATATAGGGTTTCTCAACTTTCTGTCTTCAGTTCCCCTGTCCCATTTTTCTCTCCCTATTCATTCTTCCTTACAGTAATCCCATCTGCTTCTATCTTTTATCCCAAACACTCCATCTCTTCTAAACCCATTATGCAGGCATTCAACATACCTGATTTCTAATTCCAAGTACTTTTTTACAGCCTTCTCCCTTCCTTCAATGATAACTGTTTTATTATTTTTGCTGTAACTATTATCAGATACTATGACACACTGAATATGAGCTATATGTCACACATTGCTCAAAGTGCTTTGCATGATTATTTACTGCATTCCCTCACCATAGCCCTAGGAAGTATCATTATTCTCAAACTTTTGGTGAAGAAATTGAAGATCATGAAGTTAAGGAACTCACCTAAGATCACACAAATAGCAAGATCTAAATCCAGGCCTTGAGTTCCAAAGTTAGGCTTATAACCACAATGCTATGTAGCCTCAGGCACCCTTAAGCCAAAGAGTTATTCATTCAAGGCAATGTTTATTTTTGCTACTGCAGGTGGGCCCTGTGCTGTTATCCAGGATGAACAACGTACAGACCCTGCTTATAAGCAGTCTGGAGAGGGATAGCTGGGTTAAATGGTAGTTCCATTCTCAGTTTTCCAAGAAATCTCCATACTGCTTTCCACATTGGCTGCATCAATTTGCAGCCCCACCAGCAGTGTATGAGTGTATGTCTAGGGGAGAGACAAAGAAATGGCCAAGCAATCATGCTTTAGGAAACTATGGTGGGAAGCAGTGTGGGGACTACAGAAGCACACAGCCATGTACAGCAGCAAAGATTAAGGCAGCAGCTGGGCACAGTGCCGCACGCCTGTCATGCTATCAGTTTGGGAGGCTGAGGCAGGAGGATGGTGATTTCAAAGCAGTCTCAGCAAAAGCGAGGTCCTAAGCAACTCTCAGTGAGACCCTATCTCTAATAAAATACAAAATAGGGCTGGGGATGGGGCTCAGTGGTTGAGTAACCCTGAGTTCAATTCCCAATATCACCCCCCACCCCAAATAAAAAAGACTCAGGCAGCAAAGAGTCAGCTGAGGCCTTAGTGACACGCAGGACACAGCCAGTTACAGGAGCAATGTTTGGAGATGGTAAAAATGGAGGCTCCAAAAATTCACAAAGGGCTTATATGCTCTGAGACTCATGATGTCAGCCTGGGTCACCACAAGAATACTGAGGCAGATTCCCAAGACAGGAAGCACAGGACAAGCAGCAGTAAGGGGAGCCCACTTTGAGTCATAGAGAGTTTGAAGTGCCTGGGAAACACCCAACCAAAGCTTCCCCAGGATCTTTCATTGTCAGGAGTACAGAGAATGCAGCACTCTCTTCACTTTCCTTGTGGGTTGTGACAAATGGAGTCATACTCCAAGATCTGTGACTCAAACATCAACTTAATTAATAGCTGAGTGAGGGCCCAATAACTGCTTGAGTACAGAGATTCCAGTGAACTGTGGTAAAGAATGCAACTTGAACCTGAGGCCCCTTCCTTCCTTCCACCCACAAATCTCTTACTTTGAAGGTATCTGTTCTGGCTCCAAGTCTATGCATGCAGCCCCCTGCAGGGACCACAGGTGTGTAGTGACATATCTCACCAGGCAGGCAGAGAGAGGAGGAGTGACAGACCCCGGCACTCTGCCTTTCTATTGGTCACTTCTCCTCAGGCAGACAGAGAAATGTGTGTTCTACAACTCCCTTCCCCGCATAGGTAAGTGAAGTCTCCTTCTTGTGAAAATAATGAAGGAGGCGATAAAGTGACCTTGTTCTCAACAGAAATGAAAATTCTGAACACAGAAAAGGTGTAGAGTGTCTTTGTTGATGCTACCTTTTCCCTTAAACATCTCTAAAAACACAAGCAACAATCAGATAGGAGCTGGGAAGAATGAGGAAGCAATGGTAAGATGTGTCTGAGTTTTTTTAAGCTTTATTTTATTTATTTATTTTTATGTGCTGGTGAGGCTCAAACCCAGTGCCTCACACATGCTAGGCAAGCACTCCACCTCTGAGCCACAGCCCCAATCTGATTTTTTTTTCATTTACAAAAGTACCTTTCTGAAATTATATGCAAGGACCTGGGATACAGATACAGATATTGATATAGAGATATACAGATACACACACTCTCACACATCAATTCTAGTACTTTCCAACTGCAAATGACAAGCTATTTTCATTCCAATTTTGCCAAAAAAAAAAAAAAAAAGGCCTGGATAGGTCACATGGTAGAACAAGGTACTGCCGCTTAGGATGCAGAGAATTGTCTGGCCTGTGGTTTTGCCTGTTTCCATGGATGATGGAACAACATGGCCTGCTCAGTTGGCTTCCCAGAAATGAATACAGGCCCAGAGAAGCTAAGCACTTCTGTTCATTCATTTTTATTCAATTACAGTCAGGTTCCTTGGTAAATACTTCAGAATTAAACAGGAAGAAGCCAGCAGTCAAAGGTGCTATAGTGCTCCCACTCAGATCACCTTTACCTGGCTGACACATCCATCCCCCAGCTGTTCTGAGGTTTGGCTACTAATGACTCACAGCTGCTCTTTTCTCTAGAGAAAAATTGTCAACTGATGGAAGCCTACCTCCCAACCCTTCCCCCAGCAGGCCACGGACAATAACTGATGTGTATGTAGAAGGATATAAAAGGGCAGTCCTCTATCTCAAAGAAGGATAATTCTGTGATGTAATTTATATACCAGATTACTCCCTATATGGATCAGGCCAACGTCAGCCTTTATCTGAGACTCCATTATTCCTTGGTTTTTTCCCCTTGACTTTTTTGCCTTTAATGAACCTGGCCAGAGACACTACACAACATGGTCCCAGAAAGGGGGATTTAAAGCACTCTAATATGCTATCCCTTGGTATTTCTCTCTCTGCTTCTGTGTGTATTTTTCTCTCATATACTGGTTATTCTGGGCGAAGTCAGCTGATATACTGTAAGGAAATCCACTCAGTCCTAACAAGGGGTCTACTTAGCAAGGAAGTGAGGCCTCCTGCCAAGTCATCTTAGCATTGGATCCTCCAGCCCCAGGTGAGCCTTCACATGACTGCATTCCTGGATGACATCTTTTTTTTTTTTTTTTTTTTTTTNCCCAGGGCCTTGAGCCACATCCCCAGTAGCTTCTTAAGACCCTGGACCAGAACCAACCAACCAAGCCACTCCCAAATTCCTGATACAGAGAGATAATACATGTTAGTCATTTTATTTTCATTTTTAAAATTGGGTTAGGAATATGTGTAGAGTTAGGAATCTAGTCAGGTAGAGTGAAGTTAAAGTGTGGGGAGCAAAACAGGGGGCACGCTGGAACTGGAGAAAGGCAGTGGGGTAGACCATACATGGCTTTACAGACCTGGATTATCTGAAGACCATTCATTCAGCACCTTCCCCACTTCTATACTTTTCTCTACACTGCAGCAGACAGAAGCCTGACAATGTCTAACGCTTTTTGTAAGCATCTAATTCCTTGAATTAAATGTCTTCTACTATGGAATACCACCCAGTAATTTCTGTCTCCCTAACCAGACCTTACATCCACATTGCATATTTGGAGCACACCCTGAGGGCCAGAGGGGCCACCTATAGACTCAAAGTAGACAAGCGGTCTGATTTGCTTTGTATTTTAAACCAGGTTGGTGGGAATGGGAACAGGTAGATGTGAGAGTTACTTAGACTGGAAACTGGATACATCATTGGTGCTTGATAGAATATGGCATAAGTGAAAGAAAAAGAACAAGGACATATGGAACTCAGGTTTTGACCCTGATAAGTGGTTGAGAGAAAAAAATGGTTTAAAGCAAGAAGAAAGAATTATGGCCATACAGAAACTGAATAAAATTAAGCAGATTCATCATAAAGCAGTGCTGGAACAATCCACTTATATCTCCTTAAGGCAGTCTAGAAATGATCTTGAACAGGGATTGGTGAATGTTTTCTGTAAAGGGACAGCAGTAAACTTTTGAGGTTTTGAGGGCCAAGCAGTTTCTGTGGCAGCTCTGCAACTCGACTGTTGTGCTAAAGCAGCCAAAGACAATCCAATGAATGGGCATAGCTGTGTTCCAAGAAATTCTATTTACAAACAAAGGTGGGTGGTACAGATTTGGCCATAATTTGCCAGCCCCTACCTACAGGGAGGAATAATCTACAGCTAACTTTAGGAAGCACTGGCTAGTCTATCTTCCTCTTGGTGATTCAATGAGCACATAGCACATTTCGTGCTCTGAAATTCTGTAAGGTAATGGAAGCCACTTGCCTTTGCTTGTTAAGGCATACGTTCTCAGACTTCTTTGACTTCAATTCTTTATTCTCATGTAACTCATTTAACATTCAGCAGAAATAATGTTCTGTGGGACATACTTTAGGAAACGCTAACTACAGGCTGGGTTTTAGATGAACAAAGGAAGAACATTCCTGCCAGATACTAAGGTCCACACCCAGTCCTAGGAGAGGAGCAATCTCCACAGTTCTTGGCAGATCCAACTCCAGGGGCCCCTGCTGCACACCCTTCCCCTTTTTATTTGGCCAAGAGTATGGAGGCAGGGTGTGGATGGGGTTGCTTTCAGGCAAGAAAGGGCTCCCCTCCTGCTTTTCTTCTCCCTTTCTTTGTTGCAGTAACAGTTTGTGTTGCTGCTGCCAACTACTACTCTATATGAATTTGTTTCATGGGCTCCTTAAAACCTGCTGGACAGGCATGGTGGTGCATGCCTGTAATCCCAACTCTGGAAGCTGAGGCATGAGGATTATAATTCAAGGCCAGCCTGGGCAATTTAGCAAGACCCTCAGCAAGTTATTGAGACCCTGTTGAAAAATGAAAAGTAAAAAAAGGCTGGAAATACAGCTCAAAGATAAAGTGCCCTTGGGTATAAAAAAAAAAAAAACAGTACCCAAAACTAAACCAAATCAATCAAAAAACACTCTTGGAAAAAATACACAATAGAAATCATTCATGCTAATAGTCAAGGCAGATGAACCTAACAATAAATTAAAAGTTTTTAAATAGTTTAAAACAATGTATCTCAGATTATAGTTCTACTGAGGCAGCCTCTTTTTACCAAAAGGACCTACCCCCTACTCCATTTCAAGTTCTCACCACACTTCCCATCTGGGCCACTACAAAAACTTCAGCAAATGTTTTTCCAGCCTTCAGTTTCTTGCCCAGGCTGACTCACCCTACACATCACTGAGAAACTAATCTTGTAAAACATCATCTCATGGAAGCTCTTTATCTCAAAGCCTTTAGCGTGTCCCCAAGGCCTATGGCATATAACACAACCCCTCAGCCAGTTAAAGTTCTTCCACCACCTGGCTCCAATTTATGACTACATTATACCTGGGTTAATTCATCCATATGGAGCCTACTACATATACCCAACTATTCCCTAAATCTTCAAACTTATAAAAGGTTTCTTCCCAAATCAATTGTTTTATACCTTCTACCCCACTGGTTCCCAAATATAGCTAGCTGGTGTATAGCTAATTCAGTAGAATTATCTGGGGGATTTTTATAGATTGCAGATTTTTAGACAGCACCCCAGAGTTCCCTCATTAGAATCTCCTAGGAATGGAGCATGTGAAACTTGTATTTTAACAAGCTCCCTGGGTGATTTTTACATAGCCAGCCCAGACCAACTGGGGACCATTGATGGTCAAAATTCTTCACTTAAAAAGATCAGTAAAGAAAGTCTCCAGGGACCTTAGTCTGGAAAAGGCCATAAGTGTTCCTGCAATGACTGACTAGGCTTCTTAACTATTTGCTCATCCATTTATCATGGGAGGAATTAGGTATATGCCTCCAAGGTTCCATCTATAAATATTTGCAGCAGGACAAAAATCTTCAGCAACAAGATTTTGTTAAAAAGTCATTTTTTAGCCAGGCATGGTGGCGCACACCTGTAATCCCAGAGGCTTGGGAAGCTGAGACAGGAAGATTATGAGTTCAGAGCAAGCCTCAGCAATGGGAAGGCACTAAGCAACTCAGTGAGATCTTGTCTCTAAATAAAATACAAAATTGGGCTACGGATGGGGCTCAGTGGCTGAGTGCCCCCGAGTTCAATCCCTGGTACAAAAAAAAAGTTGTTTGTCAGGCTGGGGATATAGTTCAGTTGGTAGAGTGCTTGTCTCACATGCATAAGGCCCTGGGTTCAATCCCCAGAACCACAAAAAAAAAAAAAAAAGCTTAATTGCAGTAATTTGCCAAGGTATGGGTAACTGGTAAGACATCTAAATTTTGCAATGCATGCTATTGACAGATTGTAAAAATAAACTCAACTTTTGTTTAATTCCAAAGAATCAGGATGGATGGATCCCCAAACTGGGGTTCACAGAGACAGTGGCTAAATTTTAAGGAGATGAGCAGACAATCCTGCTGCAGCCTCTTAGGGTTTTCCAGCATCTTCTCAGTATACTAAATGTCATTTGTTGCCTAATTTTCACCTGACCCTTATCTCTGCTAGACAAGAGTACACCAGAAAGCCATGTGGTCAAACCTAGGGACCTACCATGCAGAAACATCATCCAGCAGCATACTGGCCACAGCAAGCCCCATCATTCCACAACCAGACTCAAGAGGGTCCAAAAGACCCAAATCACTGAATGACTGTTTACCAAAATCCATGACCCAAGTCACCTGTGAAAGGCAGAAATGGAGCTGAACGGTAACCATCTAGAAAGCAGGATGTGGGTCTTGCTGTGCTATCATTTTTCCCAGAGCCTAAACTGAACACCAACAAACAGCAGGTCCTCTAATCCACATGTGGAATGAGCCAGCAATAAGTCCAACACTGTTTTGTGTTCCACTGAAAAGGAGGTTAAGAATTCATCCCATGGTAACTACAGCCACAGAGCATAGCAGTTATAGGGTGCAGGCTTTAGAGTAAAATCCAAGCTTTGCCCTTGCTCAGTGTATAAGCTGGTCACATAGGTCACATATTTGACCTCTCTGAGGTATAATTTCTTCATCTGAAAAATGGGGATAATCCACCTCATTCAGACACTGTGAGAAATAAACAAAATATCTGTCTAGATTATTAAACACAACTACATAATAACTGTTCAATAATGATAGCAGCTATTGTTAAAAAAAAGTGTGACTGGTTTCCCAGGCACAGTTTCTGCTAGTGCAGGCAGCAGCCAATTCAGCGTAACGGACTTTTCACCCTTGACAAACAGAGGGAAACCTAGACTGAGAAAATGCTGGTTCCAATTTAGATTACAAGCCCCTAAGCAGATGATCCACAATCCAAATCTGTGCCCCTGAATATTACTACTATCAATGTTGGAGGGGAGACTTTTAAAAAATAAAAGCCCTTTCAGGATTTCAAATTTGAAGGCTACCTCAGTACAGACATCTCAGGCAGTTTGCACTGAACGTCTCTGGCACCACCCACCTCCCCTCAGCCCAATGGGAAAACAATCCAATACTGGAAACACCCAGGAAAACACTGAGGAGCTCAGGAAGAACTTTGGTGGGAATGGGTAATCAGCAACTGTAATGGAGAAGTAGTCTCTGGATTCAGTAGTTACATGACAGAATCTCCTACGGATTCCCAAAACCTGCTTGATTACTGGACAACATCCATGAAAAATACTTGCTATTATAACTAGAGGACTCTGCATGCTTTATTTTGGTATAAAATGCAAGTGTTTTGACCATGACCAGGGTTTTGTTTTTCTACTTCCAATTTCTATTAATACAACAAAGATCTGAGCTGAGTCTGAGCCTCACTCTCTATATCACATACTTAAGCCATATTACACTCTCATCTGCAGACTCAACAACATGGTCCTCACAGATAATGTGATCTATGGCAGGATTCTCTTGAAATTTGTATTCCCTATGAATAAGATGAAAAAAAATGCCTCTCTTGCAGGCACCTACCACCACCCATCAATATTCAACAGTATCTCATGACTAGGACTTTAGAAATTCTCCTTGCTGGTCCCCCACCACTGATATATATATAGATCTAGTGATAATAACAGTATACAAAAAATTTAAAAGGCCTCAAAGTCCTAGCCTCATGCAATATTTTACCACACTCATCATTTGAATTCCCTCTGTGGGGAGTGGGATGTAGCTCAGTGGAGAGCACTGAGCTACCATGTGTGAAGCCCTGAATTCAATCCCAGTACTACAAAAACAAACAAACAAACAAACAAACCCTGAATTCTCTCCATGGTTCCATCACTCTGTATTAGGGATGGAGTGTAGAATAACATTCTTTCCAACTACTGATAGTTCACACTTTGACTATAAGAAATGTCTCCTTTTGGGTTGACGCAGTCCTTCCTGCATGAGCTACATCCATCAGGGAAATATGATTTTTAAAAATTCAATTAGAGGGCTAGGGTTGTGGCTGAGTGGTAGAGCACTTGCCTAGCATGTGTGAGGCACTGAGTTCAATCCTCAGCACTGCATATAAATAAAGGAATAAAATAAAGGTCCATCAACATCTACAAAAAATAGATTTTAAAAATTCAATTAGAAATAATTTGCTAGAGAGGGGACTATAAAATTATGGTAAGAGTTATGAACCAGCCATAAAATAAATTCAGCCCTGATGAGAATGTGGAACTGGACTGGGATCACCACTGGTTGATTATATCAGTACAAACACTTTGTAACACTGTTTGGCAGCATCTGCTAAGGCTGAATGTATACCTTCCCTGTGCCATGAAAGTCTAAGGCATATTGCCAAGAACGATGAAAACACACATCCACTCAATAGTTGGATAGGAATGTCCATAGCAGCACAACTCATCATTGTAAAACCTGAAAATTACCCAAATATCCATCAACAGTAGAAAATAGTGATATATTTGCACATACAATGGAATACTATACAGCAATGATCTACATACAAAAATATAGATGAATCACACGAATATCATTTAAGCAAAAGCAGTCAGACACAAGAGCATATACTGCATGATTCCACTCATATAAAGTAGGAAATAGGCAAAACTAATTAATCTACACTGTTAGAAGTCAAAATAGTGCTAACCCTAAATATAGGCAATAGGGAAAATAGCACAAGAGAGGGGACCAGTTCTGGAGTGCTAACTATATTCTGTTTCTTGATTTGGGTGGAGATTACATGTGCGTGTTCAGCTTGTAGAAATTCACTGAGTTGCACATTCATATAGTTCAATAAAAAGTTTAAAAAAAAAAAATCCCACAGAGACAATTTCCTGTAATGTCCTTAAAGTGCCATCTAGTGGTACAAGTTAAATGTAAACAAGAGAGAAATTTTGCCTCAAGGAAAGGAGGAAGGAAGGAAAGAGATGCCATTACCTGCCACACAGAATCCCAACAGGAGGATTGTGAGGCAAAGTAAAACTGTCTATACAGAGCTAGCTGGTACCAGTGAGCTGATGGTGTACATCTATTCCCAACTCTGCTCAGGATCAGCCTGATGGGAGTATTTACAAGACAGGCTACAAACTGAGGTTTACCTTCCATTCTCCAGAGAAAGGGTTTATCAGCACACTATTAGGCAACAACTACAAAATTTTCTGGGCAGAGTAGGGTATTTAGGAGGGAGTTAGAAAGATAAATTCCTTTCCTCTGTCTTCTCTCAGCAGCCATGTTCCCTTCTTTCCTCACCTTCATAGTACACTGTGGTGAGGCCAAGTCTGGTTTCCTTTAATTATGCTTCAGAAACAGAGTTGGGAAGGCCCCACACAGCAAGCCTTTGAAGCTGCCAGTTGAATAAAGGATATTTGCTCAGAGTTTTGCTAATCAAGTCTGAAAGACAGTGCACCTTGGTCAGATAAAGTCTTTAAGGAAAAATGACAAATCACAGACACTGGCATTGTTTAGGAGACTGTGGGTGACAGGGAAAGTCTATCCTTCTTCCCACAGATTCTTCTACCCATTTCTATTATTTTGCCTGATGGAAGAATTCTCTTGAGACTCAAGCTCCCTGTGAGAAAAGGTTGAAGAAAGATGTCCTACGCATACCTCTTGCCAACTGGTTTTTCTCTTTCAAATTTCCATTGTTTATGGAAACAAGTGATGATCTGGATTGGGCCTACAGGCTATAGTTGGCGAACTTCTGAAGAAGGCAGTCGGTTAGTCCACAAAAGGTCATAGGAGTGGGTAATTTAAAAAAAAAGATTCTATTAAAAGTAGTTCAGAGTAAGCAGTCTAGCACTTATTCTGGGCATATGGCTACCAATTTCTGGATATCCTGGGTCTTCTGCATTTTCAAACAGGATCCTGCTTTTGTTTCATTGGGCCTGCAGCGATAATAACTGTTAACAGCTTACTGTTGTTGAGGGTGGACCATGTACCAGGCACTGTTCTAAGGGCTCTACAGGTCTTATCTCATTGAATCCTCATAACAACCTTATGAAAATAAACACTAACACTATCTCCATTTTGCAAATGATGAAATGGAGACACAGAAAGACTAAGTAATTTGCCCAAAGTCACAAAGCCAATAAAAGGTAGTAATAGTGGAATCAAGAGCATCAGCTTCAAATCCTATCAGGCTGCCTTCCTGAGCCCATTAACACCATAGCACCATGATTGCTGCCTATACTTCCCTACTTATATACTCCTCCCCTTACCCTCAAAAGTGACTTGTGTACTCTGTCATTGTGTGGTAGGGGTGAGAGACTGACAAGAGAAATGAGGAATTCATTGTTCAGTTATCTAGAAATCAAGCACAACTAGCCAGGTGCAGTAATGCACGCCTATAATCCCAGAAGCTTGGGAGGCTGAGGCAGAAGGATCACAAGTTCAAAGCCAGCCTCAGCAACTTAGCAAGGCCCTAAGCAACTTACTGAGACCCTGTCTCAAAATATAAAATACAAAGGGCTGGGGACATGGCTCAGTGGTACAGTGCTTGCCTAGCATGCATAAGGCCCTGGGTTCAATATCCAGCACAACCAATTTAAAAAGTAAATAAATTAAAAAAAAAAGAGAGAGAGAAACCAAGCACAACTAACCCTCTTGGGAGAAACTGAGCTGTCTTGTTACTTATGAGAAACATAGTGGCCAGCTACAGCCTACAACGTTTATCAATAAAACACAAGGAAATGGGTTTAAACAAGACACACGGAAAATGTTATATGTAAGTGCCACGAGAGACTACAGAATGGATGGTGTTAAGCAGGACTGCCTTCAGAGGGTAAGGAAGATGAAGGAGTTACAGGATAAGGATCATATCACAATCTTCATGCTCTCATAGTTCTTAGCAAAGTACGGGCTTACAGTAAGAACATTCCCTTAACACCTGATGAACTGTTTAGGCAAACTGAGGGCACTGTCCAGAGAAGATGTCAGCAAAATGAGCTTTATACACGACAAAAATAATGAGCATAATACAATAAAGAGTAAGAAATCTAAGAAAACAAGTCATTAGTAGTGGAGCAAAGCTAACTCATTAAGAGGTTTCATAAGAGAAAATGTATCCCTGATAAAGATAATATGTCAGCCTGGTTGTTGGGAGAATAATTCTGAGACATGAATTCATAGAACAGTATCATACTAAAAGCTAGACCTTGGGCTAGACAGCAGGGTTAAAATCACAGCCTTTCCTTGCTGTGTGTGGCATTGGGCAAGTTCCTAAAGCTCTCTCTGTCTTATTTTACTTATCTGCAAAATGATGAGAGCAACAGAATTTATCACGCATGACTGTTCTGAGGACTAAATGAGTTAGTATTTGTAAAGCACTTAGAAGACCATCGGGCACACAGCACTCTAAAAAAGTGCTTCATAAGTGAAATAAAAATCACAGAACCTCGCTAGCTTGTATACTTTTAAAATAAGCATTTTAGCTGGCGCAGTGCACAACTGTAATCCCAGTGACTCAGGAAGATGAGTCAGGAGGATAGCAAATTGGAGGTTAGACTGAGACATTTAGCAAGACCCTGAAATAAAAAATAAAAAGGGCTGGGGATGTAGCTCAGTGGTAAAGTGCACCTGAGTTCAATCCCCAGTACCATACACACACAAAAAAAGTATTTTAGATGGATGTAGAAAAGATTTCACATTTTGAAAATGACTGGTAAGCACAGAGAGTAGAAATTCTCATTAACTTTTGCTTAGCAGGTCTATAGCTAATTTTTGTGACAGGTAGTGGCTGATTTCTATCCCTTACCCTCCTTCTCTATATCATTCAATTTCTAGAACTTCCCCAGAAACCTTTTCCAGCTGGCCTCTTCTACAAGAGCAGGCTGGGTAACTTACTAGCTATGAGAATCCAAACAGTTCATTTTCACTCTCTGAACTCAACTTCCTCTTCCTTATGAATATTACACAGTGAAATTTCACTTTTACATATATTTATAATGCACTATTTTTTAAAAACTATAAATAAATAGAAGAGCAACCAGTAGAAAAGAGGAAAGGGAACAGGGGGAGATAAAGGAGAAGTACTAGGGACTGAATTGCAGCAAATTATATTCCATGCTTGTATAATTATGTCAAACAAACAATAATATTGTGTAACTATAACACACTAATAAAAAATGACATGCAATGACAGATGTGAAAGCATGAACACACAAGCATCGAAATTTAAGCTTTTGATATTCAGAAGCCAGAAAAGGTTCATCAGGGGACAAAACACAAAGCAGTAGGCCAGCCTGGGAGTTCTGAAGCATACAGAGGTGGCTGAGAGTTCACATGCAGCAAAATAACAGGGATCTCCATATGAGGCAGGAGACTAGTACTGAGCTCATTCCCTGAAACCAAAGGCTAAGGTGGTGCTTCACTATCTGTAAATCTGAAAAGCCAGAATGAAGCCTGTGATGGTGTTCAGAGGGGTCTACTTAGGAAAAGGACAGAACGTATATAAAGGCCGTCCCTGACTTACAAGGGTTCAACTTATGGTACTTCAACCATATAAGGGTATGAAGACATAGCCATACAACCATTCTTTTTTTCACTTTGAGTATTCAATAAACTACATGAGACATTCAACACTTTATTATAAAAGAAGCTCTGTGTTAGACGATTTTGCCCAACTACAGGCTGATGTAAGTACTCTGAACATGTATAAGGTAGGTGAGGCTAAGCTGTGATGTTCAGCAGGTTAAGTATATTAAAGTAATTTTCAATTTACGATGTTTTCAGTCTCCAGTGGGTCTACTGGGACATAACCTCATCCTACATCAAGGAGCATCTGTCTAATATCACAGCCTGGTCCTGGGCTAAGCTAGCATCTGATGCCATCCTTGAGAACTCTGACATCCACACCAGATTGAAGTAATGTACCTCAAGTACAAAAAAATGGCTCTAGACTAAAGGACATGGGGTATAGGGGTAAAGGGCTCTGGAGTATAGCTGGTAGAGATAGCTGCTGAACTGCCAGATAGGAAAAAGCTCAGAGAAATGAGAATGAAATTTAAACCCAACTCAATGATCACAAGCCTGCAACTTTCAAAGGCATGGAAGACAATATCTAAGACAAAAAAAATTCACTCCCAATAAACATGAAAATAGAGCAAGTTGAAATAACATTAAATATATTAAGTATGTTTAGAATTCTCAATGTTAAATATAGGAAATGAAACATGAAACAAAAATAGGGAAACATAAAAAAGGACTGACATAAAAATAATTGATTATAAAACCTAGAATCAAAGAATAGCGATAGAGATTTTAAAACAAGATAGAAAAATTTTGGCTATACACAGTTATACAGAGAATCACTTAGAAGACGAAGATTTGGTCCAGGGCTAGCACAGAATGATCAGAACATTAAAAAATGAGAGAATCATTATTAAAAGTAAAAGATGTGTTGACACACAGAAATATATAGCCAATTGCAGTTCAAGAAGAAAATAGAAGAAATTAGTAGAGAAATCAAACCCACAGAGACATGACTTAAGAGTGCTCTAAAATTAAACATGATTTTCCAGATGGGAAATGTATACCAAGTGTCACCTGGAATAAATAAACTTAAATCTATGCCTAGACACATCACAGTGACATAAACAGAACATAAGAAAAAGTATTAAAAGCCCCTGTAGAGAAAAGGCAGAGTCACTCCAAAGGAACCAAAAATAGATTGACAGTATACTCTGCAGCAGCAGCAACAGCAGCAATAAATGTCAGAAGAGGAGGAGGTTAATACATTCAAAATTCTGAGGGAAATTAACTTTCAGTCTGGAAGTCTATACAAAGCAAAATTACCTTCCTGTTGTTTTTTTTTATATTGGGAATTAAACCCAGAGGTGCTTTACCACTGAACTACATCTCCAGCCCATTTTATGTTTTATTATGTTTTATTGAGTTGCTGAGACTGGCCTCAAACTGTGATCCTCCTGCCTCAGCCTCCTGAGTTGCTGGGATTACAAGTGGGCAACACTGTCAGTCTACAAAATTACCAATGAAAAAGGAGGGCAATAGAGTCACTATCCAGAGAACATGGATGAAAAATAAGTACGAGATGACCTATTTCTGTGAGCTATTTATTTGAATCTCACAATTGCTAGAGTCATCATAACTATGTTATTATACACTGTTATACATGTCTTATCCCAATTTCTGAGAACATGGTTTCTAAAAGTAGCTTCCAAAGATCATTTCTGATAAAGCTTCAAATAACTTTTTTATTCTTATCATATCAGAAGGCATTTTTTCCTAATCCTTAATTATAAGAGGATATTCTTACAAGAAAAACTGTATCATTTCCCTGCCAAAACAGCTAAACTTCTGCCAATTACTTAACAGTATACCTCCAAGTATATGACAGTAGAAAGTAGCTCTCTTTCTGTTATATCATCTCTAGGGTTTCAGTTGTACTTAGCAGGAGTGAGCAGTAAAAACTGGTCTAAGCAGTTTTTCCCTTAATTGTGTTTTATGATTTTTTTCATTTATATTTAAAATAAGATCTTGGGGGGGATCATTTACTGGGAATTGAAGCCAGAGTCCTTTATTAGTGAGATACATCTCATCCTTTCTATTTTTATTTTGAACAGGGTCTTGCTGATTTGGTGAGGCTGGCTTTGAACTTGCCATCTCCTGCCTCAGCCTCCTAAGTGGCTGGGATTACAAATGTACACTACCACATCTTGCAAGTATTTTAGAAGTTCAGAGCCTAACAACTGCCATTTGAGTTTAAGTAAGATATGATCATTCCTTCCAAATATAACAAAGTTAGCATGTAATAAAAAGTTGTGTCTAAGAAGTTTGGCTTTGAAAAAGAGCACATGCCCAGCATATTCCTACTGGGTTCAGCATGACCTTCAGCTCTGATTCTAGCCAGACAGAAAAGTTAGATGGGAAATTAGCTGAGTGAACCATGGTGGCTCTAGTTTCCTTTCAAGGCCATTTGTGTTCCTGGCTCATCTTTCATGACAGTACACACATGACCAGTGGCACACAGTGACGAGTCCTTCCAGCAGGACCTTGCTATTATTACACTTTCTCACCATATTCACATCAGTCATCACAAGAAGCCTGTGGTTTACAGGCCATTTCTCGTAATCTGGGTTCTTGTCCCCACAGGGTTTAGGTACATCCCCTAAGCTGAACTCCTGCTTCCCTCTCCTCTTCCACTAGAACTTATGGAATGACATCAACAAAATCCCCTCTAGATCTTTTCTCTGAACATTCTTTCTTCTTGCTCTAATTGAGTACTTCTCAATTCTGGCTGCACTTTAGAATCACATGAAAAAATTTTAAACACCCAATGACTGGGACTTACCACCTCATTCCAAAATTTCTGGGCCTCAGCAGATTTAAAGCTCCCCCAGATGATGCTACTATGTAGCCAAGGGTGAAAACAGCCAGGCTAACTAAACTTCTACTGTCTCTTCAGCAGCTGCTTTCCATAGAGAACTTTCTTATTGGGGGACTATTTCTTTCCCACAGTCTGGCACCACTGGGACTGGAGATGAGGAGGTGGCCTGCTCTTCACTGCCACCTTCAGAACACTCAATCTTCCCTCAAATCTGGCTTTCCAAATCTCTGGTAGCTCCTCAAACATACCAGGACCTCATGCATATCTGTTTCTATGCATTTGGTTTTCTTCCCCTACAGGAAGTCTCTGTATCCCTCAGCCATCTAAAAATAAAGAGGCTCTTGTTTCTTTAAAAGTCATTTCAGTGATCACCCCACCCATCCCATGAGCCTTCCTGATCTAAGTGTAACAGTATTAATAAGATGTTTCTTCCACCGTGCCTGTTATCTTAGTACTCATAACATTGCTAGTGGGGAGCACTTGCTATGTTAAGATAAGAAACTAGTGGCATAAATAGGAAAATTCTAAGCACATTAGTCTAGAGGAAGCCCTAATTCATCAGATGTGGTGCCAATGTAAAACTTAAAAGTTAATACTTTGTATCCCCCAAATCTTTTCTTTATTAAACATAATTACACTGAATCCGTGGTTCTATCACAATTGCCATAAGAAATTTGGCATGAGATCAATGCTATTAAAGGGATTTAGCTATGGAAGTACTAAATAGTCCCTTAGCAGAGAACTGACCTACAGGACAAGCACAAACTCTGTAGATGGCATTTTACTTTATGCAGAAACAGCAAGCTAATAAGTTCAACTAACACTCACTTTAATGCGGCTCCATATGAAACAGTCTGCTCTAATTGCTTTCTGTTTTTTTATGCTATGAATTGGTCTTAAAAAAAAAAAAAAACACTTCTGAACTGAGCCAAAAGACCATGCTCTGGTTTCCAGTCTTTCCAAAGGAAAATGTGGAACAAAAAACGCTTGATTCTTTATTCACTTGGTCCTTCTTGCTCTTACCTAATAGTATGAAAAATAAAAGATCTGTTTCTTTGAATTTATTCCTTTCCCTAACTCTGGGGCCCCATTTGTATAACTTAATCCAGATGTTCATATCACAGTGGTGCTTGGTATAAGTAGAATCCACCTAAACTGCATTTTATGCTGAAAACCTATACCTCATCTCTCTCACTTGATAAAAGTAGATATGTTTCTGTTACATGTAGATATATATATGCAAATGTACAAACTCAAATGAGTATGTAACATACTCGGAACCTGGAAGTATATCACAACTGATTCGTCACATAGCTTTTAAAATAGTGTTCCTCTGCAGGAAACAGAACATTTTTTTCATTATTACAAACTAGTCTCACCCATTTATCAAGTTATATAATAGGAAATATCTAAATCCTACAAATAATACAGAAACTTTAACCTCTTCCACAGCTACTAATAAATGTAATGATTTTAGTTTTACCATGCTTCCTGGTTTCTCCCCAGGTCTCCAGGTTATGGTACTACAGTCTAAGCTCCCATGAAAATGTCTCTGTAGATTCCAAGTTAGGTTGATGGTCTGAATATAGCAGATATTCAAAATATTTTACAAAGCAAAGGAAGAATTCAGAGTGTTTAAGTTCTTTATAATAAAATTTGCTGTGAGACAGCAAAATTACCTCATGAGAGAGTAAGCAAGAAGGAATTGAAAAACAATCAAAGAAAGGGAACAAACTGAAAACCTGGACAATTTGAAATCTCAAGCTAATGTGCAGTGAACTTTAATTTTTAAATCTTCTAGAGAAGACTATTGGTATAACATAAACTTAACTTTAATCACATAATACAGAAGTGAGGTGACAGATGAGAACAATGTGGAAATGCTCTTAGCAACACCTTAAGCCTGGTGTTCTAATAATGTTTCCTAGCCCCTAAGCCCTCAGGATAGTGGTAGGTATTTTATAAATATAATGATGAATGGCCACACAAGCTACAAAATTGCTTTAACAAAATTGAACAGGTTTTTTGTTGGTTTTGTTGTTGTTTGTTTTTGCCATAGGACTTCAAAACCTTTGTGGGTTCACATACACTAGGAATCTCCCAAAGGGAGTATAGAGGGAGCAGCCTGCAAATTTTTCTTACCACAGAACTCTACTAATATCTTCCAGAGACTGTTTCATCACAAGAAATTTGGGAAAGACTATGGTATTCCATACAGGTGGTGACTGAGATTCTCCTAGGGTCAATATTAGGAATTTGACATGGCAAGAAGACAAAATACAACCATGTGCTTATTACCCAGGACTGTTATACTGAATATGTATCCCACTTACAGTGGATGAAAGGGGGCAATGGCAGAAAGGAAATGGCCTAGAGATTTTTCTGCCTCCATTGCTTACACACCTGTTCTCCACAGTTAGGCACCTGAGCTGGAGACTTGGGTTGAGTGCTGAGCTCAGTGTTTACACTGTGCTGGGCAATCTGGTAGACAAAGAAGCAACTTATCCATTAACAGGAACTGGAGAATTCCCAGTCTCCCTGTCAGATCCTCAATCACCATGCCCAAAAAGCAGACAGGAAGCCCACTTCAAGCAGCTCACATGAGGACTTGTAATAAAGTAGCACAGTTCAGGCCACTGTTGTCATTTGTGTAACAGGGAGGTTCATTACAAAAGTGTTTTCAGACAGGTCTTCCACACATTCATTCAGGGGGTCCTCAAGTCTAGGTTTGAAACTACAGCAGGTAAATGAGTACTCCCAGAAAGTCAGTTAATTTTGTTATGATCCAGTCCAAGTTTGCTGTTGGTACAAAGCAACAGCCTCAACTCATCTAGGTCCTCCATGGAGGATTGGTGAAAGCCTCAGTTATGAGTATAATGGATCTGCTGTGTTGCTGTAGATGTAGACACTTAGACTCCAGTGACAGAGAGAGGAAGGGCCTAAAGACTTCAGTTTGGAACTGGCTCTACTATTTACTAGTTACCCCACCTTGGTGATCTGCTTAACTCCTATGTGCTCCCATTTCCTCATTTGTTTAAAAAAAAAAGGATGATATTAGTACCTACTTCATAAGATTTTATAAAGATTAAATTATGCTTTGAAAGTAGTTAGTACAATGCCTGGTCTATTGCAGATGCTCAATTAACATAGCTAATAATTTTGAATGAGGATAAATTATGGCCAAGGAAAGCCTTAGGGTGGAACTATGATTTGGCATTAGAGAAAGACCAAACTTGATAACTACTTGTTAACTTATCAGTACCTCTTAAAGCCAGTACTCCATTCTGAAAAAAAGAGTTCTTGCTTGTTATATACAAGTCAAGAAGAACTGGGCTTTTTATTACCCTTCAAACTGAAGTAGGAAGTCAATATCATGGTATTTGCATCTTGTGGTTCAGTGGATGCTCAAGACCATCTAACTGCCTGAAGGAACAGTAAACAAATGTTAAAAGTGGTTTCAGTGACTCAAGTCCTGAGAAGCACTACATGAAAAGGTATGCTCTGAGCCACCCCCCAGAGCACGAAGTAGAAACTGTCTGCAGAGAAATTTCCTAACATTTTCTGCCAAAAATTGGAAAGGGTCATTAAAGATAGAAAGTCTCTTCAGCAGCAATTAGCAAAAGGAAAGATCTATAGCACTATCTACCACACTCCATAGATTTGCTTCTTGCTTCTCACTTTCAATTCCACAGAAAGTGTTGATGAATAAGCCATAGTGACACATGGAAATAAGGCAGAATTAATTTACAGGTGAAAGAGATTTTGTTGACACATTCTCCCACTCCTACCATTTCAGCTTATTGTTCTGAAGGTAAATACCATACTAAAGAAAGCACTGCATGGGCCAAAATCACAGCACTAGCCTGGTGTTGATGACCATTTATTTTTAGTTTATGTGGAATAAACATAACTCTTAAAATGCTAATGAAAATATAACCACCCAGACTGAACATACTATACAAAACAACCACATCCTCCGCCTCCTTCTATTCCTCTCTATGAAAACCACACACAACTCTCAATAGCCAAGAATGAACAAGTACACGTTTGCTTGGTGGCTTATTGAGGAAATTTTTCCTTTTCCACATGAGGCTGGGCTGGCTAGAATGAAAAGAAATTAATCCACTCTACTCCCTTCATCCAGATATTTCCTGGGAATCTGACAGACCAGTTCTGTGGCGATCAACGCTTGCAAAGACACACACTGGGAGGACAATTTGTGTACTATAAAATGCTTTACAGAAATTAAATCTGTCTCCTACCTGTGATGGACAAGGCCTTGGTGGGAGTGCAGGTGGTGGAGGCAATAATCCCGATTTAGTAGCTGAAAAGAAAAACACATATTGTTAAAGACCACCCCATAAAAAGAAGACAAACAAAAACCTCTTGTATTGAACTAGGAATAGCAATGGCATTTGTATTTAACATGTTTTTAAAATCCCTCTGAATTTTTTTTAAAAAAAGACTACATGTTATTTCTAATCCCTTTTTCATTTCCATCTTACCCAAAACACAAGTATTTGCAAAGGCTGTTAGGTAAATACTTAGGTTCATTTTATGACTAAGACAGTATAAAATGATAAGAAAAAAACATCTTTTGATCAAAAGCTGGGAACTCTGCATGGGAAAGGTGGATAATCCTTCATCATTCTGATGTTGATTATTTAGTTTCAAATAATACAGGCTTCTGTCATATTTCTCCCTAGATCTCAGCCATTACTGCTGTTTAACTCAATGTATGGGCTGTCAAAAGGAAGGGAGCCAGAACCCCCAAAAAAGCAACCCTGCCACCCTGTATGTGATCCTGTGATTGGATCTGCCTGCAGTGGGAAAGGCCAAAAGTGATGGACTGAAGTGACTGATTTATTTATTTGAAAGATCTCAATTTCTTTTCTCTGCCTGATCATTATTATCAGGGATAACTAAATCTGTTTCTAAAATAATCTGGCAACTTTTGAAGGATGTTTTAAAATAAACTTGCATGTTTTTAATTTTATGAGATACAGAGAATATCTGAGTTAAGCCAAGAACATCTGAATTATAACTTAACAATGAAAGTAAACACCTACTAGAGAATTATGAATAAAGTCCATAATCACACACAAGAAATAAGTTTAGGATCACATAATGGCAAGTAAAAACTACATTGTTTACAAACACCTTAGAAAAACCCATGTATTTATAACTATATGTAGTTTATTCAAATATTTATAATACATGTACTAATATTTGGACAATCTTCTGTGCCTTAAACAATAAATAATACCAACATACCAATAACATGAAAATTTTGAAAATCACTATTGATTTGACCTAGCTGAATCAGACAAGTTAGAAGATGGAGTTTTGTGCTTTCCACAAACGTAACTCAGAGTAATATTACAAAGCTGCTCATTCTGAGCCAGTGCATGGATACGGTACAGCCATGTGGGACCCTACAACTTCTCTCAATCTGTCTTTCATTAAAATTTATAAAACACATCAGTGGATCAAAACACTAGAGGTTGAACAGCCAATAGTAACAAAGCGTACAGTACAAAAGAATGCTGAAAGCCTTCAGAAATTATCCATCTCAGGCCTGTACTCTAAAGGTTAGAGTGGATTGGGCTTTTAAATTACCAGTTACTTTAAAAACAAAACAAGTAAATAAGCAAAATATACATGCTTCTAAAAGAATGGCCACAAAATTGCATCGAAATACGTGTATTAAAACAACCTTTTATTAACAGAAGAGGGCTACGCATGAAATGATAAGTCATTTAGTTAAATTGACTTCTGCTTCCAGCCAAGATGGAAATAAAACAGATTTACTCACCCATTTGAAATAACAAAAAACAGAGAACCATACAAAACAACAGTTTTCAAGATACTAGAACAAAACATATACAAAAAGAGATTTCAAAACACCAGAAAATCAGGCAACAAAGATGGTGATTCCTGAGAGATAGGAAACAAACAAGGCAAGTCATGCAACTGTCCCTGCTCACTACCTTGAGAGTTACTAGAAACAGGATCTATATCCAAATTCAGATCAGATTATGCTCCTTTTTTACTATTAATTTTTAAAAGGACAGATGCCATGTTTTTCTTTTTTTAAAAAAAGATGTATAGATCTATTTCTGAATGCACTTTTGGATAAAATCATATCACCTACATCACCATTTATTAGGTTCATTATAAGTTGCCCCAACTACAAAGGAAAGATAAGGTAAAAATCAATTTCAGACCATTTAAAATAGAACCCTGCCTCAGTTTCTTACTACTAGGTTTCAAGAAACAAAATAGTATCACAAGCATGTGATCATTGGTCATTCTGAATCTTTAAAGAGTTGATATTGGGGGCTGGGATGTGGCTCAAGCGGTAGTGCGCTCGCCTGGCATGCATGTGGCCCGGGTTCGATCCTCAGCACCACATACAAACAAAGCTGTTGTGCCCATCGAAAACTAAAAAATAAATAAATATTAAAATTCTCTCTCTCTCTCTCTCTCTCTCTCTCTCTCTAAAAAAAAAGAGTTTATATTGGTTATTTTCCTCATTAAGTTCTAAGAGGATTCGGGGTGGTCAAATATTATATCACAAATAATAACAACAGCTTTGTTTCCTCTTGTTGATACCTTTACCACTATTTTTCTGATCTTACATATATACCTAGAATATCTACTATTAAGCTAAATTAAAATGGTGATAATGGGCATGCTCGTCTTCTCTCGATTGCAAAGAGAAACATTCACTAGTTCACCATGAATTATAATGTTTGCTATATAGGTTTATGGTGGTTATCCTTTAAAATATTATGAAAATTCCCATTTATTCTTATTTTGAGATTTTTTTCATGGTGATTTCATGTTAAATTTTAAGCAAAGATGCAACTCTGCCCATTGTGAATATGGTATTTTTTTCTTATAATTTGTTAATGTGGTGAATTGCATTATGGATTTTCTTTTTTTTTAATATTTATTTTTTAATTATCGGCGGATACAACATCTTTGTTTGTATGTGGTGCTGAGGATCGAACCCGGGCCGCACGCATGCCAGGCAAGCGCGCTACCGCTTGAGCTACATCCCCAGCCCCTGGATTTTCTAATATTAAAGCATTCCTGCAGACCTGGGATAATCTCAAATTGTTCAGGTTTTTAACATCGCCTACATTTAGTTGGCCAATATTTTATTTGGGATTTTTGCAACTATATTCATGAATGACAATGACTATCATGATTTTCCTTTCTCATATGGCCTCAGTTATGATCGGCTCAGCTGGAAAACATTCTCATTATTTGTACTCTGAAATACACTGTATAATATTAGAAACATTTTTTCTGAATACCAGGAAAAAACATGCCAGTAGAGTCATCTGGGATGAAATTTTTGGTTAATAATTCCATTTCTTTGACTGTCTTAGGACTATTTAGACTTTCTAGTTCTTAAGTCAGTTCTGATATGGTATTTTTCTGGACTGTTTTCATTTTGTCTAAATTTTCAAATTTATTATCATGATGATTTTCATACCCCCTTCTTATGATCATATTAATCTCTACATGTGTAATTATCTTTTTCCATTTCTTTTGATGTCATCATTCTACTTTCCCTTCATTAATCTTGCTTGGCATATATCAGCTATGTTACTCTTAAAAAAAAAATCAGCCTCCATATTGTTATATATGCTTTCTGTTTCATTAATTTTCCCACTTATGTTCTTTGGGCTTGTCTACCTTTTTTCTTTTCTAGTATAAACATTTAGGGTTATAAATTTTAATTGCCTTTTAATTAGAATTTCATAAAACTTTACATGTGATATTATCATTTGGTCCTAAAACTTCCTAAATTCCACTATAATTTCTTTTATAATGTTATTCTGTCTTAAGTATATCCTTTAAAGGTTTCTTTTTTAAAAAAATTTAGAGTCCATTAGTAGCAAACTTATTGAAATAACTACTTTCTCCCAGCATACTGAAGGCAGAATTTCAGTTTTTTGGCTTCCATTAATGCTGTAGAGAAGTCAACTTTCATTCAACTTGCTGTTCTTTGTTAGTAATTGTCTTCTCTCCAATTGCTTTTAAGATCTTCTCTTTGTTTTTGTACTCTGAAATATCAAACTTTACCATGATTCTGCACAAGCATTATTTCCTCCTCTTTTTCTTTCATCACCTGCCTAAGCTTCTTTGGATCTTCTTCTTTCTGATCATGTGGCATTCCCATTAACTTTGGTTAATTCTCAGTGTCTCTTTGAACATTGTTGTTCTACCATTTTCTCTTACCTCTCCTTCAGGAGCTCTTTGTCTAAGTATTCTGTGTTTTGGATAGTTTTCTAAGATTTATTGTCCAATTAATCTAACTCCTCTTTAGCTATACTTAATGTCTTGTTAGTTCAGTCTTTGACTTTCCACTACATTTTTTTTTCTTTTCTAGAAGTACTAGTTGGTCCTTTTTCCAATGGTTGTTCTTTTATTTGTAGAATGAAGAATGATAGCCTCTGCTATTTGACTTGTGAGTCTGTAGAATGCCTATAATATAACTTTTAAGTATAGATAGATTGAATACATGGGAATAATCTCACTTTTATTAACACAACAGTGAATGGATTTTTTCAGGTGCTTGTTTTAATCCGCTTTGCATCACTGTGACCAAAAGACCTGGCATGAACAACTTACAGGAGGTAAAGTCTATTTTAGCTCACGTTTTCAGAGGTTCAGTCTACAGTCAACCTACTCCATTGCTATGGGTCCTAGATGAGGCAGAAAATCATGGAGGAAGGGCATTGATGGAGGAAAGCAACTCAGGACAAGGCAGCTAGGAAACAGAGATAGAGCTCTACTCACCAAGGACAAAATATAAACCCTAAGGGCATGCCCCAGTGAACTACTTCTCCAGGTACACCATACCTGTCTACAATTGTCACCCAGTTCATCCATACCAGAGGATTAATCCACCAATTAGGTTAGGGCTCTCATAATCTAATCATTTCACCTCTGAACCATTCTTGCATTGCCTCATACATGAGCTTTTGAGAGACACCTCATATTTAAACCCTAAGAGTGCTCTCCTTTAAATTTGGAATTGGGGAAATAGATGAGTGATTGACAGATGCCTGAGCAGATATGCAATATCAAAAAATACTGCAGAAGCCTCCTCATTTCTCAAGAATCGGTGCCAAACTCCTCTGGAAGTAGAAATAAGATGAAGAAAGCAATAAAAAGTAAGGTGGCCATGCCCTATCCCTTTTTAACCTGATAACTCAGAATACAACAAATTTTTTTAAACTTTCATAAGAAATACAGGACTATATCCCCCCCCCTTTAAAAAAAAAAGGCCAACTGAAGCAATTTAGAAGTGGTTAGATCCTAAAATCTCTTCCCACATTCTTCACAGTTTGGGCATGTTTTCCACTCCAATAAAATGCTAGATGTATTTTTCGTTTCTAGGGAGGACATCAGGCCCAGAAGAAGCCACAGAAGCCCCACTGAAAACAGAGGGATTCAATAAATGTTTGCATTATGTATGCTGAGACTCTTCCAGCCCTCTTCCCGTTTGTACCTAAGCTTTTATATCCAAAGACTGAAAGAATATATATATATATATATTCCAAGAAATAATATCAGCCACATTTGGCAAGTACCACCCATCTGTTCAAATACTTTAATTTGCTTGTTACCTCCCATTCTTAAATATAAGTAAATGATTCAGTATTAGCAGATATCATAGAAAATGTTCTAACCTATAGTAGAGATAAATAAAAATAGAAAAACATAACCAGAAAGAAATAGACTAGACCTATACTGGAGAAAACTTGGAAGTACACATTATCATTCAGTTTATTTCAGAAATACTGAATACTACTATGTAATAGGCATGGTTTGAGGTGCTGTGAAAATGGGGTGAGGGGACCAGATAAAAAGCTCTATTTTTATGAAGTGTATACACCCACAATGGGGTGAGGGTAAGAGGTGAAATTTTAAATGGTCATCAGAGAAAGTGTTAAAAGATACTATTCAAAAAGATGAGACAGTAGGAAACTATTGAAGCATTCAGGAAATGAAAAAGAGCAATCAGAAATTTAAAATACAATAGCAGAAAGAGAACATGCAATAAAAAGCTTCAAAAATAATCTGAGCAGATTTGCTAGAAAAATAGGGTAACATCCAAATAAAAGATCCACAAAGAAAAGCACAAAATAGCAAAAAAGAATCAATTAAATGGTTCAATAAAATTCCCAGAAATGAAGAATATGAATTTCTAAGTTAAAAATGCCACTGAGTATCAAGGACAATGGAAGAAAACAGACCCATTATAAGGCACATCATCATGAAAATACTGGAGTTAGAAAATTTTTACAAGTTTTCAGCAAGGAATAAAAGAGGAGGGCAGGCCACATCCAAAGGATTAGAAGTCCAAATGGTTTCAGACTTCTTATATATCACTAGAAGCTAGACTTCATTAGAACAATTCCATTAAAATTCTGAAAAAAAGTAGGGTGCAGTGGTGCATGCCTGTAATCCCTGTGGCTCAGGAGGCTGAGGTAGGAGGATCTCTAGTTCAAAGCCAGCCTCAGCAAAAGTGAGGTGCTAAGCAACTCAGTAAGATCCTGTCTCTAAATAAAATACAATATATGGCTGGGAATGTTGCTCAGTGGTTGAATGCCCCTGAGTTCAATCCCCAGTACCACCAAAAAAAAAATCATGAAAAAAATTATTTCAAACTGATGAGTATATGCCCACAGTACCAGCCTGAATAATAGTATAATTAAAGATATTTTTAGATATTTGCAGGGTCTCAAATTAAGCTCCATGAATGTATCACTTCCAAGGAAGCTACTACACAATGTACTCCACCAAAACAAGAGAGTAAACAAGCATGAAAGAATAAAATAAATGATACAGAATAAAAGGATCCAACATGGTTGAAAGAGGAGGAAATTCTTGGATATCAATGTGTAGAGATCGCATGATGTAAATTATATACCAGACATGGAGGACAGTAAGTTTAGGTTTCTCAAAAAAAGTGAAACTGACAGAATATCTGAAGTGTTAGAATTTTATAAAAGGAGCTCTAGAAAACTGGGGGAGTGTGTGGTTAAATCAGGGGCAAATACACTGAAAAAAAAAAAAACCAACTTATTATTCACTCCAGGACAAATAAAAACCTATACAGGTAAGACAGAGAATTTACTCTATGGCTTACATGGCCATAATAATATAAATATTTAAGTATTAATCTAACCAACATTATGCTAATAGCTATAATGAGGGAGTAGAGGGAAGACAGTGAATGACAACAGAAACTGAAAAGTCTATAAGAGGTTATCCATTATTTAAAAATATGAGGATCATAACAAAATAATCAACAAAAAATCTTGTAGTAGAGTGTATTCTTCTAAATCTTCAGGATGTATCAATGGCCATGGAGGAACTTCAGGTTTCAGCATGGAACCCTGGGCCTTCTCTTTACCATGTCAGGATATCTGCTATGGTTACTTTTCCAGCTTCTTCCCTCTCCTTCCAGAAGTCATTACCACTCACCTTCAGTCAAAAGAAAGAAAAAAAAATTCACTCATTTCACTTCATTTCACTCAAGATTTGGGATCTGAGTGAGAAACATCAAGATTTGTTCACTCAGACATATGGCTTCTGCAGGGAAGCTGGTATGGTGGGGGTTGAACCCACAGCCTTTGATTCACCCTCAATTGTCACTCTCCCTCACCCCCAAAATAACAGGTATATTTCCTTCTTTGGTTGCTACTGAAAAAAATCCCTTCCTAGTGTTTATGAGTATCTGTTCATTTGCTTTAATCATGGGATTTATTGAACTAGCTTTCTGCTACCATTTTTTTCTAATTTATCTTTTTGTCCCCCACAGCACCTAAAAACACTGCCATATATTTAGCAGGTATAAACATAGTGGTTGAAAAACTGGAATTGAAATTAGGAGAAAAATCTTATTTTCAGACCATTCTTCACTTAAAATTGAATTCAAATATTTTATTCAACATGTTCTGATCAATCAAAAGAAAAAGTATACTTTCACATAAAATGAAACAACAAATACTTTGGCTGAATAATGTATGCCAAAAGATGCCAATGTACCTGTTAGTAGTAACAGCTGGAAGGGAAAAGAAGATAAGAGAGGAGAGGAAATGCTCTTTCTACACAAAAGTTATTATAATCATGAAGCAATTGCAGGTTTTTTCTAGAAGTCTTACAGTTAATAAGGTAGAACACCAGATATCAGCAAGACTTTGTCAAGGCAAAAAAATTTATGAATGCAATCAGGAGAAAAAGAATAAATACCCAAATCCTGAACACCGGTTTAGAAGTTCAGGAAAACAATTCGCCATATAACACTACATTCAGAAGACACAGTAATAATTCTCAGTGTTTAAAATGTTCTTTTAAGTTTATTGAAAAACATGCACTGATCCACTGGATCTCAACTTCTTGGTATCATCATCCAAAATGCTAACCTTTAACATTTTTTTATTCTCTTATTTCATTATGCTTAGAAATTTCCAGGCAAAATATTATTCATAGATATTACTATTTACTAATTTCCTTCAGATTTTTATAAAGCCTCAAATCAATGACTAAATGAAAACATGTTCCAACTTACTGAGTAGACATAAGGCAACAGATGTGGCAATGGAAAGCTTCAGGAACAGAAAGTCGATTCTTTAGGAGAGTGAGACTTGGAATAATTTCAGCTGTGGTAAGGGGCTCCCAACCCCACTACCCGGGAGTATTTGATGAATAAGATAAAAGCATGTGAATGCCAAAGAAAAAACATTCAAAAAATGGAAAATGTTGAAAGGAGCCTGCCAGTATGACCTACATTTTTAAGTATCAATCTAGTAGAAAGTTAGCCATATGCAAAGCTTCAAGGATTTCATCAGAAAAGGCCATTCCTTTTCTTGGCAAGGTCATAAAAATGGCTATTCCCTTATAATAGAAATTCTTCATTCTTTCTCCTTTCTAATCACAAAAGTATGGATGACCTGATACCTAGTGATGCATATGTCATACACACGTGTGTATTCAACAAAAGTTTCGCAAGGAGTACCTCTCCAACAATAGCTACCTCTATCGCCTGATGATCCCCCTCCCACACACATATTCAAAGCACAAGCCTGCTAAAAGTGTTCTAAGGAACAGAACGAAATATTTTCATCAGTTGAAAGAGACGAACTTATACATGCCTTATTTGATAAGGATAATATTAAAGATTGAATTTGTAAAGTTAATGAGAGCAAATTCAATTCTTTCTCTTTATAGACAAGAAAATTAATGCCTAGAGAAATAAAATGGCATCACTAAGGTCATAAGGCTATGATGGAGCAGTAATCAGTTTCATATTTTGAACCTACAGGACAGGTAGTGGTAAAAAGACAAAAAGTGCAGTGAGGGGGGTAGAGAAACCTCTAGAAAGGGGGGAATCTATTTCCAATGAATAAGCATTATAGAAGACCTCAAAGCAAGAAAGCCTTGCAACTTCAAGGAACTGAAAGGATGCTTCTAAATATGCTATGAACCACAAACTCAACTATATAAGATGCTAGACACTCAAAAAAAGATGCTGCTACAGCAAAATATTTAGGCTGAGTCATATGATCATCTCTTCACAAGACTGCACGACTCCTCTACTTTAAAAAATAAAATAGGTTAACAAAACAGAATGGAGAGTTCAAAAATAAACCCTTCTGTTTGTAATCAAATGATTCTTAACAAAGGCTCCAAGACAATTTAACATATAAAGAGGAAAATTCAGACTGTTACCTGATACCTTAGCATAAATTAAACAAGTATGGATTAGAGATCTGACTATAAGAGCTAAAATTATAAAGCTTTTAGAAGAAAATGGAGCAAAATCTTCCAGACCTTAGGTTAAGTAAAGATTTCTTAGATATGACACCAAAAACATGATCCCAAAAGGAAAAGATTGATAAACTGCACTTCATTAAATTCAAAATCTTTGTACTTCACCCAATTTTTTGGAATGGACAAATGATTTAAGCAGACATTTTACCCTAGGAAAAAGTCAGTATCACCAGAAAGAACATGAAAAAATGTTCAATATCATCGATAATTAGTCAAATGCAAATCAAAGCCTCAATGAAATACCACTTCACAACCACTAGGACATAGGATAATCAAAATAATAAGAAGAAATGTTGCTGAGGATATAAAGAAACAGTAATCTGTTTAAGTGCAGTGGCCCACACCTGTAACCCCAGTGGCTCCAGAGGTTGAGGCAGGAGGATTGCAAGTTCAAGGCCAGCCTCAGCAACTTAGTGAGGTCCTAAGCAACTTAACAAGACCCTGTCTCAAAATAAAACATAAAAAGAGCTGGGGATGTAGGTCAACAGTTAAGTGCCCCTGAGTTCAATCCCCCAGTACCAAACAAACAAATAAAAGGTAGACTTAAATTCATCGTATATCCATACAATTATACTCTTAGGTATCCAGCCACAAGAAATAAAATCTTATGTGCACATGAAGATTTTTATGCAAATGTTCATGGCAGCATTATTCATAATAAGCAAAAAGAATAAACAACTCAAATGTTCATCAAACTAAAATGGATTTTAAAATGTGGTCTATCCATACAATGGCATACTGTTCAGGAATAAAAGGAAATGAAGTAGTGATATATGCTACAACATGGATGAACCTCAAAAAATATTAAACAAAGTAAAGAAAGACAGACTCACAAAAAAAAATCCTCATATCGTAGATTATATAAAATATTCACGAAAGGAAAATCTATAGAAACAGTAAGTAGATTGGTGGTTGCCTGGGGCTGTTGATAGGCACAAAGATTAACTGTAAACAGGCAAGAGAGACACTACTGGGGTGCTAATAATGTTCTAAAACTGGATTATGATGTCAGATGTTCAATTTAATAAATTTAACAGAAATTACTGAATTGTATACTTAAAATGGGTAAACGTTTTATTCCATAAATTATACTTCAGTAAAGTATAAATTAAGGGTAGAAAAAAGTGTAATAATGTGGGCGTAGGAATATATACAAAACAAAGATAAGTCATCACTGACAATCACTGAAGCTGGATATTCAGTGTACTGTTCCCTTATATTCCTCCTATATTTTAAATTTTTATAATAACAATTTTTGATAAATAGAAAAGAAAAAAGAAATAGATATATTCCTAAGATTTCCAAGTATTTAAAAAGGCAAAATGTGCTTTCCTATTGCTGTGGATTGGATATGAGGTATCCCCAAAAAAGTTCCTGTGTTAATGCAGGAGGTGAATAGATTAGATTATGAGAGCTATGACCTAATCAGTCCATCCTAATTTGAATGAACTAAGTGGGTATAACTATAGGTGGGCAGGATATGGCTGGAAGAAGTAGGTCACTGGGAGCATGCCTTTGGGGTTTATACTGTTGTCCCTGGCACCTTGCACTCTCTCTGCTTCCTAGCTGTCATGAGCTGAGCAGTTTCCCTCCAGCATGCCCTTTCACCATGATGTTCTGCCTAACCTCAGGCTCAGAGCAATGAAGCTGGCTAACTATGGACTGAAACCATCATCCTGAAATAAACTTTCCTGCTCTAAGATGTTCTTATTGGTATTTTGGTCACAGCTATGAAGAGATAACTATTTCCCCTGAAGAACCGCAGGGAAATTTGGCAACTTTTAAAATCACATAGAAGGAAATACAGGAAAACAATATTAAAGAGTTTCTTACACATAGAGGGTACCATATTTATTCTTTAATATATATTTTTACTTTAGATATTAATTAGGGTTATTACATGTGGAAAAATAATAATGTATGTCCCTCAAATTAAATTAATATAAACTGTACCAAATCTGCTGCAACAAAGTCTGAACAAAGATTTTCCATATTAAAGGACTCTGATGGAGAACAATTGCATTCTCTGGATATAAATCTCCTAATCCATAATATGTAAGAGGTAGTTAAGGTAATATGGACATTCTCTTTTAGCACTGACACTCTAATTTATTTACTGGTATTTACCAATAACTCCCTTTTTCTACACCATAGAATATACATTAAGACTTACTTAGGTCCCAGGTGGAGACGGAGGCAGAATTAAGCAATAAAAATGCATGACATTTAATCTTCATCAAAGATAGGTCTCTGGTTTCATTTCTTATATTGTATTTACATAAATGCATTTCTCCTAAGCATTTTACTCTTAAATGCCTGGACTGGTTAAAATCACTAGTTGTATATATCTGTGTATTTTAAGATCAAACTATAATTTAAAGAAGTAAATAGATCTTTTACCCATGAGACATTTTCATTATAGCTGAGTAATGAGGGGAGGGAAAGAGAGAGAGAAAGGCAATCTGGAAAAATATTCTATCACCTTGGAACTGTCTTTTTTCTATTAGGAATTTTTAAAATATGACATATAGGCTGACCAACTGGTAAGTCTTAAACATTTCAAAATGAATTTGTGATGACAACTACTCCATACCAAAGTTCCTTGCTCACTCCACAACCTTTGCAGTCTGGATTAACCCTACCACTCCTATGGGAATATTCTCTTAAGACTTCGTAAATCCTTACAAATGCCTCTCTTTCAGTCTCCATTTTTCTTGGCCAGTCAACAGACTTGAATCTTCTGGTCTCCATTTTCTTCTTATAATACATTCCTCCCCAGGCATGCCAGGCCATCATAGTATGTCCTTGACTAAATTCATGTATTCACATGGTTTCAGGTTCAGTTCCACTAGGGATTTGGTGTTTATATTGCAAGTCCTAAAGAGTTTTGAGTACAGAGGAGCCATATCCATATTCTGCTTGGAATTCTCCATAGTGCCAAATACCAGGTAAATGCTCATTAAATATTGGTGGAGTGGACAGAACACCTTTCCTAATCACCATCACTAAAGTTTCTTTCAGTTTTTATATAATCCTGTAAATTTAGATGGATATAAGGAATTTACTGATATACTGAGAACTGTGTTGTTTTATGGTCTGTCACTTAACAAGTTTTATAGTAGTCAGAGCTAAATGCCCACTAACAGGAAAATAGTTAAAGGAACTATAATCATAATTAATAAAGGTCAAACAAACAAACTAGAGCATTTTGCAACTACCAATGAACTAGTGGATCTAAGCAGCAGTTTGCTGGAAACAGCTCACATCACCTTGAAAAGCCGAGTGCATATATCTGTTCTCGGCTCCACATTCAGTGACAGATCACCAAGAGTGAAATTAGCATGGCAGGAGTGTTTACAACATGAAAATTGGCAAATGGCTGATTCGTTTTTTTCCCCCTAAAGGTTCAAATTTTATTTAAAAAATATATTTATATATACACACATAGATTTGGAATCTGTCACATATGCTTCATTTATATTTACATATACACTTAATGTGACACAACGGGAAGGCTTTGGAAGTCAATTTGATTTTGCACACTGCCGTTAACAGTTACATGAATTTGCATAAAATATTAATTTTTCTGGACATCATTTTCCTGAGCTATCAGGCCTGGCACAAAATAGAGGTTAGTTCTCCCTTTTTGTCATTTCCAAGTTAGGGTCCTGACTTGAGCCAGTGTTTGCCCAACTTGGTGGGTGCTTCTATGGCAAATGGCTGATTGTTAAATATTTACAAGCATGTCACTAGATGTAGGCAATGATGATCAGTACCTGATAAAATCATTATCTGAAATATTGCTGGGGATCTTTATCCTAACATATACATGATACTAGTACTACATGAACTCATTAATAAAGCAAACAACTCCCAAAGAAAGCATTAAAACATCAGGAATCTCATAATATAATATCAGCAGGACATATATAGCATCATGAGAAGCATTCTTCTCAAATATCTAATCTGATTCTAATCAAGCTTAGACCTACCTACTAATTTATAAGAAATACATAGAAGAATAACCAACCAAACAGAGAAAGTAGAAAAATTACAGGATGGAAGATTTCATTATGAATGAATAAGTAAATGGATGGATGAATGAATATAAAGGGAGAAAAAAGATTGAGAGAGGAACTTATTGATTTAAAGAGACAAGATGTTAAAACAAGTACAATGAGCATAGAGCCCACAGAATGAGAGAAAATACCTATAAATCAAATATATGAAAATAACTTGCATTTAGAATGTGCAGAACAAAACTTTATAAATCAACAATAACAAGACAAATAATTCAATTTAAATAAGTAAAAATGTTGGGCAGTTCTCCAAAGATGACATAAATATGACCAAGAAGCATATGAAAAGATGTTCAACATTACTGGAAAATACAAATCAAAACCTTAAAACAATACCATTTTATATCCACCAAGATGGCTAAAATAAAAAAAGGTAGTAATAAATATTTCAAGGGTATAAAGAAACTGGAATCCTTACACATTGTTAGAGAGATGGTAAATTAATGCTGTTGCTTTGGAAAATAGTTTGGTATATACTCAAAATGTTCAAAATAGAGTTGCTCTATAAAGCAAATTTCCATTCCTGTGTAAATAAATACCCAAGAGAAAGGAAAATACGCTTCCATAAAACTTGGACATAAATGTATATCACAGAATTATTTAAAATAGTCAAAAAGTGGAAACAACTCAAATGTCCATTAACAGGTAAACAGTAAAACAAAATGTGGTATCCCCATTCAATGGGAGATTATTTAGCCACAAAAGGAATGAAGTACTGATTCATGCTACAACATGGATGAATCTTGAAAACATTATGTTAAGTGAAAGAAGCCAGTCACAAAAGACCACACATTGTATGATTTTATTTATTTGTCCAGAACTGGCAAATCCACAGTACCAGAAAGTAGGTTTGTGGGTGCCAGGACTAGGGGGGAATGGAAATGACTGCTAATGGATATAAGATATCTTTTGGGGGTGATGAAAATGTTCTGAAATTAGATAATGCTAATGGTTATATATGCTCCATATGATCATACTAAAAACCTCTGAATTGTACACTTTTTAAAAAGGTAGTTTTTATAGTGTGTGGATTATAACTCATTAAAGCTTTAATTTAAAAAAAATAAAACTGCCCAAATTACCAAATTGAACCCTTGAATGAATGTGCATTGTGGACCCAAAAGTTTCGATGCAGGGCAAGAATCGCATAATCCTACAAATTTTTAAATCCTGCTAGATTTTAAAAAGGAACAAGTAGCTCTCACAGGAATGAGTCATAAAATATATCGTGCGGAGCTGTATTGTGGCCAAGTTCATTGTTTAAAGTACTTGAAGGGTAAGTTTGGCCTTGAGAACACCTCTTATTCCCAAGATGTTCACTTATTTCTCATGTTACAGAGAGATATAATATTCATTTGTGGAAAACCCAGGCCAGACTTGTCTCAGTTCACCACTCAAAAAACACACCTACCCTCCCAAGTTATACCAGAGCCCTTACCATGTCACTTTACCCAACTGGACATCTCACAATGGAGGCTTTGGGAAGTCCACCAAAACTATACCTCAGTGTTGTAGGGACACTAAAAAGTAATCCAAAGAACATATCAGAGCCTCAAAGAATGCTCTGGAATGCTTCTGTCATTTCAGCTGCATTCCAGGAGGTGGTAGCAGATGGTCATAAAGATACCCTGGATACAGAATGGTAGGCAAGTTTGAGACAGGTAAATTTAGCCAGGAAAAACATGTCTGGAACTCTCACATACCATAATTGCAGTTAAAGGGCAAAAATGAAAATTTTTCTAAAAGGTAATATCTGTACTGTGAGACAAAATTTTTAAAATACAAATAGTTATTAAATGAAAAATAGCCTGTTTCCCAGGCCTGACCCATCATACCGTTTCCTTCCCCAGACGCAAACATCATTACCAGTTTCTTCAGTATTCTTCCTGAAATTGTCTATAAATTTGCAAACCTACATATTCTACAGATACCTTTTTCACTTAATTTACCTCAGTTCACATTCCACTTAGTCCACATACATTATTCTTTTGAACAGTTTCATAAGATTGCATGATATGGATGTACCATAATTTCTTAACCACAGAATGAATTATTATTATCATTAGTCATCCTCATGCAGACACTACCCATAGATGTATTTTGTTCAGCCATCACAATGGTTTTCACATATGGATCTCAATGTATTAGGCCATTTGGGGTCTGGTAGAAAAAGCAGTCCATCAACAGACACTCTCATCTTTTAAAGTAAAAGGGTGTCATGAGGAAATATTTGCCCTGCCTGACAGCAGGATATATTCACGGGACTAGGTTTCCCCATTAAATTTGAGTGAAAGTGGTGGAAGAGATGAAAATTCCTGGTCTGAAACTTTAAAGAACTGACAATGTCTCCTTTATACAATCTCTGTCCCTTCTGCCAAGATGCTCAATGATGAGAACAGGGCTGCTGTGGCAGAGGCAGACCTAAAGTTTTTCACCATCACCACAGAAACCTCAGGCTACAAACTTTAGACACAGCTTTAGAAGAAGTGGGTAAGAGTCAAGAGTTGAAGGAGGGAAATTCCCACCCAATGGAAGAGAAAAAAACCCTTTTATGGAAAAAAATCATCTTATGAAAACAACTGTTTTAATGAGGAAGAAGAGGTTGGGTCCTAGAAAAAGACTGGCTTCTTGGTATGATTTTTCTTATAAGAATTTCTGTAATATAAAATGTTTCATGGCTGAAAGCATAGTTATAGCACCAATAAAAATGTGGAAAGAAAAAAAAGAAGAAAGAAAAATAGGGGCTGCAGTTGTGGCTCAGCGGTAGAGAGCTCTCCTAGCAAGGCACTGGGTTAGATCTTCAGCACCACATAAAAATAAATAAATAAAATAAAGGTATTGTGTCCAACTACACTTAAATTTAAAAAAGAAATAAAGAAAGAAAAATACAGTATAAAATGCTAAGTTCTAGGTCTGATGTTCATTCCTAGAGCCCTGGAATAGTCCAGGCTCCTGTAAATCACACATCCACACTCACTTTACAGATAGAGGTGGGGCCAGGTGTCCCATATTTCCAAAGTTTGCCTTGTTAATTTTTTATAGATTTGCATTTTAAATCAGTCATTTATTTTTCTTTTCCATATCATGTTACCTCTTTTGATAAATTTGAAGGCATTACTGCCACCCAGCTAATCCTTTAAATCCTACTTGAATCTCACACCAAGAGTCTGCAGAAACTCCTTCCTTTGGCTCTACAGTCTTTGATGCTATTTGTTGCTTCTAACTGTGTATAAAACATCATGACTCCTGTTTTAACAACCATCCTATCTTTGTCTTCATTTTCCTCTTCTTGCTTCTTTGCATGTTCTATCCCTCTAATTTCTTCTCCACATTATCACTCCAACTTAGGCCACTCTGTCTTAATAACCTTAGCTTCATTCATCCCATCAGTCCCACTTTTTCAAACATAGAATTCACTCTATCTTCTTTCAACTCAAGTCCACATCTTGCCTCATCTCATATTATCTTCCCCTTTCCTTTACTTTCCCTCTTTCCTTCATTGTTATAAACAGGGTAGCCCAGGCAGAGTTTGTCTTAAAAGATAAAGTTGGCAGAAGGAGGGGCAGGAGGGACAAGGACCAAAGAGAGCAACAGGTTAGGTTAGCTTTCCCAGGGCTACCCTCACATTCCCAAGTGCCTGGGATAAGGGAAGTCCAGAACCTCTCAGGCAAAATGAAGATGAGGCAAGTAGTGTTTGAGGTCAGGCAAAACCAGATGTAGCAACAGAAGCTGACTGAGCCTTGTGAGCAAGTGGCTCAAAAAAGAAGAAACAATAATGACCAACTGAGATATGAAAAGATTCTTATCCTCACTACAAATCAGGAAAATGAAAATCTCTGCCTATCATGAGGGTAATGATTAAAAAGATGGACATGAAACAGTGATGAGAGTGTGAGGAAACACTCTCAAATACTATTACCAATGGGATAAATTGATAGGCTTTCTTTACCACAGTTTGGCAATATGCAACTATACTTCCAATATCTACAGCTTTGACCCCAGAACTCCAACATATAGGATTTAGTGCAAGAAAACAATTAGATGGAGAAACAAAGATATGGATCTGAAATCATTGATAACCTCTGCCTTCTTTAAAACAAGAGCAAAATGGGGTTTTGGGGAAGCCTGGCAAAGGGAGGGAGGAGGAAGGACAAAAAGAGAAGGGGAGAAGGGGGAGCAGAAAGGAGATACAGAAGGGTGTGAGGAGGACATGAGGTGGGCAAGGGTGAGAAATAAGTGAAAGAACGGGTGGGGAGATGCAGGGTCACAGATGAGCTTGAGAGAAAAGTATGGGGACCAGAGAAGGAGGAGGGAGGAGAGAGAGAAATCTCCATAAACAATAAACAATTATGGTATCCATATCATGCAAGCATTAAAATGAATGATGTAGTTCTCTACTATGAAATAGAAGAATGGTTCATTAGAAACAGCAAATGTAGTGTGATCCTGTTTATCTAAAGTGATACAAAGGAATTACACCACTTGCACCACGGATCTCATAAGTGGACTTCTTCTGGTAGATTTAGACTCTGCTTCACACATTTCACACATATCTAAAGTGACAACAAAGGGTTTTACACCATGTGGACTTCCTCTGGTAGATTTAGAGTCTACTTCACACATTTCTAGTTTGTCTGAATTTTAATATTTTCTAGCAATATGCAAGATACTAAAATTCTATCTACATAATTTAAACCAACCCATACTTTCCTGTGTGCATGAACTAACATGGAAACAAATTAAGTAGATACAATGATACTGCCTGCTTTTCATATTGCAAAATGTTCTGTTCTTCATGCAATAAATTTAAACTCTATCTGTTCATTAAAAGGTCATGTGTGGGGGGCTGGGTTGTGGCTCAGTGGCAGAGTGCTTGCCTCACACATGTGAGACACCGGGTTCAATCCTCAGCACCACATAAAAATAAATAAAAATATTGTGTCTATGTATAACTAAAAATATTTTTTAAAAAGGTCATGTGTGTAAACCTGTTCTGAAAAGACAATGGAAGTAGGCTATGACTACAGATGTCACCTGCCCATCTATTCTTTGTTCAAACTTGGCTCTATCTGGACATGCCACAAGGGTATTTATCAAAATAAAAATATTTTTCATCATGAAGTCACATCATTGAAGATGTCAAAAAGAAACTGTCTTAATTCTGGTTCTCCCTAAAGAACTTGAAAACAGGTACTTTATTTGGGTTTGGGAAAATGAGACAGAATACATGGAAGAAAAGTAAGTATGTTAACAAATGAGGTAATATGGCAGACATCTGGGATTCAGTGCTTCTGCAAGCCTTATGAAAAGCCATCAAAGGAAGAATCATAGAATTTTCCACTGACTGACACTTGCAGGGCATGGGAATATGTGCCTCAGATGCATATTGAGGTCTATGGACCAAACAGAGTGACAATTTGTATTATGATTTTTATCTAACCAAAACCTTAAAACTCCATGGAGTCAATACTGGCCTTATTTATAAATTAGGAATCTGAAGTACAGAAAGATTAAGCCACTTGCTAAAAATCAAAGTTAAAAATCAGCTGAGATAAGCTCTAAATGCAATTTTGTCTCTTCTGCTATATGATGCAACGTGGCAAAAGGTTGTTAATTCTCAGAGACAGTTGATCTCTCTTTTGCTTGGTCTAACAGCCTGAGAGATGCATACACATTTCCAGCCTCCCTCCTTGTAAGAGAAAGGTATTAAGATAGCTACCCAGATTATCTTAATCCTCTTAAATCCACAGAAAAATCTTCTAGGTCATAATCCACCAGCCATGTGAATTTTTAGAGCATCATCACCCTGGCTACTCCCACCCTAAATACCAGTTACTATGAAATTATTCCAGAATTTATAACAAAGTATGGGGAGAAATTCAAGAGAAATTTTTGTCTGATGAACTCATTGGGAGAATCGAATTTCACAGTTTCAGAGTCGAGTATATTAAAAAACAATCTACAACTTTACTGTAAAGAGAGCACTTTATTAGAACAAATAAAACATGCTGAGCTCTGCCCAAACACAGAGGTCACGCTCATGTGTGAGCCAAGGAGTGTCTTTTCTTGCTTTAGTAGAAAAGATAATAATCTGCAAATCATTAGCATCTGAGGCTGGCTTGATTTAAAATGCACATAGATGTAGAAAACGTTTCAGGAAATCAGTGTAATTATAGCTTGCTTGCATGAATCAGTGGAAAGGCCCTTGCTGCTCCCAAAATAACACCTGGAACTTGCTGTATCCTATCACCTGCAGTGATGTAAATGCATGTCTCTCACCTTCTATTCCTTAGCTTCCCCAGGAGGACATGTTCCACTGCACAGGAAGCCAGTGGAGCAGACAGGCTCCCAGGCTTCCTCCACCTCTGGCCCAACTGTACAGCTGTTGGCTTAAGAAAGTCCCATTCCCAGAAGTCCCAGCGCAACCTGTTTGAAGAAGTCCTTGCTCTATATCCCTCTATTACCTACCCAACCACCAGGCTGATTTAAAGCCCCCTTTGCATTAAACCCCACAGTGCACAGGATCTTTTCCACAAGGATAAACTGTAGAAGGGTCTAACCAGGCACAGACCACCAAGATCTTGCACAAAAGAACCACATAAGTATCAGAAGAAATGACAGTGATCTTGTTTACAAATTACCATGATGCAGAGAACCAGACCCCAGCAAGCACACACTGGGATGTCAAGAGTTGTCTTATTTTTATCCTCTTGGTAGAGAACTTCATAATTCTTCATCCACAGCAAAGTGGGCAAACTTCCAGACACATGTGTTATATATCTGTCTAGGATTGGTTTCCTGCCCAAGAATACCACAGCAACATGAAGACCTTTGTGGGATGGGAAATTGCCAGGTCTGCTCTTTCCCCAAACTCACAAAAGCCTCTATGGGAAACACACCCACTGGTTCCAACAGGAAAGGAAAGGAAAGGGCTCAAGGGGAAAAGGGGCACTTCACCTGGTGCGCTGGGCTGGAAGACTTTATTCAGATCCAAGGAGGAGGCTCTGGAATGGGTTTTCTGTGGCCTCGGTGGCGGGGTGGGAGGGTCCTCACCCCTTTTCATGGCCTCTTCTATGGAGGTGCTAGAGTAAGATCTGCAGCAAGATAAGGGAAGGTCAGAAGGGAAATAGCAAAGCTTTACTCCTGAAGTTGGGTTGAAACAAAAAATATCCCCAAAGTCAAAGTGACTGCAAAGGGCTGACAGGCTGCCAAAAGTAGCCATAAAATCTATTATCTCTTAGATGCTGTTATGTATAATGATTGTCCAAATACAACCATAGATTGGAGTATTTTTTACCACTTTTCTCTTATTATAGCATATACCTAACTTTATCCCCAAAAGCTTTGTGTAGATTCAAATTGCTTTTTATTAGAGTTGATAATAAGAGTAACATATAAGACTTTCAGCTTAGGTACTTCCGAGTTTTAATAGAAGAGCTCCCTGGTATTAACTGATTGCAGAACTTTTTTCAGTTTACTTGCAAGTATGATAACAGGCACATATGGAATTGGGGCAGATAAATTGGGATTAAGAATCAAATATTCAAAGGAATATGCCATAAATGAAATTTAGGAAAGGAAAAACACACATCAAAAGGCTAAGGGATTCAGCTTGTCTTGTCCTAAGAAATAGAGGTTTAGGGAAAATTTGAAAGCAAAACCTTCAACTTAATCTTCTTCTTCCTTAAGTGTAGCAAAGTGCAACTTCTGAGATTATAACTCTAACAATGACATTTAAGGAAAAAGGAACTGCATAACTTACCATCACCAAAGGTCACACTGGCTAGAAAGTTACATAGGTTCTTTCAAACTCCAGTCTCTGTTTAAAATTCCATTTAAAAAATGTTTTTATATGGCCTATGAGCCAGACAGTAGCAGCTAGAGTATTTATTGGAGACCTACTTATTTTCTCATTAATTCAACTCCATACATTGACCTATTGCTTAGGTCAAAGGATAGGCTCCCAACATGATGATCACAAAAAGGATGGGGGAGTAGATGTGTATAGTCTCTTCTCTTCAGCTTTTCCACTAATTTCATGTCAAAGCAGAAAATTACCTCTGAGTCAGAGATATGTCCTGGAGACAAATTAACCTCAGGAAACTGTTCTTTGGCCTTAGCTATTAGAGTGGTACTTAGGAAATTAGAATCTATCAATGACTATTAGGCCCCTCAGTTCTTGGCAGAGCTGCTCTTGACACAGCAAGTTTTTATTTTCCTCAATTAGTTTCTCAAGGTTTCTTTGTGGTAGTTAAAGAGTTTTATCTATCTTGCAAGGTTTTAATCTTTAATAAAGCCACCATAATGACATCTGACATGCTCTGGGGTGGTCCCTGTAATATAATTGGCAAGACAGTTAAGGCAAGGCAAGGACAGGTGGGAACTAGCAAGGAGGAATGCTCTAACACTTTCAACCAGAATAAAAGGGAATTGATATAAGAAGACAAGGTTTTTAAACAAAAACTCCTGGTTTAAAAAAAAATTCCAGACCCTAGGTAAAAACTAAAAGAACTTTCTATGTCACATACAACTTTTATAACATCTTCCACTCAAGAAAGAATAATATGTGTGTATAAAAAATGTGTGTGGGGCTGGGGTTATGGCTCAGCGGTAGAGCGTTTGCCTAGCACGTTCGAGGCCCTGGGTTAGATCCTCAGCACCATATAAAAATAAATGAATAAATAAAATAGGGGTATCATGTCCATCTACAACTAAAAACATAAAATTTAAAAAAAAAAAAATATGTGTGCATGTGTAGGTATACACACATGAACACCATCCCATACAATAAGCCTCATTTCCATTTCATGTCCACATATAACCTGTGTGTTTATATTTTCATATTGAAAGTACTAAATATCAAATAAATGAAGTTGTATAACCATGACAACAACCAATTAAAACTTAAATGTACAGGGAACTGACAAAAAATAGACATAGTGGCATTAGAATGACTTTCCCTCTTTCTCTTACATTTCCACAAAGCTTTACTATTCTAAAAAGAAGAATTAAAATGATTTGATTCTCTTGTTTGCAGTAAAGACCCAGGTGGAAATAGTGAAAATAAAATCATCCAAATTAGACCAGGAGGCCAATCTCTGAAAGAATAATATAAAATATTTACTACACATACTAATAACAGAGAATGTGGCCTAAGAAATTTTATAATTGCACTGACATTGGGGGAGAGAAGTAGTCAGCAAAAGCTAAAACTATGAAGTTCAATTTATGGTTTAACACATAATACATAAGCAGATTTCTGCAAATCATAGAGGGTTTTCCTACTAGGAAAACAGACAAAAATTACTATTACCATATCCCAATGCTAGTATAGACCTTTGTAAAAGATCCATTCATCCTTAAACTGGAAATGGATTGAAGAAGTACTGGTGGAGTGGAAGGAGGGAAGTGGGGGTGCTAGGGACTGAATTGGAGTGGATTGTGTTCCATGCTTTTGTGATAACCTCAGGATATATCCTTGTATTGTATACAACTAAAAAAATTTAAAAAAATAAAAAGAATAAGTAAATGTGGTGACACTAGACATAAAAAGTGACTATACCTTTCCTTCCCGTTAAAATAAATTAGTTTATAATTTTTAAAAATATAAATATAGGTATCTCTATTTTCTATAAACAAGGAAGCAAAACTTCAATTTAGAAAACATAAATATAAAAGATAAACTAAGGAGTAACTCTCTGCCTTACAATGAGATGAGATTTCTATAAATGTAGGTATTTATTTCAAGCTTATTAACTACCATCAGGCTTAAACTCACTTTTTCACAAATGTGTCTAATAGCCAAAGGAGTGGGGGAAGTCACTAAGCACCAAAGCAAAACTCAGAAAACACATAAGGTAGTCTATCTTACACAGGTTCTACACAATTCTATCTTAGCAGTTCTACTTCTCTGAAGTAGTCCTAATATCATTTCTCCTCTTTGGTGGATTTTAACTCTTTTAGCGTTTCTATATTTCTCTTCTACTCCTCTGAGTCTGATATCAACCACAATTTTGCCCTACTGGTTCTGCCTCTTCCACTAATGATTATTTTTAAAAATGTGGAGCAGAGAAGAGACACTAAGATAGTTTTGAAAAGACTATTAAGCACTGCTTACCTGAAATTTCACACCTACTTGAAATCATCAAAAGCATTTTTCCCTATTTTATATTTTATTCCAGAGATTTCTTACTTTTTGGTATTCACCTGGTCATGATAGCAAATTTTAGTTGTTAGTTACCTATTAACCATATTCTACTCTTTCCAACACTACTTCCTCCTATTATTTATCATTCTGCTCCAACAGGATCATCTTACACAACTCACTTCCTGTAAGGGGACTACAGAGGATCAGTCACCATTTTCTAGCACTAATGGCCACAGAGAATAAGAGGTTCCCCAGCAACACTCTGTGTTCCAACCAGGCCACTCACAACTAGTGAAACAGCCCATATCCTTAGCTTCAAATATAAAGGCAAATAAGATCAGTGTTTGGGTATGGGGAGTATTTCTAGACAGGGACAGGGCACAAGGGTATTAAAGCAGAAATTAAATAAATACTACCTGGATCTTGGTCTTGTTTTGAGACTGTTGGAATCCTTAGGAGTTGCTGAAACAAAAGATTATTTGTTGTTTGGTTGGGTTTCATTTCTGCAGGTAAACAGGATTATATGCAGCACCTGGGCCCATACAGAACATATCAACAAGTAAATGTGAGGTAGAGTCGTCCATGTGGAGAACTTCAGGGCTTCCACATTGTCAGAGTTTCCTAATATTATTTTAAAGGTAAAGGCACGACTAAAGGGAAAGGAAAACCAGTGTAATTTCCCCCTTCTGTCAGAACACTATCTGAGAAGCCATTCTTCAAATCTAAGTTGATAAATGAAAACAACCCAGGATAAAAAGACAACCCTTTCAAGGGGTTATCTTTTATATGGTCAGTCCATATATGAGGGCTTCTTGGTCTATCATGATAGTCTAGTAATAGATTTCAAACTAGACTCTACTGTGTGCCAGGAAGAAACCTATTCAGGCAACCATTTTTTAAAAAAAATATATACTACCAGAGCAGCATGGTCACAACAAAGCAACACTCCTACAGGTAAGTTAAATGAAGCTGTGCTTCTTTTCCTATAAGAAAAATATCCTTATGTCCCATGTCTCTGTGACCAAATCAGACAAAGAATATGATGGAATGAAATCATTGAAATATTTTGTCCACCACATGACTTTTCCTCATCAAATTTAAATTATAAACTAACTTGCTCCCTAAACACCCATGGAGCCTACTTACCATCAAAGCTTGTGGGAAATAATTAGAAACATTTACAAAAGCATCACTCTTTTTGTTTTGTTTTGTTTTCAAACCTTTATGGAAGACAACTTTAGAAACCAGTAGCTATGTTAAGGTTTTGCAAACATTGCAATTTTTTCCTCATAAGATGTCATAAAAATTCATACAAAGAGTGCTACTAATGAGAAACAAGGAGAGTATAATTTGCTCATTTGTTTTCACAAATTTTTCCAAAAGAAAATGTCTCACTGCATTATTCCATCCTCTTACATGGCTCCAAAGATAAAAACCCTCCTTGGTTTGAAGCAGCCTGCTGAATTGATGATGATCATTAAAATCCTTGAGTTAATAAGCAGGGCAGAAAAGGGAGCTGAAAATCCTCATAAATGCTAACAAGGCACAAAGAGATATTCCTCTTAGACGTGGTCAGCTGCAAAAGAGACACATTTCTCCAACCTAAGCATTTTTGGCTTAGTGTAATAAGAACACTGGCATTTTTCAGTTCCAAACAACTGAAATAGATCCAGGTGAGGTGGCACACCACCTATAATCCCCATGGCTCAGGAGACTGAGGCAGGAGGATCACAAGTTCAAAGCCAGCCTCAGAAACAGCGAGGTGCTAAGCAACTCATTCTCTAAATAAAATACAAAATAAGGCTAGGGATGTGGCTCAGTGGTTGAGTGCCCCTGAGTTCAATCCTGGATACCTGCCAAAAAACAAACAAACAAACAAAAAAGAGCCAGCGTTGGGGCTGCAGGGAAGCCAACATATGGCCAGACTCACCACGTAGCTGAGAATAAGTCTCTGGGCAGACTAACTACCACTGGCTCTGTATTCCTCTTCTCCCTTGAGCTCCAATGCTTTCAAGAAGTAATTGGGTAGGAGAAATCCTGATGGTGTTAAAATACTGTTCCCCAAACCAGACCATGGTAACCGTTAATTCCTTTGTCAACTGTCATTATCTTTGTCTTTTTGCTGGTGTAGGGATGGGTGTGAAAGTAGGGGTGAGCCCTGCTCATAAAAGATAAGACAGATAGACATAGGGGGTAAGGGTGTGGATGAGCAATGGGGAGACAAGACCAGAGTCCAGGCCAGGAGTCCTGAAACCGAGGTGCTCCTCCTTACCATGACATTAACTAGCTGTCGTTACCTCCCTGAACCTCAGTTTCATCACCTACAGAGTGAAGATAATAAAAATGTAGCCCCTTTCTCACAGGGGCAGAAAAGAAGGTAAAGATACAAAAAAAAAAATACTGAATGTACTGTAGAGTTGCAAGTTGTTACTGTCATAGAATACATAAATACAAATACAGTTTCCTGCTATTTCAATGTTGGAAATCTGGTTTCTAAATTTAGTTCCTTCCGGGACAGCAAAGTTGGTACAGGTAATGGAAGGAGAGAACTTCTCTATAGCAGTGAGACCATGGGGTGACTGCTGGCAATGGAGCAGCCCCTAAAATCACCAAAAGCAATCTGAAAGCAACATTATGTAGGCAAACCAGTCTAAAACACCTCAGCATGACCCAGAGACATCAAGATAAAGACTGCCACTGTGCAGTGTGCTTGGTTGAATTAGGTTGGAATAGGGTGTTGAGTAAGAAATCTCTTAGACACCACTAATATAAACACTTTCAGCAATTAAAAGGGAAAGGGTATATGAAAAAAAATATTTAACAAGGAATGCCCTTATTCCATGATAACATATTACCCTCTCATCTATCACCCACCACATCACCTTCATTGTCTATATTATTATTACCACCACTTTATTATTATTACCATTATTACCACCAACTGTCAAGAGCAGAGTAAGGAGATGGTTCCCCATCCACCTGCAAAAATGTATCCAAGGTAAGTCATGGTAAGTCTCCCTAGGTTTCAGACTAGAAGAGGCTGGACTACTCTATTATACTTAACTCTTCTATCAGCCTCCAAGCCTCTGAAGGCCTGGCTCAGTGCACATGGATATCTGCAAAAATGGTAAGGGTACATTGTGTTGTGGATTCAAGAATTCAGTGGATGAATCACAGCTTCTCACTTAGCTGGAGAAAGGGAAAAATTATAGCTGCCTGGAACAGTCCAGGCATATCATCTTTCCAGGAAATGGGAATGGGAAGAGAGAGAAGTCTAAATATTAACCTTCTAAAAGGCAGCAACTGAACTGAGGTGAATTGTTTCAGGACATGGACCAATAACCAGAAGTATAATTACCACCTTGAGACTCTTGTGTCTCCCATGAGGAAATCAAGCATTTCTTAGGAAAAGAGATATTAAATAAGTTTGAAATAAGGAATTCCATCATATCCAGAAAGGGGCAGCAATGGTTAGAACAAATTGGAAAACACGCAGCATGCTCCCAGGCACAGTGTGAAATGAATTCAGATACACTTCATGTACTTTGGTACACCTGTTAGGTTTTGCTTGGTGATGCCAAATCCTAATCAAGGAATGTTAAAAATGAGATTTAGGGGGGCTGGGGCTCAGCAGTAGAGTGTGTGTCTCGCATGTGTGGGGACCTTGGTTCTATCCTCAGCACCACATAAATAAAATAAAAAGGTATTGTGTCCACCTATAACTAAAAATAAATATATTTTTAAAAAATGAGATTTAAAGCTCATCCCTTAGAGAGCACTTGATCTCATGCTGAAATCCCTAGGGGACAAAATAGGAAGAGTTAGGATGCTCAAAGGCTGCTGGAAAAGCATCTATTCAACTTTAAACAGTTTTTACTAATACCATAACATGAAGTTTGCAAAAATTTGGAAGCATCCACGTAAGCATCAAAAATTAGAGCTGGAAAGGATTAGCCTTAGGCATTTGGCCTATACAAACAGAGCGTTCCCCCTATGATGAATGAATCCAAACAAATCTCAAAAATCAAAATTAGGCCTGGGAATTCACATCACTTCTGGAGTCATGACTGATCTATAATCTTCATTTTCTATTTTGCAGCATCACTTTCTAGAGCTAGTGGTTCTCCAAAGAAGCTACAAACCAGAATCACCTCAGAGCTGACTAAAAATACAGATTTCTCAGGCCCTTATCACTAAAATCAAACATGTATTCTCATTCATATTTTTTTCTCCACCTCTCCTTCTCTACACCCTCTCTCTTCATCCTCTGATCCAACCTCCTGCTCCTTCCTCTTCTTCCTCCCACTATCCTTTTTAAACCCTAAATGACATTATTTGGAAAATATTTTATCAAAGCATAAGTCTCAATATTATATTGATTCCTCTATCCCAATTTTAAACACATAAGCCTGGGAAGATAGCCAGCTAATCACAACAAACATGATTTACTTATTAAAAAAGCAAGAGAAATAATAGTAAAAGAGAAAACAGCAAGTTCTTCATGTCCTCACAACCAGAGTTCCAACTATTAATGCCTTCTGTAGCCACTCAGTTTTAAACTGGGTTCATCTTGGTTCAACAACGGCTCCACCAGGAGAGAGCTGAGGACAGAAGCCCAGCCATTCTACATGGATCCACAAACACAGTTCCACCTTTTCAAAAAAGGACATCCCAGTTTTTTTATTGTCTCCTTGGAATCCACTCCATGTATAAGTACATATACTTGCCTTCCTGGTGCTGAAGTATAAGAAAAATATTTGAGATTTTTGCTTTGGAAATGGAAAATACCTACTCTGAGCCTCCACTTGACTTACCTTATAGTTCCTTGCTCTACACAGAAACTACGTCTTGTTGAAATCATCTCAACCCCAAATCTTCTTAATTTTGTACTTTTTTAGCAAGACCCTAAATTCAAAATAAGTGATCCTGTCAATGAAACCTAAATTCACAACTTAAAAACAAGTCACCTTCTTCTCATATCTAAAAACAGAAAAAGGGTAGAAGGTCAAAAGGGTTTCCTTATAACAAAACACAAGACAAGTATTTAGAGAGAAACAGACATACTATTGCAGAGGGAGCAATCTTGTCACAACTATTTTTTTAGCTACAAATGTTAATATAGAAAGTACATTAAAATGGTTTTCTCCTACCTGAATCTTCAGACACATCCTTTGGTAGGGCTTCATTCATAGTATTTTTCAAGGCTAGCGCTGTTTGTTTCATTTTTTGAGAACACAGAGAAGGAAGAGAAAAGAACAAAAAAACCTATGAAAGTTTACTTCTGAGGTATATTCTGTTAAAAGAAAGAATCTCTAGTCGTCACTTATTAAAACAGATCTTCCAAATCTCTAAAAGTTGCTATAGCATTTATTAGAACAATAAAGACCTCCTGGAGCAAGGAAATAGGTTCTCCTCCTACACAGCCAGGTCAATGGCATGAGACTATCTGGAGTGAAACCCGGGCTAAAATATTTTCAGAGTTCACCGTTCACCCAGTGGTGATTCCACTATGCGTCAAAACTAAGATCCACCAGTTAGGAGAGTGATGAGAACACACAGGGCTACATCCACTGTCTATTTCATCTGCCTCTTCTAAGCAAATATTTAAATAAAAAGCATGAAATTATTGCTTAATGAAAAACTTATTATTCATGTTTAACCCCTATGAAAGCTGAATCAATGGCAAGTCTCAACAATAAAACCTGAAATAGCTTCACTTCAGATAAGCTTTTCTCATTCAAAGGTAGTGAATCATTATCAGATAACAGATGGAATGCTGGCTTGAGATTTAGAAATTCTTACTTCTTGTTCCAGTTCCTTTGCTTTTTTGTAAAAGTAAATAATTCATACCGCATGAACTTCAGTTTACTTATCTCTAAATTTTAGGTGATAGAACATGTCAATTTGTAAGGACTGAATAAAACAGCATATGAGGAAGGTACTGGTAGATTATGAAAACATTATGCAAAGTGCAGGGCTTGGAAGAAAGGGGCCTTCCTACTATTGCAAGCCAACTCATTCCTGTGCTTGATGGTTGCTCTTTTTTTTCCTCCAGTGGTAATGGGGATTGAACCCTGCAGGGCCTTATGCATATGAGGCAAGCAGTCTTCCAACTGAGCTATATCCCCAGTCCTTGACAGTAGCTCTAACATGGAACACTGTGCTGCATGGCTTCTCAATAAGATAGGCAAATTGTGTTGCCGGGCACAGCAGTACACACTTGTAATCCCAGCCACTCAGGAGGCTAAGGCAGGAGGATCGTGAGTTCAAAGCCAGCCTCAACAACAGTGAAGGGCTAAGCAACTAAGTGATACCCTATCTCTAAATACAAAATAGGGCTGGGGATAGTGGTGGAGTGCCCCTGAGTTCAAACCCTGGTACCAAAAAAAAAGGCAAATTGTGGCTGAGCTTCATGTCAGACCTCCAAAGAGGAAAAAAAAAAAAAAAACACTGAGAAAAAGATAAAGCGCTGGCACAGAGGCTTGGCCGAAAAGAGAATTTCCTCACAGATTACACCTGTGTACAAATGTAAATTTACATTGATTTTCTGGGATCATATCTGCCATCACAAGATTCTGAGCTTGCTGTTATTTCCACTTCATTTTCTAATTCATAAGACCAGATTCCACTGTAAGGTGTCAGAATAGCCTGAAATCAAGAGTGACAAAGGGTTTAATGAAATGAGGGGATCTGAACACCCAAGCTCTTGCTACTACTTTATAAACTATTGTTTTATAAAAAACAATTTGAACTATTGCATAATGATTTTACATGCCGAGAACTGTTCTCACTTGCTCTAGAAGTCGGCCATTCAAAAAGAAATAGATAAGGAAACAAAGGAAGAATGTCTTTGAAGGGGGAAAAAAAACTCATTCTTTTCGTACCTTGTTTGTCATCAGCAGTCCCATCTTGGGTAGGAACAGGAAAGTCAGCCATATCTTTAACAGATGTCTTCTTGGAAAAGAAAAACAAGTGAATTTACAAGCTGGAATAGAAATTAAGTGATGTGCACATATGATGAAAATGTTTAAAAAGCTATATTTATTGCCAAAGCTCTGTCTTCAGTAAGCTACACTGTTTAATATATTTATTTATTTTAGGTTCCTAGTGAGGCATAAGGTAATTTCTATTGGCTGGGGCTGTAGCTCAGTGGCAGAGCACTTACATCACACGTGTGAGGCACAAGGTTCAATCCTCAGTACTACATAAAAATAAATGAATAAAGATATCGTGTCCATCTACAATTAAAATAAAATTTTATAAAAAGATAATTTCTATTGAATTTTTTCATATACAGAGGAAAGAAATAAAGATTCAGATCACACGTATGAATCCTACATTAAATTCAAATCTGGACTGGGATTCAGCCAGAGAATTGAATAGCACTTGTCCAGTCAGCCAAGTATGAACCTGTGTACTTTTTAACAAGCAGAGAGAGGTGCCGGGTTTCTGTTCTCGCAACTAAAAGGCTCAGGGGTCACTTCAGATAAACTGGGCTAACTGGGCTGCACAAAATAACAAAAGACACAAATACCTTTTCCTTTGGGGTCGCTGTGACAGCTCCTCTGACCTTAAGGGTCCGCAGAAAGAGAAAGAGGGCGAGAGCACGCGCTGACCCCTTTTATTGAGGAGAAGTTATTTAAATGAGGCAAGGGGTCAGGTTTCAGGGGGCTGAGTCTATCTTCATGATGTCCACTGTCAGCAGGTTGACTGACATCTAGGTAGGCCACACCCAAGGGCACAGTAAGAGAAGGGGACACACACAAGGCACTTCCATGGAAGATTCTATCCTAAACAGGGCAAGGGGTTATATTAGAAAGGAACAGGTGAGCATAGCTTCACCCATGGGGCTATAGCAAGACACACCCATGCACGAGAAGCGACCCTGGCACCCAAGAAAGGTGGGGAAAGCTCTGCCACATTTCTGTGACTGAGTGCCTCAGCACCCAGCCAGGGAGTGTACTCAGTCACGTGTAAGGTTGGTCTCCCACAGAAAAGTTCTGATAAGTGGCCCCAAAACATGGGTATTTGCCAGGATCTGTCATGCAGAGGATGTCCAACCCTGATTAAAATAGACACCTTGATATAAAATGAGAGACCTTTATTGATGAGCAAATAAACTTTTCTCCTAATTCACATTTGAGGGAAGTCATCACTTAATGATGAATGCTTAAACTGATCAAGTATGAATTAATTTAAAATTGTTTAAAATCTATTTACAATAAACTTACTTCTTAAAAACTCTCAACATGAACACTAACTTTAGTTAATAATAATGCATAGTATACTTGAAAATTGCTAAGAGACCAGATCTTAAATGTTGTCACCACCCGGAAAAAAAAGAACTTCATGAGGTGATAGATATGTTAATTAGCTTGATTATGGTAATGATTTTAGCACACTTTTATCAAAACATCACAAATATATATGATTTTTGTCAATTAAATCTCAATAAGACTAGAAAAATATGCACTCTAAAACCTCTGATAAAGCAAATATTATTATTATTTAATTTTATTTATATAAATTCTGGAAAGATAAGAATGAAAGGTTACTCATTGGATGGAGGAAAGGAATAAAAGGAGGATTCATCAACAAATGCCTTTTGGTATTCTTTACATTTTGAACACATTAAAAACAAAAATAAATATAAATTTTAAAATTTAAGGGAAGAAAAGTATATTTCTGGAACAGTTTGATGCTCAAAAGGTTAACTGGTTTACGCCTCAAAGCTTGAGCAACCCTAGAAAGATAAGCAATGCATCTATTTTTAAACTATTCCAAAAATTGAGGTTACAGTACTACTTGTGGTAACCTGATCTAGGATTTAACAATCCTCAGGTAATTCTTCGCATTACAATGAAGCCTCCAGATATAATTTCCTAATCAAAGTCAACCAGCTCCAGTAGAACAGACAATTCATCTTACAGTGTCTTCTTTCATTGTCTGCTCCCTCATAGATTATAAATCAGACCTCTTTGAAGAAGAAACTGATTTGTGAATAGACAATACAGATTTTTAAATTCTATAAAGTTTGTTGGAAAATGTAAAATCTAAACAAATGGAATGATATCCCATGTTCATTAATCAGAAGACTTATTAAATGGCAGTCTCTTTCAAATTGATCTACATTCATTGCAATTCTTCTTGGTTAATTATTGTGAAAGTTTTTGGTTTGTTCTTTTCTTGGGTTTTTGGGGGGGTTGGACAGAATTTGACAAGCTTGCCTTAAACTTCATATGGAAATACAAGGGGGCCAGAATACCAAAATATTCATGAAGAAAAAAGATCCCATGTTCAATTTCAAAACTTACCACAAAATTACAGAAATCAAGATAATATGATACTAGCATAACCATAAATATATAGATATAAATGGAACAGAACTGAAAATCCAGAAATAAACCTATATTTTTACAGGTGATTGATTTTTATAAAACAATTCAATGGGAAAAACTATCCTTTAAATAAATGGTGCTGGGACATCTCTATATCAATACACAAAAGAATGAAATTTGACATCTTCTTCAGAGCTTACACAAAAATTAACTTAAAATAGATCATAGACCTAAATACAAAACTTAAAACTATAACATACTTAGAAGAAAACATAGTAGTAAGTCTTCAAAATCTTGAATTAGGCAATAGTTATTTTAGACAAGACATAGACGCACAAGAACACTTACAAATCAATAGTAGACAAATAAACCAATTTAAAAATGAACAAAGGATTTGAATAGATATTTCACCAACGATACACAAATGGCTAATAAGCACATGAAGAGATGCTTAACATCATTAGTCATTTAGAAAATCAAATTAAAACCACAATGAGGGGCTGGGGTGGTGGCTCAGTAGTAGAGTACTTGCCTAGCATGTGTGAGGCTGTGGGTTCGATTCTCAGCACTGCATATAAATAAATAAAATTAAGTTCCCTTGACAACTAAAAAAAAATTTTTAAAAACACAATGAGATGCCCCTTCATTCCATCAGGATGGATAAAATGAAAAACATAATAACAAATGTAACCAAGGACGGTGGCGAATTGGAACCCTCACACACAGCTGATACGAGAACATAAAACAGGACAGCCACTTTGCAAAGCAGTTTAGCAGTAAAAAAGACAGAGTTACAGTACAACCCAAGAATTCTATACTTAGGTATGCTCCAAAGAAAAAGGAAAACATTCACACAAAAACCTACTCGTGTGTTTATAGCAGCATTACATATATTAAGCAGCATTACTTTTATGAGCCAAAAGAGGTAACAATCCAAATATCCCTCAACTACTAAATAAACAAGAAAATGGGGCATATCCACACAGTGAATACTATTCAACCACAAAAAGGACTGAAGCACTGGAACTGCTATGACATGAGTGAATCTAAAATAAATAAATACTAAGTTAAAGAACCAGTCATGGGCTAGGGATACAGCTCAGTTGGTAGAGTGCTTCCCTTGCATGCACAAGGCCCTGGGATAAATTCCCCAGCACCACACACACAGACACAAAAAAAAAGAACCAATAATTTTAAAAAATCATAAAACACCACATATTATATAATTCCATTTATATGAAATGTCCAGACTACGCAAATCCAGAAACAAGAACTGCTTTAGTGGTTATTAGAGGCTGGTGGGGAAGGGGCAATGGCAAATGACTAATAACAACTACAGGGGTTTTCTTCAGGATGCTGAAAATGTTCTAAAATTAGACTTTAGTGATGGGTGAATAATAGTTAATACACAAAAAAACTACTCAGCTGTATACTTTAGATGGGTATGGTTTGTGAATTTTTTATCAATAAAGTTGTTTTCAAAAAGAAAGAAATCGAGTAATCTAAAAAACATTGCTAAAGAGGAATATACTTGAAATTAAATCTATAATTCTTTTTGTTGGTACATTATAATTATACATAATGGTGAGATTCATTATGCCATATCCATACATGCACATAACATAATCTGATCAATCTCATTCCTGGTACCTTCCCTTTCCTTCCCCTCCTCCTTCCCCCTGATCCACATCCTCTACGGGTCGTCGTTGTTATTATTATTACTATTATTATTATTATTATTATCATCATCATCATCATCATCATTATCATATTACTTTAATTAGCATCATCATCATCATTATTATCATATTACTTTAATTAGTACATTTTAATTATATGAAAGCAGGATTCATTATGGTATATTAATAGATGGATATAGCATAAATCTATAATTCTTGATGAAAATAAGTAGAAGGTTATAGCTCTCCTGTCTTTAGAGATGTACTGCTATGAAAACCTCTCATCACCTGAAATCTTGATCAGCATTCATTCACAACACAAATATTTATACTGGACTCATTACTCACAGGGCTGGTACCAAAATCTATTTAAAATCCATGCATTTATGATAGATTAAAAGACTGGTAGAAAAAACAATGAGTAACAGTTTAGAAGAACATAAAATATTTAATCATTAGTTTTTAAAATCCAACCTATACTTCTTAAGTGGCCAAACCATCAATTAACATTATTACTTCATCCTTGAATTCTATTTACTACACTCATTATCTTAAAAACACACCTCATCCTCAAAAATATCAATTTGGTTGAGGCGGGGGTGTGTGGCTTTTGTTGTTTTGCTTTCTTATTTGGACAAAAAAAAAAAAAAAAAA
>NW_026000249.1:6738340-6743711 GCF_001458135.2 Marmota marmota marmota | reverse complement strand
AAAAAAAAAAAAAAAAAAGTATATGAAACTAGCTGCACGAAACATCCACAAAGGTTAATATATATATACATAATGTCATCAAAGACAGAATGTGTGTATGTGTGTGTGTGTGTGTGTGTGTGTGTGTGTGTAACAGACCTTATTGCCATGTGCATATTTGGTCTTCTTTACTTTTAGAAAAATCATAAGTGACTACATAGGGAAAGCAACATGAGTCAGCAGCATAATTTCTACCAAAAAAAAAAAAAAAACAGTATTGTCTCTAATGGAAGGGCAAAGACCATCTAATACTGTGGTAAGTTGAAACAATATGCTTGTACACAAAGAGTAAAAATCACCCACCAATCAACCCAATAATTTTACAGAAGAGGGGCAGCTGAATAAAGCACCAGGAAGGCTACAACTCAAAGACAGTGTAGCAGAGCAGCGAAGAGAGATGTTAATCAGAGGGACTGAAGAGGCATGTTTGATTGGCTCATAGGGGAGTAAAGGATGAAATCAATAACATACAATTATATGCACAAGAGCCCGGTATGAGAGTAGCTAATCACATGCAGGCAGTCATAAGAAATGAAAGAAATGTCCTGTGCCCTGCCTTTGATTTATACCATTTTATAGTGGTTCCAACTAGGGTCAGATGACCCTAACTGGAGTCTGTAGCTAAGCTTCATTATTTAGACGTTTTTATATTCTTTTTTTTTTTTAATATTTTATTTATTTTTTAGTTTTCGGCGGACACAACATCTTTGTTTGTATGTGGTGCTGAGGATTGAACCCGGGCCGCACGCATGCCAGGCGAGCGCGCTACAGCTTGAGCCACATCCCCAGCCCGTTTTTATATTCTAATATGATCATTACAAGTACTGAATTATCATACTGTACCCCATAAATATGCATACTATTATATGTCAATTAAATTTTTAAAATTTTTAAAGAAACATTTCCAGAGTTCTGTTTTATTGTTTTTGTTGTTTGGTGCTGGGGATTGTTGATTGGTGCTGTTGTTTGGTGCCAAGGCCTCAAGTGTACTATTCTAGTCACTAGAATACTAGGCTACATCCTAAGCCCCATCTCCAGATTGTTTGTTAGAAAGGAAACAGCAGGTATCATAAATAGAAATCACAATAGTGATGGTAGTGATGATGATGGTGATGATAATAATAACACAGTGGTGATAATAACAACTCCAATTTATTGATCTATAGCTAAGGATCACTAAATATGTGGCTATGTCCTTCCATTCATGGCTCAATATTGTGGGAATCCCAAGTTTCTTTGGGGATCATTCAAATCAGTCCTCATTTGGTCCAAAAGTTTAAAACTCTGAGGAAGTTTGAATGTGATCTGGGGACCAATATACATCTCAAATCATTTTTCAAACTATTATGGTTCATTATACATTACTAATGTTTAGTAATTAAAAACACAAATTATTTACTAGGTTAAAGTAAATAACTTGGCTAACATTTTTTGGCTTAGTTTGGCTATATCTAAATTTCACCTCTAGAAGATGAAGAGATATTGCTTACTTCACCAAATGTCGTCCAAGGGAGAAGATAAAAGAATAATTATAAGTGTTGGGCATGTGGCGCAACAACTGCAAGTTCAAACCCAGCCACAGCAATTTAGCGAGTCCCTAAGCAACTTGGAAAGACCCTATCTCTAATTTTTTTTTTTAAATGGGTGATTTGGCTTAGTGGTTGAACACTCCTGGATTCAATCCCTGGTACCAATACTAATAATAGGTGCACCCAGTTTTTAGATTTGAAAGGCCAGTTCTCAAAGTAATTACCAAGTGTGAAGAGAAAATGTTATAAAAGTTAATTTCCCTGAGTTTGTAAAGAACATACGCTAATGATTTAATTCTATACACATCCTTATTTATTAACATCAAAAGATCTTTTACCTCCATCCGATTCAAATCACGTGGTTGTTGGTTTGCTGACATTGATTCAGAATAAGACTCAAATAATGCACAGTCCCACTTGGGCTTAGGAAAAGCTAAGAAGAAAGAAAAAGAACATTTACTGTAGCCAGAGTAGTGTTTCTAATCATGTTTCTGAACTTGTTATGTATAACAACAAAATCTGTTCACTCCTATGTACTACCTATAAAACAATCATGTTGAAGTAGTATTTTAAGTTATTTACAAATGCAACCCAGTACTTCTATTATCCCCACTTCACATGTGAAAAACTGAGGAACAGGGAAGTGAAGCGATTTACTCAAATTCATATAGGTAATAAATGAAGATCAAAAACTTTAACTCCTACAAGTCCAGCAAGAGTTCATGCTCTTAGCACTCCATGTTACAACTGAGTAGTTGTTTTCCAAAGTAACCATCACTATCACAATATATTGTCTTAACTATGCCACTAGCATAAGTTTTACGTGTAGTAACTATGGTGATAGTTCAAATACTATAAACATAAGTTAAAGGAAATACTTCATTTTAGTTATTACTGGAAATAAACATGATCTTATAATGATGTAAATCTTATGACTAAGATAACTTTATGAAGTAATTACCTCTTTGTTTAGCAGAACCAACAAAAATAAAAAGCAAAAACTCTTGGTGATTTACAAGGAAAGAAGAATCACATCATGAGTTTCTTCTAACATATAAAAATGACAGTGGCTATTAATTGGGTAGCAGAGTGAATTTGCATCAGGGAAAACCATGATACTTGGGATAAGTTAATAACCTAAAATCAGGCTATTTTTTAGAAAAAGAATCTGCTTCACCACTTTGTCGCAAAGTAGTTAGGAAGGAAATAACAGCTAGAAACTTTGTCAGTATCCTAAAAAGGAAAAGCAGACTGGGGTAGATAATAAACAGAAGCTACAAATCAAATTTGTCAAGAAAAGCTACTAAGGAGTCAAATTTTAATGCAACATTTTAAAAAGATTTTTTTAATCAAATATGAACAATGGATTGGCATTGTTTTTAATCTTTACCCATTTTCCTGCCCCATTAGGGAGTGAGATGCAAACATCACTTTGCAATAAAGGCCTGGCCCAACTCTCAGCTACCACACAGAGTTGAATATAAGCTCTTTAATTTATTCATTTGCTTGCTCTGCTCTGAATTTCACTGAATTTCAAATGGGGCAAATTAGACTTTTCTAACCACACCTGCTGGTCTGTTTCCTTGATTAAAAACTCAACAAAACACCTTTCAAAGCCCCGTTCTTCAATTCAGTCCCAAGAACAGTTTTAAACAACACCAGATTTCTTTTTCTAGTCTACCAATCAGTCCTCTGACTAGATCTTGGAGGTCAATGCCTTATCATGAAAGGACTTATGCAGAAAGCTAACATTTTCAAAAACTACAAGAGACAACACTTAACTGCAAAATCTCTCTTCAATGTATCTACATCTATCCATCTCCACCATCACTTCCCCAGTGCAAGACCCCTGCTGCTCCTGACTGAACTGCTACTTTAGCTGGGTCTTAGTTTCCACCCTTGCCCCTCAAAACCTGTCCTCTAGAGGGCAATCAGCAGGATAATTTCAAACAGGATTCCGTCACTTTCCTGCCAAATATAGATCAATATTATTGCCCACAATTTGTTCCCTACCTTCCTTGTCAGCTTCATCCAAACCTCTATTCCTCTGTGAACTTCAGCTAGAGGCCTACAATTTCTATTTCTCTTGTGCTCTAAGCCCCCTGTCAGTGCCTCTCCAGCATACATGCTCCTCCCTCTTCCAGCGACCCCTCCTCCTTCTTAGCCTCCAGAACCCTCCCTAGTTCATTCTTTACATCTCATCTCAAACATTTAAGGAGATCTTCCCTAAAGTTATGCACTCTCTTTAAATTCAATTGGATTTCTCCTTCACAGCACTTATCCCTGGTTCCAATGACATAATTTATGAGTTTATTTAACATCTATCTTATAATTGCCCACACATTCTATGCAGGTAGGCACTCTTATTCTCTGCATTCAGATCACAGAGAATAACAGAGTGTCACATACATAGTAAATGCTTGATATTTTGTTAACAAACTAGACAGCAAAAAATTTATATAAGAATTCGCCCAATCACCAAAACATTGAGTATCAAACAGCTTATGGGTAATCTGCCAAACAATTCAATTTATACTTCTAATTCTGCCTTTTAATTTTCACTGTTAGGGAAATGGGATTATTCCCATAATTACAAGTAAAATGACATCAGATACAATTTCAGTTTCATTATTTATAGTTTTCAACAATCTTGTCAAAAACTGGATTAATGTTTTAAAAGACTGAATATAAACCAATCAGGAAAATGTTGGAATGAGTAAAGAGCTAAGCTTCAGAAAAAAGCTAAGTGGGATTTAAAAAAATGAATAGGACCACTCATATTTTCAGAGTCTAAAAGCATAGAGAATACCTAAATGGCTATGGCCTTTTCTTGAGCTTCATACTAGGATAAATATGACTAATAAAGTGTTTAAAAATTAACTGATAAATCCTCAGAACTTACCTAAAATACACTGTTACTGAGCATGATGGGAGTTTATGAGGTCTCTCATGTTTTCTGTTAGAACTATATAATTATTATTCAATATTAAGCCCACAATCCCTGGAAAGGATAGGTGATTTTTGTTTAATCGGAGGTTATATGATGGATTTTTCAGTTGTTTCTGTATAAATGCATGCTGACAGACTCCAGTAGAAAATAAACAAGGGGCTTCATTCCAAACGATGAAAGATATGTCTTGATTGGCATTCTTCTTTTGACATACTGGGGATTAAACCCAGTGGTACTTTAGCACTGAGGTATGCCTTCAACCCTTTTTTATTTTGAGACAGGATCTTGCTAAGTTACCAAGCTGGCCTCAAACCTGCAATCTTCCTACCTCAGCCTCTCAAACATGGCTCTCTGTTTTAGAGCCTCACCTCTACTGAATAAGCAAGTCATAAGATGCCATTTACAGCAATAAAGGAATCAAGAGGTTATTTTTCTTCTATTAACAACTTGTACCTTGGAGATATCAGATTTCTATCAGTGACTTTTGAAACAGTCCATGAAATACTTGGACACCTACAAAGTAACTTCTCAAATAAGGAGACAGGACATGTGGATAGGTTCCATGGCCACATGGCTTCAGAACAATAAAACAGCATTAATCAAGACACCAAAATGCTGCTGAGCATGATGCTGCACAACTGTGATCCCAGCTACTCAGGAGGCTAAAGAAAGAGGATTAAGAGTTCAAGGCAGGGCTGGGGATGTGGCTCAAGCGGTAGCGCGCTCGTCTGGCATGCGTGCGGCCCGGGTTTGATCCTCAGCACCACATACAAAGAAAGATGTTGTGTCCGCCAAAAACTAAAAAATAAAAATTTAAAAAGTTCTTAAAAAAAAAAAATCAGAGTTCAAGGCA
>NW_026000249.1:6717039-6731579 GCF_001458135.2 Marmota marmota marmota | reverse complement strand
GTAGTGTGCTCGTCTAGCATGTGTGAGGCACTGGGTTCAATTCTCAGCACTGCATAGAAATAAATGAATAAAATAAAAAACTCCACCAACATCTAAAATATATATTTTTTAAAAATAGGCAAGGATAGTCTCTAGGACTCTTACCAGGGATCAAAAGAGAAAACTGTGAAGGTATTGAGTGCTACTAAATAACCATGGAGCAGATCATGGCCTTTAGCCAGCTGTTAACCTCCAGGTGGCCCCACTCCTAAGAGAAGCAGATCTCTCTATTAACCCTATACTACCTTCATAATATAATCCATGCAGTTCCCAAGACAGCCCCATGTTATGAATTGGATATGAAGAAGCCCCCAAAGGTTCGTGTTTGAGACAATGCAGGAATGTTCAGGAGTAGAATGATTAGATTATAAGAGCTGTAACCTAATCAGCAGATTGATCCATCTAATGGATTAATAATGAGTGGATTAATGGGTGGTAGTTATAGGCAAGTAGGGTATGACTAGAGGAAGCCGGTCTCAAGGGGTGGGCCCTTGGAGATTTCATTATCCCTGGATCCTTGAACTAAGCTCTCTCTGCTTCCTGGCTGTTATAAACTGAGCAGTTTTCCTCCACCATGCCCTTCTGCCATGATGTTCTGTCCCACCTCAGGCCCAAAACTATGAAGTTCATCCACCATGGGCCAAACCTCTGAAATCATGAGTCAAATAAACTTTTCCTCCTCTAAGTTGTTCATGTTGGGACTTTTGGTCATAGCAATGAGAAACTGACAAATACATCCCAGGAATGTCAGGGTTTCTGGGCCACAATCAAAAAGAAAGGACAGACAGAGAGACAAAGAGGAAAGAGAAGTTTACCATACCATATACTTAAAAGTTAACTCCTGGGGATTCATAAGGGTCTTCCCTAGCCTTGAAGGAAGGGCAGCAGGCTAGAGTAAGCAGAAAGCAGCTGTATTAGCAAAGTCCACTACCTGAAATCAGTAGTCATTTTTACTCTCTGATCTCTCACTTTTATACATTTTATGGGGCATTTAGAAAAATCCCAGAATGGGTCACTCAACGGATTATATTTACCTGTTACTGGCACCAGCAATGCAGTTTCTTTCCTTTGGTTGACTCCCTACCTGCTATCTAATACAGAAAATAACACTCTTTTCATTGAAGAGTCAGAGACAGCAAGACTGACTTAGATGAGACATTTGCCCTTTGATTTGGTATCACCATGAAAAGGAAACACAATATAAGGCCTTTTCCAGAAACACTCATGAAAGAATACTCTAGTTATGAGTAGTTAGTTTCTTTAGATACCACTCCCTCTTACCAATAATCACCTGTGACTAAGCTCTCATTTTTTAAGGGGGCTTCCCTAAAAAATGAGAAAGATGAATACACTAGGTGAACAGCTGGAACTTTTCAATAGAAACTACACTTCTCTAATAATGGAAATCATACCAGTGTCCACTGCCTTTGATAAGGGCAAGAGATATTTTATTTTTCTAATCTCTTAAAGGAACTGACACAAATGTTGGATTCACCATGACTCTCTCCTATCCAAAGGGTTCAAACAGTTGTTTGGGGTATTTTATTAGGCATAAAAACAGAGTCCTGCCGGGCGGGTGGCACTGGCCTTTAATCCCAGCAGCTCAAAGCCAGTCTCAGCAATATTGAGGTGCTAAGCAACTCAGTGAGACCATGTCTGAAAATAAAATACAAAATAGGACTGGGGGGAGGGGGGACATGGCTGTGGCTGAGTGGTAAAGCTCTAGCCTGGCATATGTGAGGCACCGAGTTCAATCCTCAGCACCACATAAAAATAAAATAAAAGTATTTGTCCATCTACAACTAAACAATATATATTTTAAAAGAAGAAGAAGAACTGGGGATGTGGCTCAGTGGTCAAGTGCCCCTGAGTTCAATCCCCAGACACCCCCCCCAAAAAAAAAGAGAGTCCTATTCTAGAGATACTGAGAGTATCTCAAGATGCCAAGTCAACACTTGGCTCTACAAGATCTTGTTCTTCACTGTGTATCATACGAGAGGTTTAATATTTGTCTATTCCGCAACTGTTACAAAGGATAATGACTTCAGTCCCAATCCATAGGGAACTAAAATGGGAAGAACAGATGATTCCCACTTAGCCAGTTTAGCCCTATTACTCATATCATAAGATATGAAAGTTTAATGCAAGTTAAAGAAAACTGAAGATACCAAGGACTCCCCATATATCTCATATCTGGACATGAGATTAAGAAATAAAGTTTTTATTAGACCTCCATGGAAAGTGCCTAAAGTTTATGATGTACAATAGGCCTTACCTGCCTGCAGGTACTCGGGCTGCAAAGTTGGAGGGAGGCCCTCAGGTAGTGGGTAGCCGTTCTTTCGAGCCACAATGAGATGAAATGCAGCACAGAACTCAGGCAAAGTCAGGGCTCCATCACAGTCAGCATCACTAAGTTCCCTAAATAGAACAGATGTCAGAAATACCTGCCATGAGGCTTCAGGCTCAAACATGCAAACACAACTCCCAGGCTCTCTGGTGGCAGTCCCTAAGCCCTCTTGGCTAAACCCATTTGATGGCTGCCATACCACCACAGTTGGGACTCAAAACTGGCTAAACTCGTTTGAAACCTCAGGGGGCCACACAGAGAAAGAAAAAAAAAAGCTAATTAATAGCATCAGCATCAGTAGCATTTTATAAATAAAAATTTAAATTCTTTTGGCTCTCCAACAGTTCTATTTTACAACATTGTAAAGGTGGCACAACAAACTGTAGCACAAAAAGAAAAGGAATACCTAGAATTCCAGGCTTAGATGACAATCGCTTAGATGACAATCGTTCAGTAAATGCAGGCGGAATGAAGCAAAGAGCCCTGGAGGTGTTACTCAAAACAGGCACAGGAAGGGTGTATGCAGACATTATGCAGTTTACCCAGAGCACAGAAATAGGTGTTTCATTTTCCAGCTTTAAGAGAAAGCCTTGAACTTTTAAAATCATGTAAATTTTTGCAACAAACTGTTCTTTGCTTGAGAATTCCCTCTCTTGAGAAAATACAAATTGGCTCAATAAATATTGACTGAATTATGTTTTAAGATAAAACTAGCAACTAGGGAAGGCTGGAACCAGATAAGACAAAAAAGAAGAAAAGGGGAGTCTTGAAAAGACTTATTTGTGCTTCAGTCACAGTTCCCACTACAAGGCACAGACCTTTTTACTCAGCACAAAAGAAATCTCTTTGCCAAAGGAACTAAGACCCCATAAGCACTAGCATCTGTTAGATGTACAGATTCTTGCATCAGGACAAGCATAGAGATAAAGACTTATACAAAATTGTACTGGAAAGGTATTGCTGTTGGAAAGAAAAAAAATATCACTTAAGATAAGCTACATAACTTTCCTTTGGACATTCACATCCTCCTCCTCCAAAAAAATGTACCAACCCTGAAACAGCTGCTCCCCAGGATGAGGAGTCAGGGAACTCTTCAAATGCTAGATTCATAAAATGTCATTTGGCCTTCATGGATGTGTCTTGACACCCCACCCCCCAAAGGAAGCCTTACGCCAATAATGATAAGCCTGGGAATTCTGCCAAAACAGACTGTATTCTTTTCAAAATGATAATTTCTTTTTCTCCTAGCTTCAAAACCTAATATAAGGCTTGCTGAAAAACAACTAATGCCAGTGTATATTGTCAAAGTACCTAAATCCAGCTTAGAATCCCAGATACACTGGCATGTACATTTATTGAAATGAATTTTCAATAAGATAAACAAAACATGACATGCCATCATAAATCCTATCATAATTTTTATGAATCTTCATGAAAAAACTTTACATAAATACCCCAATGTTTTCTTTACATATTTATACCAGCATGATCTCTTGCCCAATCTTGGGGAAGAACTAGCCCACACACAGCTGGAAGTTTATGGCTCCAAGTATTTTCACAGATGCAAATAGAGCCATCTGGACCATCCCTGCAACAGCCCTTCTGGAACAAAAGCTGCAGCAGCTTCAGCAGCAAAGTAAGTGAATGCTACAGCTGCAGGCTGAATTAGGGCCCAGCTGAGAAATACTGGCCAAATTTAAAATGCTCAGAGGCGGCTAGTATAGTCAAATATAACTTAATTCCACAATGTTCCTAGACTTTCTGTTCACCTGGCCGTATAAAATACTATAGCTAATAGTCTTTCAAGGTCCTCTGGTTATTTGCCTCACACCAAATAGAAATATCTGAAAATAAAATATATAACATAGAAAGTCTCACATGCCCACAACTGCCTAGAATGAAAAGGAATGGAGATGGGGATAATAATTAGGACGTTATCAGTTAACACTTCTGGTGCATAGTGTGTAGCAGATACTGTTCATTGTGCTTTTCATATGATAACTTAATCTTCATAGCAACAAAAATCTGGAGGCTGGAGTTGTAGCTCAGTGATAGAGCACTTGCCTCATATGTGTGAGGCACCAGGTTCGATTCCTAGCACCACATATAATAAATAAGCAAATAAAATAAAGGTCCATCGACAACTAAAAAATATTTTTTTAAAAATCTGAATTGTGTTCACTCGGTGTGTTAAAAAAATCATTCAAAAATAAGACTAAAAAATACTAAAGGGTGAATATGTATGATAATATGACACTAGTTGGCATTAACTCTACTTACCATATATAAGAGAGTTCTGGGATGGAAAGCTTCGATTTGGTGAAGAAGTTCTTGGCCACTGAACCTATCAAGAAGTCATTGTTTAAATAAATCATTAATTATTTATCTAGAGCAGCTTTTATATTTATATGCAAGTAAATCATCATTTTTCATTCAGCAACCTCTACCATACAACCACAAACACACTTATTCCTCAAAACAACTACAAATAACGGGACTAAAAGCAGTGTATGTCTTGCTTAGCATAGTAGGACCCTGAGTTCAATCCCTGGGATGGATGGATAGATAGATGAAATAAAAACAAGGTATGAAACAGCTTTTCCAAGAATATATTCATCAGAAAAGGTAAAAGTAGGGCTAGGGTTATGGCTCAGCGGTAAAGCGCTCGCCTCACACTTGCAAGACCCTGGGTTCAATCCTCAGCACCACATAAAAATAAATAAGTGAAATAAAGGTATTGTGTCCAGCTACACCTAAAAAATAAATATTAAAAAAAAAGAAAAGGTAAAAGCAACAATGACATTCATATGACAGATGCAATTCAGATAATTACTTCAAAGTTCATTATTACCAAAAAACTGCAAAATTTTATTCAAAATCCAAAAGACAAATTTCAAATTATTTATAAAGGGTGGAAAATTAATATACAATCATGGTAGAAAAAGCAAGCAAAAAGAAGAAAATTAGCACCATGAATCCCACCAAACAAAGACACACCTTCTGGAAAATATATTTTTGTCTTAAAATAAAAAATAAGGGGCTGGGGATGTGGCTCAAGCAGTAGCACGCCCGCCTGGCATGCGTGCGGCCCAGGTTCGATCCTCAGCACCACATACAAACAAAGATGTTGTGTCTGCCGAAAAAAACTAAAATAAATAAATAAATATAAAAAATAATAATAATAAAATAAAAAATAAAAAGGGCTGGGGCTAGGGTTGTGGCTCAGTGGTCGAGTGCTCACCTAGCATGTTTGAGGCACTGAGTTTGATCCTCAGCCCCTCATAAATGTAAAATAAAGATATTGTGTCCAGTTAAAATTAAAAAGTAAATACTAAAAAAATAAATAATAAATAAAAAGGGCTGGAGACATGGCTCAACGGTTGAGCGCCTCCTGGGTTCAATCTGCAGTACAAAAACAAAAAAACAAAACATCATATTAGATCCAAACCCACAACTCAAGGCCTGGCCTGGCCTGTCTTGGCCTTCAGACAGTAAAGAGTCACTTGTAACCGTACTGTTCCAGAGAAGTTAGGTGGAATCCATAGGGAAATAAACAGCTAAAACGTTGAACTAATGTCTGGCTGCCACTAGTAAAGCCTGAGGGCTCCTGCCTTTGATCTGTCCTAATGAGAAATACAAACCCAAGCCCCACCACCATGCCATCATAAAAGGAGACTCCATTTAAGTACAATTTTCCAAAATAGGTAACTCTATACAAAGAGAAGGTAAATTTGTGGTTACCTAGGACTAGGAGGTGGGGAAGGCAGGAATAAGGTATAACTGCTGACAAGAACGTGGTTTATTGGTGGGTAATGAAAATGTTCTAAATTTACATTGTGACTATAGGCTGTGAATATACTAAAACCACTGATCTGCAAACTCGCAGTGGTCAATCTTATGGTATATGAATTATATCTCAATAAAGTTTGTTTTTTAAAAAAGAGATAACCTAATCATAATGTATTAAACTCTCCTAACTATAATCACACTTTAGAAGGCATTTAAGAGACAACCAGGGAAATCTGAACAATGAAAATCTGATGTTAAGGAATGTGCGGGCCAGTGAGGTATGCTTTTTTCAAAGAGACCTTATCTTTAGAGATACATTATGAAATATTTTTAAAATGAAATGGTATGACAATTGCTCTTGAAAATCATCCGGGCTAAGAGGGAATACAGATAAAATCACTGGTGCTATGTGATAGGCACATAGGGGTAGTGGCCAGTCTACTTGTATCTACATTTGAAATTCTGAAAAATAAAAAATTTGAAGGAAAATAAAAACATTTCTAACAAGTACCTATTTTGTATCTGGCTAAATACATTGTGAAGAAAATCACTAAGAAGAGGGTAAGGTTAGCAAGTGGTCAATATGTATAATCTGGGTTTCTCCTTGCTTTTTAAAATCATGATAATATTAATTTGTTATATCTACATCATTCATAAAGCCATTACCACCAGTCAGCAAGTAATGTTTACACTTATTTACACAAGCATATCTCCATTACACATCTTATTTCATAGAAGACTGGTCTTGGTTGAAATTTAAATATGTCAGGTTATAATTATCAAGAATATACTGTTATGCTTCAAAATTGACATATTAAAAAAAAGACAGTTTATTAATTTTTCTTCCAAACTCTACTAGTCACTCTTTAGCCTTCAGTCTTATAAAATATAGGCACACAGGAATTAAATCAATTCCTCTCAGCTGGAATTTTGCATGAGAATTCAATAGGAATACATATATCTGAAGATAACCAAGAAGAATTACATGTAGGAAAATGCTGGTCAATTTTCCTCCTATATTTTATTTTCTCAGAAAAACCAGAGGTGAAAGACTTGAGCTGAAGAAAACAAGCATGAATTTGAACTTCTAAGAGTGTATAAAACATAAGGAGACTCCTCAGAAGGCTACACTCTTGTCCTTGCTCTGACTCTAAAATAATGAATAAGAAATCTAAGGTGTCCCCTTGGTGCTACAATCTGCCATTTCAAGAACTGCTGCAGGGGCAGGGGTGGGTAAAGATTTTGAGAAAGTAGACAGGGAAGATCATTAGGGTAGAGAAAGCGGGTCAGAGGAAGGAGGAAGGAAAAGGGAGGTTATTATGGAGTGATACTGATTAAATTTGCTATATGCATGTGCAAGTCTGTCACAATGAAACCAATTATTGCATACACTTAATATGCACCAAGAAAAAAATAGTACTGTTTCAGTTAATAAGGTGCAGGGTCTGGACCAGTTTCCCAAAAATTCCCATTTAACTTCTTTGAAATAGAAATATAATTTTCCCAAAGTCATTGCCAATTTTTTTTTCTGTGAGATTTATACTTGATAAGAAATTCCACGTTAGAGGGCTGAGGTTGTGTGTGGCTCAGCAATAGAGCACTTGCCTAGTATGTGCGAGGCCCTGGGTTCGATCCTCAGCACCACGTAAAAATAAATAAAATAAAGGTATTGCATCCAGCTGCAACTAAAAAATAAATATTTTTTAAAAAAATAAAACAAAAAAAGAAAGAAATTCCACCTTAGAAGAAAACAAACTGAAATCACAGAAGGTTGTCATATTCATTCTATATAAAGTACTTCTCATGATGTTTACTGTAATTCACATGAGAACAATGTCCAAGGACTCCATGTTCTCACCTGAAATGAAGGAACTTGGGTCTGGCTGAAGGGATCGGAACTGATTAACATAGTACTCCCGCTGTTCTTCTGTTACCCTCCAGGGTTCATCTGGGTAATTACTGTTGTTATCCTGTAGTTCTCTCTCCACTGAAAAGGACTTTAAAAAAAATAAAAAGGAAATGCTCAGAGAACCTGCTTTTAGTGAGATGAAGGAAAACACATCAACAAAAATGTTATTAGGCATTGTATTTAATTTTTTCCCCAAGGGAATAAATCTAACTGCCTCATAACTATAATGTGACTGCAACATCAATTTACAGGTAGACATCAAGCTTTATACATTTTGTTTTCCTCAATGCTATTAACAGGACTGAACATGAAATACTGAACCCCTGGTGAATAACAAGAAAATTTTCCAATGTCATGAAGGAAGGGTTAAAAAAAAAAGGTCTATCACTCTTATCTCCAACTATTTACCATACTCTGATCCTTTCAGATCAGTTGAGTCTATGATAAAATAATCTGGATTCTTTTTAAACCAGGAATAAAACCCACTAGAACATCTATAACTACATGATCATTTTTCTGTTGCGTTCATACAGTGTAAATCCAGGAGTCAAAAGCTCCAATTGAAATCTTGTGTCCCAAGGTCCTGCATGAGTGGCAAGTCAATATCACAGACCCTGTCCTTCCACGTGTATAAGTTGGGGATAACACTAATAGAGCTGAGTGATGAAAACAATTGTCATGGTACAACAATAAACAGGGTAACAAGGGGTGCATCAGACCTGCCACTAGAGGGCGGGCTCGTCAAATTTGAAGATTTAGGAGCCCAGAAAATCAGAGCAGCACAGAAGAAAACAAAAGCTATCCCAGGCCCTGGGGAAAGAAACAAAAATGGTGATTTGATGATAGGAGGAAAAACAGCAAGGGCTTTGTTTAACTTTTCCCATCCACTCCAAGATTTAGGTGCTACTTGCCAAGGGCCACTTTCATGGTACCAAGAAGTGAACATCAGAACAGTGAACTTTAGGATAAAAGGAGAATAGGAAAGAAGTGGGGTGGGTGATTACTACTGAGGAGTCATCAAGTTGCCTCCTTCTGAGCACACTGTCAGGAAATTAATCATTGAGAAAGTATTCTACCCACTATCTGCAGAAAAGACAGCAAACCATCTCCTTTGTCCCCAACCCCCATACACACAACATTCCAGAAATTAATGCTTCCCAGGAACACCTGTCTCCCTCTCACAATGTGGGGAAGAAAGAAGGATGTACAAAATTTTGAGCTGTGATATAACCTTGTGATGTCATATTTGAAGTAAAATATCACTCTGATACCTGAAACCTTGGACTAAAGGTACTTTGAGAGGGCTGGGAGAATGAGATGAAACTCCGCCAGTAGAATGCATATTCCTAGAAGTGCCAAGTAGGAATGCACCCAGCAGAGGGGCTGCTCTTGAAAGAAAGCATCTGTTCCTTTAGGACAGTCACAAGGAAGGTCACATAAAGGAGATGGGAGATACATGGTTGTTAGTCACTAATAATCATTATGTCACTTTCTACTAGATTAATTTCTACCAAATGTAAATCAAACTATTTTTAAATGCCCAGGAAGTTACTGTCTACAAGTTAAGACCTTGAGTTCACAGAGTGCTTTGACATTTATAAAGAATTTCACACACCCCTCTTTTTAGTCTGTCCAGATTTTTTAAAGGTAGGCATAGCAAGTATTATTTATTATCCTTTTTCCAGAGAGCCTAAGGGACTGGCCCATGTGTTAATGAACCCCTACACACAACAAATAATGGCTTCTGTTTTTAATCTCTGGTTCAAAGTCAAGTTCCTGCATACCAGAATGTTTTTTAACTAGTTTGCATCTATTTGAATTTTTTTTAAATCTCTATCATTCTAATAATAGACAAACAATATAAAGAAAGAAAGCAAGAAAAATTAAAAGTCAGAGTACTCAACAGACCCACAACTTTTCAAAATGTTCCTACCAAATTCCAAATCTATGCCCTAGCAGCACTTTCTGAATGAACCCAGATGTTTAACAGGGTTCAGAGGTAGAACACAGGATGGAGGGACGCCAGCTGGAACTGAATTGGATTACAGGCCACATTATAACATGGAGAACTCACAGGAGTACTGCCCTTCAAGTCACCTCTGACAGAAAGAGTAAGAGCAAAGGAACCAGAACAGCGGGGTGTAGACAGAAGAGACAAGAATGAACACTTAGGAGTGAACAATGAAGTGGGCAGTGGTGGTTCATGAAGCAGGCAGGATAAAGGTCAGAAGATTGGTCCCCGCACTTCCCAGTGAATAAAGGCACAGAGGTCTCCATGCTGAGTGCTGGCCTACTGCATTCCCTGGTTGTGAAATGGAAGTTCCTTATCCCCAGGAATACACCACTTCCCTCCTGGTAATGAAGCTGCCCTATCCAGTTGTTAATGTCAGTCCATGTTTGCTCTTTTGCAGTCCCATGACCACCTTCTCTTTCTTCTCCCTATCACCTCACACCTGGGGGGCCTCAGTGGTCTCTTAGTAGATCTCAAGGCTATTCTGACCAAAGGAATCAGAAATGAACAGAACAGAGTGATTGATTCCTCTGCTTACAGAGATGACCAATCCACTTCCTCTATCTGGCCTTCAGGACCCTTAAAATCCAATGTCCCCCTTGCTCACTCTCAGCAGGCTTCTGATTGCCCATGTACTCACTATTTATAGGTCAAATTTATGTCTTCTCCTCAGGACACTTTTCCTCTGATGCAAGCTGACTCAAAATTCTGCAAGCCCCAATGCCCCAAAGGCTCTCCACATACCTCCTGTGCCCACAGCAACAATACAAGGCGCTGCCTATTCCCTGGCCCATCTACAAAGGTGGAGCCAGCAGCCAGAGGTGGACCAAATGACCCACCACATGCCCGGTCTCACTTGACTGAGTCGGGTAAGGGTGGGTGGGCACACAGTGCACTAGCCTTTGAGGTGCTCTGGCCCGGAAAGCTCTTCTCTTGCAAGAACAACTTAGGCCAGATGCTCATTCTTAGAGATGTAGATAAGAAGTAGATAGCTTAACAAGTAGAGAAAGAAGAACCTGAACAAATGAAGAGCAGAGCCATAATGTGGAGAAAGGGCCAGTGGGATTCAAGAGGGGGTTAGAACCAAGGATGAGAAGAGCCTTTGAGAAGCAATACGAGAATAGGGGGCAAGGAAGGCTACTGACAGCGCAAAGGAAGAGGCCAGGAAAGCAAACTCAATGCAATTAGGCAAGGTCCATGATGGCAGAGCAAGCATGAATAATCAAAAACTCTACCTTTATGGACCACTGGGTCGGCTCCTTATCTCTCATTTCTTTGGATTCCCATGAGAACCCCAAACCCTCTTCCTTTTCAAGAAAACTTAAGCTATCAAGGAAAGCTTCTACTCCCTAGAACCAAAAAGGCATTATGACAAAGAGAAAAGTCATATGAACACTGTGTAATCCATACATAGTATGGTCCTTCAGTTGTGTTCACTAAGTGTGCTAACCTACTACCCTCTCTTTCCCCTTGCTCCTAAATGTACATTTTAAATTGGTTTAAAAAAAAAACAAATCATTTGTGTATTCTTTAAAAAAAAATATGTACCTTTTTGATAATTATGGTGACCATTACATAGTTTGAACATGTAAATTGTTCTTAAGTATCTTCACATACGTTTCAGCTTGGAGGGCTAGAATCACATCAGATACTCCTTTAACCCACATACAATCCCTACCAGGTACATCACAGATACCAAAAGCATCTGAGGTCCACTTATTGACAGGCTTGATTAAGCTCAGGAGCATATCTTACATTGCAACATATAGATATGGAAACTGCTCTGTGTTGTTCTGAATGAAAGAAAATCTCTGAGTCCATTTTATATTTTAAAGTTTGAGAGCTATCAAATCAAAACCATGTCCTGTACTTCACCTATGATCTAATCTTCATGGAGGTTCTCAAGTTCCATATCTAGTAAGCATCTGAAGTACCAAATAAGGGCATATGGAAGGAGTAGATGAACTTCCACACACCATTAAGCTGAATCATGCCAAAAGAAAGCTGATCTACTACAAGAAGCAAAGTCCTATAAACTTGAGTGGATCAACAGTGGCTTGAAAATGCATTCATTCAATAGATACTTACTAAATAGCAACCATATCCCTTTATGACTACAGATGGGCAAATAGATTCTTTTTCCCTGGATGTCTAGAATTCAGTGAAGGAGAAAGACATACAACCACAAAACAGCAAGAAATGCTTTAATAAGACACTCTAGAACTTTGCTACCCAAAGTGTGGTCCCCGTTTGCATCAGTACCATGGGAGACCTGTTAAGAAATGCAGACTCTCAGGCCCCACCCCACACCTACTAAATCAGAAAGTCTGAGAGGGATCTAGCACTGATCTAACAAGCTATCTAGGTGATTCTAAGCACACTGAAGTTTGAGAAGCAATGCCATAAAACATGCAGGGCAAGGCAAGGAAGGGAAATGGTATTTGCGAAGACACTAAAACATAAAAGAAAATGACCATTTGATAGTAGCTCCTTTGGGCTAAATATAGACAGAGTAAGCTGTCAGCACAGCATGGATATTAGTGCAGATGCCTCAAGATGGTACAGACAGACAGAAAGCAGAGCCCAGAGTTACCAGGCTTAGACTCTGTCTTGAAGACACTAGAAAGCCACAGGTAAGTATTAGACAGGATAATTAAATAATCATATTCAAGTTACAGAAAGATCTCCTCAGTTAGGAGAACAAAACAAGAGACTAAAAAGGCAGGAAGAACAGTTATGGCCATATCAGAAACCTGGAACAGACGTCAATGGGGCCCAGAGGTAAAGAGGGCTATGGTGGGAATAGGAGAAAGAAAAAACACATGACCTCAAGCAGCAGAAGTCCTATTCCAGGCATCTGAGTATCTTTTGTCAGCAGCTAGGGACCATCTCACCACAGGACCCACACGCATGGAACAATGTCCTCCAACAGAATCACAACAATCAATGCAACTTTTTGGAAAAAGATCTAAAATGTCAGTCACTTAAGAGAGAATGGCTAGTTACAAAGACTGAAGGCAAAGATGAGGGTGAATGCTCTTGGAGCCTTTGCCATACAAGTAGAAACCAGAACCAGGAAAAGCTCTGTTTTTGCACACACCCTAAAAGGCCTCCCCAGTTCAACTGCAGCTCTAGTGCTTTTGCTGGCTAAGCACAGATATTTGCTACTTGATGCCAATTTTGAGCTCTTCAAGTGTTTTTAAGAAAAAAAAAAGTAAGAGGAGAGAGAAATCTTCCACATCTGTCTGCTTAAGCCATATACATATGGTTCATTATACAGTTTCTCGAGACACAGGAGAATTGGATTTGCTTGTATTTAAAACATTCAACCCCTTGGTTTTGTTTCAAGTGAAATGCAAGTATTTGGCACTGCAAGTTATTATCTCTAGGGAAAACTGGCTATTTAAAATGAAAAACACTTCAAACAACTCATTAAAAAGTAATACTATTAATAAAATCCCAAAAGGTGGCATTTACCCCCAAAGAATCTTTAAAAATCAAGTGAAGTTCAATAATATGAATTGCAAGGAAGCATTGTCAGACAGAACATAAAAAGGGTGTGTATTTTGTTTCAACCATAAAACATTTCTGCTTAGAATATAATCCCAACCCAGAGGCATCCAGTAAATGCTGCTGCCTCAGTGCCCAGCCATTTCACCTATGAGTGTATAATTATCTTACAACAATGTCCTTTTGGTATATTAGCAAAAACAAACCTTCTGGAGAAATGAAAACTCATACCAAGCCCTCAATGAATATGTGAGGGCATTTCTCCTGCCAAAAATACTTTGGAAATAAGAGTACCATAGGGTGATCACTGATCAAAACGTGATCTCATACATTAAAAAAAGTCAGAGGACTTAAATACCTAAAAATAAAGAATGGCTAACTGGCTGATGAGACAACTCTATCTATAGCCCAAGTGAATATTAATCTGCCTAAAGAAAGATCACAGCAATTGGTTAGTCATGGGGCTGAAAAACATAAGAGACAAATGATGGCAGTGCTGGTCTGTGAGATTATGGTGAACATCCTCTGATAATTCACCCCCAACTATGCCTGGTATAAAGGTGTCACTGAGTGACTACTCAGCCAGAAATGACATTTTCTGGCATCCTTCACAGTTAGATGCAGCCATGTTAACTGAATCAAACTCAATACGATGTAAGCACCAGTGACCTTGGCAGGACCAAAGGAAGGATGGCAGTCTATGAACAGAAGGAGCTCTGATACTGGAATCACCATGTGGAGCCAGGTGAGGTAGTGCACGCCTATAATCTCAGCAACTTGGGAGACTCAGGCAAGAGGATCACAAGTTCGAAGCCAGCCTCAGCAACTTAGTGAGGCACTGTTGCAAAATTTAAAAAGTAAAAAAGGGATAGGGATGTGGCTCCATGGTACAGGGCCCCTGGGTTCAATTCCCACTACAAAAAAAAAAAAAAAAG
>NW_026000249.1:6700953-6717021 GCF_001458135.2 Marmota marmota marmota | reverse complement strand
TCCCACTAAAAAAAAAAAAAAAAAGTCTGTTGAATCAACATGGGGAGGAAAGACACCTGCCAGACTGTTATATGGGTAAGAAATATATCTACCGTGGTAAGTCATTAAAATACAGGGCACGTTTGTTATAGTAGTTGTTCCCCCAATTAATCCATCCTTCAAACAAAGCCAAAAGGGAAAAGAAGATCTGCCATTCCTCCCATCCAGCCCCAATTTTTATAGACACCTTTCTGTTTGGTTAAAATAGGCCCATGTTTCCTGAGTTAGGAGGGGATTCCCAGGGAAGGAGTACAAAGTTCTTTTTAAGAAAAGAGGGCTAAGATGAAACGGGGAAAATAGTTATATGAGGAATGAAAAAAAGGAGCTAGAAAAGGAGATAGAGCTCAGCTATTCTGTCTCATTAGTAAACCATTCTACATTACACTCAATAAATTGTGTTTACACTCTCTCTCACCCTTCCCCACCACAAGGAAATTTTATTTATTCTGATTAGTGCTGTATCTCTTGTTCTTGGAAAAGTAGCACATAGGAAGCACTTAATAAGTACTTGTTGAACGAATGAGCAAATAAAAATGATTGGCATGGTGGCACAGGCCTGTAATCCCAGAGGCTCAGGAGACTGAGATAGGAGGATTGCGAGTTCAAAGCCAGCCTCAGCAACTTAGGCTCTAAGCAACTCAGTGAGACCCTGTCTCTAAACAAAATACAAAATAGGGCTGGGGATGGGCTCGGAGGTTGAGTGCCCTTGAGTTCAGTTCACAGTACCAAATTTTTTTTTTTAATTATTGGATAAATTGTCAATGCCAGTCTGAACACAGAAAAGTTAACATGAGATCTCCTAAACTGACTGAAAAATGAACCTATGTGTATTTGTCCAGCGACATTACCCAATACTGTAAAGACTGGGCCATCTTCAACTTACCAAAGTTAGACACCTTTTTTTTGTAATTCTTTTTTTTTATTGTGAAATAATTATATATTCACAGGAAGTTGCAAAAAATAACTTCTGTCTTTTTCATGGAAATGAACCCACAAAGATGTCTTTCACCCCATATTGCCAAGCTAACTTAGTGATTTAATTTCACCAGGTTAGAAACTTGATTCTAAATCGTTGGAATCTCTCTGGGCCTAATGTGCAACACATAGTTGCTTCTTGTTAAGATAAGCTAAATTTTAAAAACTATCACCATAGATATAAAAGAATATTATAGGTAACCAGTATTCACTATTTTGCTAAATGTCAGGCACTATAAGTACCCAATACACAATGATCTATTTTCATCTTCACAATAACTCTGCAAGGTAGGACCCATTATTCCCATTTGGTAGAACAGGAAACTGTGGATTAGGTAAGAAAAGTAATAAAGACCACAAGCCTGGTAAATGAAAGAGCTGAAAAAGGGAATATGAACTGAATCCTGAGTATGTACTCTTGATCATCAAACTCTATGGTTTTTGTTCTATTCACCTAGAAAAACACTTCCTTTCCAGAAAGAGCCTTATGCAATGCCTAAATCATTGAAGCAATTTTGCAGACTGATGCTCTGATATTGAGATATGAATGACTCTGCTATATTTTCACCTTCCTCCCCATCATCTGGTATAGTTTGAGACTATTAAATTATACAGACAGAATACTTCTTATTTCCTCACATAATTTTTGCATGTCAGCAGCATCTGGCATGTTTTCACATCATGAGAGAATCCTGCAGACAGCCAATGATACAGATATTTAATCGTTTTACTGTTTTCTGGTATGTGGAACTAACACTATTTTGATTAACATAAGAAATACTTATTAGCAATAATTATCTCCAGTTCTTCCATCAAAAACCAAGGTCTACTGCTCCAGAGAAATTTTTCCTTCAAAACTGTCAAGATTGTGCCCTTTGCTTAGAAGAGAAGGCCAGGAGAAAAAAAGCAGTCAGCAGTAAGAGAAGATTGACAGGGCTATGGACTTCCACAAATGATGTAATGATGTTCCCACACCCATCCTTGCTGGACAGGTCAAGGCTGCCTATATCTTCTCCAGTATGTCTTCCCACTCGCTCTCAAGGAAGCCTGTGTTCAGCTGGAAAACAGATGCACCAAGAACTCTGGTTAAATAAAAGGAATACTTTAGAGAATGAGGCCACTGATTGAAGGTACAAATGACACACCGGTTCTGAAGGCAGACAGACTTGGGTTCAAATCTGGGATGATCACTTACTAACAAGTTAACTTCCAAGTCATCAGCTTCTCACGTCAAAAGTACTCCCAGGGCCTACAGGGCCCTCCCTCACCCCAGACTTGCCTCCCTCCCACTCCAGGCGCTAACAATACCAACCTGCTTTCAAGTCTTCAAATATGTCTAATCTCCATGCCATATGTGGCAGACTGGCTCATTCAAAATCCATCCCACCCCTCTTACATAACTCTGCACTGCACAGGCTGGCTAGCTAAAAACTACACTGCTCAAATATTTTTGCTGCTAAAATTCCACAAGAAACTTGGGGTCCACTAAACAAACAGACCCATGGAAGTTTGATTCAGAGCTGAGTTACATGGTGAAAGAAGCCTTCATTTGGCTCACCTAGGTTATTCATGGCATAGAACTGGATGAAGTTATGGCAGCAGTTTCCTAATGCTGTAGCCTTCTGCCTGTGGCAGAGGCAAAACTTCCTTAGCTTAGCATCTCTGTTCAATAGTGGAGTTTTGGAAATTGTTCCTGCAAACTCTATTCTGAGTCTCTACTTTCAGTTCTTCCAAAGATATGGCAGGCTATCTATACTCCCTATTATAAATCATTATTTGCTTAAACTATCCAAAGGAGATTCTGTTCATAATCAATCCTAAAAGACAGTAGAATGAATCAGACATAACTTTCCTATGTTTATATATGAATACACAACCAGTGTAACTCCACATCAGGTACAACCACAAGGGATCCTAATTAGAATAAGTTACACTCCATGTATGTATAATATGTCAAAATATACTCTATTGTCATGTGTATATAAAAAGAACAAAATGAAACAAACAAACAAAAAGATTCCTGACCAACACATGCCCTTTTTTTAGGCTCTTGCCACTATTTGAAATACCCTCTCCTCATCTCCCTGCTTCATTTTGCTTTGCCTACTTAAGTCCTAGTCCTTCTTCATAGCTCAGCTCTGGTATCATTTCTTTGTGGAAGCCTTCTCTCACTCTTCAGCCTGAGGTCAGGTTTTCCTATTATGTGCTACCAGAGTACTCCCTTGTCTTTGCAGCAATTGTTGGCTTTGAATTCTACATGCATAGATGGGATCATCTGATTCTAATCCGTCTCCCCCACTTGACTACAAGTACCTTCACAGCAAGTTTATAGACTTCAGAGTATCCCTGCCATGGTGGCTAACTCACAGGAGCTACGTAGTACTTCCAAATGGATGAATATAGGACATAATATGTACCATACAAGATTGTTGAAAGAACTGAAATAGGCCATCCCAGCACTGAGATCAAACAAGTCATCAGTTAGTAAACACTACTGTTGTTGGTATAGGCAAATGGGAACATAACACTACCTGTTCACCTGCCATGAAGAAGAATACTGAAGAACTCAAACGCTGAAATGGTACCATATTGATTGAGACCCAGGGATCCTGGGATATAAACTAGAAACAATCACCACTTTCTTTCCCAGTTTTACAAAGTACTACCTAAGCTGGGCATGATAGTGCACACAGGAACTCGGAGGTTGAGACAGGAGGATCACAAGTTCAAGGCCAGCCTCAACAACTTAGCAAGACCCTATCTCAATGAAAAAAGAACTAGGGATGTAGCTCAGAAGTAAAGCACCCCTGAGTTCAATTCCTAGTACCAAAAAACAATCAATGCCAGGCACAGTGGTGCATGCCTGTAGGCAGGCAAGGGGTTCTCCAGAACTGAAAAGAAACTGGTATTCCTAACATCCTTCCAGCACTTCAGGTGCACATGACCTGGTCTTCTTGGATCCAGAGGAAAAGAGACACTAGCATCCAGTTTCAGTCTAGTAAGAATGGCAAACCAGTCAGAAAATGCAAATGGCCCAAAAGAAAAAAGAACATATAATGCAAAGAGTCAATTCCCAGAAAAGGGCATTTTACAGGACATCTATAACATTAAGATCTTCTACTTCACTAATAAAGAAATATATGCTAATTAAACTATACCAAGATATCATTTTTCACCTACTAGATAACAAAGGTCCACAAGTTTGTTAGCACGTTGCATTTGCAAAGGTATTGGAAAATATACATTTCCATACACTGTAACCAAGGGTGTAAACTGCAATAGCCTCCAATTCAAAAACTTCTATAAAAAATTAGAAATATGTAGACATTTTCACTCAATAATCCCATTTCTAGGAACTGATTCTATATATCTGCAAACGATGATATAATTTCAAGTACTAGAGATGGCAAGAAAAAGGAGCTAGTTAAATGATTTATGGAAGATACACATACAAAATACTATGTGTATATTTAAAAAAAAGATAAACAAGCCTTTTGTGTACCACTAAGAATGTTAGTAAAACTTGTTATTAAGTAAAAAATGCTAAGTGTATGACAAATATATAGTATGCTACCTACGGATAAAAAGGTTAAACTCTCTGTACATATTACCTATAATTATTTTTCCATATCACTAAGATTCACACAAAAACTTATATATACAGAAAATTTTTGTATAGAATTACATAAAAGAAATAGGTCATATCCATCCCCTCTGGAATGGGTGAGGGGGGTGGAAAGACACTTTTCACTCTATATCCTTTGGAATTTGTGGGAAAAAATTTTAAATCTCTAATTGCTCTGAAGAATAAGAATCTTTGAAAGCTTACAACTCACAGCCAGAAATAATAACATATGTGCTGTTCACTGCATAATCTGCAATAACCAAACCCTTAAAAGTTCTTTCCCCGTGGCTCTGTAAGGAGAAAGACCATCATGAGGTGGTTTGTTCTTCACCAAGTGGGTTAACTTAAGTCATTCACAAGCACATCCATTTACATTTCTTCAGATAGCTCATCATTAGCTTGGTTATCTGACAGATAGGAAAAGTAAAGTGCAAGAACTAAATGTGGAAGTGACATTATGCTGAAGTAACCACAGGGATACTTCAACAGAGTCAAAATCAGTGCTCTTAGACAAAGGGAGAGGGTAAAGATTCAAAAATAAGAAAGACAATGCCTGAGGCACTATTCAAACCACATGTGCACACATACACACATACACACACACACACACACACACATCCACAGAGGCCAACCGGTGCCTCGGTAGAGAATTAATTCCCAAACCCTGAAAGAGCCCTGGTGGTCCCCAGCCACTTTGTGGGCCACCTACTTGGCTAAGTATTACGTAAGAAAATCAGAGCGGATAAGACAGTAGTACCAGGTATGCCTTGATCGTTTGCCTGCTTCACTATTCTTCCCAATGCATAGCACTAACTCTGTCATGACTGAATTCAGGCCAGGCCTAATCTTTCAGTCATTCTCTATTCTCTGCTTTCCTTATCTTGCTAGCATCCTGGTCCAGTCCACTCACAAAATATTTTCACAGCACAAAAACTTCTGTCAGTGCAATGTCAGCCTCCAAGAAAGACTCTTAGAATGAACAATTTCCTTGCAGTGACTAGCAAGTCTCTTCTGGTTTATGCCAATAGCACTCTAACAGAGACTCCAGGGTATTTGTTTCTTTTGCTTCCCTTAACCCACTTGCTTTTTGCTTTAGAATCCTTCTGTAAGTACTCAAGGAACAGAGAGAATCCACTTATTGACCTAAGTACCTACAATTAAGCCCCGGGGGGGGGGGGGAAAGGTGGCTAGAACCTGAGACTGAGTAAAAGTGGGGAGGAAGAAGCAAGATAAACTAATCCCCAGCATTATAAAAGGAGAGGAAGGGGAAAGAGAGAAAGAAATAGGGAGGGAGGGGAAGAAAGGACACAACTAAGTTAAAGAAACATTGTTCATGCTATAACAGTGGTCCATTTTATGCTTTGAATATAGCTCTTGCTGCTCTGTCACTGTGACTTATTTATATTTTTTATTTATTTATTTATTCTTGTGCCCGGATTTGAACCCAGGGGCTCTTAACCACTGAGCCACATCCCCAACCCTTTTTTAATTTTTTTTTTTATTTTGAGACAGGGTCTCCCTAAATTCCTCAAGGCCTTGCTAAGTTGCTAAGGCTGGTCTTGAAATTATGATCCTCCAGCCTCAGCCTCTCAAGTCACTAGGATTAGAGGCATTCACCACCGCACAGTTTTAAATGAACATGTTTCTTTCTCTTCTTCTCTCCCTGTTCGTACTCTTCCCTAATCTCAGGGGGAACAGGATTACCTTTCTTCTCCATCCTAGGCAGATTTATCTATCCTTGAGTACACAACCTCCACAGCAACAATGTAATTCAGACTTCTAGGATGGCACCAGAAGATCTCAGAAATGACTATCTCCCAGGGGCTGGGGCTGTAGCTCAGTGGCAGAGCACTTGCTTAGCAAGCGTGAGGCACTGGGTTCGATCCTCAGCACCATAAAAAAATAAACAAATAAAACAAAGGCATTCTGTTCATCTGCAACTACAAAAAAAAATTTTAAAAAGAAATAACTATCTCCCAAATTAACAAATGAATTACAACTCCAACAGAGAACAATGAAATGGAGCCTTTGAATCACCTCTTTGAAAGCCCCCTGCTACCCTTCATGGGCTGAATCACAGGCTCTGGGACAGGAGTCCCCTATGCTTCTCCTTTGCCAGCAAAGTAATAAAACCTTTTTCCTTTTTCTCAAAAACCATCTCCTCACTATTGGATTGGCACTGGTGATAAGGACCAAGCTTTCAGTAACACTAATGGCATTTTTTTTTTTTATTCGGGATTGCACCCAGGGGCACTTAACCACTGAGCCACATCCCCAGCACTTTTTTATATTTTTATTTTGAGACAAGAGTCTCATTAAGTTGCTTAGGATGTTACTAAGTTCCTGAGACTGCCTTTGAACTTTTGATCATCCTACCTCAGTCTCCCAAGCTGCTGGAATTACAGGCATGTACCACCACACCTGGCATGGCCTGTGCTAATGGGCTGAGGAAGTCAAGACAGGAACAGTGAGGGCTGGTTTTGTGAGGAAGGCATCTCACTTGAGAATGACAATGGGACAGATACTTGAGTGAGGACATCTGGCTGATGTTGATATGTGGTGATCAGCCTCCATGTAGCTAAAGAATGAATGAATGAATGAATGAAGCAAATTCAGGGATCATCAACATGTAAGGGGCAAAAAGAGGAAAGAGGAATGAAAAGAAGTTAGGAAGAAGTAGCCAGAGAAGCAGAATGAAAACCAAGAGAGTATGGCATCACAGGCACCAAAGGATGATAGCATTTTAAGAAGGTGCCCAATGCCAATAGGTGCCAAGAAGTCAAATAAGACAAAGACTTAACATAAGATAGATTCTGGAAACCAAGGTAAACCAGAGGCTGGGATATGGAGTGAAAGGAAAAGATACACTTCAAAATCCTATGCCAACAAAATCACAAATGACTACATGGTCTAGATTTTTAAGATAACTTGTGAAAAGTAAACCACAAAATGATTTCTATACATCTGATAAGACATGAAACAGGAAAGGAAATTTATAATTTTTTTTGGTATAAGGGACTGAACTGAGCGGCACTTAACTACTGATCCACATCTCTAGCCATTTACAGACAGGGTCTCACTAAGTTACTTAGGGTCTCACTAAGTTGCTGACTGAGGCTGGCCTTGAACTTGTGATTCTGCCACCTCAGCATCACCAGAATTAAAGGTGTGTGGCATCATTCCTGGCTTAATTTCTTTACAAACCACTATCAACCATCCACCAACATAGGTTATGCTTAGTACCTGAATTGGTGGAGGGAACAACATCTAACACCCAAACCAAAAAAAAAAGTGAAATTCCTAAAATATTAAGCAAAAAGATTAATCATTCTGATGTTTGGATACTAGCACTTGTAAAATGCCACATCCAAGATCTGTAATGGCACTAGTCAGGGGTCCCTAAAGGCCTTCCCCAGGACCCTAGAGGCCATGTACCATTCTAATCAGGAAGAACGGATTTGAATATCAGACCACAAAGGAAGTTAGAAGGAAGAGAGAGGGTTGCCATCAGCACAGAAACAAAACAAAATGAGAAGAATTAGTCAATCCAGCTAGCCTAGTACCATGCCTGATAAATACTAATCCCCTTCCACCAAGAACCTTCACTCAAATCCCCTCATCTCCATGACTAATTCAGGTTGGCATTCTGTTTTCTGGAACATGGAGTCCAGCCAAACCAAGCTGACAAGCATAAGAAGGAAACCTAAGAACTGAAGAAAGAAAAATATATCAGCCACAAAAACCACAGACTGCTGTCCTGAATAAGAAAGGGCCCTTGCTCTCATCTTCAACAAGGCCATGCTTCAAACAGGAGGCAGGAGAATCTCTACTGATGCCAAACAAACATTAAGAGAATCAGATGGTGGGACTTGTTACAATGCATTGATAAATCCATGCTGAGTCATTTGTCATACAGAAATGAAAACTTTTACCCCAGGGCAGTTCTCTACAGTATACCACAAGACCTTCTGATGACCAATTGCTGTCAAATACATGTGTCCAGCTTCAGATCTCACCAAAGCTCCAGACCCACTGAACCTGCCAACTCTTGGTTACTTCCTCTGTGCTCTCAGAAGCTCAATTCCTAATATACAACACTGACCTATGACACCATTTTCTCCCGGCACCAGTTTTTCGTTTGAAAATGACATCATCATCCATCCAGTTCGGAAACCAACAGTCAGTGCAGAGAATGATATGTATCCAATATCTGAACTTTGATCCTACAACTTCCTAACTGTGACCATGGGCAAACCTTAAGTATTTAAAACCTCAGGTTTTGTTACCTTTTTAAAAATGGGATAACAGTAATTAACTCAAAATTGTTAATGTGTACAAAATGCTAAGCATGTGGAAAATGTCTTTGTATAGGCAATTCTGTCTTCTAGCCTGTTCCCCATTCACTGTTCTGGTGAACACCTCTGTATCCTTCTCATTTCAACTCAAATGTTACTCCCCTATCGAAGCCTTCCTTGATCAGTCCCTGTCTGTCCAGGCTAGGTCATACCTTACCCCCATTTTTCATCCTAGAAGCACAGTATAATTTGTGTTCACATCACATATCATAACTGTTGCTGGGGTCTCTTTGCTCTACTTCACACTTTCGCAGGTGCTGGTTTGTTCATCTTATTATTCTGCTGTAATTTTGACCTAGGGGCTCAAAGACATTGCTGTTAATAAGAGGAGTTTACTTAGGCCCATCAATAATTATATATTTACCTTGTGATGGTTTGGTTAATGAACATCTCCTCCAATAGCCTGTAAGCTCTATAAGGGCAGGGACTGCTAGTGTTAGACCTCATTTTTATATCCTCAACACAGTACCTGAGCAGCACTTAACAGTTGTCTCTAAATATTAATTCAGTGAAAGGCTCAAGAAGCATGTTTATCAGCAGAAAGGAGTACCTAGAGATCAAAAGAGAAGTCAGAAGGCACCAATCCAAGTAAGTGCTCATGGCCATCCCTTCCGGGGGCTTGGTAGAAGGCATTTGGGAACTCCTGTCCTAGCACTACAAAGCTCAGGATTCACTGCTTGTCTGATCATCATCGTAACCATTGAAGATCTAGTCTCCACATAACCAGAATATACTATGCAGGAACCTGCACAATCATAACCTGGAGAGTCTGGGGATGAATCCCAGTGCCTCCAATACCTTCCCCAACATAAATATGTCTCTACAATGGATGGGAATCTGGTGTTTAGAAGCACATATTTTTGTACCACAAGATCTCTAAATGCAGCCAACTACTACATCTGGGGCTCAGCTGAAGAAACAACTATCTGTTCCAAGTTGGGGGTAAAATTGAGCTGTTTTGGCCTTGGGAGAGAATGGCATCTTAATTTCCCAATGTGGTACCAAAAAAGAATTTTCAAGAACACTTTTTAGGGGCTGGGGCTATAGCTCAGTGGCAGAGTGCTTACCTAGCACATGTGAGGCACTGGGTTCAATTCTTAGCACCACATAAAAATAAACTAATTAAATAAAGGCATGCTGTCCATCTACAAATACAAAAAAATAATTTAAAAAGAACACTTTTTAGGCTGTGTATGTAGCCCAGTGGTAAAGCATTTGTCTGACATGTGTGAAGCTATAGGATCCATAATAAGCACAACACATGCTCGCTAAAAGGATGCTTTTTTACTATACCCAATGTTTATTTATAAAGCAAGTTTAGAACCTAGCCTTCTTATAATATAGAACTCTTAATGGGCAAATTATTTCAAAGGGCAGATTTTTTGGTGGAGGGAGTACGAGGGATTGAACTCAGGGACACTTAACCACTGGGGCACATCTCCAGCTCTTTTTGTATTTTATTTAGAAACAGGGTCTCACTGACTTGCTTAGTGCCTCACTTTTATTGAAACTGGCTTTGAACTTGTGATCCTCCTGCCTCAGCCTCCCAGGCCCCTGGGATTACAGGCGTGCACCACTGTGCCTGACTCAAAGGGCAGGTTTTCACATTGAACAGGCCTCAACTCAAATTCTGGCTCCAGGGCTGGGGCTGTAGCTCAGCGGTAAAGTGCTTGCCTCCTATGTGTGAGGCCCTGGGTTCAATCCTCAGCACCACATAAAAATAAATAAAGATACTGTGTGTTCGTCTACAACAAAAAATATTTTTTAATAATTCTGGCTCTGATACTTACTACCAATGAATAAAACCTTCAATGAGCTGCTTGACCTCAGCCAAAGTCAACTCATTAATAGAGCAGTACCTAGAGCTTATGGTTATAGGAAGCGCTAAATATATCACACATGGCTGAATTATTATCTTTAAGAAAGTTCTTTATACACAGAGTACCACTTTAAAAGATCAACTACTGCACCATGCCTAACACAAGGTCCCATCCCCAGAAGGGACTCAGTGAACTCCAGGATCTTCCTCAGACTTCCAATCTAATAGTCCACTTCTTTATGAGAATGTCCAACATTACTCTTCTATTTTAAGTAGAACTCTCTGTGAATAAATGATCCTTCTTCCTGAATTATACAATTGAAATGTTACACAAACCACCCCACTTCCTCTTGTATTTAGTGTTAAACAATAAACATATTTTTTGTAATTTATCCTCTGCAAGCAGACACACACAGGCACACACACATCATTCTTTTGAGAAAACGACTTCACCACAGGAGTCAGCTACTTCACAAGACAACAGCTGCAGACATAGAAAAAAAATAAGAGCTCTTTATCCAATGGAAAACACTGGAAAAGCTGAAGCTGTCTAAAACTGTAATGTGGCCAGGAAAAACTGAGATATCACCTGTTCTTTTGTATCTGACATATAAAAACTGTAGTTTCTGCCACTTGCAAAATAACTATTCTCCAAATGGCATTGTCCTAGGCAGTGAAAGAATATGGAAGTACTGCTGCCTTTTATAATTGGAGGCACAAAACAAATGGAAAACAATTATGTACTGATTTAATTATAACAAAGAAAAGGTATAGACAAAACAGGCTGCTTTAGAAAAAGTAAAGCTTTCCTTGAAAGAGTTACCTAATGATTAAGCAGATAAAGGCAGAAGGATGCTTTATATCTAAATATTGAGAACAAAAATCAAGGACTACCCTGGTTTATCTAAAGACAATGAAGAGGAATAGAAATAAACACGATAGAAAATATACAAGCAACAGAACAAGAAATGCAGTATTTGTGCATGGAGGTAGTTATATATCTTCCCTGTAGGGTAAAAGAGGGCCCATTAAAAAGCCACATCCCCAGCCAGGCGATGTGGTGCACACCTGTAATCCCAGTGGCTCAGGAGGCTGAGACAGGAGGATTGCGAATTCAAAGCCAGGCTCAGCAATGGCAAATCACTAAACAACTCAGTGAGACCCTGTCTCTAAATAAAATACAAAATCGGGCTAGGGGTGTGGCTCAGTGGTCAAGTGCCCCTGAGTACAATCCCCAGTACCCACCCCCCCAAAAAAAAGCCACATCCCCAAAATTCAAAGCTTGTCTCCACTCTTTCACTGGCAGAGCCCTACATCATTACTTACCCGGATAAGGGAAGCCTGATGCCGAAGGGGTTTGGCTCCTGGACCCCCAGATGAGGGTCCCTCAGGCTGGACAAGGGGCTGTCTAGCTTCATAAGGAGCTGAAAGAGCAGGAGAGAAAGTTAGCATGGTATGCAACAATTCCATCCAAAAATTATGACTTCACATTTAAACTGATATAGCATCTGCTTTTCAGGGAAGAATTGGCAAAGGAATTAGAGCAGAGGCTCAAAGGGCCACCTAGGACAGATGAATTCTTGGGCACAATTTCACTAAATAGTCTAAAGACATCCAATGAATTCACACTAAAGCAGAAAAATATTTATATCAGGTTAACATTAAGGAATAAAGTGTGTAGCTGAAATAGTGAAAACTTTAATTGTGATTAAAAAAAAGAGTAGCTAGAAAAGTGCCATGTTAAAAGTATCCAAATTCTAGATGAGGTAAATTCTATATATGCCCCTGTTTAAATGTCTTCTATTCACCATCCAACCCTGAAGAAAATCAATATGCATTTTGAATACTAAAAATCAACATTACCATTTATTTTTTTAAAATAAATGGCACTGTCTTCCTTCTGTATAATACAGAAGACAAAACCAAATAAAGTACAAAAATGAATAAATGTATTTTATATTTATACTATTCTGCTATTCAGTAGCCAAACTTCAAAAATGATTTCACTACCTTTAAAAAAAAGTTTGTAAGACCCAAAAAATAATGTTTTTTTTTTACTTCTTTTGTTTCCAGAACACTTAATAATAACCTTGTCAATGTGGCAGGAAGATGGTTCAACATAACCAGGTAGTATTCAGCTCCAACAGAAAGGAGCAATTCTCACCCAAGTTGAAACTATTTCTCATCTCTGTGGGTTAACAGTCCAAGTTCTGGAAAGAATGTAAATACATAAAATACTTTCTTTCTTTAGTTTACTTATAAATAAAATTAGATAGAGAGCAGAGCAGCCTCTTATAGGATCAGTTTACCACTGGTGTTCTTTCTAAAATAAAGAAGGTATAACAACAGTACATCAAAAACAAAACACTATTGGGCTCACATCTGCTTTCTATATTTCTTCCTAGCAACTAGAAAGCAATATTATAACATATAAAAATATCAAAATGATTGCCTGGAAAATCCTTAAGTAGATTTTCAGAACCTACAAAGAATGGATACAAATAGAAAAACTGAAAAAGAAATATATATTGAAAGCACATAATTCAAATTGCAAAAAGTAAGTCAGCTGGTAGACAGGCATTACCTTGTGACAAGTAGGATTTTTTGTAAGTTATTTCATGTTGATTGAATACTGACTTCAACACTTAATACCAACTGCACTCTGCCAAAAGATTTTTTTAAATGGTACTGAGGACTGAACCAGTGAGCTTTACCTCCATCTCTTTATTTATTTTATTTTGAGACAGATCTCACTAAGTAGCCAAGTCTGGTCTCAAACTTGTGAGTCTCTAGGATTGCAAGCATGCACCATAGTGTCTAGCTTGCCAAAAGATTTTAAACAATTAACCATAGCATGGTTGGAATCACAGTGGTCATAAAGTTGACCTGGGAGGCAAAGCCCATGAGTTCCATGTGCTTCACATTAGAAGGAAGAGGCTCTTATTTGCCAGCGGGAGATGTGAGGAAGGAAACCACTATCTGGCCTTCACCTCCAGTCCCTCACCTACAAGGTGTTCCCTTGGAGGGAGGAAGATACAAAGTGAGAGGGAGGGAGGGAGAGGTTATTTTCATCAGGAGGCCTAGATGAGGACTCAGTGGCATGAAGTCAGGGAAGGGGGTATCATTCTGAAGGTAGATTTCCTCTTCCTACTGTATGGAAAGCCTGATCTCACCAACCCTGCCTATGACTAAATATGAGTGAAGTCCATCAGGCCACATAGCTATGACATATATTCCAGTCAGCTGTGTAAAGTGATATTCAGGTCATCATCAGATCAGTCTGACTTCTGGCTCATTTCTCAATTGGACCTGAACTCAGGAACTTAAAAGGTAGGGGTTATTTATTGTATTGGCTTGCTTTGCTCCCAAATGAAACCCAAAACATTCAATTCAATGCAAACAAAGTAATTCTTCAATCACTTTATAGGAGGTTTAGGAAGGAAAGAGAAGTACCATCTTTCTCTAAAGGAAGAACTATTTAAAAAAAAAACTTAAGATTTCATCACTCCAAAGTTTACTATCAAACTAAAACTCTGCCAGTTTCTTACTTATGATGCTAAGACCTAGAGATTCCACTACTATGTGCCAGAGAAATAACAGTATATGTCACAAAAAGATTAATGCAAAAAATGTTCATAGTATCCTTATTCATAACAGCCAAACACTGGGAAACAAGTCAAATGTCCATCCAGAGAATGACCATCAAATTGTAATATAGTCACATTTTGGAATCTACTGAATAATAACACAAAAGGAACTACCAGTATCACTATAGGAGTGAATTTCAACCACTATGCTGAGGGAAGAACCGTAGACACAAATGAATACAATCATTCTGTATGTTACCATTTGCATGAAGTTCTAGAAGAGGCAAGATGGTGTAACAAAATCAAAACAGTCCTTGCGGGCTGGGGATGTGGCTCAAGGGTAGCGCGCTCGCCTGGCATGCGTGCGGCCCGGGTTCGATCCTCAGCACCACATATAAACAAAGATGTTGTATCCGCCGAAAACTAAAGAATATTAAAATTCTCATTCATTCTCTCTCTCTCTCTCTCTCTCTCTCTCTCTTAAAAAAAAACTGTCCTTGCATTGGGGGAGTAGGCAGTGACTGGAGAGGTTATCTCTGCTATAATGGAAATGTATTTTTATTTAAGTGGTGGTTACATAGGCATATTCATCTGTTAAAACTCAAACTGATGATTTAAAATGTGTGCATTTTGCCAGGCACAGTGGTACATGCCTATAATTCCAGTGACTCGGGAGGCTAAACCAGGAGTATAGCAAGTTTGAGGCCAGTCTCAGCAATTTAGCAAGGCCCTTAGTAAGTTAGCGAAATCCTGTCTCAAAATTAAAAAGAAAAGAAAAAGGACTGGTGATGTGGCTGAATGGTTCAACACCCCTAGGTTCAATCCCCAATACCCCCCACCCAAAACTGTGCATTTATCATGTATAAATTTTACCTCACTTAAAAAGTATAAAGAGAAGTGTCTGTTCAGGTCCTTGGCCTGATTGGGTTATTTGGGGGTTTGGTTTTGTTTTGTTTTGTTTTTGTGTGTGTGTTTAACTTTTTGAGTTCTTTATATACCCTAGAGATTAGTGCTCTGATACGTGAGGGGTAAAAATTTACTCCCAAGATGTAGGCTCTCTATTCACCTCACAGATTGTTTCCATACAATCAATCAATAAATATATGAAAAAATGTTCACCATCGTTAGCAATTAGAGAAATGCAAATCAAAACCACTCTAAGATTTCATCTCACTCCATCAGAATTGCAGCTATTATGAAGACAAACAACAAGTATTGGCGAGGATATGGGGGAAAAGGTACACTTATACACTGCTGGTGGGACTGCAAATTGTGCAGCCAATATGGAAAGCAGTATGAAGATTTCTTGTAAAATTGGGAATGGAAACACCATTTGACCCAGCTATCCCTCTCCTCCATCTATACCCAAAAGACTTAAAAACCACATACTAGGGGCTGGGGATGTGGCTCAAGCAGTAGCATGCTCGCCTGGCATGCATGCGGCCCGGGTTCGATCCTCAGCACCACATGCTGAAAACTAAAAAATAAATATTAAATTTTCTCTCTCTCTCTCTCTCTCTCTCTCTCTCTCTCTCTCTCTCTCTCTCCCCTCTCTTTAAAAAAAAAAAAAAACGCATACTACAGGGACACAGCCACATCAATGTTTATAGCGGCACAATTCACAATAGCTAAACTGTGGAACCAACCTAGATGCCCTTCAATAGATGA
>NW_026000249.1:6690110-6700942 GCF_001458135.2 Marmota marmota marmota | reverse complement strand
CCTGGGAGGGAGAATGGATCTTAACATGTTGAACTTCCCCTTGATTATCACCATTTTAAATGGGAAAAATGAGGTTCAGTGGCAGAGTCCAAGTAGAATCCAGTTTTCTTGACTCCTAGTCATGACAGAAACAATATCCTCTGTCTTCCTCCATACAAAGTTATATATGGCCTTATAAATAAATACAAGTTTGCCATGCACAGTGGCAATTCCAGTTATTCAGAAGGATGAGGCAGGAGGATTCAAGTTCGAGGCCAGCCTCAAAGTTAGCAAGGCTAACACAAAATAAAAACTTAAAAAGGGCTAGGAGTACAGCTCATTCGTAAAGTGCCCCAGGTTCAATCCCCAGCACCTTAAATAAATTCAGCAGCTATTTCAGAATGGATAAAATGTGGTTATTAATACAACAGAACACTATACAGCAAACAGAAATCACTAACTAAGAACAAGTAACAGATGTTCCTCCCCATGTTGAGTGTGAGGAAGTTAGACATACCTATATACTGTGATTCCATTTAGTTCAAAACCAAACAAAACTATACTGTGATGTTGTAAGTCAGAACTATGGACAAGGATGTTGGCAAAAGGGCAATTGAGTTTCTGGGTTCCCTATATTGTCCAACTTCCTTTTGTGAAAAATCATCTATACACATATCTTGTACACTTTTAATGTAGCTATGTTAACTTCAATAAAATGTACTAAAAAGGGCTGGGGATGTGGCTCAAGCGGTAGCATGCTCGCCTAGCATGCGTGCGGCCTGGGTTCAATCCTCAGCACCACATACAAACAAAGATGTTATGTCCACTGAAAACTAAGAAATAAATATTAAAAATTCTCCCTCCCTCTCTCTCTCTCTCTCCCCTCTCTTTAAAAAAAAAAAAAAACGCATACTACAGGGACACAGCCACATCAATGTTTATAGCGGCACAATTCACAATAGCTAAACTGTGGAACCAACCTAGATGCCCTTCAATAGATGAATGGATTAAAAAATGTGTCATATATACACAATGGAATATTACTCAGCAATAAAAGAGAATAAAATCATGGCATTTGCAGGTAAATGGATGGAGTTAGAAAAGATAATGCTAAGTGAAGTTAGCCAACCCAAAATACCAAATGCCAAATGTTTTCTCTGATATAAGGAGGCTGATTCATAGTGGGAGAGGGAGAGGGAGCATGAGAGGAATATATGAACTCCAGATAGGGCAGAGGGGTTGGAGGGGAAGGGAGGAGGCATGGGGTTAGAAATGATGGTGGAATGTGAGGGACATTATTATCCAAAGTACACGTATGAAGACACAAATGGTGTGAATATACTTTGTATACAACCAGAGATATGAAAATTGTGCTCTGTATATGTAATAAAAATTATAATGCATTCTGCTGTCATATATAAGAATAATTTTTTAAAAAGTATAAAGAGTCATGGAAGCATGGACAGCCTTAGCATAGGCTGCTAAAAGTCCAGAAAGAAGCAGGATGTTTTGCTGGCACTGGGCAACTTAGAAGCCCAATTTGAATGGAATGAAAGGATGGGGCAAGAAATAAGAGTACAGACAAGTTTTTTAAATAATATAGAAGGTAGAACTTAGCAACAGGCTGACTCAGTATAAAAAAAATCAAATTGACCTATGAATTTAAAACCAACTTCCAAAGCCCAAATAATATTAGAAAGAGAAAAAAGACCTACTTCTAAAAATAGAGAAATCAGACAAGGGAAACGATAAGAGGATAATGAAGAATTTTTAGTCCTGTTGAGTTTTCAACACCAGTGGGATATTCAAGTTTCAGGAAAGTGATTTTTTTTGTTACTATCCATTAGCCATGTCATCTTGCATTTACACAGGAATTAATTTCCCAAACAGATTTTATATTCGTGTTCTTACTGAAGCTCATAACATCCCTAAAGGACACTGTGACTGTATGTTAAAAGAGGCAAGAAAACAATGGTTCAGAGAAGTTAAATGGCTTGCCCAAATTCATGTAGCTAGTCACAGAATCCCAGACCTTCTGATTCCAATCCAAAACTCTTTCCATCATGTCATCCCTGCTTCTCTCTGCCAGTTTACAGTCTCTCTAGTTCAGCCTAGCACACATTTTTGTTTCTGTGACCCTCAGGAAGCCCTACTGTTTTCAATGCAGCAAAAAAACCCACAGAAACTGGGTCATTTTCAGTCACTGCCCACCAAATAAAAGGGGGAGGGGGCTATAGGACAGCCAATTCAAAAATACCTTACATCGGTCCTATCGTAAAACTGGGAGCCTAAACCCTAGAAGGACAAGATGCTACGGTGAATTTATGGAGCTTTAAACATTACAGTCCAGGCAGCCAACTTTGCAAGTCATCCTCAGAACCAACTAACATATTTTACCACTAACATAGCCAGCAGAGCATAAATGTGAGCAAGCAGGCAGCCCCACAATTGTGTGTATTGCATGCTTTTCAGTAAAATCCTTTCCCTAGCATTTCCTTTATTTTTATTCCAAAACATAAGAGCTCAATATTTTCACTTATGTGCTCAGTCTTTAAAGGGTGGATCAAATCCTTTGCTTTTGCATAGCTACATTTTAAAGAAATTTCATAAAGGCAGCTATTATACAAAAAATGTTTGATATGTTTGCAAAAAGGAATAACTATTCCCCCAAACCAAAAACCTTTAGCATGCTATGCTCCTATTTTACAAAATGTGTATACGAAAGGTTATACCATATAAATAGTTGTTTACAAGTCTAAAGATGAATGAGTTTCTAGGACAGGAAACAAACCATTACTGAGATATATTTAATTTCATTTTCAAACAAAAACAAAAACAAAAACAAAAAAACCTTGCTTGAAAATATAAAATTAAATTGAGCCATGTTTCCAAAGACAAGAGTAATTAAATCAGGAAATTAAGCAGCTGGTAGCACTGCTGCCTGGTAGATTCAAAAACCTCTAAGACACTGCCTGGGACAGCTGACCCCCAGGTTGCATCTTACCTGGATGCATCTGTTCTGTGCTGCTCCGCAGTTTGCTGTAGCCATGGCTCAAGGGCACCCTCTGATAATGAGGCGGGGAAGAAGGAGGGGAGGCGAGGGGTGACATCGTGGGAGACTGTGCTTCCTGCTTCAAAGAACCAGAACAGAGTTCAGAGGCAACCACTTGAGAAGACTGGCATTCTGAGCTGCGGTTAGGAAGCAGAGCACAACTCTACGGCCAGTGACCCGGCTAATTTAACAAATGGGAGAAATGTTTCCTCAAAAAAATGCAGCAAGGTTAAAAGGCAGTGTCTGAGGATTCAAAAGTCTCTCAGAGAACAAAGTCTCACCAGTGTTACTTAAATCATTAAAACAAGCCTGAAACTCTTTCAGTTATTCTAATAATATTTTCCTTTAAAAAAATGAAAGACACTGACCATATGAAATAACATTCATTCTCCCCAATTGTGATTTCTTTGTGGATAGATTCAATGTTCATTCATTAATAAAGACTTCTATTTCCTGGATTTACACTTATCAAGTCTTCCAGCAAATGTGAATAATGAAAATATATATATATATATATATATATATATATATATATTTAGTTCATTATAGACATTATAGTTATACATACTATTGGGATTCATTTTGACATAATCTCACATGCATGGAATATAATTTGCTTCAGCTCAGTTTCGAGTAGTTCCTTCCTCTTTCCCTTCCCTCCTCCCTCCCCCTGTTCCCCTTTCTCTACTCTATTGGTCTTCCTTCTATTTATTTATAGTTTTTTAAATTGGTACTTTATAGATATTAAAAGTGAAATTCACATTGGTATATTCATATACGCACATAGCATAACTTGATCAATTTCACTCTACTGTTCCTCCCTATCTAACCCTAACCCTAACCCTCCCCTTCTATTCTCTTCCTTGACTCCACTGATCTCCCTTCTATTTTAAATTTATATTTTAAATCCTTAATGCTAAATATTCTTGGAGCTTACTCTGCCAATGTAAAATGTTAGCATTTTTACTTTCTTTTACACTAAGAGACTGCAAACAATACATTACTGCTAAACCACTCTGACTAGACTTCTCCTAAATACTAGGATGAAGCCTTCACAAGCTATAATTTGAATCCCAATTCGAATATGAACCTGATATAGGACCCGAGGCAAGGTGAACAACCTGATATGATGCTGGGTTTCCTCCTCCTCTTCTTTTTTTTTTTTTTTGTTTTTGTTTGTTTGTTTGTTCTCTCAAACACTACCAATAAAGTAGTAACTTTGTGGTACCCAAATAATAAGGGAACAGTGTTTTGTTTTTTTTTCAAAACACAGAGACTACTGGCTTCCTTAGTCTAAAGAGATATATACAATCTGAGCTACTGAACAAATACTCTTTTTTAAAAAAAAGGGGGGAGGGATATATTTGCTTTGAAGTGTATGCTCATACCCAGAGAATGGTTATGACCCCAGCCTCAAGTGAAAGGATAAGCCTTCATTCACACAGCCAGGGGACCAGGCCTGGAAATTTCCCTTGGTATCAACCACTGTGTGATTGGGGATCTTCATTCCTCTCCAAATGTTGGCAGGGAAACATGTCAAAAAATATTGACTAGAAATTCCTACACCACCCTTTTTAAATATATCCTTGAAGAGCTAGTTTAAAATGTGTCAGAAGCAATAGTAGATGCAATTAACAGGATGTGCTACACCCCCTTAACTATAAATATAATATTTCTGCAGCAATGCCTCAGATATTCAACATCATCAAGGTGAGCCATAAGTTAATCCTCCGATATAATCCTTTAATGTCCATTAAATTTAAAATTTTTGATTCAAGTCTTCCTAAAATATACCATATTTCTTTAACATGTAGAAAACACTATGTCAAATATAATTTGACTTCTCTATGTGGTTCAGATTCCTTATCAGAAATATGAGCTCTTGCCTTGGTGTCCTCAGGGTTTACTCATGTGTAGACTATTTATCTCTTCTTAATAGGCCCATTCTTCTGAGATTTCATATTTTTGTCTCTACCAATTAACATCTGACTATTGCAATTAGTGGCCTAATTTTAAAAGCCCATTCTCCCTATTCTGGTTCCAAACCTGCTAAATGGGTAATAGCAGCACTCTTCAAGATGGCATTCCAAACATGTCCCCTTGAAAGGATTCCCTGGTGTAAGGAACATAGTAAACACAGATCTCCAGGTCTCTTCACAGCAGTACTTCTTAGGGTCTGTAATGTGCCAACATGCACTATGAATTTCCAAGACTGAGAGCTAAAACTTTCCCCCCAAAATGAGATAAGAAACTGCATTCTCCAAACATATTACCCAGCAAAACCTTTTCTCCAGACTTCTTTTTTGGAAGAAAGGGCCTATTAACTCCTAGAAGCTACATTTCAAAGAACCCAGTAAGAAAACCGATGACCTAGAGAAAGCAAATAAATGTATTAAATCAGTAGCCTTATTTTAGATACAATTCTACACTTAAGTAGGCTCTAAAGGGCCCCTGGGTGACTCATGGTAATTCCTATGCGTCACACTCTTTTTCTTGCTACAAGGAAACTTTACTGGCTCACTTCCAAGTCTATAATTGTGTTCCAGATGGTGAGATTTGCTGGAAGCTTAACAACCAACATGAGGCCCTGCTATGAGAAGTTTCAGGATCGGAATCAAATGAACATGCCTAATTGGATTGTTTACCTGTTTATCCTCATCGTCCATTCTTTTGAAGGAATTTTTATCCGCGGTTAAATATGGAATCTGAACCTTAGTTCCATGCAGCTCAGCCGGGTTCCCAAATCGTATCTCGCCATCGTTCTTTGACATCATAAAGCGAGGCAGAGGAAGTTCTTTAGGACCAAAAAGAGAGAAGCTTAAGTGAGGCTTTAATTTAAAACTTCAAAAAAAGGGGAACTCAATGGCCAAAAAGATGAATCATTTTTGAGGAAAAAATTCAGAACACCAAATATAGATTCAATTAGGCACAATGAGGATTCATAACAATATCATGATAGAAAAATGCTATGACTTTAACCAAGGTATTCTGGCTTAACACCTTTCAATGCTGTTGAATCATTGCAAAACAAATTCAGGAATGACCTCCTATTTCATCCTATAATTCAGTGCCAAGGAAAAAAAAGATATGACATTGTATAAATACAGTAAGTGACAAATGGTATCAAGTAAAACTTAGGCAATGCTCAAATATGCCAGATGCAGTGTTCAGGAACTGCAAATATTAACTCAGTTAATCCTCACAGAAACTCTGTAAGATATAGCTATCATTATCAATACCCTTTATAGATATGAAAACTGGCATGAAAGAGCTCAAAAGTGTCCCCAAGATCACAAAGCTTCATCTTTGAATGAGCCATGTTTTGAACCCAAGAAAGCTGGTCCTTAACCAGGACTCTACATCAAGGTCTCCTATTCCTAGGGCAAACTTACTGGGTAGAACAATTTTTCACTCAATGTAATTCTTTTTTATGTAATTTTTTTTATTTTTATATGACAGCAGAATGCATTACAACTTTTATTACATATAAAGAGCACAATTTTTCATATCTCTGGTTGTATACATAGTATATTCACACCAATTCGTGTCTTCATACCTGTACTTTGGATAGGAATGATCATCACATTCCATCACCATTAATTACCCCATGCCCCCTCCCTTCCTAAAAAACCAAATGCCAAATGTTTTCTTTGATATAAGGATGCTGATTCGTAGTGGGATAGGGAGCGGGAGCATGGGAGGAATAGATGAACTCAATGAAATTCTTTAAGGAACTTTCATATTCAATCTCCATTTGTCTTTACATAACATAATAAGGAAAATGTTATCAAGTCCAAGCAATCAATCTAATGTGCAACAAGATTCTAATGTCAAAACCATTAGCCACCCACAATGCAACAAAGAACTGAACTGCAACAGTCTGGTGTATTTACTTATCTTTCAAATTTCTAACAAAACTATTCTGAAAATGAAAGTGATACTTTGGCACACTTATACTTCTCAGCACTGCAAATCACACACAATCACATAGCACAAAGACCCACAAAAAGGAGGATAATATTACGGATAATGCATAATGATTTGCATCTGTATCCATTGTTCAGGATAATACTCATCAGCCTGGCTTTCAGCTTCCATCAGCCCTCCATTCCAAAAACACAGCTGTACTTCCAATGATTGATGCTGTGCTAAAGCCAGAAAACATCTTAGCAACAGCAAGTATCCTAGCTCCCCAGGCAAAGAAGGCCCCTGGTTCTCCAATATCCACATCATGTTTATTTTTAGTTGCTATGTCCACATTTGATTCAAAGAAGCAGGCAATATGACAAATCCCTGTGTGATCAATCAGCCAAGGGCCCAAGAGACATAAATAGAGGAACCAATCTGGAAAATTAAACCAAGACTCTCCTCTAAAGAGAGGAGAGCCACCATTTTTAATGTTTTATTGTTTCCCAACCTTGGGCAGTTCTCCAGCACTCAAGCAGGAATGGATTTCAAAAGTCTTGCATGAGAAAAGAAACTCCAGAGTCTCAGTGAATCAAATATAAGCCAATCTATGTTCTATTCTCAGAAAAGAGTTTCAGCACACTCTGCAAAAACCATCTAAAAAGATGGAACAAGATCATATAAAATATTTTGTATCCTGATCTGCCCATGAAACAATGATTCTACTTCCAAGTATTTCTTGAGGAAGAAAACCAAGAGATTCTCAGGATTTATAAGCCCCTGAACAGTGTTTTACTGGCATTCAAAAGACCACTCTGGGGAACAATGCAACCTGTGGTGTTGCTAGGACTTAAATAGAAGTCCCAGATGCCCTTTAGGAAACTGTCATTTCAAACATTCTCCCACTCTGGCTATGGCATTTCTACAGAACTGTTCGCCTAAGAAATAAACACACTCTCCCAGATGGCCATCAAACAGCAAAAGACAAAATATGGCTGAATTTCTCTTGTACTTTCTTCAGTCATGTGGTTTTAAACAATCTTCATTTAACAGAACTGTAATCATACACAATAACATTCTTATCATTGAAACCTTTCATGATGGTGCCATTTCCCTTAAGCTGATAAAACCTATTTAAAAATAAAGACTCTATAACTTTACAGTCTAAATGTTTTTCCTTGTCATACACACACCAAATTTAACAGTGAAACTTTATTTAGGAAATTAATCAATAAAGTATATGCTATGCAATGATGTGTGTCAATAAATCATAGGAGAAGGACCTTTTATAGTAGTTCATTAGAATCATAGAATGTCTCTCAATGAGAAGCCACCCAAAGCAGCAATTGTTTCATAATGGTATCTTAGGTTACAGTCTTTGAACATAGAAGTGCTTTGTATACTATTTTGTTTTTTCTTTTTGGTACCATGGGTTGAACTCACAGGTGTTTAACCACCAAGCCACATCCCCAGCCCTTTTTTATATTTTATTACAGACAGGGTCTCGCTGAGTTGCTTAAGGCCTTGCTAAATTTTTGAGGCTGGGTTGAACTCACAATCTTCCTGCCTTAGCCTCCTGAGTTGCTGGGATTACAGGTGTGCATCACCAAACCAACCTGCTTTGTATATTAAATGACTGTTTTTCCCTTCCACTAAAGAAGCGATGCCTCCCCCTTTTCAAACATGGGGGCCTCTAAAAAGTAAGGAAAAATCTTGTTTTTCCATATTTGATGGCAACATGGATAAAAAAAAAACATTTTTTAAAATTTCCTCAAAAATGTAAGAAAAAATGTAAGCAGCATATACTCAATAATAATGGCAAGTTGTACTGGGCCTCAATTTACTGATAACTGGGAGCGGTCAAGGCCAGGCAAAAGAACCCATGTTCCATCTAACATGTTTACAGTCAGTCATTCAATCCCATTCACTAGAAATATAATGTAAGTCAAATACATATCTGTGCATTTTGTAGAAGCCATGTTAAAAAAACTTTTTTTAAAGTGTGAAATAAGCTACTCATAAAAAGACAAATACTATACAATTCCCTTTATATGAGGTATCAAGAATAGTCATACTTGGAGCCGGGTGCAGTGATACACACCTGAAGACTTGGGAGGCAAAGGCAGGAGGATCACAAGTTCAAAGCCAGCCTCAGCAACTTAGCAAGGCCTAAGCAATTTGGTGAGACCCTGTCTCAAAATAAAGAAAACAAAAAGGGCTGGAGATGTGGTTCAGTGGTTAAGCTGCCCTGGGATCCATCCCATGTACCAAACCAAAAAAAGAAAAAAAAAATGAAGAAGAGTTGTCGTCAGATTCAAAGGAACAGAAGTAGAAGGATGGAAGGATGGTTGCCAGGGGATTGGGGCAAGGAGACAGGGAGTTGTTTAATGAGTACAGAGTTTCCTTTTGCGAGGAAAGGTGAACAAGTTCTAGAAATTGGATGCACAACAATGTGAATATACTTAATACTACTAAACTATACACTTAAAAATGAGTAAGATGAAAAATTTAATGTTATAGGCATTTTATCACAATAAAACTAATTTTAAAGTGTCTAAAAAGTGAAATTAACTTTAATAATCTATTTTAACCCAATATCATCACTTCAACATAAAATCAACTTTAAAAAAAACTGTTAATGAGGGCTGGGGATATAGTTTAGGGGTAAGGCACTTGCCTGGCATGCAAAAGGCCCTAGATTGGATCCCCAGCAGTGCTAAAAGAATAATGAAAGATTTTACATTATTTTTTCATGCTAAATCTTCAAACTTTACCCTCATTGCACACTTAAATTCATATTTGCCACATTTTAAGTGCTCCACAGCCACACATGGCTATTGGTTACCATACTGGAAGTTCAAAGCTCTAGTTGATAGTTTCTATGAGGGGAACATGGGTCATTGTGGCCAGAAATATGTATTGTACAAGAAATAGTATATTGTTAAATGTCAGCAACTAATTGGTTTGTCTTTAAATTATGTAAAGGATATTTTGTATGGAAGGGTAATTTATAAAGGTCTTTAAATATACTACTTGAAGTTTTGACAAATATATATGTATGTGTATAAAACTAACACCTATATTAAAATAAAGAATTTTCTATCAAATTCCTTTCCCTTTAATCTCCTTTGTCCCACCAGCAACCTCTGTACTAATTTCTAAACCCACAGGTTATCTTTGCCATTACAGAACTTCATATAATATAATCATATAGTATTTATCCTTGTGACTATCTTCTTTTACAACATTTTGTGATAATCATCCAACACAATGTACACAGGCATAGTTCATTCTTTTTCATTGCTATGGAGCAACCTGTTTATATATTAATAAATTGACATTTTTATACACTATTCTGTGATAAATATTTATATTTATCCACTTTGGGATCACTTTGAACATTCTTCATCTTTTGATGGCTATAAATTCATTTATCTTGAGTATGCACCTAAGAACCGCATCTAGCCTGCTATCTATTTCTGTGCATTCTGTGAGTATAATGTTTGAAAGTTTGAAAAAAATCAAAAGAAAAATAATACTTTATAATATGAAAGTTATGAGATTCAAATTTCAGTGTCTATAAATAAAGTTTAACTGGAATACAGCCATGCTCTTTTGTTTATTTATTGCCCATAGCTACTTTTATACTATAAGCGATGAATAGATGAGACAAAGATCACATGGCCCACAAAGTCTAAAATATTATCTGGCCCTTTACAGAAAAACTTTGCTGACCCCTATGTTATACAATGCAAAGGCTATCATGAAATGTAGTCCTACTAAATCAAAAAGTGGCATTTAACAGAAAAAACATTTTATATTGCTTGAAGTTTTTTATTTAAATTTTGGGGTTATTTTTCTTTTCTTTTCTTTTTTTTTTTTTTTTTTTTTTTTT
>NW_026000249.1:6633953-6688736 GCF_001458135.2 Marmota marmota marmota | reverse complement strand
AACTCAGGGGTACTTGACCACTGAGCCATATCCCCAGCCCTATTTTGTATTTTATTTAGAGACAGGGTCTTGCTGAATTGCTTAGGGCCTCACTAAGTTGCTGCAGCTGGCTTGGAATTTGCACTCCTCCTGTCTCAGCCTCCCAAGCCGCTGTGATTACAGGCAAGCGCTACCACATCTAGCTGAATAAATTGCATTTATTGGGCATACCATGAGTGAAACCCAAGAGTGAATCAGGAGACTCACAATTTACTGGATTCTGTTACTACCAAGCAATAGCCCTCTTATTTCACCTCCTTGGGCCTCAATTTCCCTGTATGTAATCAGATCAACTCTGGGTCTCTTCCAACTTACATCCTGTGTGTTCATTCCATAAACTCCATTTCTCTGGTGGAAGGGCTCCTCACAGGGGTCCATGAGTGGGTTCTGGGGATCCAAAAACCCTTAAAGTTAAAGGCAACATTTTTTTTAACCTATCATCAATGTGTATTTCCCAGTGAGATTCAGAGTCTTTACTGGATTATCATTGTTCTGGGATTCTTTTGACAATCAATTAGGTTGGAAACCATTGCTCATAAGGTTGAAAAAAAGAACTTTGGAAAGGGAGAGAACAACAAATGAGCTAAGACTATGGGCATGGCGTAGAGGAGTGGAACCCCTAGAAGAACACAAATGGCCAGCTGTATAGTGGGTCATGCTGCATAAGTGAGTCCCTGGAGCACAGCTAAGAAGGAGAGACAAGTATGAAGAAAACTGCCAAACTAACCACTGAAGAAAAAAAGGAAAGGAACACTGAGATGAACTTTAACCAAAAGAGTTAAGTGACCTCGGCTGAATGGGAAACCCAACACAGTATTTAGTATTCAAAATGCCCTCTAATTAGACTTATTAATACATGTATATGCATGTGTGTGTGCAGACACACACACACACAAACACATCAGCCCATAGTCAGCCATACCCTTACCTCCTGGGCTTCTTACTCCTTTCTGGCCTACCCTAAGGAGTGCTCTTTTCTATAAATCACCAAACTAGTTGTCATGCTTAAAAGATTCCTCTTAGCCCTAAGAGTGAGGAAGGGTTTACCAAACAAGTAGAGCATCTCAATTCAATCAGAGAATCTCTGCTTTTATTGTTCCTTGGATAAAACAATTCTTGTTTGGGAAAAGAAGCCATGGAAACCAGGACTCACTGTTGCAAAATCTTTCTTTATCTCTCTCAAAGGATCTAAAAAATCTCAAGCAAAGGAAGTGAGGCAGCAGGATTAGAGTCCCTACCATCCCTAAAGTTTTGACTTTGGCTTACAAAAAGCTTTCTCAGTTTCAGCACTACTCACATTTTGGACTGAATAATTTGGGTTTGTTAAGAGAGAGGGTCCTGTCCCATACCATGTAAGGTGTTTAGCATCACCCTTGGTCGCTACCTACTAGTGCCTATAGCACCCTCTACATAGTTTGACAAGCAAAAATATGCCCACACATTGCCTAGAAGGAATTTTAAAAATCATTTGAGTTGAGAATGACTGTTTTACACATAAGTGAGGAGTCAAAATGAGTTACATGATGTTTACCTTGGGAACTTCTTGGTAGTAGACTTATGAATACAACAGTGTTTCACAAATTTGGGGATTTCACAGAACAGTAAAAATCTCCCCCAATAAACTCCCCAAATGAAGAAGACCAACATAAAGTTGCCAACATTTTATTTGGTCAAGAAGTTTATCCCAAACTATAACCCATTATTAATTTCATAAAAGAATACCTAACAATAGGGCCAAAAAAAATCATCTTAGAATTAACTATACAAACCTCATTTTCAAAAAAAAAAAAGGCTCATTCTTTTGTCCTAATTCTTTCTCCTTCCATTGCAAACTGTGCCAGATTGCCACCAGACCATGAGCCAGTTTGGGAAACATAGCTCTAGAGAATACATAAATCACACCATTGTAACTGTACTAGAAATGAAACTACCAAAAGGATCATCAAAAAGAAATCAAGTCAGGTGCGATGGTACATGCTTGTAATCCCAGTGGCTCAGGAGGCTGAGGCAGGAGGATCAAGAGTTCAAAGCCAGGCTCAGCAAAAGCAAGGCACTAAGCAACTCAGTGAGACCCTGTCTCTAAACAAAATACAAAATAGGACTGGGGATATGGCTCAGTGGTTGAGTGCCCCTGAGTTCAATCCCCAGTACCCAAAAAAGAAATCAGGGGTCTGTCACCTTGGATAAGGTTAAAAAAAAATCAAATCTTTACTTACCCAACCCTAATTGAAATCATGCATTTCTTTCAGCTATGAATGTAGACAACAAACAACAATATCAAAAGCAGTACCTGTGATTTTGTTACTCAACAAATCTGGCATTTTAATACCACATTACAGTTGTTGTAGATACTCTCTTTGTTTGTTTGTTTGTTTGTTTGTTTTTAATAATATTGGAGATTGAACCTAGGCCTGGCACATGCTAGGCAAGTGCTCTACCACTGAGTTATATCACCAGACTTTTTAGTTTTGTATTTTGAGATAGGATTTCGCTAATTTGCCTAGCCTGGCCTGAAACTTGTGGTTCTCCTGCCTCAAATTCCTGAGAAGCAGGGGATTACAGATGTGAATCACTACACCTGGCAAGTTGTTAGAGACATCTTGATGTATTGTCTATGTTCATTACTACTCTGAAAGTATGATAGTTACTTTGAACACTGCTAGATCTTGCATTAATTAAAAAGCCAATATACTGTTATTTAATAATTCCTTTTAAACATCTTGGCAGTTACTTCAAAACAATTGGTTTCCTTATAAATTTGTATCTTTGTATGCATTCTTAGTCTGCACACATGCTCAAGTCCAGTTCCCAGAAAGAAGAAAGGTTACAGCAGTTTCCAGGGCAAATGTTTACCACATGGTTTCCTCATCAAGAATTCTTTCAATTTTCATCCACCCTCCTTCCATCCTCCAAGTAACCTATTTCACCATCTGTTTAACCTCAGCTCCAACTAGGATGAGGCTAGAGAAAGAGCCATTGCCAAGATTTAAGGAGGTATTTGCTATCATGGTCATGTAAATGTAGAGTCAGCATGTGCATAACCCTAAGAGAAAGAACCCTCTTAAATGATGCACTCTGCATGCCAGTAGAACCAAATGTGTAGTTTTAGTTTACGCAAAACTTTTGAAAATGACTCACATGAGAAGTCATTCTCAACCTTGGCTCCATGTAAGAATCACCAGAGTAGATCTTAAAAGTACTAACTCTCAGGCTAGATCCCAGACTCATTTAATGAGAACTTCAGGAGGTGGACCCAGGGACTTATATTTTTATTTTGTATTTAATGCTTTCTAGGTGATTCTCAAGGGCAGAAAATGTTGGAAACCAGGATCTTAGAAAGATGACATGCACCAAAAGGACTTCTGCAAGATCCCTTACAGAATTCCAACTGCTTTAGCTTAAAGAGTGACAGGTGAGACTTTCCCAAGATGGTGGATTAGAGGCACCTAGCACTCCCCTACTTCTTCATGAGAGAGAATTAAAATAACTGGAATGTATCTGCTTACTTAAGTGGGTAACCATGAAGAAATGCTGAAGTTCAACAGCCAACAGACAGAAACTTGAAGAAACTCAGTGTGGAATAGAGGGTGGAATAGAAAGCCCCACCACCCACAGCATGGAAGCAGACCAGAAGGAGTGGCAGTTACCCTTTGGCAGGAGCAGAGGTGAAAAAGGGAGAGTCCCAGCAAGTACCAATGGCACAGCATCCTCCAGATCCTCCAGGAAATATAGCATAAACAGTCAAGGGACATGGGATTTGGATGGGGAACTAGCTATGGAGAAGTTCTCTACAATTCCCAGCAAATTCTCGTGGAACTATAACTGGAAGCCATCTTGAGAAGGGCCTGAGTTTGTTGTTTTTGCACTAAAGGCCCAGGCATTTCCCTTTCTCTGGGACTCCATAACAAGGTCACACTACTCAAGCTTGGTGGACAGTGGATGTGAGAGTCAGTCTGGCCTGGAAAAAGATTCTGGAACAAATTCACTGAGAGTTCTAGGCAGTGGGAGACAGGATTTCAGTGCTTGGGAGAACAAAGACACATTCCTCTGGAATCAGTAGTTTGATAGGCCAGCTATCAAGGTCCAGTGGAGTGAGTAGCTGTGTGTGACTACATGCAGGAGGCAGGACTATGAACACCAGAATCATGGACAGTGGATGACACAGAACCTACCACCATCCCCCCAGCATTGATCCTTGAGAATCCATGGCCTCTCTCCACCCTCAGGGGTGGCAGGGGTCATGTAGTAGAGCGGGTGTTACCATGGTCCTGCCCTCCAAATACACAGCACAAAAACCTCCATAGATAATCTGTAGGAAGTTCCATCTACTGCGCTAGCTCCTAACCATGCTGTGGCATTGGCATATTCCCTACTCTGAGGGTGCAATCCAAATAGTCTCAGAGGGAATCTTTATCTGGAGAGTTCTTCATTCCACTGTAGCTTGTTCCAGCATGCAAGACAGTTAAGAGGTATTCTAAATTATTCCAGCCACAAATGACTCCCACCAGTCATCTGACAAGCACCACAAAGGAAAGAAGAGAAGGATGATGAACCCCCAGGCTTTGATCTGGTATACCATTAAAAGATCAAATGTCCAAATAATTGGAATACCTCAACTACATGCTGAAGGCACAGAAAACATTCAGTGAAATAACAGCAGAAAAATTCTGAAATCTTGGGGAAAATGTGGATATCCAGGTACGAGAAGAATTTAGAAAGCAAAATAGACATGACCAGAAAAGAACCTCTTCGTGACATATTATGGTTAAATTGCCAAAAGTACAGAACAACGAATATTAAAAACCACAAGAGAGAAGCATCAAGTCACATTTAAAGGCAAATCCCATCAGAACAACAGCAGATTTCTCAGTAGAAACTCTAAAGGCCAGGAGGGCATGGAAAAATGTAGTTTAATTCCTGAAAGAAAATAACTTTCAACCAAAATTACTATATCCAACATGGCTATCCTTCAGAATCAAAGAAGAAATAAAGAGCTTCTAAGAAAAGGACAAACTAAAGGAATTCATGACCAATAGACCAGCATTATAAAGTCACCAGTGGGAATTCTATACCCAGAAGATGAAGAAAGATTCATACAATCATAACAGCATGGGAAAGAATAAATCTCACTAGAAAAGTAGACACACAAATGAAAATCCGGAAAGAATCAAACATTATCAATATTGTAAATCATCAAATATCAAAGATAAATAAGACAGGAAGAAATTAATATAGAATATTCAAAACAACCTTAAAAATCAACAAAATGATAGGAACAACTACATACATTTTAATAATAACCCTGAATGTAAATGGTCTTAATTCTCCAATTAAAAGGCACAGGCTGGTTAACCAGATTTAAAAAAAAAAAAAAACCAACAGTATGTGACCCCCACAAACTCTCCAAACCTGCAAAGACTTACACAGAATAAAAGTAAAGGGATGGAAATTATATTCCAACCAAATGGACTACAAAGGAAAAGAAGTAGCTGTACTTATATCTGACAAAAATAGATGTTAAGCCAAAATTAGAGGAGCCAAAGAAGGTCACTACATATTAACCAAGGGAACAATTCACTAAGAAGATAGTGATTATAAATATGTATGCACTGAATGAACATCAGAGCACCCAATGTTATAAAGCAAACAGTACTAGACCCAAAGGAAGAGACAGACTTCAATACAATAATAGTGGGTAACTTCAATACCCCACTCTCACCAACAGACAGATCATACAACAAAAAAGAAAATCAGGGACTGACATTGTAGCTCAGTAGTAGAGCACTTGCCTAACATGTGTGAGTTACCAGGTTTAATCCTCAGCACCACATAAAAATAGATAAATAAAAGTATTGCGTTCATCTGCAACTAAAAAAAATTTTCAATCAACAAAGAAACATCAGAGTTAAATGACACTTATTGATCAAATGGACTTAACAGACATTGACAGAACATTCTATCCAACACATGCATAAGGTAAATTCTTTTCATCAGCACATGGAATCTTTTCCAAGAGATTATATATTAGGCCATAATGCAAGACTTAACAGCATCAAAAAAACTGAAATAATTTCTGGCATTTTATCAGATCATAAAGGAATAAAACTAGCAACCAACCACAAAACAAACTATACAAATGCATGGAGATTGAACAACACACTACTGAATAGTAGGTCACTGAAGAAATTGGCCATGGGGAGGGGGGTGTTAAAAACTCATAGACTCTGGGGCTGGGGATGTGGCTCAAGCAGTAGTGCACTCGCCTGGCATGCGTAGGGCGCTGGGTTTGACCTCAGCACCACATAAAAAATAATATAAAGATGTTGTGTCTGGTACAGAATAGAGGACACAGAAACCAATCCACAAAACTACAACTATCTTATATTTGATAAAGGGGCTAAAAGCATGCAATGGAGGAAGGATAGCATCTTCAACAAATGGTGCTGGGAAAACTGGAAATCCATATGCAACNTCGCCCCACCCCCCATTATGGATTAGCATCCACTTATCAGAGAAAACATTTGGCCCCACAAATCAGGCAAAAGATTTAAGTTTAACTTAAAATAGGTAACAAAAGTGTCAGAAGTTTTTTTGGTTACTGGGGATTGAACCCAGGGGCGCTTAACCACTGAGCCACATCCTCAGCCCTTTTTTGTATTTTAACTAGAGACAGGGTCTCACTGAGTTCCTTATGGTCTTGCTGAATTGCTGAGGCTGACTTTGAACTCACAATCCTCTGCCTCAGACTGCAGAGCCACTGGGATTATAGGCGTGCGCCAGAAGTTTATTCTAGTATACAACAAATTAGCTCTAACTTTTCAGAAGATAACGTTGGAAACCCCTACAATAAAGTTTTAATACCCATTTACAATAGAATAAGAACTATGACAAATCCAAATTCAATATGATGTAACTTTCAGCCATCAAAGCCAATGACTGCTGTAGCAGTCTTGTAGCAACAGTCTTAGGGCAGATTGTCTTCTAGCAACAGACACCAAGCCACCTGAGGAAATGATGTTCCATCAAGAAACCTATGTCAAAGAACCAAATTCTGTAATGTAAACACATACATTTTGGGTCCAATTATTTTCCCATTTGGAAAATATTTCAAGATTGCAGGTTATAGTTAGCACCTTACTAAAAGGAAAGAGGAATGGAGAAGAAGCCATTTTACATAGCAATGGGGCATAGGGTCCAGAGGCAGAGATGCTGACTCTAAATTTTACTAACCCTGGGTATATATATTCAGTTACTCAACCTCCCTAAACTTCAATTTCCAAATCTGTAAGATTGGGACAATAATAACACCCCAGTAGAGACTCGCAATGTTATGCCATAACCAGTTCTCCTCTCCTCAAAGTCACCTGAGAGAATTGTGTTTCCCCAGTTTGCTCTGCAGTGAATCAGATCCATGTGAAAAGTTCTGGCCAATGCACTTTGAGCAGCAAAATTGTGAGTCACATTCAGGCCAAAAGAATTTAACTGCTAGGGTGAGAAACTCTTTCCCTGTTGCAGCAATTGGGGGGGACAGGTTTTGTGTTGGAGGTGCCATAAGGTAAAGCAGCCAGGATCACAGGGCCACCACATGGAGAGCAGCTGCTCTAGAGGGTCACCCTGACTCACTGCAAAGTGGGACAAGAATCCTTGTCTAGTGAAGGCACTGAGATAGTTGTGGCATGTGTTACTATAGTTTATACCAAACAATGTAAACCTAATAAGCACTGCACCTACTTTACTGGGATGCTCTGAGGATTAAATATGACAGTGTCTGGCACACTCTAAGTCCTTGAAAAAGATTAACAGATGACTGCAGCCCCCTGACGCTTAGTGTAAGGGGCTTTGTCTCCCATAGCCAGCTATCATAGCCAGCAATCATCTCAGATATTTGGATTGTCCACACAGTCTCTATGAATTAACCATAAATATTAAACCCATTTAGGTGTCTACCCCAACCCTCATAGGACAGGAGAGAACAGCTGATTAATCTTTATCTCAAAATGAGGAAAAGAAACAAATTTCCTGCATAACCATGTGGATATATGAAAGTACTTTGTATCACAGTGAATTATCAAAGGACTTGAGTGCATTCCTCTGATAATCACCTTCTTCATATGGATTTTTAAATCTCTTTCTAAGGCAGTAGAAATAATATCAATATTTGGGGCCTTTGCTTTTTGTTTAAGCTGTGGAGAGAACTCAAGCATATTAGTGGGCTGGGAACAGGGATGGAAAGATAAGAGAATAATAAATCAGAACTATGAGAAGATAGATTCATTCTGCCAAAATTGTAGTACAGTGCTTTGGGAACTGGAAATTAAAGGATGAGCATATCTGATGTGACTTAAAGGAATGGAAAAGAGAAAAAAAGAACAGTTCCACTCAACTCTCTCTGTCACTCCACCCCTAATCCCTAAGAGAGCCTTAAGTGACATTATAGGTACCTCAAGTGGAAAATTAAACTGAATCTTATTATTTTGCCACAGGCTCTAGAAGTCCTGTCCCAGTCTCATCCTAAATAACAAAATCTGTTTTAACTGCAAGTCAGTTAAATGGAACTAATCTCAGGTCACTCTCTGAATTTTTTTGCCCATTTAAAAAAGAAAGGAACTAAGCCACCTGCTAAGTTTTGTTTTTTTTTTTTTTTTACACAGAGAATTTGGAGGAAGTGAGGAGAAATTCCACAAAAGCTTATAGAATAGGCCTTAACCCCACTAAAAATTGTCCTCATAAATAAGAAACCTGTCACAGACAATAAAAAAATATAAAATGTGAGATACTCACCACATTTAATACTTTCTATCCGCACAGGCAGGCCAGACTGTGCCGCAGCAATTAATTTCAGGGCAATGTAAAACTGTGTTGGACCAAAATAACCAACCCGCTTTGCACCACACAGTTCTGTGATCTGAAAACAGATAAGAAAAGTAATGCTGAAAACTCCATTTTGTAACAGGAAAATGAGACAAGATATATGATGAAACATGAAGAATTTCACAAGGTAGCTAACCAAAAGTCGCTTGGGAACCTACATATCCACACCGGTTAGTTTCCCTCTCCTCCAGTTGACAGTGAGATTTTTGAATTCAGATCATTAAGTTCTACTTACCCATGATGTTTCAGTACTTATTTTCCTCCTCTTTCAAAGATTAAAATAAAGGTGACAAAGGATGGCTGTTACTCCTCTTACAAAGGAGAGTGATTTTTTTTAGGGGGTAGATTCTAATGTACAAAGTCTAGAGTCACTGGGGTGAAGAGAACAGTTTAGTTATTACCACTACTTGTGGATTATCCTAGTTTATCAAAATTAGAAGTAAATTATTATCACAAAGTTCTCAGGAGAAATTATTTCCTAACCATTGAAATTATATTTTGGGTGCTCTTTTCAGAAGAACAGAAAAGTACTAAACAGTAGGGCACAGTGGGGCACTCTTGTAACTCCGGGTACTCAGAAGGCTAAGGCAAAAGGTAGCAAGCAGAAGGCTAGCCTGTGCAACTTAGTGAAACCCTGTCTTAAAATAAAAAATGAAAAGGGCTGGGGATGTAGTTCAGTGGTAAAGCAACCCTGGGTTTAATCACTAGTATTGAAAGAAAAAAAAAGTACTACGCACATTTTTAAGATACTACAATAATTGGTGATTTCCATCCCATCACCTGGAACTAGAAAATCCTTCCCCACACCTGAATGGAGCTCAAATGTGACTTTTGCTCTGAAGCTCTTCCCAATATCCTGGGTATAATTTATTTCCCAGTGTATTCTGAGAGGAAGCCATTCAAATGTCTATAAATGAACACCATATGATACATTGTCTTGGATGTGCTTCAGCATAAACAGGGAATTGGGCACATGGGTAAAACAAGCATAACCAAGAATTAATAATGGTTGAAGTCAGGTGATAGGTTTATGGAGGTTCATTCTCCATATCACAAGTTGGAGGCCAGCCTCAGCATCTAAGCAAGACCCTAGGCAACTCAGCGAAATCTTGTCTCTAAATAAAATATTTTAAAAGAGCTGGGTCTGGAGGCTGAGGCAGGAGTATCAAGAGTTCAAAGCCAGCCGGAGGAAAAGTGAGGTGCTAATCAACTAAGTGAGACGCTGTCTCTAAATAAAATACAAAACTAGGGCTAGGGATGTGGCTCAGTGGTCTAGTGCCCCTGAGTTCAATCCCCAGTACCCAAGGCAGGGGGAGAGTGTTGGGAATGTGGTTGGTTCAGTGGTAAAGTACCCCTAGGTTCAATCCCTAGTACCAAAAAAGAAGAAAAAGAAATTGTAATCCTTGATATGTGAAAAACATAACAACTACATTTCAAAAGGTAACCATGTAGTATCAAGTTCACCTTCAGTTATTCCTTTACCACAGCTACTACACTGAACTGGAAATCTCTTTATTACAGGTAACCGAAAATACTGGTATAACATTTATTATGGTAGTTTAAGACTCATGCCCTAATCTGACATTAGTAAAGCACCTTGTTTACCTTGGAATCTGTCCTTTGGTCGCATACAGCATTAGAATCACTGCTTTGTATACAAAGTAGAATATACACATTTAAGTGAGGTAAGCCCATAGGTCACTTTTCCTGTTCTTTATACATGAAACCTCTGAGAAGCATGCCAAGAACATTCTGAAATATTCAGTTCTCAAGGAAGAGAAAATAATTATAAGCCTTTGGAATTTACATATGGAGTCTCATAGTCTGGGACTTCTTGATCCAAAAAACAGGTTAATTTTATAAGATTTGTTGTTATTGTTGTTCATCAGGGTTCAAAGTATTTTAAGTTTAAATTCTGTCTGGAAAAGCTCTAAATTATGGGTAGAAATGTTTTGATGATATCTGAAGGAAAAAAGGTGGTGATTTATTCCAGATACTCCATGAGCAGGAGGTATTCTACAATATTTCTTCTTCAAACAATCTAAGTCACTGAGATTTACTCAAAATAAAGAAAAAATGAAAAGATTCCATTCTTACTTTTTAGTTTAAACTTTAAACCTGTTACACTCTCGGCTGGATCCATCTGAGATTACGTGTTGTACAAATTTATAAAACAGAATAAGGACCTATGGACTAGAGTTTGTTTTTTCAGGTGGAAGGCAAGAAATGGAAAAAAGGGGAATGGATGAAATCAACTTCCTTACAGCTTACAGATGCACATTAAACTGCTGGGATGCTGGATACAAATCAGAAAAAAATCACCAACAATGTGGGTGGATCCTGGACAAAGTTCTGGAAGGAGGTTGAAGGCCACTAAAATAGCTTCCCTCCTACCTAATTCTGTAAGATTAAGTGACTGTGCTGAATAACCAGTCCACACACGTTCCAGTTTGCCTGAAATAATACTCTTTCCTAGCTGAAATGTAATAAATTTTCAGAACTGTTCAAAGGTTTGAATAAGTTTCTCTCTTTCAAGTATTTTTAAAGGCCTCCTTGCATTTTGAAACTTAAAAACTCTTAGAGAGAGGGCCTGGAAAATTTCTCCAAAAGCACCCCTATTTTGTATTCTCTCTGGGCTGCACTTGGCAAAGTCCAGATTCTTTGCTCTGACTCCATTGCTCCCAGTCTTCTCTAGACAGTGCACCTTCGCACACCAGCCTTCATGGTCTCTTATTAAAACCGGGACACCTTCCAACTGCAAAGGGCTTCCAGGGCTCCTCGTTCCCTTCCTGCAAAATTCAGACTCCGGAGTGGCTTTTGAGGCCCTCCTGTCTGGCCCAAACTACCCTTCCAAAAACCCTCGCCCTGCAGTTAATTAAGGCTGTAACCACACCAGATTCCAACCCATCTCTCAACACCCAAATCCATTTGGGCTTATGGGCACTTGCTGAGCCCTCTGCATGGAAGCCAAATAGCTCCCCACTTCTTTGCCTGTCGGGCTCATTCTTCAAGTCACCCGAAGACCAACCTTGCCTCTGAACCTTAAGCAATCCCATGTGGCATGTGTTCTGCATTCTAAAACCACTTTTTACCAGCTATCACATCACAAGCCTTGTAATACAGTTAAATCAGTACAGTGGTAACTGTCTCCACTGTACCCCATCTCCTTCCCCCATCCCAAGTGGCCAACACAAGGCAAAATTATGTTTTTATCATTTGTATTCCCAGGGATATGTACTTTACGATGCTTGGTATATACTCAGTTGCTCAATGAATGTTGAATTAATTAGTTTTCACAGCCTGTAGCAGCAGAATAGTTCTTTCTCTCATTTTGTAATTACTTTTACAAGTGGCTGCTAAATTGGCTTTAGTCATCTCACACCATATAACCCAAGAGCTCCTGCAGGAATATAACAGAATTTTAACTTCTCTGTTCCCTTCCTGCTCAGCTAGGAGGGTATGGGGTTAAGTCAAAGCTTCCACCATTCTCCATTCTGGCCATAAGCCTCAGAGCACAGGAGAATCCCTCAGTGGTGTCCCAGCTACTAAACACTCCAGAAAGGTGCCTCTTTTGACTCAGCACACCCCCAAGTGGTGTCAGCTCCCAAGTAGGCACACTCAACAACAGAAATCCTGAAGAGAGTCTGAAGTACACACTTACAAGTTGTAACTCAGCCTCTTAGGAAACAATTGAGGAGGCAGGTTAATAATATGCTGGCTTTTCCCTTTCCTACTCATTTATACTTTCTAATATTCAATAGACTGGCAGTCCAGAGGGACTTGGGGTAAACCACTAAACAAAACACAAACCCCTCTATCCTACTGACCAATATAAGGTACTGTGGTATATGCCTAAGCCAAACCACACTCCTAAAAGGAGGTCAGACATACAGTGCTTAGTTGACAGAGGATCCTATTAATACCTTAAAGTACTTATTAATTTTAAAGTATATTGGCCACTCACCACCAAAAGCACTGTGTACGCTAGGAAATGAGCAGCATGGAACAAAACAACCTATTCTACACACATCCACACCCTTCTTCCTTCCCACTTTGCCAAACCATCTGAAAAGTAGGTTATAGACACACCTCATGACCCACCACCCCTAAGTACTTTATTGTTTACCTCCTAGAAACAGAGATATTTTCCTACACCACTACACCAGCATCACCACACCAAAGGAAATCAACAGTGACATAATATTATCATATAACACATGGTCCACACTCACATTTCCTCAATTGTCCTCAAAATGGCTTACTAGCTGGATTTTCCTATCCTGATCCAGTATTTAATCAATGTTCATGCACTGCATTTTAATCTTATGTTCCCTTAGTCTCCCCCTAATCTGGCACAATCCCCCTTGGTCCTTAATGACATTGAATCCTTTCAAGAGTCCAGACCAGCTGTCCTCAGAATGTCCCACATTTAGGATTTATTTGTTTTCTTATGATTACATTCAACTCAAACATTTCTGGCAAGAATACCACACAGATGTCACTGTGATATAGAGAGAAGTAAACACCATGAGAGCCATATAATATCATAATATCCTACCTAGTACCCACTGTCAAGTTTGGCAATTTGAAATTTATATTCCATGTTACATAAGTAAAATGACATAAGTATAAGCTCATTCAATATAGCACCAATTAACAGATCAGAAAACACCTGGAGGTCCACCTCTAAGATATTAATCAACTGTGATTAATCCACACAATAGAATTCTAGGAAACTTTGTGGACATCTCTCATATCTGTGACTGCCCATCTTTTTTGGAAAAGTCTTTTTTTTAAAAAAAAAAATTGCATATTCCAAATCCCACTTCCTGGCTTAAAAACAGAGAATCAAAATTCCCAGATTCCCTAGCAGCTCATATGCAAGCATATCACCTAAGTTCCACTAATCAGATTTATCCATACATTTCTTTCAAACGAAGGCTGAATATAGATGCATTTATTGATATGTTTATAAGCTATTTCTGGAAGCTGAAGCTAGCAAAAGTGGCTGCCAGCTGCCTCCAGGGAAGAAAACCGAGAGGCTAGGGCACATGGGGAGGAAAGAGTTTACTGCATATCATTTTATACCTTCTGAATTTTGAATCATATGAATGTAGTATCTATTAAAAATAAATTTAGGGGGCTGAGGTTGTGGCTCAGCGGTAGAGTGCTCACCTAGCACGTGCAAGGACCTGGGTTCAATCCTCAGCACCACATAAAAATAAATAAATAAAATAAAGGTTGGCCCTGGGTTCAATCCCAAGCACCGCACAAAAAATAATAATAAAAATAATAATAAAAAGTCTCTTGAGGGCAAGTCCTGCATTTTTTGAACATCTTTGCTTTCCCTGCAGCACCCATGCCACTGATTTCTAGCAAAGAAGGCTCACAGAATAAGTTAGATATGCCTATTGTGTTTTTACTCTTGATGGCTTAACGAGAACTCCTATGTATGGTATCTTGTACCATTAGATAGTGAATTATGTGACTCTATCAACATATTCAACCAAATACTTTGTTAAAATCTAAAGGATCAAAGACACTGGCCTGATCACAGGATAACAAGAAGTAGAACCTCAGGTAAATCATTTTGTAATCACCTGATTCCACGCAGGCAAAGCCAAAGGGGAATGCAACCCATCCTCCCAGAACTTTGAATTATCTTAGTCTATGGTGGTATTATGTTATATATTAAAACAGAGATATAGTAAAGAATCAAATATAAATTAGTATGGTTCTTTTGGGGAGAGCAGCATTTACTGGGGATTGAACCCAGAGGTGCTCAATCACTGAGCCATACCCCAGGCCTTTTGTTCTTTATAATGAGACACAGTTTTGCTTAGTTGCTTAGGGCAGCTTTGAACTCACAATCCTCCTGCCTCAACCTCCTGAGCCACTAGGATTACACGTGTTTACCACCACACCCAGCCAGTATGGTTATTAATGACAAAAAAAGACATTCTCCACTCAGGCTAGCTGTTTTGATCATGCCCATGACTCTCATGGTTCATTCTCTCTTCTGCTTTTAGGGAGCTGACAGAAGGTCTGGGATTATCAGCATTAAATTGATCAGAAATGGGAATACAGGTTCTTGCACAATGGATCGGCATCTATAGGCTTCACTGAGTGATTCTAGAGATTTTATTATGTACCTAGATTGTTGTTTTTTTTTTGGAATGAGGAAGAATTATAGATAATGATGGCATTTGATGACAATGGTCTTTTATGATTTTTGTAAACTAGGTCTTTTTTGGCAAACCAATGCCACAGCTTTCCAAACTGCCCAGCTGGCTTCACACATACAGGCATGTATCACAACAGGGTCAGGAGTTCCTTAGGACTGGCATCTGTCTGGGAAGAAATGGGGATCTAATAACTGAAGGTTGAACAGAGGGGAAGAGGTGATGGGGTGAACTGCTGAGGCACAAAGGAAGCATCCTCCCATAGGTTTAGAAGAAAAGAATAGCAGACTCCACAGTAAAAACTAACATTTACTGAGAGCAGACTGTGTCCCAGGCACTGACATAAATGGCAGGAATTAATGAGATGAAGGAAATACACATATATACACAAGCAGTCTTGACTCCAGAACCAAATTAAAATGCAATTACAGCTCAGATTACAAAAGAAAATTAGCTTTAGAATTCTGGCTCAGGGTTTGAGGCTCTATGTATCACAGAATTTTTGTACAGCTGGAGGTAGAGAAATCTCAGGTGAACACAAATGCATTGCCAAAATTACATATGACTTTTACTGGTTCTGGCAACTCAGACTTTATCTCACCAGCCAAAGGATTAGCTTTGCAGACAGTTCATTTATTGACATTTTTTTAGAGCTTCTCAAAAGTAAAACTATAGGCTCAGGTTATTTGGAATTTTATGAGGTTGTTTATTTCAATCCATTCTATATTTATCTAGACTATTTTATCTGCACTCACACAATTTATTTTTTAAAGAAATGTGTCCCATTTCTTTACATTTCAACTATGTGGAGCATCAGTATTGCACAGAGATCTTCAACATGCTAAGGGAATGAATAAATGGATAGAAGTTCAGTCTTAGATCACACTAGAGTTCTCACACTTGACCCTAAATCCAGATATTTTGAAGCCTCTAGCACAAAGCTAAACTCTTACCAGAAACATCCATTTTGGGTGGGATAAGCAATCTGACTTCATTAATTTGATTTGTCAAGTTCTCACTAAGGACCCTATCCAATTGTTAAAATAACAAATACATATCTCACTTCCCTGACATTCTAACAGCCTCCCGGTTGAGGAGGCTGATCCCATTTGAAGTGAGCTGCTCCAGGGCAATAAAGCTGGAGAAGGGCCCTTCCTCCCTGTTCATGAGTGTTCTCCTCACAAAAAGGTCCCATGACAACCAGCACACTCAGGCCTTCTGCATCACTATGGCAAATCCAGTTGGGTTTAAGAGGCTCCGGCCCAACCGATCAGAACCAAGCACCAAGACAATACTGATATTGTTACTACTGTGACCTAATGGGCATATAATACTGACCTAACTGACCTCTTTCCATGATCAAGTCCCCTTTCTGTGTCTCAACTATTCACATTCATCCTCTTTCCTCTCTAGGCACCCATCATTTTAAGGCTTGAACTTACTCTCATCTACCTTATCAACAGCAACCTGCTGACAATTCCATGATAACCAAATTCCTAAAGTCTGTGATCTGAGGTCTCATGCCACTGAGCTGCACTTACCAGAAGGGACATCCCTAAGGTCCTCGTGAGTCTTCTGCACCTATCTCGAATCACCTATAAATACTGTTTCATCAGCCTAGATAGACTTTCCATTGCCAGAGGATACAATCCACTGGTCCCACTAAATTGATGACCCCACCACAATGGGTGAGCTTAGATCCAGGTTCTAATTGCTTCCAGGATGTTCTATCCAAAGTGCAGTTCACTCTCATAAGCCATGCTTAGAGATTTCAAAACTAAAAGATATCTGACAAAGAAAGAACAATCCCTGTTGTCAAAGGATTTATAATCTGATTGGGGTGTGTACCTAAGAATTTTGTGAAAGATGATGGAAATTTAGCAAAGACTACTACACACCAAGTAGAAACTGGGCCTTGCTCTTTGTGGGAATTATTTCTAGTATCTAATCCAACATGAATGGTTTTGTAGTAGGAACTTCAGAGTCTAAAGAAGTTAGTGAAATGCTAAAAATTAAGAAATCATCTGAATTGAAAGATCTTGCTACCCAACAATTTATATTAGAAATATCACATGAATCAAATTCACTGTGCAGTTTTCCAAATTCTTAGGCATTAAGATACCACTCACTTATGGCAAAGTCTCTTTGGACATACCAACTAAAAGACACATACTATTTATACTTTGGCAGCCAGAGCTACGTGCAAGTTAGGCTCCGTTATTTCTTGGCTTTCCAAGTGGTCATGAGCACATATCTGTGAGAGGGAGCAGGTGTCAGGAGTACAGCTCAGAACTGAGTATTTTCTTTCAATAGAACTGGAGAACAAACCACAAAGCTTACTTCATCATAACAGTGTGATAACCAACTGAGTTGACCAGAGTACAAAACAGAAACAAATGAGCATTTCCCATTTCTCCTCTGGCTTCCCAGTATCAGAATCCCTGCAGTATTTATGAAGTTTTCCACCTGCTTTCAGCTAAAAAGTTTCTGATATTCACTTTCCTTATTGTTTTTTAATCAGGGTATGGACACAGGACATAAGCTTGCCAGCCAATACCCATATGGGCATTTTAATCAATAACAAATGCTGCAAACCAACAGGAATAGTAGATGATAATTTTCTTGTAAAGAGGAGCAACACCCAATTCCAGGGGCAGCCCCACCCCAACATCTAATGCAGGCAATGATGTACAGGGGGAGACATACAATATTCAGCAGCTACAGTATCACCATCCTCAATGGATCAATTCTGTAGCATGAACCAGCTGTAGTTCTGGCAGTGTTGCCTTCTAACTGTGGATTTTTCAACCCTCCCCCTAGGCTTCCCAGGAGAAAGAATGAATTACCAAAATTTATCCACAAACTCCTTTTTTGATTAAATTAGCCACAAGCAATTTCTGTTGGTTACGTGACTATGTTACTAAGAATCCTGGATGTTACAGAGGACAGATTACAGGTGAGCCTTCATCATTCCAGGGCTACAAATTTGGCTATATCATTATCTACTGCCTAACAAACCACCCCAAAACCCAAATGCCTTAAAGCAACTAATTATTTAGTTCAAAATTCTGAGGCTCAGCAATTTGGGCTGAGTTCAGCTAAATCTGGGCTAGGTGCCACTGCTCTCAGGTGGACTCACTTACGCTTCTACAGTTGGTTTTAGGTTGGCTGGGTGCCTCTATTTTCCACCACATGGTCTCTTCCTCCAGCCCAATCTAGAATTTTTTACATGGTGGCAGAGTTCCAAAGCAGTAAGGAGCTGAAATGTTTCCTCATATCTAGGCTGAAAACCTGCACAAGGTCATTTCTGCATTCTATCAATAAACCAAGTCACAAGGCCAACCAAAATCCTAGGGAAGGGGAAACAAGCTCCACTTCTTTGATGGGAAGAGTTGCAAAGTACTGTAGGCATTTTGCAATCTACCATGCCTGACTGCTTGATAAAGATGAGACAATAGATAACTCTAGGGAATTCTCATTTATTAGAACTACTCATACCTAGAATCTGTGCTCTCACCACCACTTCCATTTACCACCACCAACTCCAGCCTCTGATTTAACAACAGCTAACTAGAAGCAATAAATACAGTGCTGAGCCAGCAAACTTAGCAGCCTGTAAACAATTTTGTACAGGTCAGGTCCCTTGGATTCCTCATACTGTAGGACATGCTAAAGAGCATTGGCTAGAATTGTGTGGCATGTGACATCAGCTCTCCATTTTTGTTTTCTCCATTTCTGAACCTCAGTTTTTCTCCCTCAAAGATCAAAGAAATTTGCTGCATATGAACAAATGGATAGTTTGATCACTTCACACAGAAAACTACTTAACGGTCCTAAATTACAGAAAAGCCTAATATAAAACATAAAGGAATCTTTTAAAAATCTCTTCTTTAAATTTGTTTATTCGGATCTTGAAAAGGTTTAACTAAATCCCCTTCCAAGAGCCACTGAAATTGGCAGACCCCACAAATTGAAACTACATGTTTCCCTGACAACTGTTGAACACAGAAAGGAAGGGCTTCTGCAAGAAGTCCCCATGGAAACCACCTAGTCCTTGCATCTTCCATTCACCTTATACTTTGGCTGGCATTCAAGAAGATCAAATCGCAATAAAAACATAAGGAAGCTGGCTTGTGAGCAATAAAGAATGTCTATGTTTGGTACAGTGAGATTTTTCCAGTAAAAAGGCATAGTCCAAACACCTCAAGACCCACCAGATTTAAAGAAGTCTCTGTATGTTCAAACCATTTCTTAAAATACACCAGGTCTTAGTCCATTTGGGTTACTACTTTACATTGGGTATACCATATATATATATATATTCAGTGGCTCTTGGAAGGGGATTTAGTTAAACCTTTTCAAGATCCGAATAAACAAATTTATATATATATATATATATATACACACACACACACACACACACACACATATACACAATAGAATTTTTTTGTGTGGTATCAGGGATTGAATTCAAGGGTACTAGACTACTGAGCCACATCCCCAGCCCCATTTTTTTATTTTATTTAGAGACAGGGTCTCACTGAGTTGCTTAGCACCTTGCCATTGCTGAGGCTGGCTTTAAACTCACAATCCTCCTGTCTTAGCCTCCGGAGCCACTAGGATTACAGGCATGCACCACTGCACCCAGCCCACAATAGAAATTTTATTTCTTACAGTTTTGCAGACTGACAAGTCTAAGATCAAGGTGCCAGCAGATTCAGTGTCAGGTAAAGGTTATCTATGGCATAGATGGCACTTATTTGCTGTAACTTCCATAGTGGAAGGTGCAAACAAGCTCCCTCAGGACTCTATTATGCAAACATTAATACCACTCATGCCCTACTCTCATGAACTAATCAGCTCCTGAAAGTCATCCTTTAAATACTATTACATTGGATATTAAGCTTCGACATATGAATTTGAGGAGGACAGAGACATTCAGAACACAGTTTCCCAAAAATAATTCTGGAAACAAAGTATATTGGTTTCCTAGGGCTGCTGTAATAAATGGGCTTAAAACAATCGACATATATTATTGTCTTACAGTTCTGGAGGCATGAAATACAAACTCAAGGTGTCAGCAGGGTTAGAAAGTTTCCTTTGAAGGCTCTAAGGTAGAATAAGTTCCATGCCTCTCCCTAAGCTTCTTAATATTAAGTCTCAGAAGTTCTTTGGCTTATACTAGAATCATCACTCCAATCTTTGTCTTCAAATGGCTTTCTTTCTGTGTGACTATGTCTTCACATGGCTGTCTTCTTATGAGAAAACTAATCGTATTGGATTATAGTCCCACCTTACTGCAATGTGATTTCATCTTAACTTGATTTTATCTCCAAAGACCCTATTTCCAAATAAGGTCATGTTCTGCAGTACTAGTGATTAGAATATCAACATATATTTTGGGGAAGACACAATTCAATTCAGAACATACTGCTATATAACAACTATTTTATTTTCCCTATTCACTATGTTTTTTTTAAAGCTAATTAATAGCTCCATTTCTTTTGTAGTTCAATCAAAACAGAAGATCATACTTAACCACAAAGCCACAACTAGCTACAGTGAAATCTGGGCAGTGCAACCTTTACTCTGGACAACCATGTGCCAAGCTCAAAACTGGAATTTTTATTGCAAAGGAGAAGAAGGTTCAATGAAAGTCAGGGGACAAAGAATTCTCAGTCACAGAGGTAAAGAGTAAAATCACTCAGGAAAAAACAGACACCCTGCCCTTTGGTGAAAACCCACTGCAAAAATGAGATCATAAAAGTTAACTGTGCTTGGAAAAGACCTTGGAACTGAAATGAAGAAATTAGTTTTATGCCTAACCAAAAAAAAAAACAGAGGCAAGAGACACTCAAAGGACACAGAGTGAAGAGCATCCCAAATTATAAGTGCTTGAGGGGAAAAAAAAAGTCAATCACAGTGAGACTGAATCATTTTGTATTACCTTCAGCAAGGTATGAATGATGCAGTTTCTCTACACTCCTGCCAGCATTTGATGATGTCACCCGTTTTTCATTTTAGCCATTCTGATAGGTTATGATATGCTATCCCATTGTGGTTTTAAATCTCATTTCCCTAATGGCTAATGATAATGAACATAACTCCACACCACATCAAGATATGTGATTTGCAAATACTTCCTCCCACTCTGGAATTTGTCTTCACATCCTTTTATGAGGTCTTTCTCAAAGTAAGTGTTCTTAATTTTCATGAAGTCCAATTCATCAATCTTTCTCTTTTATGGATTGCATCCTTAGTGTCAGATCGAAGGACCCTTGGTCCTGAAGAATTTCTCATATTTTTATAAGTTTTATATTTTACATTTAAGTTTGTGATCCATTTTTAGTTGTCTTAGGTATAAGACATGAGGTTTAGATCAAGGCACTTTGGTTTTGCTTATTGAAGGTCAATTTTTCTAGCACCATTTGTTGAAAAGGCTATCTTTCCTTCTCTGCTTAACTGCTTTAAAAATTTTGTCAAAAACATCAAAGCTCCACTCTGTTCTCTATTCACTCTGTTGTCAATAACAGGAATAGACAGCCTAAAAACTGAGAGAAAATATTTGCCAGCTATTCATATGACAAAGGATTAATATCCAGAATACATAAACAATTCAAAAAACTTTTTTAAAAAGAGTAATCCAATTTAAAAATGGGCAAATGATCTGAATAGATATTTCTTAAAAAAATACAAATGGCAAACAAATAAATTAAAAAAATTCAATATCATTAGCATCAGGGAAATGCAAATCAAATCTACAATGATATACCATCTCCCACAAGTTAGAATGGCTACTATCACGCAATTTAAGAAATGATAGCGAGAGCCAGACATAGTGGTACACACCTGTAATCCCAACTGCTCAGGAGGCTGAGGCAGGAGAACCACAAGTTCAAAGCTAGCCTCACCAATGGCAAGGCACTAAGCAATTCACTGTGACCCTGTCTCTAAATAAAATACAAAGTAGGGCTGGGGAGGTGGCTCAGTGGTTGAGTACACCTGAGTTCAATCCCCAGTACCTGGCCCCCAAAAGCGAGGATATGGAGATAAAGGAACTCTGACACACTATTGATGGGAATGTAAATTAGTACAGCCATTATGCAGAGCAGTACAAAAGTTCCTTAAAAACCAAAAACAGATTACCTTATGATCCATCTACTCAATTCAGGGTTTATAACCAAAGAGAATGAAATCAGCATGCCAAAGAGTACCTGAAAACCCACGCTCACTGTGGCACTGTTCACAATGGGTAAGACATGAAATCACCCTAGGAGCCCATCAACAAATTAATGGATAAAGAAAATGTGGTGTATATATACACAACGGAGTACTATTCACCCATAAACAAAAATTAAATTCTGTCATTTGCAGCAACATGGATGGGACTGGAGGGCATTACATTAAATGAAATAAGCCAGACACAGAAAGACAAGTATCACATGTACTCTCTCACATATGAAAACTTAAAAAAAAAAAAAGTCAGGGCTGGGGTTGTGGCTCAGAGGTAGATAAATTGCCTAGCATGCGTGAGGCACTGGGTTCAATCCTCAGCACCACATAAAGTAAAATAAAGACATTGTGTCCACCTTTTTAAAAAGTAAGCATGAAAGTAGAATACTGATGGATAGAGATTGGAAGGGTTGAATGGAAGGTGATTGGATTTGATCAATGCATGCTATGTGCATGCACGAAAACATCACACTGCACCTTATTAATATATACAATTAGTGTGCTAATAAAAAATAAAGTTTTAAAAAGTCCAACATGGTGGTATGTGCCTGTGCCACCAGCCATTCAGGAAGCTGAGGGCAGGAGAACCACTTGAACCCAGGAGTTCAAGATCAGCCTGGGAGATAAAGCAAGATCCCATCTCCAAAACAGAGGTGGGAAGAGGTAGGGAGGGAGAGGAAGATATTGAGATTCTTTGTCAAAAATCATTCGAGCATATTTCTGTGGGTCTATTTCTAAGTACATTGACCTATTCCATTGATCTATATTTCCATTCCTCCACTGATTCTACACAGTCTTGATTACTGTAGTTATAAGTCATAAAATCAGGCAGACTTATTTTTCCTCTTATTCTTATCAAAATTATTTTAGCCAGGCACAGTGTACATACCTATAATCATAGTGGTTCAGGAGGCTAAGGCAGGAAAATCACAAATCCAAAGCCAACTTCAGCAACTTAGTAAGGCCCTAAGCAACTTAGCAAGACCCTGTCTCAAAATAAAAAATAAAAAGGACTGGGGATGTGGCTGAGTAGTTAAGAGCCCTTGGGTTCAATCCCTAGTAAAAAAAATCTTTTAGCTATTATAGTTTATTTGTCATTTCATATAAATTTTTAAATATTATCTACATCTACAAAAATAATCCTGCTAGGATTTTTATAGGAATTACATTAAACTTGTATATTGATTTTCAGAGAATTAACAGGTTTACTGCCCTCTGATCCATGAACATATTATGTCTATATGTGTTTCAGTGTACAAGTCCTGTGTGTATTGGTTACTAACCTAAGTATATTTGAGTATCTGTGAATGGCATTCCCTCCCTGTATGTATGAACACACACACACACACACACACACACACATTTTTTTTCTCAGTGTTAGGGACTGAACCCAGGGTCTTGTGCATACAAAGCAAGCACTCTATTCTGAGCCACACTCTTGGCCCAGGTATTATATTTTTTAATTTCAGTGTCCATGTGTTTGTGGCTTACATATACAAATATAATTCATTTCTGAACATTTTCTCTTATCCTTAGACCTTGCTGATTTCACTTATTAGCTCCAAGAGTTATTTTGTAGATTCCTTGGTATTTTCTATACAGACAATGACGCCATCTATAAATAGGGATAGTTTATAATTCTTGGCGGGGTCCCTTATGATTTGTGTGCCTTTTATTTCTTCTTCTTGCCTTATTACACTAGCTAGAATTACCAAAACAGTGTTGAAAAACAAAGATAGGAACAGACATCCTTGCCTTAAAAATGATCCCAGGGCTAGGGTGCTAATTCCTAGTTAATTCCCCAGCACCACAACCAAAAATGATTCCACATACAAACTCAAGGATGTAGAAAAAAATGAAGGGACAATAAAATAGTAACTCTGTCTATAAATCTAAATTGGGAGTTGGCCTGTAGACCAAATCTAGGCTATTGCCTGTTTGTGCAAATACAGGCAAATATAATCATTTACAAATTGTCTATGGCCACTTGTCACTATAGCAGTAAACCTGAGCATCTATGACAGAGACAATATGGACTACAGAGACTAATATATTTACCATCTGGCCTTTATAAAAAAAAAAAGTTTGCTGAACTCTGACCTAAATAAAAAATACCTGCATAAAATAGTAATGAGTTATGAAATTTAATATATAGTACTAAAATATATGGCAAAAACAACAGAAATTGTAAGCTAGGATAAGTGGAGTCAAAGGTCATTGCATCATTCAGGAGAAAAATAAAAATAAACATTAATGGAAAAAACCTTTTAGCTGGGTACAGTGACATACTCCCACAATGCCAGTGACTTGGGAGGTTGAGGCAAAGGGATTGCAAGTTCAAAGCCAGTCTAGGCAACGTAGTAAAAACCTGACTCAAAATTTAAAACTAAACAGGACTGGGGATGTAGCTCAGAGAGTATCCCTGAGTTCTATCCCCAGTATTGCAAAAAAAAATAATAATTAATTTAATTAATTAAAAACAATTTTAACCAAAACATCCCCTAAATGTATCCTTTAGGTTCAGAAGACGGAAAAAGATCTATCCCTTCTATTTCCATTTTTTTTTTCGGTTATATCAAAGTATAATCATTAACCCAATAGCTTCACTGGGCAGGAAGGGGCCACATATCTACATTAACTCCCTCCATAAAACATCTATAAAAACGGGGCATGGTGGCACATGCCTGTCATCCCAGAAGCTCAGGAGGCTGAGGCAGGATTGTGAGTTCAAAGCCAGCCTCACAACTGTGAGGCACTAAGCAACTCAGTGAGACCCTGTCTCTAAATAAAATACAAAATAGGGCTGGAGATGTGGCTCAGTGGTTGAGTGCTCCTGAGTTCAATCCCCGGTACCTAAAAAAAAAAAAAAATCTATAAAGGTAATTGCCAGTTCCAAATCATCCATCTCCTTGCTTTTCACTGCTAGGGTGACTAACCATCCTGGATTTCCTAGGACTGAGGGGGGTTCCTGGGATGTACAACATTCAATACTAAAACTAAGAAAGTTCAAGTTGATCACCTAACTTCCAATGGCCCATGCTAGTGAAATGGACTGACTGGGACACGAAGTTCTGCTTCCCATTCATTTCTAATGAGGAGGTCACTTTTAGTGAGTCAGTGAGCAGGTCATCAAGCAGAACTAATTAAAGTTAAGTGCACAGTCTCAACTTGTGTATTCCTAACAATTCTTCACAAAATGATGCCTTTGAAAGCAAACACAGCCCTCCGCTCCTCAAACATGCAGTGTATTCACAAATTGACTGATATAGAAGAATGCATACACATCTCATCGACCTCCATTTTCTCAGTCTCTAGATCTCAGTGTCCTACTAACTGATACCAGTATGTAGCACAGAAACAAAATCTATTTTAATCTAAGAGAATTGGGAAACTTCCAAAGAGCACTGACCTGAAAAATCTTGACAGAGCAGAGGAAATTGATTTTCTACCAAAACCATGGAGAGGATTAGACTCAGATTTAGGCCAATAAAAGATTTACATTCCATCCAAGTCCCAATATAACATGATGCACAGATGAAAACATGCTCATGAGCTGACATAAGCTGACACACATTAGAAAGTTCAAAATAAAAGTCAGCTCTTAAGAATGCAAGTCCCTAAGGTAAAAACTCAACATATAAATTGTATTAAGATTCCTGTGATAGAACACAGCATAGTCTTTCAAATTGATTTTCATAATAATTTTTATTCTCATTCTGGATCGTTTCAAAAAGATTGCCCACCAGGGCCGGGGATACATCTCAGTGGTAGAGCACTTACCTAGCAGGTACAAAGCCCTGAGTTCAATCCCCCAACATCAGAGAGAGAGAAAAAAAAGATTGCCCACAAATCCTCAAGATCAGAAAATACCATTGACCATTCATTTATAATAACCAAAAATTTTTCTTAAAATAAATAATGAATAACTTAAAATTACAAAAAAAAAAAAAACTCCAACTTTCTAACTTTCAAATAAGGGAAAAACTCCACCCTTTCCAACACCCACATAGACAACTATGCTACTACACCTCCTTTTTATCATAACATCTATTAATTATGGTAAGAAAAAAAAACCCTATGCCCTTCTATACTTAAGACCAAAAGTAATACTGGTGACCAGCTTGACCTTGATTGTCCCAGGCACCTACACTGGGCAGTGTGAAATGAGAAAGCAAGTCTTCCCATCAGGGGCCTACTTGTCCTGGCTACAGTGAAAATTAAAGCTGCCTCTTTGACAGTTTTTAACTTTTACAAGTTTTCTTCAAATCATGGATTTATTTTTAATCTTTCTTATGTCAAAGAAAAAAATACGATGCACATGTCATCAAGTCAACAGATAAAGAAAAGCTATCACTGTGTAAATGAAGCATGACACTGGGACAACAGGAGTCAAGAATGCGAGTGAGTGAGCCAGCCTCCACGTAGAATTGGTCACATCCAACTAAACACAATTTGGAAAGAAAAAAGGAAAATACGTGAAGGGAGGAAAAAGCTCTAAGCCAATGCAATCAACAGTGGTTAAAAGTGATAGGTTGATTCCTGAGGTGGAAACATTTTTGATTTCATGGTTGCATGATTACACACAGTAAATCCATATACTTCTGTAGCCCATCAGGACACTTTTATGCCTCAAAGTTCAAAACCAAATGTAATAAACAAAATTATAGCTGAACTTCTTCAAGAAGAGGACCAGGGCTGGGGATGTGGCTCAAGCAGTAGCGCGCTCGCCTGGCATGTGTGCGACCCGGGTTCGATCCTCAGCACCACATACAAACAAAGATGTTGTGTCCGCTGAAAACTAAAAATTAAATATTAAAATATTCTCTTTAAAAAAAAAAAAAAAGAAGAGGACCAGTTAACATCCTCAAGTTTCAGGGAAAATCTAATCTAACCTCCAAGATAGATAGAAAAAAAACTTAGTTCTGATTTGTTTAAACAAAGCCCCTTCCCAAAATCCAACTGATAAACACCATACATTAATTGCAAGGGATTGCCTCTCAGCAAGAGCTTAATATAAAAAGGAAAAGCTAGCTGGGCACATACCTGTAACCCCAGCTACCCAAGAGGCTGAGGCAAGGGACTAGGGCTGTAGCTCAGTGACAGAACGCTTGCCTAGCATGTGTGAGGCACTTGGTTCGATCCTTAGCAGCATATAAAAAACTAAAACAAATAAAGGCATGCTGTCCATCTACAACTATTAAAAAATTGTTTTATTAAAGAGGCTGAGGCAAGAGGATTCCAAGTTCAAGGCCAGTCATGGAAACTTAGTGAGACCCTGTCTAAAACGGGTTGGGGATATAGCTTAGTAGTAAAGTGTCCCTAGGTGCAATCCAAGGTGGAAATTCATGTCAGGCATCATGGTGCACACCTGTAATCCCAGCAACTCAGGAGGCTGAAGCAGAAGGATCACAAGTTCGAGGCCAGCCTCAGCAACTTAGTGAAGCCCTAAGCAACTTACTGATACCCTGTTTCAAAAGAAAAACTAAAAAGGACAGGGGATTTAATTAGGTTAAATTCCCAATTACTCTGCACCCCCAACAATCCTCTTTAACACACACTGTAATTAAAATGTTTAAAATACAGAACAAGGATAGAATTTTAAAAGCTGCAAGAGAAAAAAAGGCAGGTCATATTTAGAGGTCAAAGAATTAGACTTTCTATGATCTCTGGGCCTGGATTCTAAAAACTACAATGGCTTGGAATAATTGTACCAAGCCTGGAAAGATAATAGGTGTCAACCAAGATTGCTACAATCAGCAAAGCTATCCCTCAGAATTAAAGATGAAATAAAAACTTAAACATGCTAAGAGAACTAAATGAGTTCATAAACCCAAACCAGAACTACAAAACATACTTACAAAATATTACAAACAGCAAAAATGAAAAATAAAAATCAGAGCCCACATATGGATGAATCTCACTAGAAGAATAGTGAATAAAAGGGGAATTGGGTCTGAAATAAACATTAGAAGTAAATCAAAATGGCAGGAAATAAAACCATCTCTCTATAATAACACTGAACATAAATGGCCTAAACGCTTCAATGGAAAGACATAGATTAGCAGAGGGGATTAAAAGAAAAATAAACAGTCAGAGATGGTGACACAGGCCTATAATCCCAGCAGCTCTGGAGGGTAGGCAGGATAGGAAGTTCAAGGACAGCCTCAGAAACTTAGTGAGACCCTGTCTCAAAAGAAAAATAAAAAGGGCTGGGGATGTGGCTTAGTGGTTAAATGCCCTTGGTTTCAATCCCTGGTATCAAAAAGAAAAGAAAAGAAAAAAAATGAAACAACCATTTGTTGTTTATAACAGACTCAAAGGCAAAGACATCCACCCACCTCCCCAGGCTAATGGTAAAAGGCTGGAAAAATGAAGATTGAAAGCAACAGGAATAGATACTCTCATATTTGACAAAGTAGACTTGAAGTAAAAATTATTTAGAAGAGACAAAGTTGGTCACTTCATATGGGTTAACAAAAAGTTCTAATAATTGTATATATTTATGCCACAAATGTCAGCACATCTATGTACATAAAACAAACCCTACTCAATATAAAGAACACAATACAATAATAGTGAGTAACTTCAACACAACTCTCCCACCAAGAGATAGGTCTTCCTAAGTAAAGACTCTTCAGAACTAAAAAAACACTATTAATCAAATGGACCTAACAGACATCTATAGAATATTTCATCTATCGTCAATGAAATCATGTTCTTTTCAGCTATAAATAGAACCTTCTCTAAATCAGACTATATTTTAGACCTGTGTAGGAACAGAATAGGATCCAGGATGCAAGAATCTAGTGATTTACTGTACTCAACATGCCAGAGTTGCGATCCTGTTAGATCCTCAGCAAGCAGAAGCAAAAGGAACTGGATAAACACTTCCTGAAGGACCCCTATCCATCCCACAGTGCCCTGGTGGTACTGGCCTCCAGGCTCGGCCTGGAGGAATGTCATGTGCAGGTTGGACTCCTGTTCAACACATCCCTGTCCTTGGCCTTCAGCAGGGGAAGCCCTGTCCTTGCTGGCCCTGGCCACATCCCAGGCTCCCACCGCTACAGAAGCCTGAGGTGCAGAGGGGCCACACGCTACCCTGGGTCCTACTGGGCTCTGGGCTGGACCCTGAGCTCAGATTCTATCTTTCGTGGTGCACAACATCATGAATGCCCCAGGGCCTTCTAGGATGCAGACTCCAGGGCCCCCTCTAAACCTGAGGAGCCTCAGGCAGAGCCCTTCCTACCCTCCTGGGTTCCAGGTCCTGTCCCTCCAGGCTTCTCCTCTTGCCTTTGACCTCCAGAGCCCAAGGGATCTCCGTTTTGTTTCTCTTTTTGCAGTGCTGGGGATGAAACCCAGGGCTCTACCACTGAGTTAACATTCCTAGTCCTTTGTTTATTTAGAGATAGGGTCTCATTAAAGTGCCCAGGGTGGCCTTGAACTTGCCATCCTTCTGCTTCAGCCTCCCAAATCTCTGCATTAGAGGCATGAAATCTTTGCCCAGGGCTCCCTCAGAGACCTGCCCCCAACCCCCATCCCCATGCACTTTCCCACCTAGGGCACAGGCAGGTGCACAAGGTCCCCTGTCCTGTTCATATCTCTGAGGTCCCCCTCTCCCATTCACATCTCTCCGTATCACCTTTGTCTCCCCAGAGGTAGTTTGGCATCAAGTACCACACCCTCACCCTGCACCATCCCCTGGCCGGGAGCAGCCTCTGAGCCTACCCTCATCCTGGTCAAATGAACTCAACCTCACCTACAGGAGCTAAGAACAGTACTTCACCTACCTCTCCAGATGTAAGAAGCCCTGGAGCCTGCACCAGGAGGCTTCTGTGAGCGCAGACCCTAAGGCAATGGCTGCTCAAGTGCCAGTCCTTGGGATTTCTTCCCAGAGGAAGAACTCCAGTCAGTGCCAGACCTGCGGCAATCCCTGGGGACAGCACCCAGGAGTTGTCCCAGCAGCAAGAACCCAGGCTAGGGGCCCCAATGCCTCCAACCTCTCAGGGGAGTGAGGCCTGCAAGGCCCTAGATGGCTTCAAAAGGCTCTCAGTCTTTGCCTCCACTGTGAGCCTGAGGAAGGTGACCTTGAGGATGCACATAAATCAGATCCAGGAGATTCCTGAATGTATGTGGGTTCTGCGCCACATTCCACAGGTCCTGTAAGTCGGGCATAGTGGCTACAGAAGCCTGAGGTGCAGATGGGCCACATGCTACCCTGGGTCCTACTGGGCTCTGGGCTGGACCCCGAGCTCAGATTCTGTCTTTTGTGATGCACAAAATCGTAAATGCCCCGGGGCCTTCTAGGATGCAGACTCTAGGACCCCTCTACACTTGAGGAGCCTCTGGAAGATGCTTAGTGGATTGAGGAGGATGGCAACTTTGAATCAACCTTGGAAACTTCATGAGAGCCTGTCTCAAAATAAAAAGGACAGGAGATGGAGTGTAACTCAGGGGTGGAGTACTTGCCTAGCACATGGCAAGTCCTCAGTTTCATCCCCAGTACTACAAAAGAAAAGGTATAATTTCCCTTTTTTTATTATTTATTTTTTGGGGGGTGGGGGTGGGTACTGGGCACTGAACCCAGGGTGACTAACCACTGAGTAGCATCTTTAGCCCTCTTTATTTTTTATTTTGAGACAGGGTATTGCTAAATTGCTTAGAGCCTTCCTAAATTGCTGAGGCTGGCTTTGAACTTACCATCCTCCTTCCTCAGTCTCCCCAGCCACTGGGATTACAGGTATGTGCCACTGCACCCGGCTTTGCCAATCTTCCATGTTGCAGATAGAATACATCTAAACCCGCTCCCTCATACTGCTCCCTAGAAACAAATATTGACTTTAAAAAGAAATGTGAGCAGACTGGGGTTGTGGCTCAGTGGTAGAGCTCGCCTAGTATGTGTGAGGCCCTGGGTTCAATCCTCAGCACCACATATATATAAATAAATAAAGGTATTGTGTCCATCTACAACTAAAAATATATATAAAAAGAAATGTGAGAAAAATTATACTAATCAAGGATACAGCTTCAGTAACATATTTTCTGAAATACCATTCTGTGTTAACACAACCCACATTAATAACCAACGTGGTAGGGGACTATGTTAAAGTATTATAAACTAAACCTGATGTCAAACCTCCCAACATAGTTGAGTTGTAAAATCTTGTGTAAATGTAACTCAAAAATTATTAAAAACATCTACTGAATAAAAAACAGAACTTATTTTAGCATACAAAGCAAATACAAAAAATAGAGATAATCCCTTGCATTGTATCAGATCATAATGAAAAAATTATAAACCAATAACAAAATGTCCAAGTGCAGTGGTGCACACCTATAAACCTAGCAGCTCAGGAGGCTGAGACAGGAAGATTGTGAGTTCAAGGCCAGCTTCAGCTATGGCCAAGCACTGAGAAACTCAGTGAGACCCTGTCTCCAAATAAAATACAAAATAGGGCTGGGGATGTGACTCAGTGGTTGAGTGTCCCCGAGTTCAATGCCCAGTACTAAAAAAAAAGATTAAAAAATTAACCATTTTAACATATAAAGATTAATGATACACTTTTGAATGAGAAGAAATCAAAGAGAAATCAAAAAATTCTTGGACTGGGGTTGTAGCTCAGTAGTAGAGCACTTGCTTAGCACGTGTGGAGCACTAGGTTCTATCATCAGCACCACATGTGTCCATCTACAACTAAAAAAAAAAATCCTTAAAAAACAAATGAGGGGGCTGGGATTGTGGCTCAGTGGTAGCGTGCTGGCCTCGCATGCATGAGGCACTGGGTTCGATCCTCAGCACCACATAAATGTAAAATGAATACATTATAAAAAATGAGAATAGAGACATATCAAAATCACTGGGACAGGATGAAGGCATTTCTAACAGGAAAGTTTATAGCATTGAGTTCCTATGTTAGAAAAGTAAAAACAGAAAGACCCCAAATAAATAATCTAATGCTATACCTCAAAGCCCTACGAAATCAGGAACAAACTAATTCCAAAATCATTAGAGGATAGGAAATAATTAAGATCACAGCTGAGAGACAGGCCCAGTGGTGCACACCTATAAATCCCAGTGGCTCGGGAGGCTGAGGAAGGAGGATCAGAAGTTCAAAGCCAGCCTCAGTGAAACCAAGGCACTAAGCAACTCAGTAAGTCCCTGTCTCTAAATAAAATACAAACTATGGATGGGGATGTGGTTCAGTGGCTCCGTAGTCAAGTGCCCCTGAGTTCAATCCCCAGTACCCCCCCAAAAAAAATCACGGCTGAAATTAATGAAATTGATAATAACAAAAAAATACAAAGGATCTATGCACAAAGAATTGGTTTCTCTGAAAAGAAACCCTTAGAAAAACTAACCAAAAGACAGAGAAGACCCAAATTAAAAAAAAAAAAAAATTAGAGATGAAAAAGGAGACACTTCTGAAATCCAGAGGATCATTAGGAACTAATTTTGAGACTTTATACTCCAATAAACTGGAAACTATACAAGATATTGATGAATTTCCAGACACATAAGACCTACCCAAATTGAACCAAGAGGACATAGAAACCCTAATTAAACCAATATCAAGCAACGAGATTGAAGCAGCAATTAGCAGCCTTCCAACAATGAAAAGCCCAGGACCAGACAGATTCTCAGCCAAGTTCTACCAGAACTTTAAAGATGAACAAATGCAGGGCTGGGGTTGTAGCTCAGTGGTAGAGCATTCACCTAGCATGTGCAAGGCCCTGGATTCGATCCTCAGCACCACATAAAAATAAATAAAATAAAGGTATTGTGTCCAACTACAACTAAAAATAAATATTAAAAAAGATGAACAAACGCCAATATTCCTCAAATTATTCCACAAAATTGAAAGGGAGAGGACACTCCCAACTTCATTCTATGAAGCCAGTATCGCCTTGATACTAAAACCTGATACACACCAAGGAAAGAAAACTACAGGCCAATCTCCCTGATAAACACATATGCAAAAAATCCTTAATATTAGTAATCCACATTCAAAAACAGCTTAAGAAGATTGTATACTATGATCAAGTGTGTATCATTCCAGGGATGCAAGGTTGATTCAACATATGAAAATCAATAAGTGTAATTCACCACTACGAGGTATAGAACGAACTTACCTCAACATTATAAAGGCTATAAATTACATACACAAAGCCAACATCATACTGAAAGGAAAAAAACTGGAAGAATGTCTTCTAAAATCAGGAACAAGAAAAGGATGCCCACACTCACCACTCCTAGCCAACATAGTTCTTGAAACTCCAGCCAGAGCAATCATGCAACAGAAGGAAATTAAAGGGATACAATCAGGAAAAGAAGTCAAATCATATTTGCTGATGACTTGATCCTTCATTCTAAAGATCCAAAAAACTCTACAAGAAGACTTCTTGAGCTGATAAATTCAAAGTACCAGGATACAAGATCAACATAAAAATCAATAGCCTTCCTAGACTCCAATAATGAATTGCGGAGAAAGAAATCAGGAAAACTATTCTGTTCATAATAACCTAAAAAAATACAACTTAGGAATAAATTTAATTAAGGAGGTGAAAGACCTTTACAATGAAAACTATTGAACATTGAAGAAAACCTTAAAAGATGGAGAGACCTCCCATTTTCCTGGAAAGGCAAAATTAATATTGTCAAAATGGTCATACTACCAAAAGTGACACACACAAATTCAATATAGTGCTCGTCAAAGTACCAATAACATTCTTCATAGAACTAGAAAAAAATCCTAAAATTCATATGGAAGAATAAAAGACCCAAATAGTCAAAGCAATACTAAGCACAAAGGATGAGGCTAGAGACATCACAACACCTGATCTCAAACTATACTACAGAGCTATTGTAACAAAAACAACATGGTATTGGCATAAAAATAAACACGAAGATCATTGGAATATAACAGAAGACACAGAGACAAATCCACATAAAAACAGTCATATGACCATTGACACCGAAAACATACAAATGGAGAAAAGAAAGCCTTCATAACAAATAGTGCTGAGAAAAGTAGATATCCATATGTAGAAGAATGAAGCTTGATCCCAAACTCCTACCATGCTTACCCTGCACAAGAGTCAACTCAAAATTGATCAAAGATCTAGGAATTGAACCAGAAAAAGTGAGACTACTAGAAGAAAACAGAGGGTCAACACTCCAACGTATTGGTACAGGCACCAACTTCCTTTATAATACTTTTAAAGTTCAAGAAATAAAACCAAGAATTAATAAGTGGGATGCCATCAAATTTAAAAGCTTCTACATAGCAAAGGAAATAAGAGCATGAAGAGAGAGCCTACAGCATGAGAGGAGACCTTTATGAGCAACTCCTCCAACAGGAGATTAATATCCAGAATATATAAAAAATTCAAAAAAATGTAACACCAAAAAATAATAATAATCCAATAAATAAATCATCAAATGAACTAAACAGACATTTCTAAAAATGCCAATAGCCAACAAAAATGATCAACATCCTAAGTAGTGAGGGAAATGCAAATCAAAACTACATTGAGGGCTGGGGTTGTGGCTCAGTGGTAGAGCGCTCACCTCGCACGTGCGAGACCCTGGGTTCTATCCTCAGCACCACATAAAAAAATCAATAAGTGAAATAAAGGTATTGTGTCCAACTACAACTAAAAATAAATAAATAAATATTTTTTAAACTACATTGAGGGGCTGGGGTTGTGGCATGGCTGTAGAACACTTGCCTAGCACATGCGAGGCTCTGGGTTCAATCCTCGGCACCACATAAAAATAAATAATTTTTTTAAAAACCTACACTGAGATTTCACCTCATTCCAGTTAGATTAGCAATCATCAACAATATAAATAACAATAAATGCTGATGAGGATGTGGAGGGAAGGTACATTCATGCATTGTCAATGGGACTGTAAATGAGTACAACCACTCTGGAAAGTCAGTATGAAGATTCCTCAAGAGGCTAGGAAATGAAAGACTAGGCAAGGACCCACCATTTGATCATGCTACCTCACTCCTTGGTATTTATCCAAAAGGACTAAAATCAGCATACTAAAGTGATACACACATACCAATGCTTATAGAAGCATAATTCACAACAGCCACGCTGTGAATCAAATTTCTGTGTCCTTCAAAAAATGAATAGATAAATAAAATAAGGTATATATTTATACAATAGAGCTATACTCAGCTATAAAAACGAATCAAATTGATCATTTTACAGTACAAAGTAAGTGTTTAGAATTTTGTAATATAAAACACAAATGTAATTTATAATTTTGCAACTATGGGAAATGAGGATCCTATACATTTGATAGCCAGTCTCTAAAATTACCCCCAATGATCTCGACCTTATAATATTCATGATATCCTTGTATTGTACTCTTCCACATTGTATCAGGGTTGTCTATGTGACCAATGGAATAAGGCAGAAGCGATGATTTATGACTTTTGAGATTACATCATAAGAAATATTGTGGTTTTTGCTTTGCTATCTCTCTTGGATCTCTTGGGGAAGCCAGCTGCCATGTGGTATAGGCACTCAAGAAGTCCTAAAGAGAGGCTCATATGAGCAATTTAAAGCCTCTTGCCAACAAGTATATGAGCACACCATCATGGAAGCAAATGCTCCAATCAGACCTTCAGATTGCTATAGCCTGAATGACAACTGTAATGCAACCTCAAGAGTGATCCTGAACAAAGCCTATCTTCTCTTGTACTCCTGGTTCTCAGAAACTATGTGAGAAAATAACTATTTGTTATTTGAAAGTGCTAAGCTTTGAGTAACCTGTTATACAGCAAGAGTTAACTAATACGATATGTAATTATTATAAATCAGGTATTGCTCTCACTTCTTTATGTTGAAACTAATGCCAAAGAGGTAGTAAAACAATGCTGCAAAAAGAGTTTTCTGGAAGCAAACAGCCATGCTTCAGATTCAAGGCCCACCTCCCACAAACTGATGATCTTGGTCAAATTATTTAACTCAGCCATAGTGCCTCAATTCATCATCAAAACCAAATGGTATAGGAAGAGCAACTTCATATAATATTTGTTTAAAATCATAATATATAAAACAGCTTGGTGCCAAATGAGTACTTAATATTAGTTCCCTCTTTTAAGGGGTAAGTGATTCTGATAAAAAATGACCCTTGAGGAGCTAGGGTTGTGGCTCAGTGGTGGAGTGCTTGTCTGGCATGTGTGAGCACTGGGTTCTATCCTCAGCACCACAAAAAAATAAATAAATAAAAATAAAGGTATTGTATCCATCTACAAAAAAAAAACATTTTTTAAAAAAATGACCCTTGATTTATAAACACAACTACAATTAAACTGAATGTTGAATCCTAGGAAACTTAGAAAAGACCTTGGTTCCCATGGATGAAAGGGACCTCAAAGCTACTGCCAGGCTCTGCCAAATGGTTATAAAATAAAAGGCCATCCTGTATGCTAAGGTGTTTTATATAATTTATTCCATTTAATCTTCTCAACACCCCTACATTAATAGGGATAAACTGAGTTATACTATTGCAGGGTTTTCTCAGCCTCAACACTAATGACATTTGGGACCACACAATTAGTGTTGTTGGGGTTGTCCTGTCCACTGTACTAGCTCTTAAAGCTTTTGCCTGGAAAAAGGCATATATTACTTTCTCTTACAGCACTAGCCCAAGCAAATCCATGGCCAAAGTTAATAGCAAGAAACACTGTGAAATTTTTTAAGCAACAATACAGTCTATAAACCCCTAAAACATCTAGAAGCATTAACATGTTAAATATGAAGAAAGATGTGAACATCTGTGAACATATGACTAATAAAACTCACGCCACAGCCTACAAAACCAAGATTCAAACCATGACTCCCCAACAAATACAAAAAGAACAATATTCTGGGGCTGGGGCTGGGGCTCAGCCATAGTGCACTTGCCTGGCATGTGTGAGGCACTGGATTCGATTCTCAGCTTGCTCTTGCGCGCGCTCTCTCTCTCTCTCTCTCTCTATATATATATATATATACATATATATGTATATATATATACATATATATGTATATATACATATATATATACATATATACATATATATATATATACATATATATATATGTAAATAAATAAAACAATACTCTTGCCTTTGAACACTGTCTGCAAACTGTGTTCTAGGGAAGTAAATAGTTTCTAAAAGTGCTTGAGGGGTTCTGCCATATTTAATTCAAATTATATCTCACCATTCTGGCTTCTGGGCATATACTAAGAAAGTGGAAAACACACGTCCATACATTAGGCAAGTGCTCTACCACTGAGCCACATCCCCAGCCCAAACTGTAGACTTTAAATAGGTGACTTGTGTGGTATATGACTTCTATGGTAAATAACATTATTACCAAAAAAGTTGCCAGAATAGAAATAAAATATGTTTGTTTACTGTTGTCATGCCTTTTTTCTAGAGCACCATAAAATAAATGTGTGATGTAATTTTTGCCTTCAGATAAAGATAATCGATGCTGTCAGGTACAGTGCTTGATCATATTTTCAAGAACTGCTTTCCCCACAGGGAAAAAGGAGAAAATACAATTGAAAACAAAAGAAGATGGACAACCCAGATTCACAAACATGGTGAGGAGTGAAAATGAATTTGAAGATTCATAAAAATTGTTTGGCATTTTTGCAAGATAATGCCTATCACAGAACCAAATACCAACTACCTACTCTTTTTGTGTGTTAATTCAGCATTCTGCTAGAGAACATTAAAAGGCTACTAAAACTAGACAACAATAAATAGGCTATCATAACCAAGTAACAGATGAAAATGATGCTCTCACATCACAGCAAATTCACTCGCCACATTTTCTAAAATAATATGTTGGGAAAAAGCCAGGTAGGATGTTTCATTTAAACTACCCTGCTATCATTTTGCCTGTTTTCTCCACATTCTGGATCCCAGCCATGAACTGACCCAGTTTCACTGCTAAATCTCAGGTCAGTTCCCACCAGGATAAGCCAGAGAACAGTCCCACAAGAAAGTGTCAGAGTTCCAATTCCCAGGAGACAGCCAAGTCCCCACATCTGCTCTACGCTCTATTATGGCACATGGCACAGGAAAAGAAGGAGGCACGTCACACAGTCTGGGGAAACTTCTGTGAGAGTATTACTGATCCCTACTGCAATCCATAAGAAAATGAACAGAATTTTCCTCTCTTCCCCATGGATTAACAATGATCTACTTAATGCAGCACATAATACACTTAAATACCATTTCTCAAATTTCCTTAACATCCACCTGAAGTAAAATTCTTACACTAAAGTCAAAAGAAGCCGGGTACGGTGACACACGCCTGTAATCCCAGCAGCTCGGGAGGCTGAAGAAGGAGGGGATCACAAGTTCAAAGCCAGCCTCAGCAAAAGCAAAGTGCTAAGCAACTCAGTGAGACCCTGTCTCTAAATAAAATACAAAATAGGGCTGGGGGTGTGGCTCAGTGGTTGAGTGCCCCTGAGTTCAATCCCTGGTACCATGCCTGGCAATATATATGTTTTATTATAGCATTAAAAATCAATAACTAGGGGTTAGGGTTGTAGCTTAGTGGTAGAGCATCTGCCTAGCATGTGTGAGGCACTGGGTTCAATCCTCAGCACCACATAAAAATAAATAAAACAAAGGTATTGTGTCCATCTACAACTAAAAAAAAAATTTCTAATCAAGTACTAGCAGTAACTAAAAACTGCCAAAATGTAAAGTGGTGATTAGCATAAATAATATTTCAAGATATCTGCAATAGCTATGATACAATATGGAAATATCTGTGATCTACTGAAGCCAAAGTCACAGGTAGGGATAATAGTACTATGGCGTCATTTGCATTCATTAATAGATTAATGAACCTATTAATGCTAAATATAAAAATGCTAAACATCAAAACAAAGATATACTTTTTTCTCTATCAAAAATCAAGATTCCCTTGAATTCTATTCTATAGATCCTTAGAGATCTGAGAACCCAGGTAAAGAACCCTGTACTAAAAAAGAAAAAAAAAAGTATTAATTTGAGGTAAATCTTTCCCAGAGGGTTGCAAATTTGAAGATATCTACAAATACTATTAAGTGTGTTTTTCCTAACAAATGACACAGATACAAAGGACTGGTTGTTTTTTCTTGCTGCCAAACCCAGCACATAAGAAAGCGAATATAAGTTAGTTAACATAAATAATAAATAAATAACATTAAATAAATAAACCTGGGGTAAAAGAAATAACCCATATTCATTTTCATTCTGGATTTTTTTACATAAATCCTGTTGATAGATTTGGCTGATTGCCTAGAATTTTTCTGGACTAGCCTTTAACCATGGGAGAGAAAGCAAATTTTATACTACCCTCAGACTGATTATCCTCCACCTGCATCTTACACTTCTTGAGACTGTTCTCAGATTTCTTAATCAATATTGAAGCAAGTAAAAAATCTCTTGTGGCTATGAATTTTTGGCATGTTTAATGGTATCCATGGAAACATCCTAATTGAAAACATTCAGTTCCAATTGGATCATCTTATCCTATAAAGTATTTAAGAGAATTCATTTAAATCCTCCCACATATTTGACACCCTATAAAGAATCTCACAGCGTGAGGTAATACAATATATATGGTAAATCAGAAAACCTCTAATCTGAGCATTCAGAATAATTATAGGGAATTGCTTTTGGGCACTCAAAGCCCTGACCTAGGATACATTTACAACACTTGGTTAATTTAGTATTTTGTCTAATCTGAACAGTACTTGAAATTTGACTTTCATTGCATTAAAAACGAACTATTCCTTAACTTACACCATAGAAGATAAGACATTAGAAGATAGGAGCCACTTAGTCTCTAACCTTTTCTCATAATTTTGCCTCATGTTTAAATGCTTCACGGTTTCTAGATAGAATCAACATTGCTTTTCCTATTTTAAAGATTCAGTGCTACAAATAATAAATATAGGATCATAAAAAGATCCAGCTCTGTTATCCAAGGAACATCTGTTTTGTGTTATCAATCCTTACCAGGTTGAGGAAGGTAGCGAATCAGATGCTGACCTTAAGAAAAGCCATTTTATCTTTTTATACGTATTCTTCCTTACCTGTAAAATGGAAGTTAGGCTGGCATGCCTCTCTTCTACCAAAAACTTATGAGGATTACTGTAATTGAATCCAACCTTAGCCTCACCACTTCTGCATCGCAGCAGTGCCGATCCTCCTGTCAGAGCTCAGAGCATCCTTTTGAAGTCAGCAGGAGTGGCTCAAGGAAAAAAAAAAGGAAAAAGAAAACACAAGGGCACAGAAGGAGCATGGAAACCAGCCAAAGCTGACAGAATTTCAATAACCTAGGATTTGAAAAGCTGTACAAATATATTTATTATCAAGATGTTTCAGCTTGTTATTATTATTAGCTTACTTTTATTGAGTAAAAGGTCTTCTGTGCTCATGCCAGATGGCCAAGAGAACATTAGGAAATGATTTCTGAAGGATGGTGCTCAGTAATCCAAAACAAGCCAAAAGTTGAACCTCCTGCTATTTGGACAATCCATCACCCACACAAATAGCAAAGAAAATGAAGTGCTCTTTCTTTTCTTTGGGTTTTTATCCTGACTGGGTCATAATTACAATAAAAGAAAATGATAAAAATCCCAATCCCAATATTAAATTTGTTACCAATATTGAACTAAATTTGAAATAGAAACTTTCATTTCATAACTGCCCTACAAAAAGGGCAACTACCCAGGGACCACCACGGTATTGGCAGCCTAACCCACATGGAAAGACTGGAGGATGGGATACCACATGAGAGACCCTGGTCACATGCACTGAGGAGTCATTAATAAGGGTGAAGAAGCCACCTTGAAAGTGGAACCTGCAGGCCCAGCTGCCCAACCAACACCATGTAGAACAGAAATGAACAGCTCAGCCCAGCCCAGACTTTCCCTAACCCCTCACCAACAAAACTGTGAGAATGGTTATTGTAAACCACTAAGTTCTGGGATAAGCTTTAAGGCAGAAATAAACAAAACAGACAACCATCAAATTTCACATGCCCTTTGACACCACCAAAGAAATAACAGTGAGACAGCCTGAGTATTCTTCAGACAAAACTAGAAAGTGAACAAGGGTCCTTCCAGCTGTCTCAGGACCTCAGTCACCCATCCTTAATCCTCAGGCAGAAGTGAGTTTCAATGAGAAATGGAGAATCCTACTTCTTGCCATTGTAATAGGAACCATTAAGGCATTATAGGCACTAATGGCACTCATTGAAGTTAAGAGCTCCCAAGAGCAGGAAGCCTGGAGTAAGAGCCTAACTGACTTGCTGAATTTTCAGGTAAAAAGCCTCCTTCCTCTGGGAATCCTTGGCCCCATGAACATCAGAGAAATCATACAAGCTGTTTGACAGGGCCATACAATCTATCTGATAGGGGCATGCAATCAATGTGCTGTTTTCAAGAGCAAGAGACTCCCAGGCTACTCCTATTGTGTGTGTGTGTGTGTGTGTGTGTGTGTGTTTCTCTCTCTCTCTCTCTCTCTCTCTCTCTCTCTCTCTTTAAATCTTTTTAGTCATTGATAGACTTTTATTTTATTCATTTATTTATATGTGGTACTGAGGATCAAACCCAGTACTTCATACATGTGAGGCAAGCACTCTACCACTAAGCCACACAACCCCAGCCCTCTCTCTCTCTTTTTATAGTCCACCTAAAAGCAGGAATCTGCTAACAGTCCAGGGGCCTTGTCAAATTTGTCAAGGAAATGAGTCACCCAACATCCAACACAGCAAAGGACTAAGTGGGTCACCTGGGCAATTTTATTGAGTATTTTTTAAATTATAGTTATTTCTTCAGCTCCACCCAAACCAGGGCATAAGGCTACACTATCTATAGTGTATCTATGGTGCTATTAAAATTAGTTCTGAGGGCTGGGGCTGTAGCTCAGTGGCAGAATGCTTGCCTAGCATGTGTGAGGCATTGGGTTCGATCCTTAGCACCACATAAAAATAAACAAATAAAATAAAGGCATGCTGTCCATACACAACTACAAAAAAAATTTTCTTAAAAAAGAGCTCTGATAAATATTCCTAATAGTCATAAAAATGATAGTGAGCCCTTGAAGAATACTGAAGAATGTTACTAAAAATAAGGAGCCCTTTCTACTCTGCAAAGTATTATACAGTCTTGTCCCAAAGTACCCTTTAGAGAGAAGTTAATTTTATTCTCACTTTACAGACCAGAAAATAGGAATATTTAGAGACTGCAGTGTGAAAGTGCTTTATGAGCCATGGGCCTCTAACACTGCTAAAATTTATTCCAGTTGATATGTATCTATATCTATTGAGCCCTGTACAAAAGCACAGCTAATCTGAGTGACTATATCCAATGGGTAGATGTAAGAGGCAACTTAATCTTTGGTCTGCCACCCCAGAGGAATAATTTGACCTCTCTTTGTATTTATCTTCTCCAAAATACCCAAAGATCATTATTAAACTAATGATTATTTCTGTTAACTTTCAGAATAAAACTATATTCCATACCAGAAATTGAAGTATATCATAACTCATGCCAAAATCCAGAAATTACCTTTTTATTATATGGCAAATAATATTTTTATCATACTTCTGACATGGGAGCCAAAGCCAAATGACAGACCAGATAACACAAAAAACTGGTGTTTATTCTTCAATATTGTGGTGGCATATAAAATAAGGTTGTGAGGGACTGGGGAAAAAAGTGGCAATGTAGTTATGGCTTGGAGGGTACTGTTTCTATTTGGGATGATAAGAAAAAACCCAGGAAATAGATGGCAGTGATGGTTGCATAACATTGTGAATGTACTTAATGCCACTGATTTACACACTTTAAAAGGACTAAGTGGGTCACCTGGGCAATTTTATTGAGTATTTTTAAAACTATAGTTATTTCTTCAGCTCCACCCAAACCAGGGCATAAGGCTACACTATCTAAAATGGGCTGGGGCTGGGGCTCAGCGGTAGCATACTTGCCTGGCATGTGTGAGGCACTGGGTTCAATTCTGAGTACAGAATATAAATAAATTTTAATAAAGGTTTATCAACAACTAAAAAATACTTTAAAAGAGGGTTAATATGGTAGGTTTTGTTATTTTTTACAACCATAAAAAATTTAAGAAGATAAGTGCCTGCATGAAGAAATATAATAGTCATAAATGGTTAAATCATACATTCACATTTCAATGACAGAAAATGACTCAAAAGAAAAGTTAAAAACAGTTTGGGTTTATTGTAAGATATATTCAATCTGAAGAATTTTGAAAACCTTTTCAATCATAATTTTTCAATCTAGACACTTTTATATGAGGTTTCACAATATTGATTACTCTGATATATCATATCTAAAACACTTCAGACAAATAATACTTCAACCAAATAATCAAAATTACAATCACCAATGTGAAGCAATAAAACATCATATGCCTCCTGATGCATTACATTAGAAGAATGTCATTTTTACAGTACTCCATACATAATCTTAATGTAAACAAGAAGAGATATCAACTAAACCTAAATTTGTTACATTCTATGAAATGGTGTCACGAAATGTGATTGTTCAAAATGTTAATGTGATGAAAAGACAAAGAAAGGCTTATAAGAACTACTCCAGATCAGGGGAGACAAAAGAATCATGACAAATAAATTCAATTTGATCCCGGATTTGATTCTTTATCAGGAGAAAAAACATATTCCAACAAAGAACACTTGGGGGATAACTGATGAAACTGGAATATAGACTGCATACTAAATTATTGTATTGATACTACATTTTCTCAATTTGAAAAGAAGTGTATGTTTAGGTACAGTTTCCAAAAGCATCAGTGGAAAACTGGAAAATTGTATCTTGACTAGGTATTGTAAAGCCTGAGACAAAAACAACTGTGCATATAATGCTACAATATATTTAAAGTGTTTCTCACACAGGTCAGTAATTCTGAAACTGTATGTTTGTTAGAATTAAACAAATAAGTAAAAATATTAAGTGTTAAGTTTAAATTATTATGGCATAAAAGAGCATGATATATGGCAACCTTATCTCAAAATGTTGTAGTATATAGCAATATATAAATTTAGACATATATGGTGATGGGTGCAAGGGCGCACACCTATCACCCCAGCTACTCAGGGGGCTGAGGCAGGAGGATCACAAGTTTAAAGCCAGCTTCAGCAACTCAGTAAGATTCTGTCTCAAAATATAAAATGAAATAGGCTAGGGATGTACATCAGTGATAAGAGTACTTACCTGTCATGTAAAAGGCCCTGAGTTCAATCCTCAACACAGTGAAAACAAATAAACTAACAAATATAAAACACATATATACATATACAGAGAGAGAAAGAAAATGATAAGGCCAATATAGTAAATCTTGGTAGAGGTTATAGAGGCTTTCTTTGTACTATTCTTGTAACTTCTTTGTCAGTTTAAAATTACTTCAAAATAAAAAGTTTAGCCTGAATCTTTGAATCACCGCACAGCAGGAAAATACCCATATAAAGTGTTTTCCTGGAAACAGGAAATATGCCAATACTGAAAAGAAAAATGTCTTGTGTCTTTAACCCCTAGAAATTTGGGGACACAGTTGCTAGTATTATACTAATCCATACAATAGGATTTATTTTTTTTTTTTTTTTTTTTTTTTTTTTTGTACTGAGATTGAACCCAGGGGCACTTAACCACTGAGCCACATCCCCAACCCTCTTTATATTTTATTTTATTAATTATTTTACTTTATTTATTTATTTATTTTTATGTGGTGCTGAGGATAGAACCCAGTGCCTCATACATGCTAGGCAAGCCCTCTGTCACTGAGCTACAGCCCCAGTCCCTTATATTTTATTCTGAAACTGGTGCTCCCAAAGTTGCTGAGGTTGGCTTTGAACTTGCGATCCTCCTGCATCAAGCTTCCCAAGTCACAGGGATTTCAGGTGTGTGCCACCATGACCCACACAAGAGGATTTCAATGCAATTGATCTTTGCTTCTTGTAGGGCACAGCTCTATTTTCCTTAATCAAATATTTATCACAAATATTCTATGAAATAATAATGGAGTAATCCATCAATGAATGCTAAAATTAATGGACAAAAATTGGGGAGAAATTAGATATTTGCATAGTCCCAAACCATATACTTCAAGATACTTTAACTGCAAAGGAAAAAGATAATAACTTTATAGGAGGGAAACCCTGTAGACACCAACTTAAACAAGGAATCAAGGTAAATGTCACCAGTAACAAGACATATCCACCGGATATGATGTACTGAAAATGATGCATCATCATTTTGTAGTATTCTTGCCAAAAATGCACATATTGTAAGAAGACAGACAAATTCAAACTGAGGGACATTGTACAAAATAACCAGTCCATATTCTTCAAAAGTATCATGAAAGATAAGATTAAGAAATCGCTACAGACTGGATGAGACTAAGGAGAAATAAAAGCTAACTGCAATATGGGATCCTGGACAGGATCCTAAAACAGAAATAGACCTCCAGGGGAAAAACATGAAATTCCAATAAGGTCTGTAGTGTAGTTAATAATACTGTACCAATGTTAATCAATTCCTGATCATTTGCTATGGTTACATAAAATGTTAACATTAAGGGAACAGGGTGAGGAATACAAGGGAACTCTGGGCCATTTTTACAACTTTTCTATAAGTCATTTACTGTTCACTCATCCCTTGAGTGATTGAATTAATTCCCACTGAACTGAACATAAATGTTAACCACTCCCACTCAGTGCTACGAGAAACAATAATGCAGGGCTCTCTTTATTTTTATTTTATTTCTATTGAGAAACAACTTAAACCTACCAGCACAAGAAAAAGGAAAAACAGAACAATATCATGGTGACTGGAAAAGGAATGGAAATATAGTGAGTGCAGGAAGAAGGCAAACTTAGGAAAATACCCAGATCCCTCTGAGGTATAGACAGAGCTCAAAAGAGAAGGATGAAAAGCATTTCAAACCTAAAACTCCAGTATTTTAGGAAGCACTAAGAAAACACTGCCAAGTAATATATGGCACCGCACTCTACTACTTAGCATTTCTCTCATTAGGCTTATTAAAGGAGCTCTTTTAGACTTAGAATTTCATTTACCACTTATATATACATAAAAAGGAAAATAAGCAAAATTAATTTTTTTTCAAGTTTTTCCTAAAGACGCTTCACATTTAGAATTAAACTTCTTGTCTATCTTTTGGCTCAGAGTAGTCAAAGTTCCTACTTTTCCAGTGTTGTCCTCTGTGCCATCAACAGCATTTGGTGAAACGATATTTCTTAAAAGCCTCCATAAAAAGAAGCTAGAACCATCAGTCCTCAACTTTGAAATTCTGTGAAACTAGCCTATTTTTTACTCCTGCTTTGGGACTGCTGCTAAACACTGAGGAAGGATCCAATTTACCACCTCTCTTAGAACCCCGCATTCCAACCACTCTGTTCCTAAAGTTAACAAGGCCCTAACTCTAGTCTCCAGTGTCTCTTCTCAAGCCACTAACACCCAGTCTGCAAGCTTCAATGCCATTAAGATAACATCAATTATTAAACATCCTAATTTTAAGTGAGAGATGGAAGGGAGAAGTCTGCCTCAAATACATGAAATAAGGCCAGTCCCTGTAATTTGGTGAGACCGTGTCTCAAAATATTAAAAAAGGACTGTAGCTCATTTGTAGAACACTTGCCTAGCCTGTACAAGGACCTGGGTTCAATCCCTAGTACTAAAAAGAAAAAGTAAAATGGATGAAACAAATCAAGATAGTGTAGTACTGAAGTAATAACTATGAGAGAAATATAGTTTGATTAAATATAAATGATCCAAATATATATATATATATATATACATATATATATATATATATATTTTTTTTTTTTTTCTTTTTAGTGAAAGGATAAAAGAAACTGAAGTTAAAGACCAGGCATTGTAAAGTTTCTAAGCTGCAAAGCCTGAGTTAAAATGTAAAGGATCAGGTATTGTTAAGCTCCTATGCTACACTCAAAACCTGAAATTCCTGAGGCAGTTAGGACAATTCCCGGGACTGCCCAGTAGATATTCCCCCTGACCATTTAGTTGTTAAATAACCTGGGCCCTGTGCAGTTTGGCACGTAGGCATTCAGGGCCCAAACCAATCAGTTTGAATGTACCCCTCTTCTTAGGACTGACCTATCACTCCCGCCCGACCTGTTCCCGCCAATGAATGTACTAATCATGTTTGAGAATTGTTGTTTGATTTTCCCGTGGTGTATGGTGATTTGTTAAAGGAGACTGTGATGTATGTAAAGTCCCTGCCCTCCCTAAAAAGAGTGTACTTAAGCACTGCTCAACCCCTGCTCGGGGCTCTGGGCTGCTCTCCCTCCTTGAGTGAGCACAGAGCCCCAGCATGCTGGATCTTCAATAAACCCCCTTTTGCTGTTGCATGAGTCGGTCTCTTGGTGGTCTCTTCCTCCGTCGTTCGCCGGTCCCTTACATTGGTACCAGGGATTGAACTGAGGGGCACTTAAGCACTGAGCCATATCCCTAGCCAGCTGATTTTAGACAAGGTCCCAAAACAATTCAATGAGAAAAAAAACAAGTGATGTTTAGACAACTGGATGTTCATATACAAAGGAATGAAAATGAACCTTTACCTCAAACCATATACACAAATTAATCCAAAAAGAATCAAAGACCTAAATATATAAGTTAAAACTTACAAAACTTTCAGGAAAAACATAGATTTAAATATCTGTGATATCAGATTAAGCAATTGTTTCTTTAAAAAGACACCAAAAACCCAGTGATAAAAGAAAAAATATTAATAAATAGAGTTTTATCAAAATTAAAAACTTTCATGTTTCAAAAGAGAGCATCAAGAAAGCAAAATATGGGATGGGGTTGTAGCTCAGTGGTAGAGCACTTGCCTAGCATGTGTGAGGCACTGGGTTCAATTCTCAGTACCACATTTTATTTATATATATATATATCTGTCTNAAAAAAGAAAGAAAGAAAGCAAAATATGCTGGGCACAGTGGTGTAAGGCCTATAATTCCAGCATGTCTGGAGGCTGAGGCAGGAGAGGATAGAAAGTTCAAAGTCAGCCTCAGTAACTTAGGGAGGCCCTGAGCAACTTAGCCAGATCCTGCCTCAAAATTTAAAAAAAGGGCTGGGGATGTGGCTCAATGGTTGAATCACTGATATTAATAAATAAATAAATAATAAATAATAAATGGGCTGAAGATGTGGCTCAGTGAGTAAGCACTCCTTGGTGGAAGGAAGGAAGGAAGGAAGGAAGGAAGGAAGGAAGGAAGGAAGAAAACATTATGCTAAGTGAAATCAGCCACAAATGATCACATAAGATTTCATTTCCATGAAATGTCCACAATAGGTAAATCTACAAAGATAGGAAGTAGAATTCCTGGTTGCCTAGGAATGGTGGGTTTGGGGATACCTGCTAGCAAGTGTGGGAGCATTTTTGTGAGGTGATGAAAATATTCTGGAATTTGATAGTGGTGATTGACAGCTGTAAAACTTTGAATATACTAAACCACTGAACTGTATGTACACTTAAAATGGGTGATTTGTGTGGTATGTGAATTATATCTCAAGGCAGTTATTTTTTAAAGCCAGAAAACAAGAGACAAGGAAAAATACATTTTCAAAAATAATTGCACAAATGTTTCAAACTTGATTGTGTTAAGTATATTAAATCCAACCTGGGGAATGAACAATATGTCATCTTAATCATATGCAGGATTTATTAAATTAAAATAGCAAAATCAGTCCAGGTGGTTTGGTTCAGATTATTGAACTGTCAATGTTTATATGTTGGCTGAAAGCCCAAAAGTAGAAAGCAATATGGTTAGAAATAAACAGAGCAGGGGGATTATAATTACTGACCTAGCAAAGAAAACACATTAACTAGTAAAACAATAAAATTCATTACTCTCCCTCACCTGGGAAGGGCCATGAATATTTGTTAGACAAAAAAACAATATGGGTATAGAAAAAGAGCTTAAATCAAAGTCCACAGTACATGAAACCTAGCTTGTGAAAATAGAAACACTTAGTAGAACAAAGGAAAATAAAATGCATAGCAAAAGAGACATCATATACATATGAATGTTTACATGATCTGCTTTTTAATTCAGCACAATCTCCCATTCTAGATGTAGATTACAGAGTAGGGGCAGCAGACTTTTCCAGTAAACACTTCAGGCTCTGGAGGCTAGACAGTCTGTTACAACTACTCAACTCTTTTTGTAGTACAAAAGCAGCCATAAACAATATGTAAACAAATGAGTGCTGTTGTATTTTAATAAAACTTTGTTTATAGACACTGAAATTTAAATTTCATACAATTTCCACATGTCACAAATTATTCTTCCTTTTATTTCTTTCCCAATCATTTAAAAACGTAAAAGCCATTCTTAGCTCATAGACCATACAAAAAATAGTTGACAGTATGAATTTGGCCCACAGGCTTTTATTTTTATTTTTATTTTTTGCCAACCCCTGATTAGAAGAATGCTTTCAGAATAACACGCATTTCAACATACTGGTAAGCAAAAAGAACCAACAAAGTTGTACATGGCACAAAATTAGCAGAAACAGCAAGGTCTACTCATCAGTATGCCTCCTCTGGAAAAGAGTGACAAAAATTTTCAGGAACATTTATAGAAATGAAATGAGTTAATACACAAAAAGTCCTAAGAGTAGTACTGGATACCCATAATGAAACTCAACAACTTTTTCTAATATTATCAGCAACAAAATATTCATACTGACTCCAACAGACAAGGCAAAGGTAATGAATGATTCTATTCCTACAGTAGTACAATGCAAATCACAATCAGAGCTGGTGTTTTTATGTTTAATATTACAAACCATGGTATTTTCTTCTTGAGATGGTCTCTTAAAATTCTCAAAACTACAATAAATTTTATTTCAACACCAGAAGCTATTATTTACATATAAGACAAATTTCTAGAAGAAAGATGAGAGGATGACAAAAGCTTCAGTTACTGCTTTAAGAAATTGCCCAAATGGGACTGGGATTGTAGCTCAGGGGTAGAGGGCTTGCCTAGAACGTGTGAGGCCCTGGGTTGTATCTTCAGCACCACATAAATATAAATAAATAAAATAAAGGTATTGTATCCATCTACAACTGCAAAAAAATAATAATAATAAAAATAAATTGCCCAAATGATTTTTCAAAGGAAAAATTGAGATTAAGGTCAGAGTTTGTCCTTGGCTATATTCTAAAACCAGCAGGTAGATCTGACTTTTACCAAAGAACTGTTCCACTTAAAAACCTACAAGAAGTTATTATTTTATTAACACCTCAGAGCTCATCTATTCAACCTGACCGGTGTCTACTTCTTGTTTTATAAGCACAAGACACCTAAGGCAAAACCAACTGTTCAAGAATGAGAAATTAAGGCTGGGGTTGTAGCTCAGTGGTACAGCACTTGCCTAGGACGTGTGAAGCACTGGGTTTGATCCTCAGCACCACATAAAAATAATTAATAAATAAATGAATAAAGGTACTGTATCCATCTACAACATACACACACACACACACACACACACACACACACACACACACACACATATATATATATTTTTTTAAACAATGAGAAATTAGCCCTACTGGCCCCCTATGCAAACCTGATGCCCCACACCCTGTAACACCAATACAAACTGGAAACAAGCCTTTTACTTATTGCCATGAGAGATGAATTCAATCATCATATTGACATGATCTTCGAAAAAAGGCTTGTAATTCATAATTAAACAGAGCATCACTACTGCTTTTTCTATGTAAAATTACATTTTGAGAGAGAAAAAAACAATGCTAATTTTGATTTCACAACTTTAAACAATGGAAAATTGGGAAACTGCTCCTGACAAAGCAGCCTGCTATACATTCACCCAACCACCTGTCACTAACATCATTCTTGAACACAAAGGGCTATTTTTATGCAGTACACTACAGAGATAGATAATATCCCATTGCCATGGCAACAAGTTTTCCAGAAGATATGTTAATCCAAGAAGAATGCAAAAAGGAACAAAGCTATTTCTTTGCATTTGCCTTTAAAGTACATGAGGAGGATTGTAACTTTTTTAAGGCCTCGGCTCAATATCTCCTTAGTGGATTTGAGTAAAATACAAAGAAATCCTCAATATGTGCAAATACACACATATAGCTATATTTACTGTATAAATTTAAGGCATACATCATGATATTTTGACATATATATCTACACTGAACTTTTAACTAGAGGTAAGTGATTTAACATATTCATCATCTTCCATGTTATCATGAGACTGGTAGGTAAAAGCAGCTAAAAGCTATTCTCTTGACAAATTTTCAATATACAATACAATTTTATCCTGCTATACACTAGACCTCTAATTTATCCTACATAACTGCATATTCCTACCTCTGACCTACATTTCCCCTATTTCCTTCCGCCCCCTGCCTCTGGTAACCATGGCTCTATTCCCTGTCTATATACTCGACTTTTTTTTACCCCAGATTCCTCATGTAAATGAAATCGTATAATATTTGTCTTTCAATATCTGACTTATTTCACTTAGCAGAAGGTCTTTCAGGTTCATCCATGTCATCACAAATGGCAGTATCTATTTTTCAGACTGAATAACATTCTGCTGTATGTATATATGAGTATGTATGTATATGTGGGTGTATGTATGCACCCTACAAATTTTTTGAAATATTTATTTTTTTAGTTTTTACACAAACACAATATCTTTATTTTTATTTTTATGTGGTGCTGAGGATCAAACCCAGTGCCTCAGGCATGCTAAGCAAGCAGTCTACCACTGAGCCACAACCCCAGCCCCACCCTACAATTTCTTTACCCACTCATCTGATAAATACTTGTTTCCATATCTTGGCTACTATAAAAAGTTCTGCAATGAAGATTACCTCTTAAATATACTGATTTCATTTCCTATGGGTACATACCTAGAAGAGATTTCTCTATATCATATGGTAGTTACATTTTTTTATTTTTTGAAAAACCTCCATATTGTTTTCCACAATGGCTACACTGATCTACTTTCCTAGCAACAATATACTACCAAGGTTTCCTTTTCCTTGTCAACATTTTTCTGTCTTTTTGAGAATGGTCTTCCTAAATGATGTGAGATAGTTTCTCATAGTGTTTACGATTTGCAATTTGCCTGATGATTAATGATATTGCACACTTTTTCATATATCTGTTGGCCATTTGTATGTGTCCTTTGGAAAGATGTTTGTTCAGGTTCTTTGCCTAATTAATTGGCTTATTTGATTTCTTAATATTGACTTGGATGAGTTCCTTATATTTTTTCTATTAATGCCTTATCATATATTTGGTTCATAAATATTTTCTCACAACCCACAGGCTATGTATTAATTTCATAGTTTCTTTTGCTGTGCAGACAGGTTTTTTTTTTTAGATTTATGAGTCCTGCTTGTTTATTTTTGCTTTTGTTACCAGTGCTTTTGTTGTATTATCCAAAAGAATCACTGTAAAAGCTGGGCTTTCTATTCTTTTCCACTGGCTTAGATATATGTTTTTATGCTAATACCATACCATTTTATTATTATTTCTTTGTACTATAATTTGAAATCAGGAAGTGTGAAGTTTCAGCTATTCTGGGTCTTTTTTGATGTTACGTGAGTTCTAGAATTTTTTTCTATTTCTGTGAAAAATGTCATTGTAATTTTGATAGGGATTGCACCGAATCTATATATCACATTGGATAATATAGACATTTCAACAATAATTCTTTCAATCCACAAAAAGGCTATCTTTTCATAATATTCTTCAGGGTTTTGTTTGTTTGTTTGTTTTGTTTTATGGTACTAGGGATTAAACCTAGAGGCACTCTATCACTAGACTACATCCACAGCCTTTTTTTGTTATTTAATTTTGAGACTGGGTCTTACTGAATTTTTAATGATGGCCTTGAACTTGCGATCCTTCTGCCTCAACCTCCAGGGTAATTGGGACTACAGGAACATACTACTGTACCTGGATATCTTTTTCAATTTCTTTCATCAAGGTTTTGTAGTTTTCAGCACACAAATCTTCAGTTCCTTGGCTAAATTTGTTCCTACGTTTTTTTGTTATTTTGGGTTTTTTTTTGTTTTGTTTTGTTTTTGGTTGTGGTGGGTGCCAGGGATTGAACTTTGAACTCAGGGGCACTCAACCACTGAGCCACACTCCTAGCCCTACTCTGTATTTTATTTAGAGATCATTGAGTTGCTTAGTGCCTCACTCTTGTTGAGGCTGGCTTTGAACTTGCAATCCTCCTACCTCAGCCTCCCAAGCTGCTGGGATTACAGGTATGTGCCACCATGCCTGGCCATATTTTATTCTTTTTCTGCTATCATATTTGGGATTGTATTCTTGGTTAATTTTTCAGACATATCATTATTGGCATAAAGAAATATGACTGGTTTTATATGTCAATTTTGGATCCTGCAACTTTACTGGATTCATAATTCTAACAAATTATTTTGGAAGTTTTAGTGTTTTCAACATACAAGATCATGTCATCTGCACACTGAAATAATTGTACTTCTTCCTTTCTAATTTTGATGCATTTTATTTATTTTTCCTGCCTGATTGTTCTTGCTTCTACTTCCAGCACCATGTTGAATAGAAGTGCTGAAAGTGAGCATTCTTGTCTTGTACCAGATATTAAAAATTTTAATTTTTTTTTCCTATTATGATATTAACTGTGGGCTTTACATAGATGATTGTTATTATGTTGAAGAAATTTCTTTCTGTATCTATTTTGTTGATAATTTTATCATGAAAGAACGTTGAACACTGTCAAATGCTTTTGCTGTATCTATTGAGTTATCGTGTGGTTTTTATCTTTCATTCTATTAAAATGTGGTGTATCACATTGATTGTTCTGTGTCTATTAAACCAATCCTAAATTCTAGGGATAAATTCCACTTGGTTATAATGTCTGATTTTTTTTCAGGGGCCCCAGGCTTTGCATCCAGGGGTACACTGAGCCACATCTCCAGCCCTTTTTTATATTTTATTTAGAGAAAGGATCTCACTAAGTAATTGCTCAGGGCTACATTGAGCTGCTGAGGCTGGTTTGGAACTCACAATTTTCCTGCCTCAGCTTCCCAGGCTGCTGGGATTACAGGCATGCACCACTACACCTGACTCTATATGATCATTTTGATGTATTCTTGAATTTGACTTGTTAATATTTTATTTAAAAAGCTGGGCATGGTGGTACATGCCTATAATCCCAGAAGCTTGGGAGGCTGAGGCAGGAGGATCACCAGTTCAAATCCAGCCTTGGCAACTTAGAGAGGCAACTTAGTGAGACTCTGTCTCTAAATAAAATACAAAATAGGGCTGGGGATGTGGCTCAGTGGTTGAGTGCATCTGAGTT